>NC_044321.2:7937619-8554133 GCF_007474595.2 Lynx canadensis
GTTAGTGATACCAGCTCCTTGCCATTTGTGTTACTGCAGCCGAGGACTTCATTACCTCAGTAGTATTGGGACAAAACTGAAATGTTCACATTCAGAAACACAGCAATGACATTAAACCTTGCAAACTGGAAAAAAAAGCAAAGGAGTCTGTAAGTTCCTCTGGTCAGTAAATCAAGACTTGGCGGCAAATTCATGATATTTTGATGTTCCCATGGTAACTGAAATTGTTTTCCTCTCTTCCATCTACCTTCATTATCTGTGACTTCGCTCTGATTGCAACTTTCCTCTCCTTTGACGGTGAGTGATTTCAGAAGACATCATATCATATTGAAATAAGAGGACTAGAGACTAGATTCTTCCACTCCAGTCACTTGGTACCTATGACAGGTCACTTAAAATCTTTGGGTCTACTTTCTCGTTTCTAAGATGGGGATAATAATATTTGCTCTGGGAGAATCAGATACACATAAAAGCGTGTGAACATTGTAGCCTGCTGTCATAATCTGCAAATGACACAACTGCCTACACAGGTAACTGGAAAGACTCTACAGATAAATTATTAGAATTAACAGGCAGGTTCAGCAAAGTGGCTGCAATAATTTCAACATACAGAGACAAACCTGCAGCCAGCAGTTATCAGCAGTAATATTAAAAGATGTGCCATTTATAATTGTAAAATAATGTATAAGGTACTCAAAATGTATGAAATGTGACAGACACGTGGAGGTTAATCTTTCAACAGAGGTCACGTGCCGACAGTTTCCTATGTTCAGATGGCTTCCTGTGTCTGCCCCAGGACAGTCTCTGGCCACGGGGGTGTCCTGAATCACTCACCCAGGGCAGAGTGGAAATATAGAGAAGTCGAGGGCCCAGGAAAGAGTCCAGATGATGGCACACATACTCCTGCTCCATCACCCCCTGTCAGGACATTTCTCAAGTGTGTTCTACACAGTCTTTCGGCGGAATTCGGCCCCAGGTTCCTACAGCAGTAGTCAGCTTGTTAACACATTATTTATTGGCTTTCCTCCTTTCCCTGTATCACCCCTGTACTCCCCCACTGTGCTCCTAGAGTTACGTCTCAAATAAACTACCTTCACTCAATTCCCGGTCTGAGAGTCCGGATTCAGAAAGCACATAGCGACACAGAACAAAGAAAGAAATGCACAATGAATTTTCAGTGTCCAAAACTGACATCTTTACTTTGTGACGTGCAGACACGGCCTCAAAAACGAAAGGAAGTCCTACTTCAAAACCAATTGTCTCCTCCAATAGGATGGTTCCTGATTCACAGAGTTACCATGATGACTCAAATCTTAATTTTCCTGAGTTGCTAGTTGTAGTAAAGCAAGATAATCCTAAGCTTGATGGAGTCCAACCTTCTGCAATAGATTTACTGAAAACTTTGGCAGGGCGGCAGGCCAAGGAATGAGCTAATCCCTCAGAAATATGCCTTTGCCTCTTGCCACTCCAGTATTTTGAAATGCGGCAGGGCAAGCATAAAGAATTGGCTTGGCATAAGCCAGTGTATCTGAAACCCAATGTGTACAAACATACAAATTGCTTGTGGGTTCCTAGAGTGGGGCAATAATGCCTGCCTCATCGTGTGTGCCCCTGGGCTCCTCCACACTCCTTCACGTGGCACACTATGGCGAAAAGAGCCTGTTTGGGGGTGGTACCAACTAAACCACGCATCTTTTGGCAAGCTACCACATCTCTCTAGTGTGTGCTTTCTTCATTTATTAAATGTGGTGGTAACACCTACCTCTCGTTATATGCAATAATATATAAAATTCACACCATGGGTGCCCATCTCTTTCATTCAGCAAGTATTTACTGAGTGTTGTTTATGTGCTAGGCATTGTTTTAAAAGGCTGGGATGCATCAACGGGCAAAACAATTTTTTGTCCTAGGGGAACTTATGTTCTAGCAAGAAATGATAAATTATAAGCAGGAAATATAATACACAAGCAAATTATTTAGGATGCTATATGGTGGTCAATGCTAGGAAAAAATGAAAAGTACAGCAGGGTAGAAAAGCATCAGGAGGGAAGGAGTGGGGTGGGTCAGTTTGCAGTATCAGATAAGGCGGTCAGGGTTCTCATCAAGAGGCTGCGATTAGAGAAAATACCAGAAGGAGAGGAGGAAGTTGAAGCATTGATATTTAGAGAAAGAGTGCTCTAGGCAGAGGCATAAATACACTTTAGTGTACATTAAATATCTTCTGCTAGCCATCTTTACAGTGGCTTTATAATCGAATTAAACAATATTGACAATAACAATAACAGAAACATGGTAAACCTTTCTTTAGCACCCATCATGTGCCAAGTGCTATTTGGGCTTCTTGTATATTAACTAAATTGATTCTCTTTGTTATAGGTACCACCCTTGAGAGAGGTACTATCTTATTTTGAGCTAACAAATCTGAGACATAAAAAATTAGTTAACTTTTCAGGGTCACACAGCAAGTAAGTGAGGAAGAGAGGAATCAAAGAAAGCATTCTGGCTCAATACTGAGCACTCGACCACGACACCATACTGCCTTTCTTTAATTAAAGGGACCGTCACAGGGTGTTAGACAGATTGCCTGGCGTGAAAGTTGCAGGGGGGTGGAGGGAGGTCTGGACTGCAAAGGGGAGTGGAGGGTCTCTTGGGGGCTGATGAAAATATTTTGCTATTTTTTAGTGGTAGTCCTTTCACAATTGTCAAAACTTACCAAACTGTATACTTAAAATGGGTACAATTTATTATACACAAATTAATTATTCCTCGATAAAACTGGCTTTTAAAAAGGGCGCTGGAAAGCTTGCATTGCCTATCTTGAAATCACCAATTCCGTTCACCCCGGTTACCCTACAGAATGTTTCCATTCAGCCATGTCTGTAATGCGTGGGCTAAGTGTGGTTTATGTGTTTTCTCTTAATTCCCTTATGTTTCCTTGAGATGAGACTTACATGGGCTATTAACTTTGAGTCTCTCCACAGACTCCAGGGCTGGGTTCTGCATTTAAAGAGTGAGTAGCCAATGAATTTGATGGACTCAAGAAAAGTATACCAGTTTCTCTTTGTTCATTGCTGTGATAGGCAGAATTCTAAGATGATATGCGAGCTTCCCACCACCTCGTAATCACTCTATAACCTTCTCCCCTTGAGTGTGGGCAGGACCTGGGAATATCATGCAGAATATACGGTAACATTTGATTAGGTTAACTTATATGGCAAAGATGATGGGCTGCCACTCCCATGATCACATTACATTATGTAAGATTCCACAGTAGCTGACCAGAGAAAGACTCTCTCTTGCTGGTCTTAAAGAAGTGAGCTGCCATGTTGGCAGAGGGCCTGTGAAAAGGCCACATGGCAAGGAACTGTGAGAGGCCTCGAGAAATGACAGCAGCCCCTGGCTGACAGCCAGCAAGAAAGAGGAACCTCGGCTCTGCATTGACAAGAAACCAGATTCTACCAACAACATGAGCCTGGAAGAGGATCCTGAGCTCAAGATGATACCTTCTCCACAGCCTTGTGTGATCCTGAGTGGAGGATCCAGCTAGGTGGGCCTAGACTCCTGGTCCACAGAAACCGTGAGATAATCAATGGGTGCTATTCCAAGCACTGCATTTGCAGTACTTTGTTACCCAGACAAAGACATTGAACATACTGCTCCTTAAAAAGATGCACTCATTCACTGAACATTTGTTGAGCCCTTGCTATATGTACTGCCCCAGAACAGCTCCCTCGGGCCAGAAATTTCGTCATTATATTGAAGTGTTTTCCTCCGTGTTCCTTGTGCAGCTTACCATAGGGGTTAGAGCACAGTACTAGGAGCCAAACTACTTGGCTCCAATCTCAGTCCTGCCTACTAGCTATGTGAACTTAGGTAAATTATTACCTCTTTGTGTCTCAGTTTCCTCATTTCTAATGGCAGATAATAGTTTCTTCACCGTTCACATAGGTCATATTAGTCAGAGTAGGTTAGGTTACACTGGGGCAACAAATTAACCATGGAATCCCATGCTAGGCATTCAATTTGGGTTTTCAGGGGGCTCTGCTTCTTATAGTTACTGATGGACTCCTGCTGGTGGCAGGTCCTCCAAGTTGAGGTGCCACCCTCTTGACATATGGCCCAGAGAGAGCTGGAGGGCATTTACCACCTTGGCTATGAACAACACGTGTTACTTCTGCTCACAGTGCATGCTTTAAAACCAGTCATAGCCCCACCTAACTCCAGTTGTTCAGGAAGTGGCTTGACCGAAGAAGGAGCCCACCACGTGGACATCTTTCCAGGTAGAGAGAAGAACCGGGCTCTGAAGAAGGAATGACTGACATATTCAAGAAGCCCACTGTGACGGCTGTGTGGTGACTAAGGACAAGAGTTGCAGAAGAAATCACTGGAGAGGCAACAGGGAGTAAGACGAGGCAGGGTCTTGCCATGATCCACACAGCAGCAGCTCATGCTTCAGAAACAAATCTCCATCTCTGAAAGTTTCTGTTGACTGTTCAATCTAAAACAGCATCCCCCCCCCTTCCTTAGTCTGATCTAACTTCCTCATTGCACTCAGATGTAATTGTACCATGTATTTATCACTCCTTCCCTACAGTCGCCTGTACCAGAGAGTAAAATCCATAAAGGCAGAAGTTCCTGTCTTATTCACTGTATCCCCACCACCTACTATGGTAGATGCACCTAGTAAACTTAATGAATGCTCGCTGATGGACTAAGTGAATGAATGAGTATTTGGCTTTCCTTCTACACACCAAATTTGATGAGTTCAGTTAAGGACTGCATTGTCCACCTCAAGGGCCATTCCGAGACACATGTTCCATTTAGATTCTGTAGGATTCAACCACCGGGGAGAGCATTAGTTCATCATCAGAGCTGATGGCAGGAAATACACCTGCAACTTACTCTTGAAAACCACAGTGCTTCCAGTCCAGACAAAGGAACAGGCCTGCATAGGAATGTCACTTGGCTCTTTCGATCAGTGGTCTCTAATAATACCTAGTATGGAGGATCTCTGAAGACAAGAGCAGTTCTGGAAGCCATATCCGTCCTCAGGCAGGCTTGCCCTCAACAAAAAGTAGATCCCATCTTCCTTGAGGATTTGGAAATCCCAACTTTCTTCCCCTGGAGTCATTCACACTGAAAGTTGCCTGAATAAAGCCAGACTTCCTAGGATCAGCTGAGTTTAAATTCAGTTCCCTAGAGTAGAATTTATGTATTTTTCAAAGATATTTTATGAAATAATCTTTAAAAGTCTTTTTCTGAAACCCTTGCGTACTTTTAGTTTTTCCAGTAGGTTTTATTGTTTAGTAAGACAGAATCGACATATACTAGTTTCAGGTGTACAACATCAGGTTTTGATATTTGTGTATATTGTGAAATGATCACCACGATAAGTCTAGTGAACATCCATCACCATAGTTACAATCTTTTTCTTGTGATGAGAACTTTTTAAAAAATTTTTTGAATGTTTATTTAGTTTTGAGAGACAGAGATAGAGCACAAGTGGAGGAGGGGCAGAGAGAGAGAGGGAGACACAGAATCCGAAGCAGGCTCCAGGCTCTGAGCTGTCAGCACAGAGCCTGATGCAGGGCTCGAACTCATGAAGCGTGAGATCATGACCTGAGCTGAAGTCGGACGCTTAACCGACGGGACCACCCAGGCCCCCCTTGTGATGAGAACCTTTAAGATCGATTCTCTGAACGTTCAAATATGCAATACAGCATTATTAACTATAGTCACCATGCTGTACATTAAATCCTTGAATATTGTATATGGGTCAGGCAATTGGAAACCTTGAAATTCATTCTCATGATAATACTGACTATAGATATTACCATCATCATGCTATAGATAAGGAAACAGAGAGCCAGAGAGGTACAGTCATTTGCCCTGAGTTCATCAAATTACTAAGGAAAGAATGTGAACGTGTATTTTCAAATTTGCAGTTCAGTGCTCACCCTATGTTCCATGACCAGAGGTAATAAAATACAGCATGCCTTCTAGATTAAATCTTGCTGCTCTTAACTCACTTTGTTATAAATACTTGTTTGAATAGCTGTGTCTCACCCAGCAATTCCACTTCTGGGTATCTATATGATAAATTTAAATGCATGCCTTCTCAAAGACCGGTACACAGACGTTCAGAGCATGATTATTCCTAAGAGCCAAAAGACAGAAACAATCCAAATGTCCCCCAACTGGTGAATGGATAAACAAAATGTGGCATATCTGGACAATGAAATTCTTCAGGAATAAAAAGCAATGATGCACTGATACATACTACAACACGAGGAGCCTCAAAACTTAAGGGAAGTGGAAGAAGAAGCCAGACAGAAAAGGATCACGTGTTGTGTGTAGGATTCCATTTATAGGAAATGTCCAAAATAGGCAAATCTTTAGAGACAAAGTAGATGAGTGGTTTCCAGGGGCTGGGGACAGGTGGATGGAGGGAATGGGGCATGACTACTAATGAGCATAGGGGTGTTACTGGGCAGATGGAAATGATCGAAAGCTGAATTGCGATGGTTACACAATTCTGTAAATTTTCTAACAATTGTTGAATCATACACTTAAAAGGAGCAAATTTCAAGGTATGTAGGTCATACCTCAATAAAGCTGTTTGAAAAGTCACTGAGAAAAAGCAAGAGAAAGAGTGCAGGGGGAGCGCAAGAGGGAGGGACAAAGATCTGTGTTACGTCTTAGACTATCAGCTATCTGAATGCAGGAGGCTTCTGTAATGTTCACTCCTGGACTCCGAGAACCTAGCACACTTGCTATGAATCAGGTGGTGGGTTTGACAGATTTGCCTCACTGCATTTTTGTTCTCCAGATTCATCCGAGGCACAGACTTTTTCTTCACCATCACAACCAGGCTTTGCAAACACACCTCCAGGATGATGAAAGATTTGTTTCTCGTGTACAGGACAGCTCAGCAGAACGTTATCAAGGAAACTACATTCCTATCTTGGAGGCTAAGGATGGAGTGAGAAGACGTGACTGAAGCTCAGACTGCTTGAAGGCAGTGACGCTTCCCTGCCGAAGGCTCTGGTGGCTGAGACCCAGGGGCCCCTGTTAAGGAGGAACGGATCGGCCTGACCAGGAACCGGCCAGACAGGACACCCTGCAGACTGCCCAGAAGCCAGGGCTAGGAGGGAGTCTGGAGGAGGGACTATAGTGTCTCTGGAAGTCAAAATATTTTCTTTTACCCAGTTGCCAACTTGCAGGGAAGGAAATTAAAGCAAAGCTGCTTTCCTAATTTAGGGCAAGGATATTTTCCATATTTTTGTAGAAATCTTTTATTTATAAGACACAAAAGGAAGCAGGGGCATACAGAAAGCAAGTGTCTACCAGCCTTTTAGCACACGGTAGGCTGCCCATTTCCTTTTTGTGCTTTTAAAAATGGTTGCAGAAGAGTGCCATTTGTAACATCGCACACATCTAATTTTCTCTGAAATTTAGGCCAAGAGATAGGACCTGAGCTGAGTCACATCTGAGTCAAGGCAAACTGCCCTGTCTCTCCTCCACCCACAACAGTGCCCTCTTCATAAAAAAAATAAAAAATAAAAAAAAAATCAAACCATGTTTGCCTCGGATTAATATCAAACCTTGAGATGATGTGGGAAAGTGACCTTTTGCTTTATTTGTATGGTGTAGTAATGGCATCCTTGTGTTTCCTCCTTCCCAACCCTCTGAAAACACTCTCTGAGTTTATTTTCAGCTCTGGTCAAGGAATGACACGATAGGAATACAGCAGTAACCGTGTCGTGTTCGTGACTTGGCCGAAAAAACAAGCATCACCACCAGGCCGTGTTTGAAAATTCGTTCCAAACTGATTCATCAAACTTTTATGAGATTTGATATGACATTCTGACGTCCCAAATCTTAGAAAGCAGCCATTTCTTTCCATAAAGGCTGTACCAGGATGGTATTCCAATGCACAGTTTTGTGTGGTGGGCACCCCGCAATGCATTTTCTTTCGCTTCCTAGAACCCTAGGGTGACACAACAGAAGATAACGCACAGCACCGCCAAGAGCTGGACTCTCCTAGGTCGACTGAAATGGCTTTTTAAATGTAGCGGTGAGGTCCTTTAAAGTATTTGAGAACATTCTTCCATCTCTCGCCTCCTGTGTGCCCCATGATGGAGAAATTCAGTCTGTCTCAGCCTGAAATCTGGGCAGCCAACCTGCTACTGTGTTAGGGCAGCATTTCATGTGTGTCTCCTCCGTGGCATTGGTGGACTTCTCTCTCTACATTCAGTGCAGGATTGCAGCACCCACAAGACGCCTGAGCAAAGCGGAAGGTAGTGTTGGAGGAGTGGGGATACAGGTAGGAGTTACATAGCATGTCGATGTATTTGCCTTGAGTTCAAGTATGGGTGCTCTTCAAGATGTGAGTGGGGCATATGGAGAGGGGCGTAAGGGAAAGAAAGAAGGGATAGAAGCCATGAGAAAGCACAATCATCATTTAACTATGGATTCTACACCACTTTCCACTCGATGAGTGGATCCCTCCAGGAGTGCAGATAACTTAGAAAACATCACTGCTCCAAAGTCAGAACTGACTTTGTTCCACTGGTGTCTGTCTCTGCGTGCCTCCCCCAGAGGGGGCAGCTCCCCATGCTGAGTTGGATTTAATGTTCAAAGTCGCCCATTTTTAAATACAACAGTGCCTTCAATTGGAAGCCGACTGATTCGGACAGTGCTCAACCAAAGGACCTGAGATGAGCCCCACTGTCAGAAAATAAGCTAATAGAGTCGTTAGAAGTAGAGGGGACCAAAAACTCCATGTGGGCCAGGCAGATCAGGACTGGTTGCAAGTAGACTGGACATGCTGAGCAGTCACTGATCTGAGAAAGGATGTGACCAGCACTCACATGGGCAGCTTGCGCTCAGGGGGTTCAGTTATAAGGGTCATAAGTAATTGATGCAGAAGAGATTGGTGGCTGTTCATTCTCCCCCTGCTTCCTTGGTTAGAGAACCCCACTGTCTTTTGAGTAGGGCAAAGTGTTCAGCTAAAATATTGATTCTCCAGTCTCTCTTCCCTGTGCATTACACAGTCACTAGGTGCTGGGCAGTGAAACAGTATGAGTAGATTTCTTGGAAGGTCCCTAGCCAGACCACTCATTCATTCATTCATTCATTCATCCATGCATGTGTTCAGAAAACATCTACAGACCACTTATTGTGATCTAGACACTTGGGACAAGGAGCTGGGAAAGAAGACTGAGATGTGGCGCTTACCCCCTAATCTAGTGGGAAAGGCAAATTAAAAAAAGTAAACAGGCAATCATGGTACAATATGATGACAGTTACCCAGCACAGGGGTGAGTACGAGGTGCTGTGCGAAGAGGAAGGGCATGGACCCAGGCGGGCGTCAGCAGGTCAGCTGAGTTGGTGACAGGGGGCAAGCCCAGCAGGATGAATGGCACATCTTATGGCCTTCGGTGTCCTGCAGGCACTTCAGTTTTCACTGTGTCCTTAATTCTGTGGCACCCGAGATCACTAGATCAGCAAAGGACTTAGAAGTTAATAAAGGCTTGGCACAAATGGTCAAGTTCAACTATTGAACACTAGAAGAGGACAGGGAATCGACCCTCTTTCAAACCATCTATCCATGTGGCTGCACGTCTATCTGGCCCACCGCTTCTAACCGCTGCGTCGTGTTTCACAGTGTGTGTCTACCACATGTAACTTCGTTCCCCCGGGGCCGGACGCTTGATTGCCTGCAACTCCCTACTGCCACAAAAGCTGTGATGAACATCTCCTGTGCTGCCCTTTATGGACCTAGGTAGGATTTCCTCTGGGCCACATTTACGCAGGAGCAGAAGTGCTGGGTCATAGGATGAGGTGCTTCAATCTCACCAAGGACTTCAAGATTGGCTTCCAGAATGTCTGCACCTGTGTATATGCTGACAGTGCATGAAGAGTCCCAGATCCCCCAGGTTCTCATCAATACTAAGCATTTTTCAGCTTTCTGACTTTGGCCAGTGGCAGTCATCTTAGACCATGAAGCGCCCTTGAGGAGAAAGATATGTGTTGAAAAGATGGAGGGAGACCGAAGGAACCTGAGCCTCAGGTAGATGTGGGGCCACCATGCCAGCCTCCTTTAAATAAGAAAACACTGATCTCCTATCATCTTAAACAATCGTTAGTTTCAGTTTTCTGATACACGCAGCCAAATCTCTCATCTTTATTTATACACTGTTTACACGCAAAATGAATTCCACCTTGAGATATGACCTCTTTCTGGCCAAAGATAGACCACAGTGGAACTGTCTTGCAAGGAGGAACATTTACAAGCTTTACTGTTTGACCTCCAGGTAAGGCAAGATTGTTTACTTTTATTTTAATAGAAATCACTGTGTATTCACCTCAAATGTTTCTTGCTGGGCTTTTCTTGTTCAGCATTTTAAGCTCATGTGATTAATTTTACTGACAGTCTAAAGCACACAGACATGAAAACTGAAACTAAATCGCAGATAAACAAGGGGTACACATAACAATATATTAAAAGGCCAAGAGACAGGTGTCCTAAAACCCAAACAATTATTCATAAACTATAATTAGAAGGGACGAGGCACAGGATGTTCCTACCTGTTTATAAAAGTTAACCAATCTCAGCCAAATCCTCCTTCTTTTCTTTATCTCCAATTATTGCCGAGCAGGTTCAACTGCAAAGCTAAAGAATTTGCCAACCCCTTCTTTCACAAGTTCATTCCTCTTTGTATACACTGTTCATTTTCTTCAATATTTCATCTGAAGTCCCTCAGAGCTACCTTGAGATAAATCGTGGCTTTTTACTTGACCACAACGAGCCTCAGGTACAAAGCAAAACCAACACTTACGAACAAGTTACCTTCTACCTCTTTCCACCCAAGTAAACGACTGGCCCCAAAGGAATACCATTCTGCAGATGCAGAAAAGAGGCCTGGCGGGCGGGCTGCGTCCCACCTTCATCCAGGCTGTTCACGGCCAAGTCAAAGCTGGCTTCCAAGCCTAGAACAATCTCCCGGTTCCACGGCGTGCATCCCTCACCTGCCATCTCTTTTCAGCCTTCTCAATCCCGTTGGCTGCTCTGCCACACAGAGCTCGTCATTGCCCACTGATCGTTAGGGTTTTGATCCTTAGAACTGCTCATACCCGTTACGTATTTTATAAAAGCAGGAAGTCTCTGTGTTTCCTCCCTTTTCTGCAACTTGGTTCCCTTCTACTTTATCTCTTGAAAGGTAAGAATAATGACAGCTGGGTATCGAACCAGGTGCTCCCGTGTTTACATGGGCTTTGCCTGCAAATCTAATTTCGCCCTCTCGCTACCTGGACAAGGTAGGAACCATAGGCAATAAGGAAACTTGGGCTCAGAGAAGTTTCTGTGCCAACTTTCTGCCTCGAGAAGCACTGCCCCCATAGAAACATGATACGAGCCACATATGTAGTTTTAAGTGTTTTGGCAGTCAGATTAAAAAAGTAAAGATAGACAGGTGAAACCGATTATAACTATATATTTTATCTCACCCCAATACCCCAAAGAGTATCATTTCTATACACGATCAATGTAAGCATAATTGTTGATAAGACATTTTACATTGCTACAGCATATCTCGGTTTGGACCACAAATTTTCATGAGAAATACTTGGTCTGGATTTAGATTTCATAAAATATACAGTTGAAAACGTAGACTGACATAACCAAGTTTCACCAAGCGTCTTTAAAGGCTTTCCCAAAACTGAAATGGCGTAGTGTTTTTAGTGAAGTTCAAATGTAACGTCAGGATAATTACGTAAAATTAAAATTAGTTGTCAGTCGCAATAGCCACGTATGCATCAAGTGTCGAGTGCTTATCAGCTACGTGGAGTCAGTGTTTCTGGTCTATGAATGTCCCTACAGGCAACTCACAGAGGCGTTCCCATCCGAGCTCACGCAGCGCGCATGTCTGCTCCCGCACCGTGAGCACCTTTCCGCGCTGCCCATCCCCTGCGGCCCGGCTCAGACCTTCCTGATGCACAAAAATAATCCCAAACTCCACTCCTCCTGCAAACTTAGCACCGTCTCTGGGCCGCCTGACTGGTGACCTTCACAACTCCCTTCCTCCTACTGCCGTCTCTGGCCTACCTCAAAACTGTGTAAAGAGCAGCTCCTCGAAAAGCAATTTTTTTTGCCTGTATCACTCAAAATGATTGTGAAGGAAGTATCAAAAAGAAATAAGTCCAAATCTTTGAAGTGGACCTATTTGCCCTCCACAAAAAGAAGAGGAGAACAACTTGAGTAAAAAACACTACAATCTCTTGCATAAGTTGAGAAATATTAGGGTACGTCATCTTTCGTAAGTTTTATAACAGATACACTGGTCTCACAGACCAAGGGGCCTTTTAAAAGTACCTATTTATATAGGTTTCTCACAGTAAGGCATGATAAATATCCAGACAACCTTCCATGGAAAACGACTAGGAATGTTGGATAACATATTTTAAAACTATTAATGATATGTATGAGTAGGCAAGAAAGTAAGAAACGCTTAGGTCTCAAAATCATCAGAAGGGACGTTGCAGTCCTATAGCCGGGGATTGCCTGCAAGGCATTTGTTGAACCAGGTGAACCCAAATTCTAGTTTTCCCGGCCTGACAGGATTTAGGGGACACAACGCAAACTGCAGCCACCAAAACAAGGTGGCAAGTTGAACAGGACATTCGTTCCCGTCATGCTGGGACTCTAACAGGATAAATCCTGGCAGTACGGAGGACACCCCTCCCTCTAATCATAAGCAGGAAAAGTCCTGCCTCAAAACTGGAGAATGGGTAGCTTGTGATATAGACGCAGTAGATACAGATGAATGCCTCGTTGTGGATGGACTCACATATATAACGATAAGCAAAAGAATCAGACACAAAACAGTACATCCTGCACGATTCCATTTATATAAAGTACAAGATGAGGCCAGCCAATCTATGGTCATAGACATCAGAATGTTCATTACCTTTGGAGAGGCTGGGTTAGGGACCGTGATTATTTAGCAACCTTCAGCAGCACCGTATTTTGAAACGTGAGGACATGATGTCCACGTGTAGTATTTGTTCATATACGTGTGTGTTTATATATACTACACATTAATTATAAATACATGTAATTTATATTTTAACTTTATTTCTATAGTAATATATAATTATATCTATTTAGTTTTATACAGTTATATATCAAAAACTGTGTAATATAATCATATATGTAATGATAAACATATATATTTACCTTATGCTCAGAGCCTCTCCATAGCGTGCTGATAGAGTCTCCTCAGCAGTCTCTTGCCTCAGATCTCTTACAGGCCTCCAGTAGGCCTAATCCTCAAGAACACAGCCCAAAATTCTGAGCGAGGGACCCGTCTGCAACCCCCGGAACTAAGGTCCGAGGGTGGCAGGATGTAAATACACCAGCTGCACACAGCGCACACACACGGGGAAGGGAATGGTGGCGAGTGAAAGGCTTCCCCCGATGTCATTCTCAGTGGCCATCTGCCATTTGCTCTCTGAGATGTCAGTTTGCAGAAGCCAGTGCGGCACCACCCACGTGGCACGAGAGACAGGAGAGAGAGATGGGCGCACGTCTCCCATCTGATGGGACCCTGGAGGAGAAAGCAGCCCCAGAACCAGAGTACCTCTTCTGACCTGATGAATGGGACCCAAGCGCAGAAGGGAGCGTGAGCCACACCGCAGGCGTGTGGCTCACACTGTCGGTCAATCTGCGCACACAGCTACCTGGCCAGCCCAGCTAAGCAAATACTACAAGTGGACATCATGCCCTCAAAGTTCAAAATACAATGCTGCGGAAGATTGATAAATAAATGAAGCAAAACCAATTTCCAGTTGTGTATTTCCCAGATACTTTCAAAATCCCAGCTTACCGAGAGCTTTCATAGTTCATTTCCCCACTGGCACTTCTGTGATTTCATCAGAAAAGACTGGCTGATGGGTTCCCTTGTGAAAGTGCCCCACTTGGACAAACTAAATGAGTAAACCTAGTTGAATATATATATTTATCAAGAGCCTCTGGGCATAAGGTATGATTTCCAAGAACCCAAGCATTCTTGGCTACTTGTAAGTGTTACTGGAAGGCACTCAAAACCAACACTCCATTTGCCTGATCTTCAGCAAAGAAAATATCAGCCTGTGGGAGCTAATGTGCATGTCGTTTTTGAATTAGCTTTGCTGCCATTTCAGGGTAGGTAATACCATTGTCCTCACCTCAAAGCCTTTGAACTGACATTTAGCAGGTGAGCAAGCTGCAAAGCTTGTGACTTTAAGTGTGGTTCTAGACAAACTCACCCAAGAGTAGATTCAGCTTGGTCACGCAGAAGACATTCCTTGACTTACTAGGTATCTGGCTGATGGGGGACGTTGAAACATTGGTAGGAACGGCAAGGGCTGTCTTCATGGGTGTGCAACCTGGGCAGTCGCTGGGGCTTTGCACTGCAAAGTTCCCCACAAGCAGTTTAATACTCTGCTGTCGCCATCTCAAAATCCTGAAGTCTTGAGCAAAGGGGCTCTGCATTTTCACTTTGCACTGGGCCTCCCAAAGTATGTGACGATCCCGGAGAATATGAAAAGACAGCATCAGAGGCCACGGAGGCTGGGTGCACAGTCTATAGGAGCTCTCTGTACAGTCTTTGCAACTTTTCTATACATCTAAGCCGATTTCCAAATAAAAGGTCAGCTCATCGTAAACTCACAAAGTAAAATTAATATTTTTAAAAGCACGCTTGTACAAAATCAAACCCCAAAACAAAGAGACCAGCCTCTCACATCTGAAAACTAAAAATGAAAAAGCAACAACATTCAAAAAAATGACCAGATCAACGAAAAATGAAAAATGGAAACTATAAACTTGACAATAAATGCTGATGTTGTTTTCAGAACTATTAACCTCAGTAAAGCTTTAAAGTGTTTTTATTTAAGGGGCGCCTGGGTGGCGCAGTCGGTTAAGCGTCCGACTTCAGCCAGGTCACGATCTCGCGGTCCGTGAGTTCGAGCCCCGCGTCAGGCTCTGGGCTGATGGCTCAGAGCCTGGAGCCTGTTTCCGATTCTGTGTCTCCCTCTCTCTCTGCCCCTCCCCGTTCATGCTCTGTCTCTCTCTGTCCCAAAATAAATAAAAAGCGTTGAAAAAAAAAATTTAAAGTGTTTTTATTTAAAAAAAAAAGAGCTATGAATCAGCTAAGTAAGATGTTTGCATTAACAATATATGTGTGTGTGTGAATGGGCTATAAAATTACAGGAGGCCTGAGGAAATGAAGACCCATTCCCTATTCCTTGGATGGAAAGATTTAATTTTGTAAAGATACCAGTCTTCCCTGAATTAATACATGAAAATAAATTCTTCTGGTAGTCTGCAAAATAATGATGATGATGATGATGATGATGATGATGATAAGGAAAAGAAAAATCTTTATATCGCCTCAAGGTGGGTCAGGAAAGCATCGTGGGGGTGGGGGTAGCAAAAGGTCACAGTGTGACCCCTGAGATCCAGAGACACAGAGGCTGCCTAAGACTAGGGCTGAACAGTAGCTTGATTCACTGAGAGCCATGTGAGTGTCTCTTGTGTGAGCATGCCCTAAGAAAGATGTTACAGTTTACGGCAGGTACACCATGGTCAGTTTACGGTTTAACAGTACAACCTAGCAGCCAAGGAAGGATACTTCAAGGGTGATTTTTCTAGTGCAGATGCTTATAATGGGTTGTACTGTATCCCCCCGCCCCCCCCCCCCAAAAATATATTCAAGTCCTAACCCCCAGTGCCTGTGAATGTGACCTTATTTGGAAATAGGGTCTTTGCAGATGTGGTTAGTTAAGGTAATCACATCGGATTAGGGTGGGCCCAAAATCCAATGACTGGTGTCCTTACAACAAGAGAAGAGGACACATACAGACACAGACACAGACACACCAAGGGAAGAGGGCCACGTGACAAGGGAGGCAGAGGTTGGAGTGATGCATCTACAAGCTAAGGAACTCCAGGGATTTCCGGGAGCCACCGGAAGCCAGAAGAAGCAAGAAAGGATCCTGCCCTACAGGCTTCAGAAGGAACATGGCCCTGCTGACACATTGATTTTGGACTTCTGCCCGCCACAACTGAGAAGAGTAAGTTTCTGTTATTTTAAACCACCCAGTTTGTGGTCATTTGTTTTGGCGGCCCTAAAAGACAAATAAAACGCTCATTTGGACAATCTAGGCCCAAAGATACATTTTATCTACAAATGAATTTTCTGCTGAAAAGCTGTAACAGTATTTGAAAGATGAAGGTTAGTGAGATCAAGAACTCCAGCAGAGTTTGACCTTCGGAGTTTGGCTGGCACTGTGCCCCTGTGCCCCGCACTTCACCAGATCCAGGTTCTTGGAGCCCAGGGCCCTCATGCTGGGTTCTTCACACAGTGAAATTCAATGTGTATCCTCGGGGCCCCGAAGCCCAAGTACCATGGGGAGAAGCGCCTCAGTAAAGGTTGAACAAGTCTTTGCCCGTTCTGATTACTCTTTCCCACAAGCCAGAAGCTTGACATAGGCCCACACCTCTCCAAAAGACCTGAGCACAGTCTTCTAGGAGTGTCACCCTTGCACCACACCTGAGTTGGCTTGGGCAAAATGCCAGGCTTCATCCCCAAGTCTATTTACAGCCTCACCGACTGGTGCCCCTCTGGGTCTGCATACCTCCTTCCCTACGTCAGCTACGTGTTTCTTGTTCACGTCTACGTCCATCTCCATCCAGTGGGAATGGAAGTGGATATATAAATCTCCCCAAATTATAACTGACCCAAGGCATTGTGGCTCCAGTGGCAGAACAGCAGGCAATAAGAGAAATGATTTAGATGGAAACACTTCTCTGTCATGCTTTCAGCTTGTAGGCAGGGAACTAGGTAGGCCCCTTTTCCTAGTCATACAGAAGAATAAAGGTATAGTCTCAAAGGAACAAATTTAAACCCTAAAAGCAGCAAAGAGATGTCAAATTTCAGACATTTTACAGCATGCTACAAAAGTTCTCATTGTAACACATTCCCTTCCCTCACACTTTCGATTCTTCTAGAGTCAAAATTTTAAATATGTTGTTTTTCGTGGAATACACATGCATTGTAAAGACTTCAGACACACAAGTAAGCACGACACCCCAAGGGTAAGAATGGGGGCATTTACATGTGTGCACACAGATCAAAAAGCAATCAACTCATAAGCCCAGTTTCATAATTTGTCTTTCGCTTAAAAATGTATATGAACACCATCCATAGGACTTAATATTCTACAGCATTAAACAGTGTTCCATAACAGTGGTATATGATCATTTAAACAATCTGCTATGGTAGACTGTTTCCATTCTCTCTTTGTCCTGATTTAAAAAAAAAAAAAAAAAAGCTGTGATAACACATCCTTGAAGCTACATTTTGGCACACACTCAGGATTATTCCCACAGAATAAATTTCTGGATATGGATCCACGTGGTCTTGGGAATTAACATTTTTTTAAGCTTTTGATTTCTACTGCAGAATTGCCCCTGTCCACACCAAAAAACTGCATGTATTTGTACCTCCGGCAGCCATATCTCAGTGTTCCTTTCCCTACCCAATTACCAACATCATGTATTATACATTTTTAATATTTTTCAAGTTTACCAATTAAAAACGGTAAAAAGACATTTGAATGTTATGTGAAAGAAACCATATGTGTGTGTGTATATACAGATATATGTGTATATATATATCTGCATATATACACACATTT
The DNA here is from genome assembly GCF_007474595.2 of Lynx canadensis. Lineage (NCBI taxonomy): Eukaryota > Metazoa > Chordata > Mammalia > Carnivora > Felidae > Lynx > Lynx canadensis. The sequence continues at coordinate 7,955,365 of NC_044321.2, forward strand.
ATATATCTGCATATATACACACATATATCTTTTTAAAAATAAAGAATCATAGATCTAATTGTAATAATTATAAAAACTAAAACTTAAAAGCTTGTAGAAGAAAGCAAAGGAGAATATGTCCCTGACTTGGGGGTAGGCAAATATTTCCTAGGACATGAAATTTGATTAATTTGACTTCATCAAATTAAAAAAAAAAACTTTTGCTCATTAAAAAAAGACACCATTGCAGAAGTAAAAAAAGACAAGCCACAGAGTAAGAGAAATATGTACACAACATATATCCAAAAAAGGACTTACATTCAGATAAATATTTTATTTATTTTTTTTAATTTTTTTTTCAACGTTTATTTTATTTTTGGGTCAGAGAGAGACAGAGCATGAACGGGGGAGGGGCAGAGAGAGAGGGAGACACAGAATCGGAAACAGGCTCCAGGCTCCGAGCCATCAGCCCAGAGCCCGACGCGGGGCTCGAACTCACGGACCGCGAGATCGTGACCTGGCTGAAGTCGGACGCTTAACCGACTGCGCCACCCAGGCGCCCCTCAGATAAATATTTTAAAAGTCCTACAAATAAATAATGCAAAGAAACAACCTAATAACAAACGGAAAACAGATAAGAACAGTCAAGTCTCAAAATAAAACAAATGGTCAAAGAACATATGAAAAGGAGTTCAACAAGGAAATGTATATAAAGCCATAGTGAGATTAACTACAAGATCCCAGACAGTAAGTACTACAAGGCAACTTATTGCATAAAGACCTATAGAACAACGGATCAGAATAGAAAATCCTCAGACACACACATAATACAATCAATTGATTTTCAACAAAAGTGTCAGAAGATAATTCAATGGGCAAGAATAGAATTTCAAAACATATTCCTCAAGCAACGTTTTTTAATAAAATGAAACTGGCCCACCTCATGGCACATGTACACACACACATACACACACACACACACACACACACACACACACTGGAATATAGACCTAAATGTACATGTTAAAACTATAAAACATTTTGAAGAAATACAAAAGAAAATCTGTGATCTTCTGGTAGACAGATATAAAAAGTCACAAGCATAGATAAAAATGTTAAAAATTGGACTCCATCCAAATGTAAAACCTCTGCCCTTTGAAAGATATTATTAAGAAGCGAAAAGGCAAGACATAGACTAGGAGAAAATGTCCATAATACTTAAGTCTGACAAACAACTTGTCCCCAGAATACATCAAGAGTTCTTACAATTCAAAAATAAGATGACAAACCGATTTTTCAAAGGCAAAAGATTTTGAAACTTTGCAAAGGAAGATATATAAATGATTGGTAAGCACATGGTAAGATATTTATCATCATTAGTCATCAGAGAGATGCCAATCAAACCATAATGAGGTACCCCTATAAACCTACTAAAATTGAAAACATAGTTTGATTAGGCTATGAAAAACATACATCAACAAGAAGTTAGAACACCTGGAACTCTCATACCTCGCCAATGGGAGTGTAACAATGTGACAATCTTTTAGAGAACTGCATGGTAGTATCTTTTTTTTTTAATTAATTTATTTAAATTCAGGTTAGTTAACACACAGTATAGTATTGGTTTCAGGGATAGAACCCAGTGATCCATCACTTACGTAAAACACTCAGTGCTCCTCCCAACAAGCGCCCTCCTTAATGCCCTTCACCTGTCTAGCCGATCCCCCCTGCCCACCTCTCCTCCAGCAGCCCTCAGTTTGTTCTCTGTATTTAAGAGCCTCTTATCGTTTGCTTCCCTCTCTGTTTTGATCTTATTTTTCCTTATAAAATTAAATACACATTTACCATATGATCTGGCCATTTTATTTCTCATTATTTACCCAAGACAAATGAAAAAATATGCCCCCAAAAGAATCATACACGATGTTTATAGTAGCTATATTCACAATAGCCCCAAACTGAAAACAACTCAAATGTTTATCAATAGTTGAAAAGATAAAACATATTGGGATATGTCCATACAATGGAATATGAGTCAACAATAAAAAGAAACAAACTACTGATATACACAAGAACATGCACGAATCTCAAAAATGTGTTGAGCAAAAGAAGCTAAGCAGAAAAAAATTCACATACCATGTGATTCCAATTATAAGAGATTTTGGAACAAAGACTAATCTATAGAGTCAGAAAGTAGATCAGAAGTTGCCTGGTACATGGGAATGCAAGCTGGTGCAGCCACTCTGGAAAACAGGATGGAGGTTCCTCAAAAAACTAAAAATAGAACTACCCTATAACCCAGCAATGGCACTAGTAGGCATTTATCCACGGGATACAGGTGTGCTGTTTCGAAAGGACACAGGCACCCCCATGTTTATAGCAGCACTATCCACAATAGCCAAAGTGTGGAAAGACCCCAAATGTCCATCGATGGATGAATGGATAAAGAAGATTTGGTCTATACATACACAAAGGAGTATTACTCGGCAATCAAAACGAATGAAATCTTGACATTTGCAACTACGTGGATGGAACTGGAGGGTATTGTGCTAAGTGAAATGAGTCAGTCAGAGAAAGACAAAAATCATATGACTTCACTCATATGAGGACTTTAAGACACAGAACAGATGAACATAAGGGAAGGGAAAGAAAAATAACATAAAAACAGGGAGGGGGACAAAACAGAAGAGACTCTTAAATATGGAGAACAAACTGAGGGTTACTGGAGGGGTTGTGGGAGGGGGGATGGGCTAAATGGGGAAGGGGCACTAAGGAATCTACTCTTCAAGTCATTGTTGCACTATATGCTAACTAATTTGGATGTAAATTTTAAAAAATAAGAAATAAAATTTAAAAAAAAAACTTAAAAAAAAAAAAGAAGTTGCCTGGTACAAGGGGAGAAGCACTGACTGAGAAAGGCCATGAAGGGACTCTTTGAAGTGATAGAAATAGTTGATATCTTGATTGTTGGAGTGGTTACATGGGTGTGTGTGTGTGTGTGTGTGTGTGTGTGTGTGTGTGTGTGTGGTAGTTATAGGTATATACGTATATATTTGTCATATCTCATCAACCTAAACAGTTAAAATGGCACATTTTCTTAAACGCTAATCATACTTCAATAAAGTTGATTTTAAGAAAAATTCAGAATGAGATACAATTACATACCCACCAGTATACTTACATTACAAAAGCTGGCACGACCAGGTATTGACAAAAAATATGAAGCAATTGGAACTCTTGTGCATTGACGGAAAACTTTTTTGGCAGTTAAGGTTAAATAAACAGCTTTCTTATGACCCAGCAATTCCACTCCTAGCTTTATACTCAAGAGCAATTAATACATATGTCCAGAAAAACATTTGTACAAGAATGTTCATAGAGGCTTCATTTGCAACAGCCAAATATTGGGAACCATCCAAATATCCATCAACAGGAGAAGAGATAAACAAATTGTGGTGTGTTAATACAATGGAAAAGGACTCAGCAATAAAGGAACAAACAATCTGGACAAATCTCAACAGCATGCGTTAAATCAAAGGCACATAAACGTACACAGTATGACTCCATCTATAATGTTTATAGCAGTGCTCTCAACAATAGCCAAATTATGGACAGAGCCTAAATGTCCATCAAGTGATGAATGGATGAAGAAGATGTGGTTTATATATACAATGGAATACTACTTGGCAATGAGAAAGAATGAAATCATGCCATTTGGAGCAATGTGGATGGAACTGGAGGGTATTATGCTGAGTGAAATAAGTCAGTCTGAGAAAGACAGATATATGTTTTTGCTCATATGTGGAACTTGAGAAACTTAACAGAAGACCGTGGGGGAGGGGGAGGGGACAACCATAGTTACAGAGAGGGAGGGAGGGAGGGCAGCAAACCATAAGAGACTCTTAAATACAGAGAACAAACTGAGGGTTGATGGAGGGGGGGAGAGGGGAAAATGGGTGATGGGCATTGAGGAGGGCGCTTGTTGGGATGAGCACTGGGTGCTGTATGTAAGTGATGAACCACGGGAATCTACCCCCAAAACCAAGAGCACACTTTACACACTGTATGTTAGCCAATTTGACAGTAAATTATATATTAAAAAAAAATAAAACACAGGCAGCACTAATCTATATGGATAGAAATCAGAATGGTGGCTGCCTCTGGGCAGGGGAACTAACTGGAAGAGAGCACGAGGAAATTTTCTGGCATGATGATGTTAACTATCCTAATCTGGGCAACGAGTATATGTGCGTTTCTCAAAATCCATCAAGCTGTACAATTCAATAGGTAAATTTTGCTGCATATAAATTACACCCTGATGAAGCATTGCAAAAGACAAAAATGAAATCTGAAGCCAGAACAATGGGGGGGGGCAGAGTGTTCTTCAGTGCTCGTGTTCATTTGTACTTATTTTTGCATTTTCTTAGAGATTCCAAAGATGCTACATGTCAAGAATATTCTTCATAAACAACAAAATTCCTCTGAGAGCAAAGTGACACAGAGCTCCAGGCCTCTGAGGACCCAAAGAAACAAAAACAGGAGCCTGCTGAGAGACGCGGAAGCCCAAAAAGTTTGAACTCCCAGAAGAAGGAATTCTAAATTGAGAAGCCAAACGTTTTCTGTTTCCTGGCAGAAACACTCAGGCGTGCAAAAGCTTCGGGCAGGCAACGAGGCTACTGACACAGCAATCCGGTCAGCACAGAGGTCTTCAAATGCACTCAGGATCAACTCAGTGCCCACGCTAAACAAATGCAGCTTTCTCCCAGAGTTACTCATAACAACCCGTGCACTCTGCGGTCACAGTTAATCTGAGCTTGAGAGCTGTGTGGGTCACAAGGTTTGTCACAGGCCTTTGGACAAACAGTTCTTGCCACACAAGAAGCGATGCATCGCTCATGGCGTTTTACTGTTGCTGCCAGGGACGTGGAGCTGTGTGACCGTGCAATCAGCAAGGGCCCTCCCGTACCAGGGTGACCTCCCAGCCCAGCTCAGCACCTCCAAAGACTCAGCCAAAGAGATTTCATATTGGAGACACCTGGCTGTGCACTCATTTCTGAACGGTAGCACCCCCCTGATCAACTGGTCAAGGGGTAAATTCAGTTGCTTAGGAGGCGGCTGCAGATGTATGATTCTGATTGCAGGCTGGCACGGTGTGCAGATGTAATCTATAAATTCTCAAATTTAGAAAATCTCTAATCAGGGCCAGCTTCACGGGTGTACGACATGTGCACAGGGCTCCGTGCTCAGGAGGGCTCTGAATTTGGTTGAATACTTGGTTGTTACCATCTCGAGAGTCTTAACAACTTTTTTCAAAGGGAGTCTTGTGTTTTTATTTTGCACCGGACCCAGTGCAACTCAACACCAAATGGGTCATAAATGTAAATGTAACAGCTAAAACTAGACAACTCTTAGAAGAAAACATAAGAACAATTTTGATAACCTTGGGTCAGGCAAAGACTTCTTAGATATAACACCAAAAGCATAAGCAACAAAAGACAAAAATAACTTGGACTTCAACAAAATTAAAAACTTTTGTGGTTCAAAGGACACCATCAAGAAAGCAAAAATGTAACCCAAATAATGGGATAAAAATATCTGTAAATCCTATATCTGATAAAGAACTTGTGTCCAGAATATAAGGAATTCTTGCAATGCTATAATAAAAAGACAACCCAATTTACAAGTGTGCAAAGGCTCTAACAGACATTTGTCCAGAGAAGATATACAAATCGTTGATAAGCACACGAAAAGAGTCTCAATATCATTAGCCATCAAGGAAACGCAAAGCAAAACCGCCATGAGATATTACGTCACCCCTGCCAAGAGGGCTATCACCAAAAAGATAGATAATAACAAGTGTTGGCAGGAAGGTGGGCAAATTAGAACCCTTATGCACAGCTAATGAGAACATAAAATGGTACAGTCACTTTGGAAGATAGTTTGATAGTTCCTCGCCAAATATTAAACCACGTGATTCAGCAATTTCACTCCTAGGTATGTACCCAAGAGAAATGAAAACACATGTCCACACAAAAACTTGTACATGAATGTTCACAGTAGCATTATGCATAATAGCCCCAATGGGAAAACAATACAAATGGCCGTCAACTGGTGAATGTATAGGTAAGTTGTGGCAGAGACAATCAAATATCATCCAGCAATGAAAAGATTGAAGTATTGATACCTACTACAATGTGGGTGAACCTTGAAAACATCCAGAAACAGACAAAACACTTATTGTATGAGTCCATTTATATGATATACCCAGAGTAGGCAAGCCCATGGAGACAGATAGTAGATTAATGGTTGCCCAAGACTGGAGGCGAAAGTGGGGAAACCGGGAAACAGTGGCTGATGCTTGTGGGGTTTCCTTTTGGCGTGATAAAAATGTTCTAATTGATTGTGGTAATGGTTGTACAACTCTGTAAATCTACTAAAACCCACTTAATTGTGCACTTTTGAGGCAGAAGTTTATGGTGTGTGAGTTATGTCTCAATAAGGTTGTTTTTTTTTAATAATGTCAAGTAATTATTGAAGTTTTAGCATGTTCGCTGCTTTTTTCCCTTGCATTTTTTTGGGGTTGAATGAAGCAAGACCCTCAAAAAGAAATCAGCAACACACTAGAACCCAAGCCCAATTCCCCTGGGCCGTGACAGAAACAGAAACGTGAATTATCTGAGTGTCTTTGTCCTCAGCTATAGTTCCCTAAGGCACCGAACGCTCACCCCTGTCCTTCCTAACACAGGGTAAGCACATTTTCAAGAGATGATAAGCAACCTTTTTTCCTTATTTTTTTGATTGCCTTTATCTAAACAACTCACGATTCAACTGCTCTTTGAGGCCATGATAGTATTAGCAACCAAACTCTTTTAGAAAAAGCATCCAAAGAATCAACAACATATCAAAGGTTAACTGCATCTGTTCTTAAAAAATACAAACTACTAGGACGTCCCTCGGAGTGTTATTATTTACAGAGGATTTTTTCCTTCTGCCTCTAATATTTTCACGGCTGTGCTGACCGGAGGCTTTCAGAACAGGGGCTACTGTGGAATGCTGGAGAATTCCTTCCCCAAGATCCTCTGTGGCTGTATTGCTCATTTATTCCGTTCCCATGAGCTTCTCTTAGGGACGGTGATTGTCTTGTTCTCACACCCATGCACATCCACACACAAATGCATCAGGCCTTGAACGTCCAAGTCCATACAATGAATTTGGGGAAAGACACAAAGGCTGAAGAAAGCGAGGACTATGGGAGCAGCAGCAATGCTTAAAGCGCTGTGACGTAAATAGTCTAAGTGGTGAGTCATGTGAGTGGTGGAAGAGTATAAACTACTCAGCCTACAGAGCAGGGATTCCATGGTAGACGGTAAGCTGAGTGCACCAGCCATTAGTAATGGTGGGCATTTCCGTGGTGAAGTCCCTGGAGGAATAATCCATTTCGAGTACAGCTGCCAGATGAAATACAAGATGCCTAGTTACATTTGAATGTCAGATAAATAACACATACTTTGGTAGCATATTTCAAATATTACACAGGATATCTACATTAAAAATATTTGTTGTTCGCTTTTTTCTTTTACTTATTGCTTTCTGAAATTCAAATTTATTTGATTAATCCAGCAATTCTAATTCCAAAGGAGGAAAGCCTCAGCTAGGGTAATACCAAATAAGGGTGAGAGGGCAGAGAAGATTCTGAATGGGCCACAGTATTCTTCCCCTAACACAGGAAAACCGAGACACAAATACCAAATTAACTCACTAAGTAATAAAGAATAAAAGAATTGCTGCACTAAATCTGACAAATTCCCACAAAGGTCACAGAGTTCCATCACCTGGAGGACTTTTTCCCAAGTTTAGCAGGTGAAAACCTAAAAGCCAGAGTTCCAGAAGGCCATTGTTCTAAGCCAGGGGTTCTCAACCTGGGACAATTTTGACAAGGTCTGGAGGACACCTGTCACAATGGAAGGAAGGAGCAGTAGTGGTACTGGCATCAAGTGGGTAGAGGCCAGAAAAGCTGCCAAATATTCTACAATTCATAGGACAGCTCCCCACAATGAAGAATGATCTGGCCCCAAATATCAGTAGTGCTTGGGGCTGAGAAACCCTACCCTCGTCCTAGTTTGCTTGGCAACCATCAAGTAATGTCCACCCACTCCCTGGTTCTGGGATGTAGCCTTGATGCAAGTCTGGACTCTCATGGACCATATAAGAGATGTCCTCTAGGCTCTGCTCATATCTGTTCCAATCCCTTTCCCAGTATTTCCTCAGCAGCCCTAGAGTGCTCTTACTCCAAACAGCCAGCGTTGTACCTCCTGCTTGGAAAATCACACTCAGATTTCCAGAACCATTTTTGCCTGCAGATGTGGAGAGCATGAAGCACCTAGAAATTTACATTCCCTTCTCCACAGGGTGGCAGGGGCAACCCTAATGGGGACATCAGCACTGAGTGGGATCTACACTGACCCCTGTGTTCCTCTGTGGGGTTAAACTGAAGTTACTCTCTGAAGAGGACTTTGTGAAACCTTGAATCCTTGTGGAGCCTACTTTCCTTCCTCATTTCACTTCCCTTACCATTTTTTTCCTGAGAGTATTTCCTGATCAATCCCTTTCATATTAATCCTAGTCTCAGAGTCTGCAACTCAGGAATGCAACCAAACACAAAACTCATCCACCATCCTCAACAGATTTGAGGGATGGACATGGGACCCAAATGGGCTGTGGCAGACTTTGGCCAACAACCATCCGCACATATGCCTCCTCCTGCCCTGCCCAAAGAACCTGCGATGTATTCAGGTGGCATGCCAAGAACCCTTGAACCTCAGGGAAAACTGTCACCTCCCTTAGCCTCAGAGTCTGAGCCATGATTGCTCCAAGCTACCCATGGTTACCCAACGTTCTGTACCAGTGACTGGTCTCAGAGTGGACATGTGACCCACTTCTGGCCAATGGAATATAAAAAGAAGTCTGCTGAGGTTTTATAGAGTAGAGGTTTCTTACTCCCCAAAATAAGAGCGTTATAGAAGTAAAACCCCCTTTACTATCCTTCCTGTCTCCCTATGACACTGAGGTGAAGAAGTGACGCTTAAAACACCAAATGAGTCACCAAATCAACCTGAGAACCCCTTCCCTTCCTACTTCTAGATCTGTGAAATAGTCAAACATTTTCTTTTCACTTAAGCCACTACTGATTACTCTTTTGCTTACCAATGAAAATAGCCTGAGATGAAATGCAATCATAGCCTCCCATGAGGTTAGTGAAGAAACTGGATGCTTTCATAGAGAGAGTTCCAGTATCTTTGGGACCATGAGCTATAAGGATAGCTGTTTCTGTTGGCCAGTGATCATTTTTCCATGACTATAGAGAGAAAGACATCTGTAGTAGGAGAAAGCAGACCAATCAGGGAAGGAAACAGAGCTGAAAGACTGCAACTATGACAAAGTTCATTCTTGTACTGATACCGGCTTCAGTCTCCTTTTCTGTAAAGGGGGAATAATGATTCTTACCATGCAGGACGGCCATGAGAATGATTTGAATGAACATTTGTAAAGTGCCTGGTTCCACTTCCCCTAAATTTAAAAACCTTGGATAATGAAGTATTCCAGCATTATTTGCAAAGAAGCTTAATACTGTTATTTGATAGCATTTGGGTTGCATCCTAGCAGTCAGCATGCCTGAGCTTGAAAACTGGCTTCCCTTGAAAAAGACTTTGGCATCTTATCCAATTTTGCCTCGGTTTGTGCAGCAGCTGTGCTCAGAGATGGCACAAGAGATGGGGCGGAGGGAGGGAGGAAGGAAGGGAAGGAGAAAGAGATGAGAAAGAGAAAAAGAAGAGGGAGGATGAAGAGTTGGGTAGGGTGGGGAGCTGTATACTTGGTTGAAATTCCAAAAAGCTTCATGGATCTTTCATCCAAGGATGTGTTGAGCTCCACTCCATTAAAAAAAAAAAAATGCTAAAATGTACTGACTGCTTCCTATCATATACACCCTCTTCACCATTTAATTTTCAATATTATATTAAGCACTCAAAAAGAAAAAGAAAAACTATTAAATAGAGGATTTTGTTACTTCTACTTTGCATTTAAGAAAACAGGAGCCCAGACAGATTTATATAAATTGCCCAAAGTCACACAGCTAAGTACGTGAATGGGGATTCAGCCCAGGTGTGCCTAAGTCTATAGTCCTGCTCTTAGCCACTTTTACACTAAATGCCAATGAAGGCATTTAAATGTATTAAAGGCACTAAAAATGAAAATAAATGTAACATGTCACTCAGAGGGTCATGAGCTAGCCAGTGTCATTATCTCAATTCTATACACTTGAGATCCTCAACATGGACAAAACAAAACAAAATGAAATGCAACATCTCCCTGTCTGAAAGTTTGCAGCCTATGGTAGATACAGAGCATAAATACAAAACTTCGATTCATGATAATTGTTCGAATCAATTCACTGGAGAGCCACTGGAAGTTTCACAGAGAAAATGTTCTTCATTACAGGCTGAGTGAGGACTTATCAGGGAAAGGTCTTAAAAGAGAAGGGGGAGGGAAGAACTAAGCCTTCCAAAAAGGCACGCAAGGCACAAGATGTTTTGAAAGAGGTGAGCAGTTGAATGCATTAGAAGTAAAACTGTACCAAATGCCATTTAACTTCTAAAAATATTCTGACTACATAATAATCTTCCTTCTCAGCCCCTGAGGCAATTCTTAGTCATGAAACAAACATTATTTTTAAAGGTCCATATACCTTTTCTCTCTTCCACATACATAAGTAAAATAAACTTTGAAACTGTACAATATTTTGTAGTATTTTTATGTGATTTTAAAGAAAATCCATTATAGGGGTGCCTGGGTGGCTCAGTCGGTTAAGCAACCCACTCTTGATTTCGGCTCAGGTCTTGATCTCACGGTTCGTGAGTTCAAGCCTCACGTTGGGCTTTGTGCCAACACCATGGAGCCTGCTTGGGATAATCTCCTCCTCTCTCTGCCCTTCCCCTGTTCTCTCTCTCCCTCTCCCTCTCCCTCTCCCTCTCCCTCTCCCTCTCCCTCTCCCTCTCCCTCTCCCTCTCCCTCAAAAAATAATAAGTAAAATAAACTTTAAAAATAAATCATTTAAAAATAAAATCAGTTATAATACATGCTAAATGAAAATATAATTTTATAAATTGCAATGCCTGTTCACATTGCTGACGTTCCTTCTGATGAACTGGGGTGGAGGCAATGAACCAGCTGCTATATCTCCCCGGTTTTCAGGTTTAAGAGGAAGGGATTTTCCCATGAGAATTAAGCTAGCTGGTGAAAGGATGAGAATACCACCTCCTGACCCGCAGGTACATCTGGATGGTGCCTTACTGTCCTATCTCTCCAACTCCTTATTCATACCAATCACAGAAGTGATCCTCAGTTCTTTCTTTTTATGTGTGGAAGTAGCTTTACTGAGCAGATGTCTTATTTGATAACATTTTCATTCTGAGACAGAAGTAGCAATTGATTTTGATCTCTGTACATTGAAATCACCATTAGGCATACTGTTAAGTCTACATAGGGGATGAGAGCAGAAGTCTGGGAGGCATAAAATGTGAGCCCAAAACAAACACACAAGCCACCTCCTAATAAGGAAAAATGATGTTTTGGCCATTCTCTTGCAAGGATAAAAAGGCTGGGTTATAGTGACCTGAAAATAAACTTGCCCAGATGTCATGTTAAGTCAAGTAGGAAACCCAAAACAATCACTGGGTTACCATGGGTGAATTCTACATCAAAAGTCAAATGAGCTCAAAAGACAAAAGAAATTTTTAAGGGTGTTAGGATTTATTGGGGGAGGATGAACAAACTTTAGGTCTCCATGTATTCATTGTTCATTCATTCACTCACTTATTCTTTCAGTGGGCAATCTTTGAGTGTCCATTACAGAGCAGAAACTGTTCTAGGTCTTGGTAATATACCATTGAATGAGCCAGGTTAAGAATGGGAAACAAACAATGAAAGAGTAAATCAATTATAATTTTACATACTGAGAAATGCATGAATAGCTTCCTGCCCTCCTTCCTTCCTTTCAAAATAATCCAATCCAAGAGCCATGAGATGAGCTGTGCAGGGTAGGGATGAATCTGCATACTAGGGTAAACAGGACATTGCTCAAAGTGGCCTGCTGCTGGAGGTTAGAACCCAAGTGGCATGAGGAAGGCATCCACACAGAGGGGCGATGGTACTGGCCTGGTATGAGCTTGAGGCACCTGAAAGGGATGAATAGGGTATCCATGTGCCACATGCAGGAAACGACAGTGGCAACAGCTTGGCATGTGGTTTTGGAGCTTGAGACAGCGAGAGGCAGGCCACCGTGAGATGTGGTAGCCCAAGAAAAGTGAGAAAGACATCGATGTGTAGGTGTAAGAGTTGGTGGTGACAATGCAAGACTGGGTACATATAATGGGGATTGATTGATTGATCCACTATGGTTATATTGATGGGGGGAGGACTCAAATTCCTCATGGTCAGAGAAGTGAAGGGAGAAAACTACAACTATCCATGTGGTATTGGATTGGAATTGGAAATATAGGTGTGCAGTCATGATTTTCAACATGTAAAAATAAATATATACATTAACAATAAATTTTCTCAAAAAGAAATAAAGAAATTTATCCCATTTATAATAGCATCAAAAATAATACTTAGGCATACATGTAACTAAGGAGGAGAAAGATCTCTACTCTGAAAACCACCAGGCATTGATGAAAGAAACTGAAAAAGATGCGTATAAATGCAAAGGTATCCCATTTTCATGGATTGGAAAGACTAATATTATTAAAATGTCAATACTGCCAAAAGCCATCTATAGATTCAATGCAATCCCTGTCAGGATTCCAATGGCACTTTTTTTTTTTTTTTTACACAAGTAGAACAAAACACTCTTAAAATTTACATAGAACCACAAGGCAGGAGGCATTACACTTCCTGATTTCGAGCTATACCACAAAGCTATAGTCATTAGAACAGTATTGTATTGGCATAAAAACAGTCAAACAGACCAATAAAACAGAATCCAGTGCTCAGAAATAAATCCAAGCATATATGGTCAACTAATATTTCACAAGGGAGCTAAGAACACTCAATGGAGAAAAGACACTCTTTTCAAAAAATGGTGCTGGGATAATTCAATATTCACATGTGAAAGAATGAAACTGGACTCATATCTTACACCACTCACAAAGATAAACTCGAGATGGATTAAACACTTAAATGTAAGACCTGAAGGCATGCAACTCCTGGAAGAATACATAGGAATAAAGCTCTTTGACATGGGTCTTGGTAATGATTTTTTAGATATGACACCTAAAGCACAAGCAACAAACTCAAAAACAAGTGGGACTGCACCAAACTAAAAGCCTCTGCACAGCAAAAGAAACCATCCACAAAGTGAAAAAAAGACCTACAAAATAGGAAAAATATATTTGCAAACCATAACTCTGATAAGCGGTTAATACCCAAAATATATAAAGAACTCATACAACTCGATAGAATAATAATAGTAGTGGTAGTAATAACAACACAATTGAAAAGTGGGCAAAGGACCTAAATAGAGACTTATCCAAAGATATATGAGAGGCCAACAGGTACATAAAAATATGCTCAACATAACTAATCATTAAGGAAATATAAATTAAAACCACAATGGGATATCTCACACCCATTGGGATGGCCATCATCCAAAAGATAAGAGATGACAAATGCTGATGTGGATGTGGAGAAAAGGGAACCCTTGTGCACTGCTGGTAGGATTGTAAATTGGTACAGCCACTATGGAAAACAGTATGGAGCGTGCTCAAAAAATTAAAAATAGAACTACCATTTAATCCAGCAATTCCACTTCTGGGAATATATCCAAAGGAAACAAAAACATTAACTCAAAAACAGATCTGCATGTTCATGTCCTAGCAGCATTATTTACAATAGTAAACACATGGAAACAAATGTCCATCGATAGATGAATGGATAAAGAAATTGTATACACACACACACACACACACACACAATGGAAAATTATTTAGTCATAAAAAAACAAGGAAATCCTACCATTTGTGACAACATGGATGGACCCTGAAAACATTATGCTAAGTGAAATAAGAGAATGATAAATACTATATCCACTTATACGTATAATCTAAAAATAAAACGAACAAACAAAACTCCCCAAACCTTTAGAAAAAGAGATCAGACTTGTGGTTATCAGAGGTTGAGGAGAGCGGGGGAGGGAGCTGGAGGAAGATGGTCAAAAGATACACACTTGCAATTATAAGATATGCAAGTACTAGGAATATAATGTACAACATGATGACTATAACTAACACTGCAGTATGATATATAGCTAAATTATTAAGGGATTAAATTTTAAGAGTTCTCATCACAAAGAAAAATAATTTGCTTTTTTTCTCTCTTTATTTGATTTATATGAAAAGATGTACATTGGCTGAACCTATTATGGCAATCATTTCACAATATATGTAAATCAAACCATCATGTTATATGCCTTAAACCTATGCAGTAACGTATGTCAGTTATTTCTCGAGAAAACTGGGACGCCTGGGTGGTTCAGTCAGTTAAGTGTCCAACTCTTGGTTTTGGCTCAGGTCAGGATCTCACTGTTCGTGAGACTGAGCCCGCGTCGGGCTCTGCGCTAACAGCAAAGCCTGCTTGGGATTCTCTCTCTCCCTCTCTCTCTGCCCCTGTCCGCCCCCCTCCCCCAAACACATGTGTACTCTCACTGTCAAAAAATAAATAAACTTCCAAAAAAGCTGGGAGAAAACTAGATACAGAAATAAATACATATGCAGATGTAAGTAGGTGTATCTATATGTGTATGCAGAATCATACATATATTCCCTGGATCTGTCCACTGAAGAGGTCTAAGAGTTATGACACTCAATAGCAATGAGTATACTTTGTGTTGAGATCTTGGTTTCTAAATACCATTTTACACTAAACAGAACCAGTGGCTGGTTCAGGTGCCGGGGCAAGAAAAGTACAAGATGATCCTGGAATATCTTGTTAGGCCAGAAAGCAAGTGCTCAAAGAATGATGGGGACTACTGGAAGGACACCAAAAGCATCTTGAAGGGGCTCCCACTGTAGGTTTGCCAGATTCAGCAAATCACAGTAGAGAATGGCTGGTTAAATATTAGATAAACAGAGAAATATGTCCATGCCGTATTTCAGACATACTTGTATTAAAAAATTATTCATTGTTTATCTGAAATACAAATTTGGCTGAGTGTCTTGTATTTAATCTGGCAACCCCATCCCATCACTAAATGTGGGACTCTTTGAGCATCAAAATAAATAATATTTATTTAATAGGAATCCATGAGACCATCGGGATATAAATAAACTAATAGGAAGAGCAGAAAGCTGTTCCCTATGATGGAATGCCAAATAGTATTTGTTGAAGGAGTGATGGAGTAGAAAATTATCATCTGGCAATTATCACAGTAATAACTTAGTCAAGGAACGTCCATGGATGCTGAAACTAGTGGGCAAAAGTTTGATGAAGAATGGGATATTTACATTTCCTCAAATGTGATATTCCTGACAAAAATGAATAGCCTGAATCTAATCATGAGGAATCATCAGACAAACACAAATTTAGGGACATTTTACAAAACAACTGGCCTATATACTCTTCAAAAATATCAAGGTCGTGTAAATCAAAAAAAAAAAAAAAAAAAAGACTGAGCAATTGTTTCAGATTGAAAGAGATTAAAGACACATGACAATGAAATCCATCTCATGATCCTGGCCTGGATCTTTTGATACAGGGGAGATTATCGGGACACTTGGTAAAACTTGCAAAGGGTCTATGGACTGAATAAAAGTAGTGTATCAATGCTAATTTCTTGATTTGGGTGATTATATTGTGGGCATTGTTTGCAGGAATGACAGGCTAAAGTACCAAGAGTGATGGGGTATCATGATGACAACTTGTTCTCAAGTTTGCATATATTTATTTTTTTTAATCACCACCATTCAAAATACATAAAATGAAGCAGAGCTTTATTTTTTGGAATAGTACAGCAGTTTGTCCCACAGGCCTATCAACAATGCATACTCGCTATATGCCTCTTTGTCCAGCTCAACCTACTGCTTAAGCATTTTATCAGATGCAAGGTACATGACGCGGCTCTTGGGTGTGTGCCGTGATCTTACACTCTACAAAGGATCTAGGGCTCATGTGGGGTAAGAGAAAACTACTGAATCTGGACAATTTATGTGAAGTGCTAAATGAGTCACATACTCAACACAGACAAAACGGGGTAGTCTCTGAGCTAGTGTTCGCTGTCAGCCTGCCTGGGGAAGATGGGCTTCCATTGAAGAACACAGGGCAAGAGAGAGAGAAAAAAAGAACCTGGAACCAGAGAGGGAAGAGCCTTAGGTACTCAAACAATAGCAATCTATTAAAAGCCTCAAAGGAGAGGAGCCTTAATTAGCTGCTGGGTTCCAATTAGAGATGACTGTGTCTATTCGGTTGTATGATAACAAGAGAGTCAACTAGTGTGAATAGTGGCAGAAGGAATAAAATGGATAGAATGGAGGCTACCGGAATTTTAAATGAAAAACCAAAAACAAAAACAAGCGTGGTCCTCTTTAGTCTAGAGCACAGGTCGGCAAATGTTTTCTGTGAAGAGCCAGTTAGTAAATATTTTCAGCTTTGTAGGTCAGTCTCTATAGCAACTACCCAACTCTGCCATTATTATAAAAGAACAACCATAGACTATACTGAGAAAAATAGGCATAGCTGTGCTCCCATAAAACTTTATAATAACAGGCAGGTGGATCAGATTTGGCCCATAGGCCATAGTTTGCTGACCCCTGGTAGAGGGCTCTGATCCACAAAACATTTTCAAAGCCAGCAAGGAGAGTCTCTTGCTCCAGCCTTCTAGGATGGAACCTTATACAATGGAACATAACTATGAGAGTTGCATCCCATCATCTTTGTCATATTCAATTGGCTTAAAGTGAAGCCCAGGTTCTGGCCACACTCAAGGGGAGTGGATTATACAAGAGTGTGACTCATTTAGGGGTCATCTGAGGGTGTGTCTGCCACACTGCTTTTATGGTTTAACTCACTGCCTTCTCTCCATTTTACCTCTAGGGCCCATTCAATGCCCTTCTGGTGCCTGGTTTCTAACTCCCACCTGTCTGGTCCACACATTATCTGGATGGATTCTCATCTACTTCCTGATCACTTTTCACCCTGCATTTTCAACACTTCCACAAAATATATCCCTCTACCTGTTTCTATGACCTCTTCTCTATGGTCAAATCACTGATCCCTTGACTCCACAGCCCCTCCTTTTAGCATTCAAATGCAATACAGGTAAAATGAAACTGATACTGTTATGTTGAACACCACCTCCCTTTGGCTTTTCTACTCATACCAGTGATCTGACCATTCCTCAAGCCATCAGAAGTAAAAAATCAGAGAGTTACCTTGAATCGAATTCTGCCAAAAACCACATTAGTTGGAAGAAAACCCTGAGCCCCAGAAAGGAACACAGCTGGGCCAACACATTTACAGATTTGTGAAACCCTGAGCAGGGGACTCAGTTAAGCTGTGCCTGAACTCTTGACCTAGGGAAACTGAACTAACGAATGTGTGTTGTTTCAGGCCTCTAACTTTGTGGTAATATGTTATTCAGCAATAGGAAATTAATACAAATGATTAGGAATAAGGTGTCCCAGATGTTGGTGTTTTTTCAGATGGCAACTGGTGTCCAGATCTGTTTCTGTTTGCCAGCTTATGTCTACTCATAGTGTTTAAAAGACTCAAACATAGAAATGCCTCAGATATTACTAGCTTTTTACATTCTCTCCTTGCTTTTCAAATAATGGGTGGAAGGTAGAGGGAAACCATACTAAAATTGTTTTTACTTAAGCTCAAATTTGACTTAATTGTGGTCAATAGGACTATTTATATAGTCTATCAAAGCCGTAGACAAAAAACCCTAACAATCTTTCAAAAGGAAAAATATCTAATGTGGAAACTGTAATGCCAAAGATGAAACAGTGAAGGGTGGGAATAAAACAAAGTCAGAATTGAAACAGGCTTCATATTATGCTTTAGCCATCCTCTCCTCTGCTGACGTATGTCAACAGTGTCAAAGCAAGCCAGCAACAGACTTCAGAGGAATTTAGACTTGTCTCCAGTTCTTAGGAAATGGAATACAATGTACTGTATATCATCTTAATTACCCTGGTTATTTAATGGTGCAACAATAAACAGAACAAATGAACAACTCTTTCATATATAATTTTAGAAAATTACAAACTCAACATTCTATATCAGAATGCAAGGTTTCATACTAGAAAAGAATGGCTGAAAAAAGGAAACTCTACCAGTCACTCAAAAAGCACTAATATATATTGGCCAAGTTCTATATATGCTGAACACTAAATCAACAGTTAAACAGACTGAAAGGCTCGAAAGAGTGATTTCACGGGGGGAAAAGTATACACTTGCCTCATGAGAGTCAAGAATATATAATCCATGCATTTAAGTTTTAATATAGTTGTTTTTAAAACAGAGGCATCTTTAAATCAGGATTTCTCAACAGTATAGACCTCTCGGGTCAGATCATTTTTTGTTGTGAGGATGGTACCATCCTGCACATTGTAGAATATTTATCAGCATCCCTGGGATGTATCCACTAGATGCCAATAGCACGCCTTCCCTCCCCCATTGTGACAACTAAAAATGTCTCCAGACATTGCCATATATTCCCTGAGTGCCCGTATATCCTTTCCTCCCACCCAGGCTGAGAACAACTGCTTTAAGTGAACTAATAGAAATCATTGCTTTCCTTCTACTCTGTTTTGTTTTAAAATCCCAGAAAATGGTCAGACCATTTGGGACATAACTGAGCACTGGCTCAGTCAATTAATGTGCCTGGACATGCTTTTAAAATTTGTGGCTGGCACGATGCTGAGCATTACAGTAATTAAGGGAGATTACAGAAGATGGATTCAGAAGGTCACAGCAAATGGACCTAATAAATATGACTCCATTTCAACATGATAAATATAAGCTTATTCACTTGCGTCCAGACCACCAACAGCAAATTATAGGATGGGCAGAGACATGATTTAGCTTCTGCAAGGGTGAAAAGAAGTTCTGCAAGAGCAAACTGCAACATGACTAGCCAAAGGAGTGGTACTCAGCAGTCATTTTGTGCAAATTCCCGGTGGTTGTCTATGTTGGCTGGTCATAGGCTCACCTGTGCAAGATTTTTCTGTAACCAACCCATCCTTTGTGTACTTATCTGGGGCCTTTAGCTGAAGAGGTAGGAACTGAGGGTAGATCAAAGACTCATGCTATTGCCTATTTTTCTTTTAATAATTCTCTTTGCATGACTAAAGAAATGACTTCAATGATTACAAGTTAATGGTCCATGAAAGAACCAGTAATTTTTGTGTGAAGTGCAAAAAAAAAAAAAAAAAAATAGATAAATATTTACAGATGAGGACTCTGAGAATAAAGATTTTATAACTAGCTTAGTAATTTTATTTAGGAAACATTGGGATAAAAATAATCATAACAATAATAGGGAACATTGGGCAGCTTCAGAACCTATATTTGCATTTGTTGGTACAATATTCGAGTCAGGTAAAAATTGAATGATATCATAGCTCACTGTATGAATAAATGTCTCAAGCAAGGAGAACAGATAAAAGAGGGAATTCAGCCAGCATGTGATATAGGGGAGTACAGATACATGCCCCTGAAAGAGCCTGTCCCTTAGTATATGGTACCTGTAGCAGATGCTTACTGATTTCTCAACAGCAAGTCCCCAACTCCTGCATCTTGCTTACCTTTTCTCCCTAGCAGAGACTTGTCTCCTACTAAGGGCAAAAATGCCAAATACTCACACCTGCTTTCCCAGACTCCTTTGCAATGTAAATATGGGCACATGACTCAATGCTGACAAATGAGACCTAAGGGGAAGCCTGTCAGGAGACTTCTGGGAATGTCTTTCTTTAAAAATAACAAACATGTAAATGCCCTCTTTTATTCACTGAGTGGGTCCTGAGAAGCCCATATGGCAAGGAACTGAGGGTGGCGTCTTGCAATTGCCAGTGAAAAACTGAGGCCCTCGCTCCAATATCCCTTGAGAAACTGAATTCTGCCAACAACCAGGATGAGCTTATAAATGGATCCTTCTCCAGTTGAGCCGTCAGATGATACCCTAGCTCCGGCTGTCACTGACTGTAGCCTCATAAAAGACCCTGAAGTAGAGAAATCAGCTAAGTTGTGTCTGGACTCCTGACCTACAGAAACTGTGAGATAATAAATCTATATTGTTTTAAGTCACTACATTAGTGATATATAGTAACACTACAATCTGTTATATAGTAATAGATAATGAATACAATGCCTGTGTGAGATAAAAAATATCCTTACTGTGTACAGAATTTTCAGTTATGTATTCTGTTACATGCAGCCAAAAGCAGCCTGGCTGACACACAGGGAAATTTCTTGTGCAGATACTGTCTTTTTGTACTTTTAATAGTTCATTAGCATAATAGCAAGCTATTGCTTAGTATAAGATTTGTTATGCCATCTCTGCTATTATAGCATTCAAAAAAGCTACCGTGCTAACTTCATATTCAAAGTTGCTTACTCAAACGAGTAAGAGTCACAGAATTATCATGGATTCTTCATTAGCACTGACATATGAGAGTGATTCATCATAGTTAAATGCCTTCTGATTATCTTGAACTAGCAAAAAAAATTATTGTATTTATTAATATCATTTTATAGCACTCTTACGCAAACAGGCATCTTCTACATTTGTATTGTTGAAATCAAAGCACAGGACTGGATCTAGGTCCACTGGGGGTGTCAGAATAGAAAAACCCTAAGACGCAGTTGAAGACTTGTCTACTCTCCCTGCCTCAAGATCTTACTAGTCATTGAGGATTTCGTGGAAAGGCAATAGAACCAAGACCCATGGACCTGGGGCCCAATCAGCCTTCAGAGCCCTGCCAGCTCAGGAATAAAGATCGGGAGGATTGAGGATGTCACCCCCATTCCCTCCAATAGCACCCAAAGGAAGGGGGGTCACCGTGGTCATCGTCTGTGAACAGAATTCCTCAAGTTGTTTTTTCTGTTAATAAGTTGTCTTTGTGTAAGATTAAAAACAAACAAAGAGATCTTACTTGTCATTTCACCTCTCTGAACTTCAATTTCATCATAACTATATAGTAGATTAACACTCACCTCACTGAATATATGGTAAAAGGTAAACCAAAGTTTGATTACATTGAAGCATGTGGAGGAGAGTGGAGTCTTAAAAAGGATAATATTATTGTCCCAGTTTATAAAGACTATTTCGTTGTTGTTGAAATAAAGCTATATACACATAGAAAAGGTGACCCCAATTATTTCTGGCCATGTTTTGAAGTCATTTGTTAAAACACCATTTCCTGGAAACATTTTAAGTTTATTTATTTATTTAGAGAGAGGGAGGGAGGGATGAGGAGGGGGAGAGAGAGAGAGAGAGAGAGAGAGAGAGAGAGAGAGAGAGAGATTGGGAGAGGGGCAGAGAGAGGGGGAGAGAATCTCAAGCAGGCTCCATGTTGTCAGTGCAGGGGTCAACACGGGGCTCGATCTCATGAACCATGAAATCATGACCTGAGCCAAAACCAAGAGCCAGACACTCAACCAACTGAGCCACCGGGGTGTCCCTGGAAGCATTTTAAAATGAGCATATTTAGCTGCATTTGGTCAGGATCTTAGCAACTTCTGATAAAGATTTCAAGAACCAAGGGCACCCATCAACTGAGTAATATCTAGGAAAGCACTTGTCCTTTTCCTTGTCCCAGTAACTAAAACAACATCTTGGAAGGAGATATTTCTGTTGTTGTAATATTTTATGGTTGTGTCTACAGGATGCCAAAACAAGTAAAAACTAAAACATTCAGGCAAAGCAGGTACTTGGCACTTTAAGAATTGGTTGTTTTATTGACTTAATGTTTTCTCCCCCTACTGCACTGAGTCGAGCCGACTTTTGTGTGTGGACAACCTTGGTGTTTATAGTTGAACTTGGGGGGCCATTCATCTTTCCTTAGTCAGTCATGCATTTGACCTGAAGATATTTGTGAAGTTTACATTTATGAAAATGTTTTCTTGACTTCATCAAGTAGTTTTTCTTCCTCCTAAGCACATCATAGGTCTCTCTTTTTCTATTAATCTATTTATCTTCAAAATAGTAGTCCTGTGTTTCTTCACTTTTTTCCTTTCTTAAAGAAAATGGCATCTCCTCTTTTTCCTTCTCAATGTCCTCAAAGAGCACAGGGGGGACTCCAAGAGCACAGATCTTCGAAAATTTCTTGCAGTAATTCCTCTCCAGAGAGCAAAGTTTGCTCCAATTTCCAGGTGTTTACAAAATGACCTGTTTTCTCACATCTCCTTGCTACCCTGGGATCCAGGTGCCCTGACCTCTGGTTCCTAGTATTAATGTTCTCATTTTTCATCCATCTCATTCTTACTGCCTGAAGGAACTCTGATCTCAGCCATTCCCAAGCATCGCTGGGTGCAAATGGGAAAAGGAAGGAACCAAGTGAAGGTCTGCCCCTGGACAAAGGCCATCTTTACATTCTGAGGCATCTGGCTTTGCCAAGCGTGACTTCAGCTGGAAACAATCTAGAAGCAGGAAGACTTAGCGAGCTGGATTTTGCAGTTTATGCGCACACCAGCTTTCTTCTCAAAGACTGCCTCACCCCTAGGCTGTTATGGGTTGTTTTATTTATTTGCTGAATTTTCTCACTGAAAGAGTAACACTATTTTCCAACAAAGTCTTTAGCATAGGAGGATATCTGAGGAAGGGAGAAAGTTGTCCAGTCATATGTAAAAACTTTCCTGTATGTGATTTTATAAAATGAAAGAACTTGAAAGGGCATTAAGAGTCATCTGATCCACATTTTCTTCTTTGTATTCAGATAAGAAATATTTATTGGGCTCTTTCTTTCTTTGGCAGGTACTTCCCAAGATGCTCCTTCATCGTCGTTGCCCCTCCCCACTGTCTAACTGATAGTCTGTGACACTGTATCCCCGAGAATAAAATAGCCTTTTCCCAAGCACATTGGGAAAGACTTTTCATTACATCCCACAACTTAAGATTCAGAAGGAAAGTAATTGTTTTTCAAAATGAAATTATTAGTATATCATTTAGAAAAATCATATAAAATAATGAAGTCTTTTTTTGGTGTCATGGGGAGGATATTTAAAGAACCTCAAGTTGGGCTCAACATTTAACCACAATGACAGCTGTCTCCTATAAGCCTTAATTGTAACATACACAAAGATGTCAGCAAGAAAATGTACGTTAATACCATAACACGATACATGATCCCGACCGGAACACTCGTTAAGAAGAGCTAACATGAAACAACAGATGGTGCAAGTGTTGGCAAGGTTGGGAAACTCTTGGAAATCTAGTACAGGAGTTAGAAAACTTGTTCCATAAAGGACCAGATAGTAGATATTTTCAGCTTTGCGGGCCATGCAGTCTCTTCCGCCACTACTCAGCTCTGCCCTTACTATGCAAAAGTAGACAACATATAAAAAATGAGTGAGGTTCTGTTCAAATAAAACTTTACCTGAAAAAACAGGCCTTCAGGCCATAGTTTGCAGGTTATTGCTCTAATATATTGTCAGCAATACTGTGAATTTGTACAAGCGGTCTGTAAAGCTGAAGATATGTGTGTGTATGTATGTATGTATATATATATATATATATATATATAATATATCTAACTTTGCAATACATATTACATGTTACAATGTACATATTACATTATACATCTACATATTACAATATATATATTACACTATATACACATTATTACATATATTATACTATATATGTTATCATATATATATATATATATACATACCTCAGCAATTCTATGTCTAAGTATATACACATGGAAGTACATAAATATGGTCAATAAAAAGCATGTACAAAAATGTACATGAAAACACAAATTGTAATAGTCAAAGACCAGAAATAAGACACATGTTCAATAGTAGAACAGATAAGTTGTGGTATATTCATAGAATGAAATACTACCCAGCGATGAAAACTAATGAACTACAACTACATGTGACAACCTAGACACGTCTCACAAAATAATTTTAAAGCAAGACACAAAATAACATATAACATATGATTATGTTTATATAAAGCGCAAAACTAAGCTATGTGATTACAAGTTGGGACAGTGGTTGCCTTTGGCAAATGGGGGCAGATAATGGAGTATGAGGGGGTTGTGGGGTTCTATTTCTGGTGATGCTCTACTTTTTAATTGGGTTCTGGTTACATGGGTGGGTCCACTTTGTAAAAATAGATCCAGGTGTACATTATGATTTATACACTTTTCTACATGTATTTTATACATCAATTAAATGCTTCCTAATAAAACCTCTGAAAACCTCTTTAAAAACTCCCACAGTTCAAATCTCACTTCCTCACTGAATCTTTCCCTGCAGCCCTGGGACAAAATTAATCACTTTCTCCTCTGAGTTCCTATGGCACACTGCACTTTCCTCTACTATGTGCGCTAACTCATGATTCATGTATCAGCTCTAGCATGATTATTTATACATCTTCTTGCTAGGGCTAGACTCTTTGCTGTCTGACAACAGGAAGCACCAAAGACTAACACATTGGATGATCCAAAGTAGGCCAAAACTAAATGCTACGGAATGAGCTTCAGCAAACACTATGGGTGTTCATCAGACAACTCCTCTATGAGCTGATTACCCACTGGCCCTTAACAGCAACTCTCTGAAGTCATTTGATAATCCAGATAGAGTTCTAGAGTCTGATGGAAATGTCAACCATCTCTCTCTCTCAGATCTTCAGAGAACTCTATTCCTTATTTGTAGTATCACAAGCAAGTACAATACCCAGATCAGATTTGCTCAGCTCCTCAAAACAAATTCCTTTAATTTCCCAAGACCTAATGTTATACCTTCTGCTACTTTTTGGCAAAGTGTTGAGACCAGAAATATCCATTTACATGCATGCACGTGCACGTGAGCGTACACACACACACACACACACACACACACACACATCGGTGTCTTTTGCAAAATCACAGTTGAAAATATGTCTATTTGGGGACTCCTGGGTGGTTCAGTTGGTTAAGCATCCGACTTCAGCTCAGGTCATGATTTTGCGGTTCGTGAGTTGGTGCCCCGTGTTGGGCTCTGTGCTGACAGGTCAGAGCCTGGAGCCTGCTTCGGATTCTCTATCTCCGTCTCTCTCTCTGCCCCTCCCCTGCTCACACTGTGTGTCTCTCTCTTTCTCTCAAAAATAAATAAACATTAAAAATGTTAAAAAATAAGATGTCTATTTTATTACACGTCTCATATATAAGCCCCTACCAGATATATTTCACCTTGAATTCAGTACTGGGTGGGGGAGGTCGTTTTTACTGATAAACTTATATATTAAAGTTGCTTTGGGGAACTCAATACCTATGTTTTCTTTCTTCCTTTCTTTTTTTTTTTTTTTGGTTGTCAGGAAATTCCAAATTCAATCAAATGTTCAACCCTACTGATTAAGTCACTTCAGGACCTTGGTGACATCTATGCCCTTGCTCCTTTTATTTTGTTGCAGTTCTACTTTTGTTCATAATGGCTCTTTATTATGTTTAATTTGGTAAGCCTCCTTGGAAAGCAGATAGAATATAAACCTTAAATCAGGGTTTCTCAGTCTCAGTACTATTTACATTTGGGGCTAGAGAATTAGTTGTTGCGGGGCTATCCTGGACAGTGTAGGATGTTAAGCAGCATCCATGACCTCTATCCACTAGACACCCCATCAGTTGTGACCCCATCAGTTGTGACCACCAGAAAGGTCTCCAGACATTGCCAAATGCCCCCTGTTGGGCATAATATCTCCCAGATGAGAACTACTGTCTTAAATATATAAATATTTTTATACTTATTATATATATTTATATTTATTATATATTTTTATATATTTATTATGTATATATTATGTTCCCCTTTCTCACCAATACTTGTTGTTTCTTGTGTACACATCTTTAAAACTAGAAACATCTGTTCAGATGACAGGGACATTTATCCCTTGAAACTCCACTATTTTTATGGCATGGGAATTTGCATTCATGTCTTTAAAAATCACAGCATAATTATTTCCATACATACTTTCACTTATATGAATTTTTAATCCTTCAGAGTACCCATATGTTAGGGATTTTAATCTCCATTTTGTAGATGAGAAACTGAGGCTTATAAAGTTTGAGGACTTTCCTAAAGTCACTCAAACAGTGACAGAGCAGGCCATCCAATTCTCAATATAGGGCAATGGGTCTCAACTAGGGGCAATTATGCCCTTCAGGGGACATGTGGCAATGCCTAGAGTCGGTTTGGGTTGCCATAGCTGGTGTGTGAAGAGGGAGCGATACTGGCATCTAGTTGGTAGAGAGCAGAGATGCTGTGAAATATTCTGCAGCATACAAAGCAGTCCTGAGTGTCAATAGCATTGATGCTGAACAACCCTGGTCTAGATCTCAATCAATCAATCAATCAATCTCTCTGTCTCTTTCTCTCTCTCTCTCTCCAACACACACACACACACACACACACACACACACAGAGTTGCCAACATCACACAGCCGCCTCTCGAGGGTTTTTAACATACCACGAGAAGTCTTACCAGAGCTGTGGCTGTAAATATCATCTAGATCAAAAAGGAAAGTATACTTTCTGCTGGATTTGTTCTGAGTGTGACAGACCAGTATTCTGTTCATGAAGGTTATTTACGTTCATGACTGTATGTGAGTTGAATTACGAGAATGATAATGTTAGGGGAATGTCACCCGTCCTCTTTTCGTGTGCATGAAGGGAATGGGCGACCTCTCTTGTGTCTCTTCTTATAAGGATACTAATCCTATCAGATCAGGTCCCACCCTTAAGATCTCATTTAACCTTAATTACTTCCGTACTGCAATACGGAACCACACTGGGAGTTAGGGCCTCAACATACAAACTTGGGGGAGCCACATTCAGTCTATGAGAAACTCCTCAAAGACTCGCGTCATCTTAACCAGAAAAAGGAAATAAAATTTGAGATTTGGGTAGCTAGGACCAAGAAGGGTTGAGGAGAGCCAAGAAAAGGAGGGGAGAGTCTGGGAGCTCAAGAATAATGTTTTTTTGGGGGCTAATATATAGCCCATATCCAGGTGATAAAAATAACTTCCTGGAACTTTATCTCAAATTCTATACAGCATTCCAGTTTTGTGCTTTTTGTGGCACCTCAGAATCATGCAATTTCCAAGATGCAAGTCACTTTTATTTTTGAGATACAAACGCAGGTCCTGCAAAGCTAAATGGACCTTGCAGCCTGATAGGTGAACTCTACATAGTCTCAGTCCTCTCAGATGTTTTGCTGCTCATTGATTTATTGTTTTTAAAATTCAGGGTGCACGCTAAAAAAAAAAAGTGGTATTATTTTGAGAAATGTTCTATTCAGGAATTCAAAGTCATGACTCTAAAACCCAGAAGGTTATCAGGAAAGAAATTCAGAAAGTGAGAAAGGTTAGAAAAACATAAGACACTCTGTCCTGTGTTAAAAGTTGCATCAACAAATGGCGAAGTGGAAGGAATGTGGCTAAAGGCACAAAAAGCTACGTGAAACAGTCCTCAGTCAATGACGTGGGTCCAGCCGTTGGAGGAAAAGGTCCAGTGGTTTCATAGGCCCCACTTCCAGGAATTAACTCCTCTCACCTCCCCGTGTGTGGAACAAGAGGGCCTCTTGGGTAACGGGGAACCTTCAGAAGCTAAACAAAGACTATTCACAGATAGAAGTTGATGGTTTGAAATGCTCCCACAGAAAACATTTAGTTGACCTTTTGTGTATCAGATTAGGCCATGGAATGCCCAGTCAAAAACATGTAATGTGTACTTTCCAGTAAAAGAGATAGTGAATGAAGGCAAAATTATAAATGGCATTTTCCTGCAAATGACTAAGAATGGTCATACGAAGCTATTCTCCCCAGGAAGAATATAAAACAGGATGATTTGTTCCCTTCTCTTCTGTCTTGAAGAAAGTTGGAGGAAGGAAAAGATGGAAACCATTACATTTTTCAGTGAAGGAAAGGGAAGGTGAGTGCGGCAGGTGGCAATAATGGCTCCAATTCTTCACAGTTCCCTGAATTCCCACATAGGGAGTCCCACTCGCTAAGGAGTACATTTTCCTGCCTGTTGATTTCGGATTCCACCATGTGATTTGCCCCAGTCAAGGGAAGTTAGCCTGCAGGAATGCACTTTGGTGACTGGGCTTGCTGGCTCTCTTGCGCATGTGCCGTGACCACGAGAAGAGCCTCCCCCGGGAGCCGCTGCCACTCAGCCTGAGCCCTGGAATGAACACACACACGCACACGAAGGCGCTATCCCCCACCCGGTGAAAAGCCAAGACCAGCTGGATCCAGAGCCTGAGCCTAAGCTTACGTGGGCCCACTGCACCCCCACCCGACCCTTCAAAACTCTTCCCCAACCTGAAGACGAGCAGACTAAACCCAGCTACTGCCTAACTCACCCACCAGCCAGCTATTAACAGAGTTTACGTGTTTAAAGGGCAGAACGACACATAAGAAGATCTTCCACCCGTAAAAATTATGTGAAAGTCAAACGCAGTGTCCATATAAAGTTTGATTGGAACACAGCCACTCTCATCCATTTATCTATTGCCTGTGGCTGCTTTAGCACTACAATGGCAGAAATGAATGGTTGAGATACAGACCCTGTGGCCCACAAAGCTGAAAGTACTTACTGTCTAGCCATTTCCAGAAAAAGGTTCTCACCCCTATCGGAAGCCACTGAGTTGTGTAGCAATATATATGCAGGTGATTTTTCCCCTGACAGTAAACTAGTAAATAACTAGTAGTAATTTTATCAAAGGAAATGAACATACTTGAAATAACACAAAAGTAGCAGAACTAGAGGATCTACTGAAATGAGCTATACGTGCCTTGTATTGCTTCATATTGTCAGGATTTTTAAGTAAATTATTTTTCCTGTGCCCCTGTGGATCACTCTGTGTTCAATGCAGCATCTAAAACAGAGGAAGAACGCTCTGCCATGTTTGCAACCCAGGAAGAGATTGGCACTCGCCTCCTTACACTGGGTTAGACTTGGCACCCAGAGAAGAGATCAGAATAGGTGGATGAGAGTCCCTTCCCTACCCCCTGGGAGGACAGGGGCCAGGCCTCATATGTCCCGTACATTATCCTCAGCGTTTTGCGTATTTCAAGGCAAACAGTGGGTACTTGATAAACACACACTGATTGGAGACATATCTTTGAAGACAATACGGTTTCGTGGAAATGCATGGGACTGAGAGTTAAGAGGCTTTCATATCTGACCCTCCACCTAAGTGGTGGGGATCCCTGGACCTATTATTATCTCAATCCATTGCAGAGACTCATAACCAGCCCACCCCGCTGGTGGGCTATAGGAATGTGGAGATGGGAAGCCATCAGGCCAGCCAGATGAGACATGGGGAAACCGGAGCCCGCAAGGCTGGTTCCCTTACTGCAGGCAGCCTTGCTCTTTTGCCCTGGAGTGCCACAAAACCACAACTATTTTCTCTATATACCATAACATGAACATAGTTAGGGTACACTTGGGGCAAACTGAGCCAGGATTTAACATACAAGGAGGTTAGTTTGGTCTGAGAGCTATCTATTTTTAAAGTACAGGGAAGACACTAGGCCTTCTTAGTTAATTCTTCACTGATCAAGAGAAATAAAAATGACCTTGACATTATTCTAAGAATCTCATCAAATACTGTGGAGATCAGGATGGTCAAAAGTGAATAAAACAAGCTTAATGTTCTCTTTCCATGCTACATAATAACCTCCTTCCAGACTGTGATGGACTGATTTTATTTGATGGCACCAACGAATACTCTACTCTCTCCACATCCACACACTTTGAAATGTGACGTTGCAACTAGATCCATCAAGAGTTGGGTCTATTTCCCCACCTTGAACATAAGCTGGTCCTGTACATTGCTTTGGTTCATAAGCGGCGGCAGAAGTAACGGGACTTCAGTTTTGACCCTAGACTTTGAGAGGTCTTGAATGCTTCCACTCTCCCTCAGATCCTTGCCTTCGCCATGGGAAAAGCCCAGGAGAGTCTGACGGAAGATCAAAAACCATACAAAAATGAGCCCAGTTTTGTCACATGACCACCCTAGATCAGCCAATGTCCCAACATAGAAGAGAAGCAGCAGAACCACCTTCAGGACCCACGGCTGACTACGTGCACACAAGATGGCCTAGGCAAGACCAGGAGGACCACTCAGCTGACTCCTAGGTATTTGACCCATTACAAATGTTTATTGTTGGAAGGTCTGAGTTGGTTTCTTACGCATCAATAGCTGATACGTGGATATATCAGCATCGGGTTTCTTCCCATGCTAGTGAAAGGAAAAATTATTCTTTTCCTAATTTCTAATGTTCAGGTATACATTGACCCATGCATTCAAAAAAATATTAGTAATCATCTATATTGTGTCAGGTTCTGAACCGGGTTCCAAGGATACAGCCATGCAATCCACTCGGCTGATAGTTGCCTGCACAACTACATCTCTAATGCTGTACTCTTACCTAATGTTTTAGGGCCCAGTTCTACTAGAATGTTTTCCCATGACTGAAAACTCACCATGTTCTAAATCTTAACTCATTATTCTCTCCTCCAGGAGGCCCCCGCATAAAACAAGCAAACCAACAATGAAAACAACAAAGGCTTTGTTCCTGCCTTCTTTATTTCTACACATCCATTTTTTCATGCATGGAACATGGACCATGAACTGCCCGAGTGAGTCCAGACTTCAAACAGAAATAAGACTCAAGACTATCTTCAAGGAGACCCAGTTGGGAACAGCACATAATGACATCTCCCAGCCGCCGTGCACATAGGGGGGGCATATGACTAATTCTTGCCAAAAAGATGTGAGTGGAAATGATGGGTCACTTTCAGTCCAGTGCACATAAGAACAAATGTGACTTCTCTACAAGCACACTCTCCTTCCCCTTCTATGGCTACCTTGGCACCTACATATTAAAGACAGTGGCTTTACACAATGAAAGGTGCCTGGATCCTAATGACTACTTGAAGGAGAACTCCCAGGATTTCCAGCTAACTTTGCTTTAGTCTTTGCATGAGCAAGGCAGATATTTGTTAAGTCTCTGTGATTTAGGGTTATTTTTTAATAGCAACTGGCTTACATCAGTGTTTTCAAGCTCAACACTACCGACATTTAGGGCAGGAAAGTTCATTGTTGTGGGGAACCATACTATGCATCACATGATGTCTAGCAGCATCCCTGGCCTCGACCATCAGACACCAATAGAACCACCTCTTCCACTAGTTGGGACAACCCAACAATGTTTCTAGAAATTACAAATGTCCCGTGGGTGGCCGTATTGCCTCCATTTGGAACCACTGTCCTATACTGCTGAATATACCCTATTTCTGATCTATTTGGTGTGCACAGGCTTCTCTATTTTAGTATATCAAACAGGTCTCCATTCTTATCACTGGAAATCTAAAGTCTTCTGTGTGATTTTCGATAACTTCTTCATCTGAACAAAGTTAAACCTATTTTCCAAAGTTATTTTTTGTTAAAGATTCCACATGTAAATGAGACAGGCAGTACTGTCATTTTCTGCCTGGCTCATTCTACTTGGCATAGTGCCTTTCAGGTTCATCCATGCTGTCACAATAGAAGAATTTTCTTCTTTTTTAAGGCCAAATAATATTCCGGTGTGTGTGTGTGTGTGTGTGTGTGTGTGCATGTGTTTGCATATAACACATATTCTTGATCCATTTATCCATTGGTGGGCACTTAGGTTGTTTCCATACCTTGGCTTTGTGAATAATGCTGCAGTGAAAATGGGAGTACAGATATCTCTTTGAGATATCAGTTTCATTTCCTTTGCATAAATACTCAGAAGTGGGATTGCTGGGATCACATGGTAGTTCTATTTTTAATTTCTTGAGAAACCTCCGCATTCTTTCTCACCAAAGTTCTTGGCAGTTACCACCCAACACATCAACTGAGTCTCTTCAATCTTGCTTTCTTCTCCTCTGGGTATGCATTGCACACACTCATGCACTCACCCCATGTACTTCCACTTCTGGGTAAGTGCTCCTACCATCCATTCCCATGAGACTTTCAGTCCCAGCCTCACTGATTTCTCTACTCCATAAATTCCCATAAGCTCATAGGTATGGAGTGAACAATGAGTCTTACCTCACGGGTAAACTACAACTAATTCACAGTGGCTGCTTGGAGCATGGCGATGGGAAGGCAAGGCTGCTATACAGATTCAGCAACAGCACGTTGTGATCAATTAGTAATGTCTCCCATGGACCTGAAACAAAATGGTGGTATCCGGGCTATCCTACATAGACTGTCTCACATGGTACTGTTGACTTTTCCTAGTCCCATTATAATTTCCTAAAATACAGGACCAGTGTTTCACACAGGAAGAAAACCTCTCTCAGATACTCAGACAATAAAATATTGGTTTATAGGTCCCTAAGAGTATAGAGAACTTTTGAAATTATTCTTAAACCTTTTATTAATACATTAATCAAGAGGGAAAACTTGCATTCTGGTGCAGTCATTCCCTAGGCTCACACTGTCATATTAGGGAGCTTTATTTTGATTTCTTCAAATTATCAGTTTGAGTAGCATCTACATACTATATACTTATTGGGGCATAAAAAATATACCCCCTCTTTTTTGATAACCAAAGCCCCCTCTCAATAATCTTGCCCAAATATCTGAACTTGGATAAAAGCTCTAAGGCCACAGAAAGTTATACCTTGTCAGATATTTTGAGGACATTTGCCTTCAAAACGTTTCCCTTTTATTTTTCTTTTAAAACATATTTTGTATTAAAAGAACCAAATGTACCATTAGTGAGGGCACAAACTCATCCTGTTTATTAAAAAGTGACTCATACAAATTAGAAATAGAAGAAACCTGTCCTCTTCCAGGAGCAGTAAACAATTTATTTGCTCAAAACATTCTCTAAAATTTAGTTGAGCTTTATCTGAAAACTTCATGTGATTAATGAAATTTTATTGGTATTTCTAAAATAAGAGAACTAAATTATTGAGATGGAATCAAAAGACTCCATAAGCCTCTGCATTGCCGGACCACCCCCAAACATGAAATCCCCAATGGAAACTAACAATGTCCTTGTTAAAGTTGATTGTTTGAGAGGAGACATAGACCAGCCAGGTTTCCTGTCGGGCTTATGTGGCTATTTCTAAACCTATTTCTGGAGAACTCTGAACTCTCTCCACACTCACATTTTTATTTGCAAAAACAGTTTTTGAGCACTTACCATGTTTCAGATCTAATACTCACTGGTTGAGATGCTGTCCTCAACCAGACGGGTGGATACTACATTTCTTATATCTTCCTGCTTCTTTCCCAATCCTGCTACTATCACCCTGGTCCAGCATCTCTCAACTTCTACCCATGCCTCTGCTTCCCTGTGCTGATTGCCAGAGAGGAAGTGGGAAGAGGAGTGGGTGAAAGATTTGGGTTCAGTAGAAGGAATATCAGCCAGAATACTCAAGGATAAAACAAGAATGATAGTACAACGAGTAGAGTTCAGGTTTTACCATCAGGCAGTCTGGGTTCCTAACTGGACATTGACACTTACTAGTTGTATACTTTGGAGAAATTATTTAACCTCTCATATTTCTGTTTCCTGAAATGTAAAACAAAAATAATAACAGGATGGACCCCATTAGGCAACTGGGAGAACTGAATGGATTAATACATGTAAAATATACACAAATTCATAAAATAAATGAGTAGTATTCAACAACTAAAGTATTATTATCACTCTCATTTTTATAATAAAGGAAGTGATACAGTTACCCATTAGGGCAGAGAGTGGTAATCAGCAATATTCTTTCCTCTTTTTTCTGGGTAAATGACTAGTTCGTATTTCCCAACCTCCCTTGCAGTTAGGAGTGGCCATTTTGATCTCTAGCCAATGGAATGTGAGGGGAAGGGCTGTGCATTACTGTCAGGTTTGGCCCAAATAAACCTCCCACACATGCTCCTCCATACTGCTTCCCTGTTCCATCAGGCTGGAATGGAGGGACCCTGGTGTGGCCCTGGAGACAATACGCTGAAAATGAAAAGAGCACCATCACGTGGTATCTGTGCATGGAGAAGAGCTGGGTCTATCCCCCTTGATTCTCACAAATCCATCCTAGTCTAGCTTGAAGCATCCTCGACTGTTACATAAGAAAAAAAATAATTTCTATTCTTTTGAGCCATTAGATGCTTTGGTCTATTTATTACCTTATGCTAGCCAAGGATTTCTCAACCTTGGTACCAATGATATTCGGAGCTACATAATTCTTGGTTGTGGGGCACTGTCTTGCACACCATAAGATGTTTAGAAGCACTCCTACTAGGTGCCACTAGCACTCCTTCTCTCCAGTTGTGACAGCCAAAAGTGTCTCTAGATATTGCCAAATGTCCCCTGGAGAGAAACAAAGAATCATCCTGGCTAAGAACCACTCTTCTAGCCTATCCTACCATGCTGCATGCATGGCCTCCTTCCAAGGGTGGCTGAGCAGAAAAAAAGGTTTGAGAGATGCTGAAGTCTGCCCGTGATCTAGGATCCCTTTCAATGTTGTGATTTACACTGGGGATTTTATTCTTGGAAAAGATCATACACATTTACTGGTGGATAGACCCTTGGAGATAATTTGGTCCCTAAGGAAAAGGGGAAACCTGGAGAGGTTATAGGATTTCCCAAGGTGAATCAGGAATCCCAATTCTCAGTTTAATTTTGCTTTTACTACCCCATACTGCCTGACATGAGACTGAGTGGATACATCTGTTTCCTTACACAACTTTCTTACCAAATAAAATCATCTGATTTATCTCTCATAGATTAGTTCAAAGAAAATGCCTAAAAAAGATGTACAAGGGAGGCAATGAAGGACATCGGTTATTCACGATGTGCCGTATACAAAAACCTGGCAATTCTTTATGTACAACGACCAAAATTTACAGAGGAAAAGAATCTACGCAGGAATAATTAATTGACGTCAGGCTCTATTTACACATGTTGTTAGTAGCTACATGGGCCCCTCTGTCAAGAATTGATATTAGCCAGGCTCACCAACCTAAATCTCAAAAGGTTAGACTCATTGTAAAGGCACTGAGTATAAGAAAAAAGAACTAAGAGCTAATCTTTTCTAGTACTTTTACCTATGGCAGATTCTGAAAATATATATATAAAAAAAAAAACACCAAACTTCTTAATCCTTATCTTAACCTTGGGTTATCCCAGAAGACATAATGTGATGAGAATTTGTAGGCAAGTAGTCCAAGTGGGAAGAGGTCCCAAAAAGCATTTGGAAGGGAGGAGAGAAATGAGACCAGGAGGAGAAGGCAGCCAATTCAGAGGACATTAATGAGCAGGTGATTACTGTGGGCAGCTGGGACCCAATCCTGCTGGGCCCCCTGGGACACTGTGTAGCGTTTGATTCAGTCTTCCCTCATAGGAGGCAAAGAAGCTGGTTGTGTCAAGGACTGCTTCCTGGGCAGAGCTCCCTGCCATTTCCAGATGCCTTGCTATAGGCTGAACACAAAGAGTAGGGAGGGGGGGGCAGAGAAAGGCTACTGGTAAAGAGTTTGAGGTGTTCACAGTATAAAGTCTGCAGGCGGATGTGCGATGTGCACCAGAAGCACCTGCTGTGGTCCACGACTAAATAACTGACCCTCCACTCCCTTGCCCCTTGCATTTCTACCCAACTCCGGTAGTCTGTCAGTCTCTTTTCCTTCTAGCTCATTTCTGCATTCAGGGATAGGAGGCTCATTCGTTTGGGGTCTATCTCTAAGATTTAATGTCTTCAATCTAGAGATTTCCAACCAGTAGGACATAGACACTTAGAGGTGAAAATGGGGAGAGCCTCAAATTATATAAGGGAGTCTTCAAATCTCTTTTCACACCAAGCATAATTTCTAGAATAATTTATATCAAGGTATCTATTTTACTGTTTTTTATATGTGGTTTGATGCTACTGTGAAAAATCCCACGAATTCATTTTCAAGCACGACCTAACGTGCTAGTTTCTGTCATTGTGTCATAATTAGTCATTTGAACCATGAGAGATTAAAATGGGTGGTGGGGGCAGGGGGAACCTCCATAAAAAGTTTGGAAGCCAGTGATTAAATGTCTGGGGAACACTAAAGGAGAATTCATCCCAATGATGCTTTGCTGATTTGGGGGGGGGTGTTTCTTTTAGCCCATCTGCTTCCAAAGTATTACAAAATGCCACTTAGACTAACTACACTGATGTGTTTAAGAGTCCAGACTGCAAAGTTAAACGTGAGCTTGAATCCCAGCTCTGTAATTTGGTAGCCCTTTGACCCCCGCCAAGTGACTTAGCTTCTCCAAGCCTGAGTTTCCACATCTGTAGAATAAGGTTTTTAATGATATGCCTTTCTTCTATGAGTGCTGTGAGATTTAAATGAGATATATGTATAAAACTCTCAATTCAAAACCTGGTATGCAGTGAATACTGAGTGCACGATAGTTGTCTTAGCTTAACCACTCTTCTGCTGCTGTTCCCACATCTTTTTATTGATGACAATAGGTAAATTTGAATTTCAAAAATTCAAGTAATATTTTCTGTATAAGTATGTCCAAATGTTGCATGGTTCTAGATGGACTGGGGTCAGTATGCTTTTTAGAAGCCCTGGAATTCAAACCTTACTACCCACCGTGGTGTTTTCAAAGTACTGCATAGGACATACTTAAACTAAATACCGAATGTCGCATTGGGATATACTTACACCAAAAAAATTCACTGTTTTACTGTAATCCGTATAACTGGGTGTCCTATATTTTTATTTACTAAATCTGGCAATGCTGTATCACATGAATACGAATGATCACAAGGGCACAAAAGCCTTAAGCATTTGTGGATACAAGTTTCGGTTCAGCTTTATGATTTCTATTAAAATGTTTAGGAAGCATGGCCGGATTTCTTTCAGGGGCCATAGTCTAACAATTCATGTCCTTGGAGGAAGAATCACTGGAGAACCAGGACCTCGAATCCTGAATCCCTATTTGAGAAGAGACAGCCTATTCGGCTGTTTATTCTAGTAATAGACGGTGTTTACAGTGCCTTCCTGTGACGCGTTCATATAAAATATTTGCTAACCTTTCAGCAGAGAGTGAGACGAAACCCTGCTGGTGAAATCCAGCCTATCTAAGGCCCATCTTCCCATTCCATCACAATGAGGTTGTGAAATCTAGGCACAGATTGAACTGAACCACGTACATAACTGAACCAGGCGCAGCAAGATCTACACGCAATAGGGCTCGTATTCTGGACACTGATGGCTTTGTCTCTGGGTCAAGTATGCTAGGCTTCCTAGAGCAGAAGTCACTATGACACTTTTGAGTTTTCCACCAGGTCTCCAAGGCATGCATAAACAAACAAGTAACCTGAAACTCTTAGCCTTTCCTGCACCCGTGTATGAATTTAATGGTTTCAGGTCTCAAAATGTTCCTAAAACCACCCAGTAATTAAAGAGAATGAATGTACAAATCAGCATAACTGTCAGTGGAGTGGTTGACAGTCTAGACTGCGATAGGAAAACATTATTCCTAGAAGTCTGGCTGGCATCGACCAAGAAACACGCCTGTGATTCGGATGGCACCCTTCCCCCGCAGCCATATACCTTTACTTGTCTCCACCCCTTGCCCTCAAGATCTTTTGAGTCTCTAGCATAATGCCTGGAACACGGTAAGTGCTTGATAAATAAATGCCAGCTCTCAGCACCGTTGACAGGTACTGCCACCTGCCTGAAGTTTCAGGCTACAGAACTCCACGCTGAATTGTCAGTGTCATCTGTAGTTCAGGTTTTGTGGGACTAAAGGCAGCACAAATCACACTCGAGAGCCATGTTCCTCAAGCGACCTGTACTGAAAGACCAGGGTTCTGTTCTGTTTCGTTTTGTTTTGACCCAGTGCAGCCTCACACTTTTGTAAAATGTAGTAAATATAAAATAAATTACTCAAAAATGGGAGAAAGGCATGTAAAACACAAGCCCAATTTTTGAGTTTATTTTTAAATGTATTTATTTTAATTAAAATATAATTAACATACAACGGTATGTTAGTTTCAGGTGTACAATATAATGATTCGCTGATTCAGTTCTGTACATTACTCAGTGTTCATCATGATGAGTGTCACCTTAATCCCCTTTATCTATTTCACCCATCCTCCCCCTCCTCCCCACCTCCTCTCTAGCAACCACCAGTTTGTTCTCCGTATTTAAGAGTCTGGGTTTTTTGGCTCTTTTTTTCTTTGTTTGGTTGCTCATTTTCTTCAATTGCACATATGAGTGAAATCATATGGTATTTGTCTTTCTCTGCCTGACTTACTTCACTTAGCATTATACCCTCTAGGTTCATCCATGTCGTGGCAAATGACAGGATCTCATTCTTTTTGTGGCTGAGCAATATTCCACTGTATGTATGTATGTGTATATGTGTGTGTGTATATATATACGTGTGTGTGTGTGTGTGTGTGTGTGTGTGTATAACCTCTTCTTTATCCATTCATCTATTGATGGACACTTGGGCTGCTTCCATATGTTGGCTATTGTAAATGATGCTGCAATAAACACAGCGGTGCATATACCTTTTTGAATTAGTGTTTTTGTTTCCTTTGGATCAATGCTCAGTAGTGGAATGACTGGATCATTCCATTCTATCTTTAATTTTTCGAGGAAACTTCATACTGTTTTCCAGAGTGGTTACACCAATTTGCATTCCCACAAACAGTTCATGAGTGTTCATTTTTGTCCACATCTTTGTCAACAGTTGTTATTTCTTGTCTTTTTCAGTCTAACCATTCTGACAGGTGTAAGGTTATATCTCATCGTGGCTTTCATTTGCATTTCCTTGATGATTAGTGATGCTGAGCATCTTCTCATGTGTCTGTTGGCCATCTGTATGTCTTCTTTGCAAAAATGTCTATTCAGGTCCTTTCCCCATTTTTAATCAGGTTGTTTTTCTGGTGTTGAGGTTTATAAGTTCTTTATAGATTTTGAATACTAACCCTTAATTGGATATATCAATTTGCAAGTATCTTCTCCCATTCGATAGATTGCCTTATTGTTTTGTTGATGGTTTCCTTTGCTGTGCAAAAGCTTTTCATTTTGTTATAGTCCCAGTTATTTATTGTTACTTTGTTTCCCTTGCCTGAGGAGACATATCTAGAAAAATGTTTCTACAGCCCATATCAAAGAAATTACTGTCTATGTTTTCTTCTAAGACTTGTATGGTCTCTGGTCTCACATGTAGGTCTTTAATCCATTTTAAGTTTATTTTTGTGTATGGTATGAGGATGTGATCTGGTTTCATTCTTTTGCACGTAGTTGTCCGGTTTTTCCAGCATCATCTGTCGAAGAGATCACCTTTTCCCCATTGTATATTCTTATCTCTTTTGTCATAGATTAACTGACCATATAAGCATGGGTCCCTTTCTGGGCTCTCTACTCTATTCCATTGATCTATGTGTCTATATTTGTGCCAGTACCATACAGTTTTGATTATTATAGCTTTCTAGCATATCTTGAAATCTGGGATTGTGATGCCCCCGGCTTTGTTCTTCTCTTTCAA
The DNA here is from genome assembly GCF_007474595.2 of Lynx canadensis. NCBI lineage: Eukaryota > Metazoa > Chordata > Mammalia > Carnivora > Felidae > Lynx > Lynx canadensis. Next base: position 7,995,123 of record NC_044321.2, read on the forward strand.
GATTGCTCTGGCTATTCAGGGTCTCTTATAAGGTTCCATAGAAATTACAGGATTATTTGCTCTAATTCTGTGAAAAATGCTGTTGGTATGTTGAGAAGGATTGCATTAAATCTGTAGATTACTTTGAGTAGTAATCAAAGTACTGTTAAAACAATACTTTAATATCGGTTCTTCCAAACCAGGAGCATGGGATATCTTTCCATCTACTTGCGCTGTCTTCAATTTCTTCCATCAGTGTTTTATAGTTCTCAGAGCACATACAGGTCTTTCCCCTCCTTGGTTAAGTTAATTCTTAGGTATTTTATTCTTTTTGGTGCAACTGTAAATGGGACTGTTTCCTTAATTTTTCTTTCTGCCACTTCATTATTAGTGTATAGAAATGCGACAGAGTTCTCTATATTAATGTTGTATCCTGTGACTTGATTGAATTCAGTTCTAGTAGTTTTTCGGTGAAGTTTGAGGGTTTTCTATAACTGGTATCATGTCGTGTCCACAACCTCAATTTTTAAAATTAGATTCAATAGATACAAAATTATACTGTCGAATTTCTATGAAAGTTTCTAAATGTGTACTTTCACTTGATTTCCTTATCTCATCACGGACCTGCAAGGATGATCCAAGGACCAGCACTGGTCCAGGGACCACACTTCGAGTAGCACAGATCTTGCATATGCATTTCAGTACTGAAAACATAGACTCTTGCACTACAAGCCTATTATCATTTTAATCAACGAGTTGACATTTGGTTCTTTCACTAATGAGAGAGAAAAAGAACTGTGATAAGCCAAAGAAACGTGTTGGGTTTGAGATTTTATCTCACAATATTTTCCCTGGGAGATTACATTTCTAATTATATATAGTATTTAGGCTAAAGTTAAAACCTGTATTTTGCTGAGCACTTAGGACTGTAAACAGATGGAGGTGTCTGCCCAGGGAATACAACTTATTTTTGTTTAAAAAAATGTACTGTGAATAATACAGTATGTATACAGTCAATAACATTCCTCAAAGAAGGGAAATAAACGCGAGAAACACAAAAAAGCATCTGGATTTACGACTTTACCAGGATACACCATTCTCAAGTTTACAAGCCTGTTTCACTAAACCATGCTGTTTTCCTGCTTGGAATAGCTTTCCCACCCCCACCTATTAAGTAAAATTCTGCATATCTTAGAAGATCCAGATCAAGACTTCTCAAGTGCTTTTCAAAATTCATCCACTCACTCACTCATCATTCATTCCTCCAACAAAAGCATATTGCCAGGCACCCTTCGAGAGGCTGGCGATACAACACTGAAAAAACCACAGCTCCTATCTTCTTGGAGCTTGCGTTTTAATGAGGAAAAAGGAAAGAAAAATAAATTAACAAATATATTCATCATACAGTATCTGGTAAGTGACAAGCCGTATGAAGAAACTAGAACACAGACTCAACTTGGCTTTCCGCAACAGAACACGGAAAGAGATTTGGGAGACTATGTTCTCAATTTCCCCCAAAGACGATGCATAGCCATTTCTGTGTTAGATCCATAGGAGGGAATTTAATTCAGTACATACGACAAATGCCTTAAGGAATGGGGTCTCAATTCTCAGACTGAGAGTGAACTAGAGAGTCACTGAGATGCTACATTAGCTAATGTGCTCAGGGCCACCTCTCTAAGGACCGTACAGGTGAGGAGCGATTTAAAAAGAATCCCTAAGAGCGAGCCATGTGGATAAGTAAGGGAAAAGCAGCAGAGGCAAGGAAGAGCAAACGCAAATCCCTAAGGAAGTAGGGAACCTGAGTCTGAAGGAGAGCTGGGAGGAGTGTGTGACCTGAACAAAGCGAGTGAAGAGGAGAGCCACGGGAGACAGGGACAACACATCACGGTTATTAAGGACTAGAGGTGCTCCCAGTTAACCTCGTTGGCCTAGCACTTTGTCTGTTCCTACTCAGCAATGCGCTGTTTGAAGGAAAATCCGCACCATGTTCAGCTTTGTAGTTCGGCACCCAGCACTGCAGCACGTTCAGGCTCAAACGTGTGGACTGAATAAGTGAGCAGATGAATGAACAGATCGACAAAGGACAGGGCTTTCACAAGCATTGGCTTTGTTAATCGCCCCTCTTCGAGGAAGCGGGTTTGGTATCGTTACATCCATTTTACAGACACAAAAGTCTTCTAGGACGTTCGGAAACTTGTTTGCAGCCACAGAATTGCTAAGATCCGGGGCAAGGACGTTCCAAGATCAGATTTGTTTGTATGACTCCTGGTTTAGTGCCCTTCATACGCATTAAGCTTCCAATGACGGTCCATAGAATGGGCAGTAGATGTGAGCCTTAAAAAATATCTCCTGGTAGCACAACACTTGCTGAAAACGCTAAGTGCGAGCTTGAAAGTTTAACATGTTAGCTTGTTTCCAGCCTGGGGACTGGCTGCCCTCTTCTGGCAACGTGAAAAATAAGATGAAATAAAAAATCTGCATCCTCAAGTTGGTCTGGGACATCCCACCTCACCCCGCATCATTCTTCTGTCACTGTTTCCTTTCTTTCCTGGACATACTTTTCAGTCAGTTTGTCAAGTTCATCTACCGAAAGGAGTTACGTTTTTGTGCCGTAAGATTTATCTTTAAATCTAAACTGCACAGATAGTCAATTCCCATTTGTTTTCCATTTGCTGCTTTAAAGTTTGTTATAATTCAAAATTATTTGAATATGTAGAAACATCTTACGTTTTCATTTCATTCTATTTTTATATGAAAGAGATCTTACATTAACTTTTCCTTTCAGTTATAAGTTCACAATGTACACAGGCCTTCTCATATGCATATAAAAGTTGTATCCACTATGATCATGTGTGTCTTTATTAATTTCATGGGCTGAGAGTATGACTTCAGTATTATAGCTTTTGGCTAGAAATTATTTTTAATTTCCATTAATATTATTAGGTGTTGGTAAATACACTTAGATGAACATTAAGAGAAAATCATTCCCCAAAAATATATGATAAACTCGCAATATTGTTAGGATTTTAACAATTTATTAGGTTTTCTAGCCCATCTGAAAATGCCTACATTTCAACTAAAAACATCTGAAGTGGTTCCCCAAAGACCAAGTTAATTATTTATAGACACAAGAAAGTGTGATGTAGGAAAATCCATTCCTTTTCTGTTATTTTTTAATTGAAGTATAAGTAACATACAGTGCTATATAATTCTTGGAAAAGGTCTAACTACTACAGATTATGGTAACCAATGAAATGTGCAAATACAGGAAATATCTAAATGCTCATTTCGTGGGGTACTAATGCTACAATACAAAATAGTTTTTGTTTTTCAAATGTCCCAAGCTAACATCACCAGAGAAATGCAAAGCATTTCATTAATTCTGCCTGACAATTTCAGTGGCATTAAGTTGGGCTGTGCTTTTATTTATTTATTTGATGTTTATTTATTTTTGAAAGAGAGAGAGAGAGAGATTGAGAGCAGGGGAGAGGCACAGAGAGAGGGAGACACAGAATCAGAAGCAGGCTCCAGGCTCCGAGCTGGCAGCACAGAACCTGATGTGGGGCTCAAACCCATGAACCATGAGATCACGACCCCAGCTGAAGGTGGACGCTTAACTGAGACACCCAGGTGCCCCATGGGCTGCACTTTAAAAACTTTATAAGGCAGCACGAAAAAGGCAAACAAAGGACTGCTGATTCTCTGGCAAAAAGCATAGTGATAGCTATCCCAGGCTTCAGGTTTCAATTCACACTCCCCTTTGATTCCCATTTTGTCCAAAATCCTGACAGCTGCCTGTGGTCCCAGCCACTAAAGCCAAAATCATGTAAGATTGCTGAAATGAAAAAGAAAGAGAGAGAGAGAGAGAGAGAGAGAGAGAGAGAGAGAAAGAAAGAGAAAGAAAGAAAGAAAGAAAGAAAGAAAGAAAGAAAGAGAAAGATAGAAAGAAAGAAAGAAAGAAAGAAAGAAAGAAAGAAAGAAAGAAAGAAAGAAAGAAAGAAAGAGAAAAACAAACTGGTCCTGCCCTTATGGGCATAGTTCTCTTCCTACTCAAAGTGTGGCCCCGGACCAGAAGCACCAGCAGCACTGATATTAAAGATGACAAAGCTCAGGCTGCCTGCAGTCACCCAGTGACTGGATGTATGCGCACCCACTTTTCACCACCCCATCAGACACTATGAGAGCGGTGACCTGCATCGAGCTGGTGCACAGAAGGATTACAGAAGCATTTGGTAAGGACGTGGCAGTGTAGACACAATTTCTAATGGAGTTCATGCTGTTTCTTTCAAAATACAATTTTCTGGGCGCCTGGGTGGCTCAGTCGCTTAAGCGTCCAACTTCAGCTCAGGTCGTGATCTCGCAGTCCATGAGTTCGGGCCCCGCATCGGGCTCTATGCTGACGGCCCAGAGCCTGGAGCCTGCTTCGGATTCTGTGTCTCCCTCTCTCTCTGCCCCTCCCCTGCTCACAGTCTGTCTCTCTCAAAAATAAATAAACATTTAAAGAAAATTTTTTAATAAAAATAAAAATACCATTTTCTTCCATTCATTCATTCTTTATTGGTTGATGTCATTTCTCAGCCATGTTCCTTTGGTATTTATAATAACATAAACATGTTCCTGAACATATCTGCTTTAAGACTTTTGGCCTTTAAAGTCAACACATATAGAAGGATTATGAAGAACATGGGTAACACACACACACAAAATGTTTTTTTGATGCCTAAGGCAGGGGGCAGGAGCAGACAGACTAGTGATGCTAAATCAGGTGATCCGCATAAAGCAGATGTAAGAATGCATATTTTTAAGGATATGCCTGTTTTGTTGTTGTTGTTGTTGTTGTTGTTGTTGTTGTTGTTGTTGTTTGCTTTATATTTATAGGTCTTAAGTCATGCTGGGGCTACCAGGATGAAGGGAACAAATTTTCCCTAGTAATACGTTTTTAAATATATTGTGTGATATATCACCTCATTCCCACTAGGTGGCACTTAAGAGCCTTTATACTTTCAAAACTATTTCAGGACGTTCACAAGGTTGCAACTGAACTAATAGCTACTGTCTAGAGAAGCCTACTGTATATTACTATCGCTGGAGATACAGAAAAAGGTATGTCAGAGCCCCTCTCTACAAAGTACTGTTCATTTTTAGATTTAAAGTAAAACAAATTTGCTGATTAAAGGTAAAAAAAAAAATGTTTAAAGTAAAACCTAAATCGTCCTATATAACTCCCAAATTAGTCTTCTCACGCCAATAAATTTGTTGCTGGTTTAATAATTATTTAAATACTTTGGGACGCCTGGGTGGCTCAGTCGGTTCAGTGTCTGACTTCAGCTCAAGTCATGATCTCACGGTTCGTGGGTTCGAGCCCCGCGTCAGGCTCTGTGCCGACAGCTCAGAGCCTGGAACCTGTTTCGGATTCTGTGCCTCTTTCTCTCTGCCCCTCTCCCTCTCGTGTGCACGCGTGCGTGTGCTCTCTCTCTCTCTCTCTCTCTCAAAAATAAATAAATGTTAATTTTTTTTTAATTTTCTAAGTGTATTTTCACCCAAATGGTCATGGCTCCCACTCTACACAAGCAAAATCTCCAAATCTTTGCTCACAGAGAGACATGACAAAACGTGTCCTCAAGATACATTTCTATTAATGACAGTCACCCGTGGAACACTGTGCAGTTATATTTGGATCCTTACCATACTTAGCCCAAAATACATCATGCATCGTGAAGAAAAATTTATTGAATCCAAATCATAGTTTCTGGGCCATGACAAACAGTGTGGTCTGTATCTTCGGTGTAAAGAAATATTAAAAGGTTTGGGTTTTGGGGAAAGATCACTGTGATGTGGAGAAAAGAAATGGAAGACTGAAGTGGTCAACACTAGAAACCAGTTAGGTGGCCTAGATCAGGGTAGTGGGCCTGTCCATGGAATCAAAGGAATGGAATCCGAAGACCTGAACTTGAAGCAGTTGCAGTCCTTGTCTCTGGGGTGACTAAGGCTCATGCGCTAGAGTTAAATGGCTGTGAATCAGGTCCACCTCCCCACTTCCTAAGTGTGGTAGCTCAGCCAAGTTCCTTGAGCCCTACGAACTGCAGGCGATTTGATCAGTAAAATGAAAATACTGCCCAGCTCATAGTGCTGTGACCGGGATTAAATAATATCAACAGAAGGTGCTTGATGTACTGCCTGGCAATTCACAAATAAGCAGCAAAGATGTTATTATGGGTCTCACCGTCTCCACTCTAGAGAAAACCCTTACTACCCTCACAGCTATTGTGATACTATAGCCCACTATTACATCTCCCAGCACCCTGTAGTGATGGCGTAGGGCAGGACTGCTCAGCCTTGGCACCAATGACATTTGGGACTGGCTCACTCTTCTTTATAGGGGGCTGTCCAGTGCTTCTTCAAGTTGTTGGCATTTAGTGAGACAATATGAGCAAAATAGTTTTGCATCGTCTAGAGTCTCTCAAATGCACTATTGACGTTCAGACTTAGACAATTCCTTGCTGGGGGGGGGGGGCTGTCCCTTGCACTGTAGGACGTTTGGAAGCATCCCTAGCCTCTACCTCTATTAGGTGTCAGCAAAACCCTCTCGCCTCTAGCCGTGACAACCAAAAATGTTTCCAGACAGTGCCAGATGTCCCGTGGAGGACAGGAATCACCCTCATTTGAGACGTGCTGGTGTAAGTCATGGTAGAGAACAGCCCTATCCAATAGAAATGTAATGTGAACCACAATTGAGGGCCACCTCGTAACTTAAAAATTTCTAGTAGCCACATTAAAAGAAAAGGAAACAAATGAAATTCATTTTTAAACTATGTTCTACTTAACCCAATATAGCCAAGCTATTATCATTTCAACCCATAATCTTCATGAAAGTTATCAATGATATATGGTACTTTTTTTTTCATATTAGTCTTTGAAATCCAGGGCGCCTACTTAACTCTTCATTTGGACTCACCACCTTTCAAGTGCTCAAGAGCTACGTGTGGTTAGAGGCTACTGTACTGGACAATATAGGTACAGGATGTTACAGTGTGCAGTTTTATACACTGACAGCCTCTTATTTTCTTCATTCTTGTTTCCTCTTCACCCCCCTCAATCTAGTAGCTTTATTGGAGACATTCTGTAAGTATCACATAGCTCCTTTTTTACTGCAGGGAAGGATGGCAAAAATAATACCAACAAGTGGCCCTTCTAGTTTCTCCATCATGTGACCACTGCTACCCTCACTGGCCTAAAACACAAATTTAGTTGTGTCATTCTCCTCCCCATGTACCTCTGATGCACTCCCCACACTCACTGTCCGTAGAAGTCTTTATGCCTCCTTCATCATGCCCATCTGATCGCTGACCAACACTTGCTTTCTAGAACCATTACCACTGACATGTAGACTCAAGCCGTACTGTCTCCTTGAGCAAATTCCTTAAATCTTCTATGGAATGGATCAGCGAGCTTAACGTGATGTTCTGCAAACAATGTGGACACTACCAATATCTGCGGATAAGCTCTGGACCCTCGTATGAGGTTATTTGGTTTACTTATGCTCAAATTAATATGGATTCTTGCTGAAACCAGGCCACAGAGGCCCACCTTGGGACTTTTCTCCTCACTGGTCAACAGCTTCTCTGTACTATAAAAGGAAGCTTTGTGGGCATCTGCCCACCATATTGTTTTTCCACATTCCACAACCACCCACCTCCTCTCATTTCCATGCCCATCTGTGTTGAAGCAGACACTGATTCTGGGGCGGCATTCCAGACGCTCATTAACAGACGCCTGGCTTACATCTGAGAGTAAGTATGGTGCAAAGATGTCCCTGATTAACATCCTAGAGAGGAGGAGTCTGATATGTTCAAGTCAAACAAGGGCGAAGACATTCAATTTCCCATTGTTGCTCTGCAGATCTCCTTTGGGCTGGAATTTAAAACTGTATTGCAATGGCTCTCGCAAACTAGTTTCATATTTTTGGTAAAGTATGCGTCTTCCTGGGCATCGAGTTGATGAAAGTTGTTTATTTATTCATTATGTAACGATTTTTGTCAGCAACCTTTTGAGGTCATGCGTCAGCTGGCTTTCCTTTGCTTAGTCAACCTCAATAATCCCACAATATAACATACAACAAGGCTGTTTGGCCAGAGCCTGGTGAGTGAGCCGAGCCAACTAATCAACTTAGGGGGTAAAGCAGGTGCAGTCGATGGCCCCTCACGTCCTCTGAGCATTCACTTGAGTGGCATCCTCCTGCACACGTGTGCAGCTCTCTGCCTAAGACTTCCTCTTGACCAGAGGACAAGGGCCAGGCCAGAAGTGTTGGGGAGCTTGTGCTCCAGCATGTAGCCCTGAGCCAGTGGCACATGGGATACCCCAACATACTTGCCCTTGGATGTGGGCTGGCTCTTAGACACGTTCTACACCAGCACCCAGGTATCGTAATGGGATTGTAGCTCATTGGCTAATGTGGGGATTTGTTTGGTAATACACTCTTTATTGGATTCCTTCCTTCTCTGTCTCATCTGCTTCTTTACTTCTCTACCTGTGTTCCCCAATTCACCCCCTTGAACCTGAATCCTAGAATCAGATCCTATTTCTTAGACAACCCTACCCAAATGATGCTCACTTTCATTAAGAGATAAATATTTTGTTTCTTGTGAACAACAACCATCAAAAGAGATTATAAAAGTTGAAAAATAATTTAGCTTGTGGTGTGAAAATATGCACAAAATATGCACAAAACAATTTAGATGACGAAAGCTGAAAAATAATTTAGCTTATGGTGTGAAAATATGCACAAAAAAATTCTGGACTGAAATGTGACTGGGAGAAAGCAAAGAGCCTGTATGATTATTTTCATATTTGTTTCTAATATTTGAACTTTGCCCTGTACAATATCTACCAGGGATAAATGGTATGTTTGAACTTTCCCAGATATAGAATAGGATTTGCATAAAAGAAAATTACCAGTTAGAAGTTTTTCAATGGAAGGGCCTCCAAATTTCTAGACCTAAATACATCAGTACAATCCAGTGACTTGTTTTTGTCTTAAGTTGCTAGAATGCGCTATCACAATCACAAATATTTCAGGCCTGACTTCTCCTTTCATACATGATGGAGACTTGGGGCTGTCCCCAGTACTTGTTGTTCCTCTGTCTGCCACAGTAATAAAGAATCCAATTTTAACTGGCATATATCCAACTGGCATAAATATTATGTTACCCTCCCTCCTTCACCATTAGGAATGGCCAGGTGACTAAATTCTGGACAGTGGGATGTAAGGAGAAATGTCCCGTTGTAACAGAGAATTGCCTTAAGAGATAGTTCTTCTCAATTATAGTGATTTGCCACCCAGGGGATATTTGGAAATGTCTCGAGACATTTTTGGTTATCACACGGGGAGGTTGTTACTGACATCAAATGGGTAGAGATCAGGAATGCTGCTAAACATCCTACAGTGAACAGGACGGCCCCCACAACAAAGAGTGATCCTGCCCAAAATGTCAATAGCACTGAGATGTTGAAACTCTGGATTAGACATTTGAATTTGGATTAGACAATAGACATCTGGATTAGACAAGAGAATTTGAAGCAACAACTCGGAGACAACTGCTTCTGGTACTTTCAAGCTCTGCACAGAATCCAAGTGCCTTTCACTTCCCTGATAGCTACAAAGGAATAAGAAATGGTGCTGGCTTATGCCTTAGCTATTTGAAGGATTCTGAGTCCTGAATTTTTGTTTCACCCAATTCGTGTTCTCTATCATTCACGAAAAACAGGGGCTCTCATAACTTTCTGGTCTCAGGACCCCTTTAAGCTCTTACAAATTATTGAGGGTTCCAAATGTTTGATGTGGTTTTTGTGTTGCTGCTTATCAAATTAGTAATTAAAACTGAGAAAGTTTTAGAACATAAGCACACATTCCTATCAGCATGATGATATCATCATATACCACGTGATCTCAGGAAAATTCTATTGTACATTCCTGAGACTATGAGAGTGAACACACAAATAATATCTTCATATCACTATGAACATAGTTTTAACCTCAAGAAACTCCTAAGACTCAGAAACCCCCAAAGTTTCCTCAGACCATACTTTGAGAAACATAGGACTAAAGAACGCACTTTAAAGATGTGGGTTTTAATATTCTAGTATCCTTTGTGACAGAAGGGGGTCGTTCTCCTTGTAAATATATGCTCATCATTTCTAAAAGGTACAGATAGCTTTCTTTTTTTTTTTTTACTTTTCACTTAAAAATATTTATGAAAATAAAGATTAAACCTGAAAAAGAAGAATTACTAGAATGCAGCCCTTTGCCCAATACTTCAAGAATAAGAAAAGAAAGGAAAAGAAAAGAAATTCCTCTCTGTTCTTCCCAGAGAGCGGGGTAAAGGGAAGCCTGCCCACCCTCACCCAAGCCAGCAGCCTGCACTGAGAGAGCTGTGGAAGGTACCCAACCACAGCAGAGGCCCAAGAGTCACAGACACCAAACCCAGAGAATAGATTTTCCCAAAGGTACGTAAACCAGGAATTTGATTGGAGAACTGGAATTGGGAACTGTATTTTGAAAATCTGCAAAGTCTGAAGGGGCAGAGGCCACGCCCAGGAGCTTCGAACTGCCCTTGGGCACCAAGATCTGCTGGATGTAGTTGACAACACTGCTGTGGAGCTGGAGGGCAGTGGCCGTGAAGGTTGCCTTGGCAAGGGTCTGGGCCACCTGGCCGCTACCCATCATCACATGGTACGGCAGAACAGTACCATTCTACTTCCCCTGGCTCTGCAGGAAATCCTTCACTTTCCAGAAATCCTTAAGGATTATCTGGCACCATCACAGCCAGATCTCCACATTCTGGGAGTTTGGGCTAAGATAGCTCTCTCTTATAGCTTCTCTAAAGCCCAAAGTATATACACATGAGAGAGAGAAAAAAATTAGCTGTACCGTAAGAGTGACTTTTGATATTTTCAATATTGAATACGTGCATTAAACTGGCTCATTGGTCTCGGAGATCATTTGAGAAAAAGGATCCGTTGTTCTAAATTTCCTCTAATCTGAGACATCTGGAACTATCAGAGGATCGTGGTTTCATGTTTTAAAGGTCCAAGCCCAATCAAATCTGGTAATGAAAGGGACTCTGAGATCGAATTAGATTTCTCTTTACTTTTGTCCTAGCCCTTCTCAGTTGAGCACCTCCCAATAAAACTTCTCTTTAGGAGAACAACACACACACTGTACCTCCCAAGAAAATCAACTGCCCAGAGAACAGACCCAGAATGGCTTTTTCCTTATGAAGATTTCAGGAGAATTCAATATTTTGGTAACTTTTTTTCTTTATTTGATGAAGAATTAACTCCTAGGATGTGTACAATTAAAACCAATTCCTGAATTTCTCATAGAGCTAGGTATGGTCTCAGTATTACAACATCAGTAAATACAAAGCAGTTGACTTTTCAGAACATGTTTCTCATTTTTAAAACATTAAAGCGTATCCTTTTTAAATAATGATTTTCTCCATTTCTTAATTTTCCGGACACAGGTGTTCTGTGTAAATACAGATCATGATTTCTCAAATTTGGCACTATTGACATTTGAAACCAGGCATTTCTTTGTTATGGGGGTACCCTATGCATTGTGGGATATTTAATAATATCCCTGACTTCCACCTACCAGATTCCAGCAGCACTCCCTGAGTTGTGACAACCAAAAATGTCTCCAGACACTCCAAACTTGTCCTCAGTGGAGAACCACTGATAGACATACACAGATTTACCAATCAACTGTGTGATACATTGGTTATTGAGACAATTAACTTACTCATCACAAGCAAATTTAGAAGATTTGGGAAAATGACTCTACTTTCTTGACAGGATCCACATCAGACCTTTGTCCCATTACTATCAAATTAACTTAAAACTATTCTATTGATTTCAAGAAAGTTCATTTCTCTGTGATTGGGCTGAGCCGCCTACCCTGCTGAACAGATGACCCCTTAGCCATCCACATGGACATAAACCCAGGCACTTGGGGGTAAACGTTTTCTTTTCATCCTCTCAGGAAATGTCTCCCAGAGGCCCAGACCACTTCTCCCAAATGGATAAACTCAACACTGTCCTAAGTGATCTAACATCAAGAAATACCCTTATCCAATAAGTGTTAGCAGAGTGCCCAATCACTGCCCAGCACTGTTTTAGGTGAGGATCCAAAAAGGAATGTGACTTTATCTTCACACTGGAGAAAAACACAGACTTCCAATCAGAGTGCCCATTATCTCCATGTTTCCCCTACATTCTGTTCCCAGCCACTGAGCCCTTAAGTGAGTCTATAAGCAGTTCTTGTAAACATATGTAGGATGTGCAATCCCTATCAAAATAACACCAGCATTCTTCACACAGCCAGAACGAACAATCCTAAAATTTGGATGGAACCAGAAAAGACCCCGAATAGCCAAAGCAATCTTGAAAAAGAAAACCAAAGTAGGAGGCATCACAATCCTGGACTTCAAGCTGTATTACAAAGCTGTAGTCATCAAGACAGTATGGTACTGGCCCTAGAACAGACAGTCAGATCAATGGAACAGAATAGAGAACCCAGAAATGGACCCACAAACATATGCCCAACTAATCTTTGACAAAGCAGGAAAAAATATCCAATGGAATAAAGACAGTCTCTTCAGCAAATGGTGCTGGGAAAACTGGACAGTGACATGCAGAAAAATGAACCTGGACCACTTTCTTACACCATGCACAAAAATAAACTCAAAATGGATGAATGACCTAAACATAAGACAAGAAGCCATCGAAATCCTCGAGGAGAAAGCAGGCAAAAACCTCTTTGACCTCGGCCACAGCAACTTCTTCCTCAACACGTGTCCAGAGGCAAGGGAAACAAAAGCAAAAATGAACTATGGGAACTCGTCAAAATAAAAAGCTTCTGCACAGCAAAGGAAACAATCAGCAAAACCAAAAGGCAAACCAACAGAATAGGAGAAGATATTTGCAAACGACATATCAGAAAAAGGGTTAGTATCCAAAATCTACAAAAAACTTACCAAACTCAACACCCAGAAAGCAAATAATCCAGTGAAGAAATGGGCAGAAGACATGAACAGACACTTCTCCAAAGAAGACATCCAGATGGCCAACTGACACATGAAAAAATGCTCCACATCACTCATCATCAGGGAAAAAGAAATCAAAACCACAATGAGATACCACCTCATACCTGTCAGAACGGCAAACATTAACAACTCAGGCAACAACAGATGTTGGCAAGGATGTGGAGAAAGAGGATCTCTTTTGCACTGCTGGTGGGAATGCAAACTGGTGCAGCCACTCTGGAAAACAGGATGGAGGTTCCTCAAGAAATTAAAAATAGGACTATCCTATGACCCAGCAATTGCACTACTAGGTATTTATCCAAGGGATATAGGTGTGGTGTTTCGAAGGGGCACATACATCCCAATGTTTATAGCTGCACTATCAGCTTTGACAATAGCCAAAGTATGGGAAGAACCCAAATGTCCATCGATGGATCAATGGATAAAGAAGATGTGGTGTATACACACACACACACACACACACACACACACACACACACACACAATGGAGTATTACTCGGCAATCAACAAGAATGAAATCTTGCTATTTGCAACTACATGGATGGAACTAGAGGAGATTATGCTAAGCGAAATTAGTCAGAGAAAGACAAATATATGATTTCACTCATATGAGGACTTTAAGAGACAAAACAGATGAACATAAGGGAAGGGAGGTAAAAGTAATATAAAAACAGGGTGGGGGACAAAACATAAGAGACTCTTAAATGTGGAGAACAAACAGAGGGTTACTAGAGAGGTTGTGGGAGGGGGGATGGGCTAAATGGGTCAGGGACATTAAGGAATCTACTCTTGAAATCACTGTTGCACTATATGCTAACTAACTCGGATGTAAATTAAAAATAAATTAATTTTAAAAAACCTCTGCAGGATGAAAACCATTAAGTTTAGTGGCGACAACTAACCAAGGTAGACCAGTTAAATCTGAGCTTATTGGACAGCAAGGGGCAAAAAACCAAAAAGTGCAATATTTAAAGGAATTAAACTAGAAAAATTGCCATGAGGATCAATATTTTTAAGGGACCCTCAGCTACAAGGGACTCCAAATTTCCTCCTATTCTTTCATCCAGTTTTAGAATCTTCTTTTCAACAATCATGGTTGTACGGGCTGCAATCTATGAACAGTATGCAAGTTGCTTACGTAACAGTATGCAAGTCGCCTGTTGCACAAGCCAGGCCAGTGGGGGCATCAAACAGCTGCTGTGGGCCAGCCGGGGCACAGGAGCTGCATTTCGTGGCACGGTGTGGCATAGTTGCGAGTGGCCTGAAAACAGCGTCTAGCTGTGCTCCTTTCCTGGGGGCCTGTATGGAGCTCCACCAGCACACGACTGTTGTGACATGTACGTTTTATTATTATACGTGTATGGTGAGGCCAAGAGATCAGGAGACAACCGCCATTGAAAAGACAGCTTGTTACTGACAGTTCCAAGAGGAGGGGGCACACCGTGCCACTCAGGTCCATGTGGGGGGCATACTGGGGCCCGTCAGGAGGCAGAGGGCAGGAGGAAGCCGTGGGCAAGAGCCTTGATTGTGGTTTCCACGGGAAACAATGGGAGAGGCAGGTGAGAAGGCTTTGGATTGGCTAGTGTGAATAATTTCAGCAGGCTCAGGGATGTGTCCAGTGCTTGGTGCCCTAGGGTGATTAGGGCAGGGGAAGAGTGGCCTGGAGTATGAGAGCCCTATAAAAGAGGTAGTTGGGGTAGGGACTGCAGATTGGCTAGCTTGCATATGAAAAGTAAACCTGCAGGTCCCTAGGCATTGGATAAACCTGGGAGGGCATTTCCCTCTAGGGTCAGCAAGGCTCCAGAGTCAAATCATCAGAAACACAGAAAATTAAAAAGGCATGATTAACAGCACTTCCCCACTCCATCACAGGACTAACAATTTAGAGGTCTCCCCCACAAAACTCTAGGCATTTAGGCTTTTCACTTCGTTGTCGAGGACTTCGCACATCTGACAGCTGCTCAATAAACCTGACACCACTTACTAGCCTCATGACCTTTGGCAAAAGACTTATCCCTCTGCACTTCAGTTTCCTTATCAGTGGAGGGAGAATATTAGTAATAAAGGATAGTAGCAGTATCAACCACATACGACCGATACGAGAATCGAATGATTGGTTACTATTTATAAAATGTACCGTCAGCACCACGTAAGTGTTGGGTTCTGAAAACGTCAACTGAACTGAAGGCATATCAATTTTGTATTCTGGAACGGGAATGATGAGCTTTTTGTGCATGACCTCGGACTTCTAGGGTTGCGTTTGGTTTTTTTGCCATTAGATTTCGACTGTAGTTGTTTCTTGAAACTGCAAATAATGGTTGGGCAAATCACTAATTTACTTTTTTTCTCTCTCCCAAAGGGAAAAGATAGCTCTGCCCAAATAAATCCTATTCTTGTCAGCTCGTTCTTTCAAAGTGGGTCCTCCTGGCAATGGAACCAAAGGAAGGGGCGGGGGGGAAGTAACCTTCTGTGGTTTATGGGTAGGTCATGCCCAGGTCCCACCGCCAGTTGCCTAGTTCAAGCAACGTGCCCAACATTAAGTCTGAGTTTGGGATTCAGCCTTCAGAAAGATGTGATGGAAGGGCGTGAGAGCTGACTCCCTTTCCTGGAAACGGTGTGCTTTCTCCCCTCCTCGCTCACTTCCACCCCAAGCACAAACAATCCATCACATCTTTGGCCTTAACTTAAGGCTGCTATGGAAAGACTCTCTTTGAGGTCGAAGAGTCTATGAATCTAAGATGCAAAGTTAGGAGGGCTTGCTGGAGGGCAATCCCAAGGATCAGCTGGCACACATCAATCTTTTGAGCAACCACTTTATGTACCAAAAGTCAATACACAGACACGTGAGGCTATGGGGTGGAAAGGGTCTCCTTCAGGCAGCAAAAAAAAAAATCATGTATCTGGGGGTAATCAAAAAGAAAAGTTTTTACTACCTGGGGTTCCAGATGAGAAATGAAACAATGACTTGAGAAATGGAGTTGGCAGAGTTTACATAATGATTCATTTCGGATACTAATAGAACTTCAGGAAGGCAGGGAAGACAGACAGGAGGCCCCTCAAGCTCCTTAAGGGGCTTGTGAGCGCTGCAGCTCCATGCAGGTTCTTCGTTCAAATGGCCTTAGTGATCTGATTCATTTCAAGGTTCCTTCTCTTCAGAGTCTGAGAATGTTTAACAATTACTCTGCTTTATCAAAACGGGGGGCACTTCATGTAATTTTAGAGCCGTGGTTCTCAACGTGAGGCAGTTTTGCCCCAGAGAGGACATGTGACAATGTCTTGAAACATTTTTGGCTGTCACAACAGGGGGAGGGGAGCCTCTAGGGGATGGAGACCGGGATGCTGTAAACACCTGCAGTACACAGGAGAGCCCCTCACAACAAAGAATTATCCAGCTCCGAGTGTCGCGAGTGCAGAATTTAAGAGACTCTAGTTTAGAAGATGCAAGAGCCTTTTGCTCAAATTATCGCACTAAATCCTAACAACCCCAAGAGGGAAGTATTATCCTTTCCACTTTGCCACTCACTTGAGGATGGAAACCTGCCAGTTTCAAAAGTGAGCATGACAAAGCCAAGTGCAGACAAGACTGCCTGGTTCCAAAGTGAGTGCTCCTAAACAGTACGCTGTATGCGTGGCCCAGAAACCCTACGAATAATTACGTGTGTGCATAGAAAAGGGGAAGGAGAGAGTTTCAAATTCTAGTGCCAATTTTGGACATTTGCTTAATTTTTGAAATCTGTGTTGACGTCAAGATTCCCTAAGAAACAGAACAACACAGTCAAGGCCATACATTGGTAGATGGATTACCAATTTTCAAGGAAACTGCCTTCATGCTAAAACATATATCAAATATAATTCAATCCTGAATGATTTCGAAGGTCACTTGGGCCTCAGGGTTTCCAACAACTCTTTCCTTGCATCCAGGTCGGTTTAAAGACTTTTAGACATTTGGGATTATTATGAAACATACAAAGTGAAACACGAAACACACAACATGTGAAAGGTGCACTGCCCATGCAACGGATAATCCTCAGTAAGAGATGAAGAGAAACCATTTTAATGTTTATTTCTTTTTGAAAGAGAGAGAGAGAGAGAGAGAGAGAGAGAGAGCGCATGAGCAGGGGAGGAGCAGAGAAAGAGGGAGACACGGAATCCAAAGCAGGCTCCAGGCTCTGAGCTGTCAGCACAGAACCTGACGTGGGGCTCAAACTCACAAACTGTGAGACCATGACCTGAGCAGAAGTCGGACGCTTAACCAACTGAGCCACCCAGGCGCCCCAGAAGAGAAACCATTTTAAATATGAATGGATGACTACAGGATCCACATCAACAGCAGGTGCCTGTAAGTCTAATTATTGTTTATTTAAGAGAACACAAAATGTTTGAATCCATGTACGGGAAAATTCCACCAGCCAGACTTTAGTTAGGAGTCAAAGATTTACTATATGCGGGGCAAGCTGGCAACGATTTAAGCCATGCTAAAACTTGAGCGGCCTTAAGAATATGGCCAAGGTTCTAACCAACCTTAGGGGCTGGGTTATGCCTGCCATTTTGAAACTGGCTTCATGACCACTTTACTGTTGAGGTTAGAAACTCTGGCTACCCAGGACAAGGGTCTTTTAAGTCTTCGTTACAGTTGTTGATGCCCTATTTGGAACAGGGTTCACTCTGTCGTCCATCTTGTTTGCTTGTTTCGAGCAAGGGCTAATCCTACTATCATTAGTTCTCTGGTGGAACTGAATTTTACATTGACATCTTGACCATCTGAACAGTGTGATTTCGGTCTTGTGAATAACTTGATTGTCGACTGGCCTTTCTGCTTTCTGAACCCAGCCTGTTCCTATGCAATGGTAAGATCAAACCTTTCAACAAATAGAGGAAATGATAAATATTTTATGCCAGACTTACATAATCCAAGTCTTCCAATAGGGCTGAAGCTATTTGGCAGAAATCAAGACACCTCAAACAAACAAACAAGACCTCTGAAGAAATGATCTCGTCACTCTGAAACCCCTTACAAAAAAAAAAAAAAAATATGTAGATAGCTCATGATTCCATTTATTGTTCAGCTGGAGATCCATCCCAGTGTGAACTAGTCAACTTCTCAGGCTTCGCTCAGCTCAGACACTAGCAAGCTGTGTGACCTGGGGCAAATGCTTTTCCTTCTCTGATTTATTCATCTATAAAATGAAGGTGGAGGAAAGTGCTCTACATGAAACAGGAAGTGACTCTTAGCAACTACAAAAGGCCCATGGCCCTATTATATAATTCTCGGAAACAACAAGAATCTTATTTGGCAAACCAATCAATGTTCAGTTCTCCAAACAATAATGCTTTTCAACAATGTTGGGTTCAAGTAGATATCATGCTTCTTATTTGTAAATATTAGATTGAATAACAGCTCTGTTAATTTCAATAACCCTTAAATTTGCAATACAAAAATTCAGGTAGCTATGTAATTTATTTCCTTCAAAATTTTGTACAGAGGGAGGTAATTCCCTCAGATAAAGCTCTTGGACTTTCGGTTTTTTACATATTTGGGTTTCAAAGTGGCCCATCGAGTATCACTTCTAGATTACAAAATACACCACGTGCGAGCTAACATTTAGAAGTGTAAGCATGGGGGTCAGGTGGACACCCTGACTCGATCCTTCATTTCTAGTGGAGATTTGGAGAAAATTATACCTTAAACTTTAGTCTCAAACGAGAACAAGAGTCCTTAGTTCAGAAGCTGCTCTGAAGGCTGCGTGAGCTGATGTTGGCTCGAGGTAACACCTCCAATGCATTTGGAATTGCATACAAAATGTGAATAATTGTATTTCACTCACAGAGTATCTTACCATCAATGACATGTTTCCTACCAGTTTAAAAAACCGAAATGGAACAAAATAATAACGGATCACGTTTTTGTGAAGCGATGTAAGCATTCCCAATTTAGGAAGGTAAACACGGGTGACGCCCATGTGGATACGCAAGAATGGAGCCACTGTGATTTGCCCTGCAGCCGACCTTCTGTTTTTATTTCTTTTGAAGTCCTGCCTTCCAAATAATAAAGAAAAACATGAAAAATGAGCCTGCTCCTACTGGGAGAATTAAGAAATAAACTATGATTTAAGTGTTATTTCATTGTCCTCTGTGGCACTCCTGATTTATATATTGTTTTTGCTGTTTAGGCTGGGACATTATCTCGTTTATATTCATATTTATATCCCTAATGCCTGGCAATTATTGGGCTTGTGATAAAAGGTTACTAACTAGATGTAAATATCCTTCTCCATCCAATAAGCCCTTCTCCATCATCACAGTGGGAAGAATTTAAGTATGATAGCAAGAATTTTTAAAGTACGAATCTGTAAAATTCTATAAAATATAAGTGTGAGGATTAGGGAAGTGTTACGCCCAACCTCACATCTGCTCTTTCCCAAGTTCCATCAGGGTGCTGTTTGCTGTTCAGAGGGTCACAAAGCAAGGGATAATGATGCACATTTGGAAACCCCTTTCGACTAATTCTATTAGGCTTAAGTAATTTCCTTCTCCCATGGCCATTTTTTTTTTCTTTGAAGGACCGTGTTTTGGCCATTTTTTTTTTTCTTTGAAGGACCGTGTTTTGCTGTTTGTTTTTGGCATTGCTCTTCCCGTCTCCAAGGACTGCCTCAGGTGGCTGCCTGCTTATTTGTGAATTACTTCCCTGCAGTGTCCAAACTCATCTAACAAAAATGGAGGAAACTCGAACGTCCACCACCCCTTCTCTTTTCCGGGTCTACATCCAATGTTCCTTATCTCAAGCCCCAAGAAAAATTTGAGATGGAGATGACCATCTGATTAAATGTTGCGCGTGTCGAATCAATTTCTGGTTCTCTCTCTCTGATAAAGCAGTGCCAGGAAACATAACATGTTTTGGTAAATGAAGAGCGGGGAAAGGACAGCCTCCTAAGTGGGACACCAAATATGTGGGCTTCTTTAGTTAATAAAACAAGGCTGAACTCAAAAGGAAACACCCAAGATGGTTTTTGAAAAGCAAGGGTTACAAGAAAATCTGAGACGTATCAGCCGCCTCGTGTTCTCTGGAGTCATTTGGGCAGCAGAATCCTTGGCCTGTCCAGAGAGGCTAAAAATAGCTTATGGCTCTACACGATGGCATCTCAGTAGTGACTTTCCAATAGAACATGTCACAACAGTTACACTGCAGTGTGAACATGGACGTGAAGAATGCCCTTTGGGGCAAGTCCATCTTCCATGGCAGCAAAAGGTACAGGGGAATTGCAAAGGGGTTCCGGAAAGAAAACGCCCTCACTTCTCAAACTTTAATGGGCACCACGATCACCTGGGAATCTTGCTGATGCTGCGAGTCTGGTGGAGGCCCGAGGTTCTGCACTTGTAGCAATCTCTGAGGTGGTGCTAATGCCACTGGCCCACGGGCCACACTTGGAGGAAGATAACGGAGTATTTCTAAGTGGGGCTGGAGCTCCAGTCCCTTCTCTTTGAAACTTCAGAAACTTTTAGAGCAATTTGACATTGCTAAGACAACCAAGTGCCTAATTTTCTATTTTACAAAATGAAAAAAGCTGGTCCTTGCCCAGGCAATCTATGAAGTACAAGCCTAGGGGAAAATCTCCTCCACCAACACAATTTGAGGGCAGGAATCACATCTTATTATCCACTGAATGCCCTGGACCGGGCCATAAAGGGAACTTAGCAAATGTTGTCGAATGAGTGAATGAAAGAAATATTGGCCACCTGGTTGTGGTTAGGGATAGGCTCCAAAAGGAGACAGGTCTAAGCTTATGTGGACTTAGACATGCTTAGAAAAAGGCTAGAAGGTTGATGGTAGGCTAACCTTTAACTTGGTTTCAAACATTTGCTGAGAACCTCTGCACTATACTTGGGAGACATGAAATTGGGCAAAATGTGGTCCCGGACCTCAGAAAGCTCTATTTATCACCCTGCTACTCACAGTGTAGACCAGCAGCATCACTAGTGGTTAGAAATGCAGAACCCTGGCTGGCCATTACCACACACATGAGAAATGGAGACCTACTGCCCTCCATAGGTGGTTCTCAGCCTTGGCTGAATATTAGAATCACTTAGGGGGCTTTTAAACAATCCCGACACACAGGCCACACCCCAAAGCAATGAAACCAGAACCTCTGGGAGTGGGATCCAGGTATCAGTAGTTCGTAAATCTCCCCCGGTGGCTTCAATGTGCAGTCAGGGCTGAGAACCACTGGTTTGGAGCTCTAGCAGGTATATGAAGGTAAAACGTCAGGCTGAGGAGTTTGCACTCAATGAATGGATGTTGAACAGCAAACTGCATTTTCAGAATCATACATCAGAAAGGTGATTTGGATCATTGTACCTTAGTTGAGTCAGATGAGGCAGAGAACAGCCATGGGCAAAGTCATCCCGAATGCTATCACAACACTTACCTTGGAGATGACGATATGGTCTCTTGTCAAATTCCCTACTTCGGGAGAAACTAAGGGGGTGCACTGTGTGTGCTGGTGACTGGATCTTGTTGGCAGTAGTAGCTGATGTCAAGGGGCTGGTTAGGGTGGTCCCTCTAACAGCTGGATTAAAATTAGGGAAAGCCAGGAGAACACATCTAAGACAAATTCTTTAGGGGAGGGGGAGCACACATCTAAGACAAATTCTTTAGGGGAGGGGGAGCGGTGAAATCCAGAGAACAAATGCAAATGTCCAATAGCGGGAGAGAGAAGCAAGATTCGGGAGCTGGAGGAGCGATTCGAACAAGGAAGAAGGGCCTGAGGTAAAAGTCACGGACAACATCAGGGTATAGACTTTTGCCGTAACGGGCAGGCATATGGGTTTATGAGTTGGAATGTGGGCCTGGGGAAGGGTAGGAGGTCAGGATGGGAAACTATGAGCTGAACGGGGAGACTGTTAATCATTAAAATTTCAATTTTGTATATTCTACTGGAGGAATCAGAGGTGACACCTCACAATGTCATGTACACGTTAATTCTCAAGCAAATTAGAAAAGTCCATCTTGTTAGAGCATTTCTTCTGAATCAGGTAAAGCTTGACTATATCTAGAGTTAAAATTAAAGACTTGATAGGGGTGCCTGGGTGGCACAGTTGATTAAGCATCCAATTCTTGATCTCGGCCCAGGTCATGACTTCACAGTTTGTGAGTTCCAGTCCCGCATCGGGCTCTGCGCTGATGGTGTAGAGCCTGCTTGGGATTCTGTCTCTCCTTCCGTCTGCCCTTCCCGTGCTTGTTCTCTCTCTCTCACTCTCTCTCTCTCTCTCTCTCTCTCTCTCAAAATAAATAAATAAACTTTAAAAATTAAAAATTAAATAAAATAAAAAATAAAGCCTTGATAGAGTGGAAAATGGGTTCCTTTTGGTCAACCCCAGAGCTTCAGATTTCAGAAGATGCATGTTAATGGGTTGTACTAAGGTATCTTGGAACTCTTGCCCCCAGGGCCTCAGAACGTGAACTTATTTAGAGATGGGGTCTTTACAGAGGTATTCAAGTTAAAATGACATCATTAGGGTGGGTCCTAATCCAATATGACTACTGGTGGTCTTATAAAATGAGGAAATTTGGACACAGGGGTAGAAACCTCTGAGGAAGAACACCATGTGAAGAAGATGAAGGCGGACATGAGCTGATGCTTTCACAAGCCCAAGAGATGCCAAACATTGCCAGCAAAGCACCAGAAGCTAGGAGAGAGCCCTAGAACAGATGCTCCCTCGGCCTCCTCCAAAAGAATCAGCCTGCAGACACCTCGATCTTGGACTTCCAGCTGCCAGAACTGGGAGACAACACATTTCGGTTGTGTCAGCCCCCCAGTTCGTGCTACTTTGTTACAGCAACCCTAGCAGACTAATGCCATGAGCTATAGAAGACGATGAAGACACAGTCAAGACCTGGGAAGTTTCCGTGCTCTAAGATGAAGACAACGTCACCGACGAAAACGATAACTGTTAGTTCAGAATGTGTTTTGTGAGGAAGGACGTGAGAAAGTGTTTTTTAAGCTTCCTTTGTGACGAATCTGACTCAAGTGAGTAGAAAATCCAATCTTGAACAAACAAAATACTTGCTTGAAACTTGTTTAAAGAAGAGCTATGACAGAATGAGATGCTCAAGAAATACGGAAAACAGTCCTTTCTGATTAGAAATGGAGAGCACTTTTACCCTTGAGGCAATTTACAATTAAGTTTACTAAAGCAGATAATAGATTCCAAAAAGCCAAGGGGGAGGGAATAGAAGGAGTCAGGAAAGGAGGAAGGAGCCAAATGGATGAATAAGGGAAGGAAGAACACAGAATATCAACATGTATTGCACAACCCGTTCTTGAAAAATGTGTCAGCAAGTACCAGGCCAGTTTCAATTGGCAAGTAACTGGCCAGGCTCCTTTGGGTGAGGGGAGCAGTGACACTGAGTTCCATGTGAGCATCGACATGAGTTTAACTATTTCAGAAAGACGTTTCAAGGGCAGTGAGTGTGTGAAAATGTACTATATTCAGAAGCTACAAAAAAATGCTAAAAAGTATGGCAAAAATCTAAATACATTGGCCTAATCGGCTAGAAGTTCCTTCTAAGAATCATCCTATTTGATCTTTTAAAGTTAGGAATTTGGGGTGCTATTCGTTTTGTTTTTACAGAGCAACTTCATTTCATCAAAAATAGAAACTAATCTCTCATAATCTTCTTGGTAGTTGGTCTTTGGTGGAGTGTATGAATAATGCAAAATTAAGCCTGAGTCCACCACGTTTATCTAAGAGTGGAGGGACCAATGCTTTTGTATAATCTCCCTTCCCGTGGAAATCTACAATGAAAGAAAGTATGATGACACGTAAAAACATAGAAAGGAAAACAAGGCGATGGGAAAATGTGGGGAAGCAGGACAGGGAAGGGCAATCCTCATAAGCTGGGCCCTTTGGGTGATCTACTGATACGTATTTACTGAACAGCTACTCTGTGAACGAGACTGTGCTGGGCTCTATTGGGGACGTCAAAACTTTCTGATGGGATCTCTGTACTGAAAGGGCTCATACAGCTGAGAGAGTGATGACAAGGACAAACTTACAAAGATACCTAGAAATACAAGCCAGTTTGAGAATGTGTCCTCTGATGGTATAAACAATTCATTAATTCATTTCAAAGTCACTCATCGATATTTACAGATCTATGCCCATGTACCACGCGTGTTCTAGGTTCTGGGGAAATGGCTTTCGAGAAACAAAGCAGTTGCCCTCATGTAGTGTAGGGTCAGTGGAGACAGAGTGGGAGAAGAGAGGTGGTGATAAATGAACGCATAAATAATGCATAATATGTGAACGCTACAAAGAAAAATAAAGCCAGATATCTTAGCCAGTTTGGGCTGCTGTAACAAATACAATAGACTGGGTGGCTTAAATAATAAACATTTATTTCTCACACTATGGGGGCTGAGAATTCCGAGACCATTTTTGGTATCTAGTGAGAGCCCTTTTCCTGGTTTGTGGGCAACTGCCTTCCTGCTGTATCCTCACACGGCAGAGACAAAGGTTTTCTTGTGCCTTTTTTATAAGGGCACCGACCCTGTTCATGAGGGCTCCACCTTCATGACCTAACTCCCTACCCCCAAAGGCCCCACCTCCAAACATTCTCACACTGGGGGGGATTAGGGCCTCAACATAGGAATGTGAGGGAGGATACAAACACTCAGTCCTTAACACCAGATAAAGGGACACGGGAAAGAGATAGAGGTGATGCTTTTTTATACAGGGTGGTCAGGGGAGAGCTGAGAAGAAGAGGGATGAGCAGAGACTTGAGGAAGTAAAGGTGCAAGCCACATTTATATTTGGCAGAGAAGCATTTCAGGCAGAGGGAAGAGTGTGGCCAAAAACCTTGAGATGGGAATGTGCGTAGATATCCCCATAGAAAAGCAAAGAAACTGGTGTTTTTCTACGGAGTGATAACAGTAGAGGCCAGAGTGATACCAGAGGAGGGCCAGAGGGCATAGGCCAGAGCACAAAATATGGCTGTTATGCTGATGAAATGAAAGTCCACTGGAGGATGTTGAACAAGGAGGGTAGCGTGCTCTGCATTACCTTTTTTTTTTTTTTTTTTTTTTTTTAAGTAATCTCTACATTCAATGTGGGGCTCAAACTCACAACCCTGAGATGCACCACCTGAGCCAGCCAGAAGCCCCTCTACGTTACCTTTTATTTTTTTAAGTTTATTTATTTTTGAGAGAGAGCGTGTGCATGTGAGTGGGGGAGGGGCACAGAGAGAGGGAGAGAGAAAATCCCAAGCAGGCTCCATGCCCAGCCTGGTCCCACGACCCCGAGATCATGACCTGAGCCAAAAGCAAGTATCAGAAGCTTGACCAACCGAACCACCCAGGGGCCCCTCTGCATTACCTTTTAAGAGGGAAACTAACCCCTCACTCCATCCTTCAACAAACATTTTGAAATCCCTCCTCTGTGCCAAATATAGGCATATCAGACACAGTCCCTGCCTAGTATTATTGCTATCACCCGTCCTTATCATCGAGATTGCCAGCAGCAGCCCTATCAACACCATTATGATCACCACCATCATCATCAACATCACTCTCCTCCTCCCCCTCCTCCTCAAAATTCTGTTACTTATCGTATAACCAGTGCTTGGTGCACTTTCCCAAGTAATAGGCCTAGACCAAACACCTTTCTTGGCAGGAAAGCTGGGGGCATGGGGTCATTTAGAAATAGGTCTGACTTCCAAGTAGTTCTCAGAGCTCACAAGGTGACTTGAGTCTCAAGGAAGAGCCAAGGGGCCAGGCCATGTGCCAGTGCAAACTGGCCAACCTGTGCCATACCACAGCACGGCTGCCCTCTGACTAGCCAACACTCAGTTGGGCGACTTCCTGCAACAGACCCATTCTTTGTAGACAATAGAGCTTCTCCAAAAGCTAACACTGCCCTCCGCCCCTGCAGACTTACAGTTTCTTGTTTGGGGTCTCCCATGAAAGTACGGCTCCTTGAGGACCAAGGGAAAGAAATTCTCCCAGGACAGGAGATGAGTTACTATTAGGGTGACAAACTATGGCTAATCGTGTTATGGTATGATTCTACGGTTGCCCTTATTTCCAGGAATTTAATTTCAGAACCTCAATTTCTTCTCCAAGAAATAAAAATGACTCTGCTTTCGAGTCTTTAGTGCTTCTAGAATATCCTGTTTATTGCTTCCTCTACTGTACTATATTATGCTATTGATCCTAAAATTCCCAAAGAGGGAGACTATGTCTTATCCGCAGCTGTACTCCAATAACTCACTCAGGGTCTGGCACATAGCAAGTGTTCATTAAACGTTTGCAAGAATACATTGTTCTTCCTGATTCTCCCCCCCCCCCCCCCCCACAACAATCACATTTTCTGCCCTAGGACATTGCTATTGAAGAATACAAAGACACTGTCATAAAAAGGAAACATAAAGTTATTGCACATCAAGCTTTGCTAATAGAAAAGGAGAAGAAAGAAAAGGAAGAGGAAAGAAGAGAAGTTAGTACCTGTTATTCAGTTGACAGTTTCCTCTATAAATCCTATCACTCACGGAAAAGTTCTCTCTGGAAGCAGATTAAAAGTTTTGAAATTACACTGTCAGAGACAGTAAGACAACTATGAATAGAACGTAGCGTGAATGCTAGATTACTCACAGTGAGAAAGCCCCAACACGGCCACAGAGATAAAACTCTAGGCGTCTGCAGGGGTTACAAACGGCACCAAGAGACTGCAAGTTTTTGCCCCACAGCCACAAGAATCTCCTGCATCTTAACAGTTTTGTCTTTGCTTTTACTGCAATGCAAAATGTATATGGGAAAAGACCCAAAAAATAAAAAATTCACAAAAGAAATGAATAGCGACATTATAAGGAGCCCAAGCATAAATGACATTATTTTAGTGATAATCCTTTAAAACACTGGATGAGCCTCGTGATTCAGCCTAGTGTTACTTATCATGGAAAGACCTGTAAGCACATGGAACTTCATCCTTAAATAGAAAAATGTCATAGGTGCCACCACAGAAACTGGGGATTTGGGATCAC
This sequence comes from Lynx canadensis, assembly GCF_007474595.2. Taxonomy (NCBI): domain Eukaryota; kingdom Metazoa; phylum Chordata; class Mammalia; order Carnivora; family Felidae; genus Lynx; species Lynx canadensis. The sequence goes on from NC_044321.2 coordinate 8,022,243, forward strand.
ATCACAAGAAAAGACGTTTCTTACCTCCGACTCGCTAATCAAACCCAGGCTTGTTTTTGAGCAAATCTGAACTCGCAAGTTATACATAAGGCTAATATGGCCTCCAAAGGCTTCCACAGATGAGGAAGGACCCAAACTGGGAGGCTACTCTCTAAATCATTCTAGACAGAAATGGCTTGTTGACCCACCACAGCGCGCACTCAAATCACCAAGTTAAAGAAAGCTGGTATGGAACCATCACCAGGAATTATCCGGATGGAGCTACCATTCCTGAGGCCATATGCTCCACATTATTTGCTGCCAAAATTAAAATCCAAGCAATCTGCCTGGGGAATGATGAAGCCTGATCATCAGGCCACTTTAGAGAGAGCCACAGCATGACCTTGAGGCACTATTTATTATTAGTATTTGCTTATTTTCCCCCCAAAGGCTGTGGTTTATCCACAACATCTGGGCTTCATCGTTGACTGGAAAGCTTATGAGAGCCCTCGTGCCGAGTGAGGCAATGGAAACAGAAAATGATGTCGAAGGATTGTCAACAGGCCTTTGGACATTGCCAAATGGCATGTTCTTTTCCAAAGAACATTCAGGATGCAAATAAAAATCAAATAACACTCCTTCTTGGCAAAAGAATGGGCTTAATTTGCTTTTGTTTTCCTCTCTTGCTTTTAACTTGAACTGGTCTGTAGAGGGTTATCAAGTCTAGTTGCCCTCCCAATACAAAGAGCTTTAGCCAGAGTTTGAAAAGGAGAATTGTTACTCCCAAAAAGATGCCCCCTCCCCATGGAGAATTCCAGAGGGAAGTCACGTAAACTCCCTCTGCCTCCAGATTAACTATTTCGGGGATTTATTGGGTCGTTCTGCCTCTGGCAACTTGTCTGCTTTGGCCATAGTCACTTTTCAGCTGAAGTGACAGGTGCTCACCCTCCCTTCCTCTGAAGAGATCAGACACAACGGCTCTTCCAGAACTTCGGAGTCCTGCATGCTCCAGCGATTTCAAGGTCATGATCCCCTGATGGCCCATGGTGGAATGAAAAGGGGAGGCAATGCTTTCACCTTACTCTTATATCATTCACGCCCTTGGTCGTCTATGATGAGGCTCTTTTCCTTCTCTGTCACTTCTTCTATTTCCTCAGGTGATTCAAAGTAGTCTAAGGCCTCAGCACTTTTGTACATATTATGTGTGCCCTCTTTCTGCCCTCTGTGCCTTTTGCCTCCTTCTTTGTCCAACTCCAACTCAGCCATCAAAACGTAGCTCAAGCTTCACCTTCCTGCATAAAGAAGACTTCTCTGTCCTTCAGGACACTATACAGGGCTCTTCCTCCCATAGTAGTCCCTTCACACCTCTGTCACTCACCATAACCACTGATTTACTGATCTGTATCTACCATTAGCACCAAGTATTTTAGGACAGAAAATCAATCTCATCTGCCTTTGTATTCCCAGGCTTGAGCATAACGGGTGTTCGATAACTGTCCGCTCAACAAATTAGGAGTTCACTGTGTTCAAAAGACAAATCAACAGAACAACCAGGCCTGCTCCTTAAAAGCTAAGGAAGAGGCCTGTTTCAAGGTCTCTGTCTTGAAAAATCAGAATGGATCCCTGTAACTTCAGAGCAGTGAGCACCAAATTCTCCAAGTTGGGAAACAAAGAGTACAATATAAAAGGGGTTGGCAAACTTTTTCCTATAAAGGGCCACGGTAGTAAATACCTTTGGCTATGTGAGTTTTAAGGTCGCTGCCTCAGTTTCTCGGGTCTGCTGCTGTAACAGGAAAGAAGACACAGGCAATACACAAACAAATGGGTGTGGCTGTGTTCCAATAAAACTGTACTGTGCTTCTCTTTTTGTTAGATGCTAAATTGAGAGTTACAAAGATGAAAAAGCCAGGGAGGCCATTCAGAAGAGAACATTATAGAGATGATACTCATTTTCGAGAAGATACACTCATCATTCAAAAACAAATGGTTTTGGGGCGCCTGGGTGGCTCAGTCGGTTAAGCGTCCAACTTCGGCTCAGGTCACGATCTCGCGGTCCGTGATTTCGAGCCCCGCGTCAGCCTCTGGGCTGATGGCTCAGAGCCTGGAGCCTGCTTCCGATTCTGTGTCTTCCTCTCTCTCTGCCCCTCCCCCGTTCATGCTCTGTCTCTCTCTGTCCCAAAAATAAATAAATGTTAAAAAAAAATTTTAATTTTTCAAAAACAAATGGTTTTAATGACCATGAACCAAGTCCCTGTACCCAGTTCTGTGGGTTATTTTAAGTTTGTTGGTGAGACGGAGGGCCTACAGGACAGGAACTGAAATTTCACAGGGCAATACTGCTAGGAAGACCCAGATCAGTCTTTCTTCCACTACGTAACTGTCACATTCCTGTTTATCACACTTAAACAAGAAGTCAAAGCATCACCTGAAAAAAATGTTTTGGGGGCACCTGGGTGGCTCCATCAGTTGGGCATCCGACTTCGGCTCAGGTCATGATGTCGCGGCTCGTGGGATTGAGCCCCTCGTCGGGCGCTGTGCTGCCAGCTCGGAGCCTAGAGCCTGCTTTCAGATTCTGTGTCTCCCTCTTTTTCTGCCCCTCCCCTGCTTGCACTCTGTCTCTCTCTCTGTCTCAAAAATAAGCATTTAAAAAAATGTTTTTAATACCAAAAAGTAGAAGGCTCTGAAGGTCATGCATTTTCCATTTCATTCTTTTTCGATACCAATATGTCCTGTTCAAGTCGTTCATTGTTTAGCATTCTTCTTACGTCTACTACAAATTTCCACCTAAACCACCTATCAGTCAACAAATATCTGTTGAACACTTGCTACAGGCCAGTCACAGTGTCAGATGCAATGACAGTGCTTCTCAAAATTGATCATCCAGAGCAGTGGCCAAATCTCGCCTGCTGCCTGTTTTTGTAAATAAAATGTTATTGGAACGCAGCCACGTCCGTTCATTTACATACCTTCTAGGGCTGCTCCAGTGACAGGAGGGCATTGGCTGGGCAGTTGCAACAGAGACTACATGGCCTACAAAGCCTAAAATATTTATGATTTGGCCTCTACAGAAAGTGTTCATCAACCCCTGACCCAAAGTAAAGGACCCAAAACAACATAAATGTCCATCAGTAGGGGACAGGTTAAATAAAATAAGGGACTGCTAGTCTATAATTAATTTCCATGTTGTTAGATACTACGAAGCCCTTGAAGAGAAGAAACTTAAAGCCCTTTCATACCCAGAGGTATGAAACTATCGCCATGCTCTGTTAAGTGTAAGCAACTCTGTCCGGATAGCATACTACAGTTTGTATATATCTGGGGGGGCGGGTAGGTGGTGAAAGGGACAGGAAGAGAGAGAGAGAAATGCATGCTTACAGATGCATACGATATCAAGGAAGAATAAAAACATATGCAAGAACTTGGTATCAGTGGTGGACTCTGGGTAAGTAAACGTTGGACTCCAGATCGAGAGGGGAGGCACATCTGTTTTGGGCCATCTGAATTTTTTAACCATGTGCACTTATGATCTGTTTAACATCAATAAGCACACAAAAATGAAATAAGTTTTCTTAAGATTTTATTTTTACGTACTCTCTACACCCAACGTAGGACTCGAACTTACAACCCCGAGATTAAGAGTTGCATGTTCTACCGATTGAGCCAGCCAGGCACCCCTGAAATAGTATTTTTAAAAATTAATACATTACATAAAATCAAGGCTGGCTATTACCTCCAAGAAAATAAAGTTATGTTTGGCCAACCCAAATTTCCAACCAGCTCTGGACAAAAAATGGGCCAGCCCTTCCAACTTTCCCCACCCCCATCCACTTTTCATTCAAAGAAAGGGCGCTGCGGGAGGCCGTGGCCTCCTTGGCTGTCCCACATGAAAACCGGGGGTACAACATGTGGATGTCCATGCACGTCCAGAGGGCTGACAAGCTCAGGTGAAGGCCGGTGGCAATAGCCACTGGAAGACGGAAGCACTGAAGGGCCAGAGAAGGGATCGGGAGCTCTGAGGGAAGGCCAGGAAGTAAGGAAAACAGGGGTAATGCATCATTACCTGGACTGACCTTTACAACAGCACCCAGAACAAAATGGATAACGGCCACACTGGGGGAATCAGCAAAAAAGTGTGCATGTCAGCCTTTTTCAGAACATGCCAGAAATTATGTAAAATGAAAACTGTCTTTAAAACAGTGGAACTACTGTACTACTTTGGGGAACTGCCCACAGATCTCCAAATCTTTGGATTTGAAAACCAGTCTTGCAGCATGAAACACCAATGGAAATGGCATGATCCTTCATTCATACGTTCTTCAAATGCTCGTGCACAATTTTTTTTTATTTTTCTTAACTTTTTTTATTATTCATTTTTGAGAGACAGAGAGCGACAGAGCATGTGCGGGGGAGGGACAGAGAGAAAGGGAAACACAGAATCCAAAGCAGGCTCCAGGCTCTGAGATGTCAGCACAGAGCCCGACATGGGGCTCGAACCCACAAAACCATGAGATCATGACCTGAGCCCAAGTCAGACGCTTAACCGACTGAGCCACCCAGGCACCCCGACATGCACAATTTTTTTAAATGTTTATTTATTTTTTGAGAAATAGAGAGAGAGAGAGAGAGATCGCGAGCGGGGAAGGGGCAGAGAGACAAGGATAGAGAGAAGATCCCAAGTATGCTCTGTGCACAGAGCCGGATGTGGGGCTCAAACCCACGAACTGTGAGATCATGACCTGAGCCAAAACCAAGAGTCAGACGCTTAACTGACTGAGCCACTCAGGCACCCCACACGTGCACAAATTTTTAAAGCCTGTTAGCATATAACTGATATATCAAGAAAGCACAAAGCTTAGAGCCAACGATCCCACACAATGGGAATACTATTTGGAATTGATTCTTTTTAAAATGAAAAAAATAAAACTTTATCATTACTTGAATGTTAGGAAAATATAAACAGCATGGGAAACTCAACAAAAATAAAGTTTTAAAAGCCATCTAAATTTCCAGATCCAGGGATCGTTTTATAAATCATTTGATAATCCACACACACAAAATAATTTCTTTACAGTACTAGGTAAAGATTTCAAAGTAGAGCGGCATGTACTAGCCTAGGTGATTTCGAAGTGAAATCTCTGCCCTTTTGGCACTCCAATACCGACAGCGACCTTCCCTCCGGCCCCCACCTTTGAAATGCAATGTCACTCAAGGTTCTCTGGCTATTTTGAGAATAAGCAAATCTCATTACTCAAGACTTTTGCAAACTCATGCCACCCAGAAAAAAGTTAATGCCTTTATGTTAATTTGATTCACTTTCTATTTTTGGAACTTTATTACTTTGAACACATGCCAGTTGTCATTTTTCTAATTTAATTGCCTAATTGTGAAATCTCAAGGCCATGTGTATTTGGAGTAATTTCTGCTTTAGGGAGAAAACCCACCACAAATAAGTTATTTAAAAAAAACACAATGACCCTTGAGCACCTGGAATACATGGATCCTTAAGACCACATATTAATACCATTTTTAAAAGGCACTGAGCTGAAAATAAAGAAAATACTTTTTATTAGAAAACTCATAAGAAAACAAAAAAGACATTAAATGAATATATTATTTGAAATAAGTGTTTTCAAGATGTTAAAATTCCTTGAATGATTTAATTACTGACTGTAATTAAGTGATGAAGAGTTGAAATACCCACTTATGAAAAAAAAAATCAGGAGGTATCACAATTCCAGACTTCGGGTCACATTACAAAGCTGTAGTCATCAAAACAGTATGGTACTGGCACAAAAATAGACACATAGATCAACAGACCAGAATAAAAAACCCCAAAATGAACCCACAACTGTATGGTCAATTAACCTTCAACAAAGCAGGAAAGAATATCCCCTGGGAAAAAGAGAGTCTCTTCAACAAATGGCGTTGGGAAAACTGGTCAGCTACATGCAAAAGAAAGAAACTGGACCACTTCCTTACATCAGACACAAAAATAAACTCAAAATGGATTAAGGACCTAAACGTGAGACCTGAAACCTTAAAAATCCCAGAAGAGAGCAAGGCAGTAATTTCTCTGACATCAGCCACAGGAACATTTTTCTAGATAAGTCCCCTGAGGCAAGAGAAAAAAAGCAAAAATAAACTAATGGACTACAGCAAAATAAAAAGCTTCTGCACAGTGAAAGAAACACCCAACAAAACTAAAAGGCAACTTACAGGATGCGAGAAGATATTTGCAAATGACATACCCAATAAAGGGTTAGTGTCCAAAAGATATAAAGAACGTAGACAACCCAACACCCCCCAAAATCAAATAATCCAATAAAAAATGGGCAGAAGACACCAACAGACATTTTTCCAAAGAAGACATCCCGATGGCCAACAGACACACGAAAAGAACATCAGGGAGATGCAAATTAAAACCATAATGAGATATCACCTCACACCTGTCAGAATGGCTACACTAAAAACACAAGAAAAAAATAAGTGTTGCCAAGGATGTGGAGAGAGGGGAACCGGTTCTTCTTGCACTGTCGTTGGGAATGAATGCAAACTGGTGCAGCCACTATGGAAAACAGTATCAAAGTTCCTCACAAAGTTAAAAACAGAACTGCCCTGCACTCCAGTAATCGCACTAACAGGTATTTGCCCAGAAAGTATGAAAACGCCAATTCAAAAAGATATATGCACCCCTATGTTTATAGCAGCATTATGTACAATGGCCAAATCATGGAAGCAGCTCAAGTGTCCATCGATAAAGAAATGGCTAAAGAAGACGCGGTATGTACAAATATATATGCATGTATATTTGATGGAATACTAGTCAGTCATTTAAAAAGAATGAAATCTTGCCATTTGCAATAACACGGATGGATAGAACTAGAGAGTATTATGCTAAGCGAAATAAGTCAGTCAAAGACATACCGTATGATTACACTCATATGTGGAATTTAACAAACAACACAAATGAGCAAAGGAAAGAGAGAGAGAGGGAAACCAAGAAACAGACTCTTGACGATAGAGAACAAACCAATGGTGACCAGAGGGGAGGTGGGTGGGGGGATGGGGGAAATATGTGGTGGAGATTAAGGAGTGCACTTTTATGAAACCCCACAAGATGTATATAATCAGAAGCACATTAATCAAGAGTAAGCATTTCTCTCTTCCAGGCAAGCACACACATATAAGTACGTATCCACTGGTTAATCAGAAAAATACTCCAATGAGCCAGAACATTAATGCGTTTATACAAAGACTGGAAATATACTTTGCATATCTTCATCATTTGTAAGAATCAGGAACTTGATCACAGCTACCAGTTCCTCATTTCATATCACAGTTTAAGTCTAGAAGGAACTGGCATAATTTCACATTCATGTTTATACATTAAATCAAGGTGAAGTGAAGTTCTGGAACAAATTCCAGTATTCTTGGTTTCTCCTAGAACTGAAACATTATACCCTTTGATAAGTTATTGTTGATTCGCTTAGAATGATTTCCTGCAGGCTTTATTTTCCAGAACATGTCTCTTAGCATTCTTAGTCTTGATGTCTCATCTTTATATCTGTCTAGGGGTCTAACATATCATACGTGAAAGGTCACAGAGAGTCAGATGCAACCCCAAAACTACTCTGTTGTAAAACATCTTGCTGACATGTTACCATTGTCAACAGAAAAATCATATGAAGAGCCTTTACTTCATGAAAACAAAATGAGAGACAGCAAGAAGAAACAATAAGCCAGTGCTCAGTGCAAGTAAAGGACAATTCAATATAGAGCAAGAAAAGAATACAGCTTCCAGTTAATTAACTATCTACTTTGGAAAATGATCTTAAAATTTAATATTTTCATTATTAAGCTCTTATGCCCTTCCGTTTGCTTGCTAATCATTATCAAAGAAACAAAATTTTTTAATTTTTTTTTTACATTTATTTGTTTTTGAGAAACAGAGTGAGACAAAGCGTGGGTGGGGGAGGGGCAGAGAGAGAAGGAGACACAGAATCTGAAGCAGGCTCCAGGCTCTGAGCAACCGGTGAGCACAGAGTCTGATGCGGGGCTTGAACCCACAAACTGTGAGATCATGACCTGAGCCGAAGTCGGACGCTCAACCGACTGAGCCACCCAGGTGCCCCCAAAGAAACAAAATTTTAATAGTAGATATATCTCTACTTTCCAACCAGAATTTTTTTAATCTTTAGAATAATATCGATTAGAATTCCAACACAAATTTCTCAGAAGAAATAAATTAGAACTATCAGTTATTGAAGTCTTAAAAAAATTGAAGTTAGTATTTCAGTTAGATTAAATCAAGAGTCCCTAGGTGCTTAGGTAGAACACCTTTTATTTGGCTTATCCAAAAGAACAACTGGCTTTACTGAGTTCTGGTTTTATGAAATGTTCTTGAGGGGAAAAAAAAAAATACATCACGGGTTCATATTTACTATTAATTAATCTATTAAACAGAGTAAAATTTCCTTCCCAATACCTAAGCATGAATATACAAAGACTATTTCACTTTGCGATGAAAAGAAACCTGATTATTAGCATTCTATGAGGAGTAAATCAGACTTCATGACTCGTAAGAAGCTGTAACATTTTTAAACAGCATTAGGTCAATTTCATGGTTGCTTCAGCCTTTTAGTCTTGTACCCAGGCCAAAAGCACAGCTTCTGGAAGCAAATGTTGTGAATCAGATGACAAGTATAATATGCCACTAAAAGCAAAAGCCACAGTGGTGTTAGCACTCAGCCAAGTGCCATGCCCTGGACGACTATGTGATGGAGCAGGTATTCAGGGATGACCCACTGGCCAGTCCCCACTGCCTCCTGGGGACTTTTTCCAAGACTCGTCTCTGGAGGAGCAGACTTAGCCCAAAACGTATCCAAGACTGTGACCTTGGCATACAGGAGTAGAACAGACACTGAGTCAGCTGACTAAAGTGTGGTACATATTTTACCAGGAAATAAGGAAATCTCAGGGTACAACTATACTGCGCAGAGTAAGGGTGTGGGTACAGAGAGTTGCCCAATTTTCCTGGTAGTTCTGCTTGGACTAGTTAGTAAGCCTCCAACTCTTGTATCAAATCACTTGATACAAATGATTCACATCCACTATTAGAACCATTACAGAATCTTTGGTTGGTGTTATTGTTGCTGTTTAGTTTTTCTTTCATTATCATAAACATAACTCCACAATCCAGCTAGACTTGGAGGGGAGTATTAGGAAAATATGGAACCCACAGAACTGCAGCGAGAGCACAGAGATTATAGGATATTTCCAGCAGATGGGGGTGAAGGGGTGCCTTCATGAGCTACACAAGCAATGGTCTGGTAGTTAAGATAAAACACAAGTCAAGTGTTGGTCAGCAATAGTGGTCTTCCTGTTGGCCTTGGCATTCCTGGAGCCAAAGCCCTCCATGGCTTCTGCAATATTCCTTCCCTCTTTCACCTTGCCAGAGGCCACATGCTTGCCATCCAACCACTCAGTCTTGGCAGTGGGGATGAAAACCTGGGAAGCATTTGTGTTGGGTCCAGCGTGTGCCATGGACAAGATGCCAGGACCCGTGTGCTTCCGGATGAAATTCTCATCGTCAGATTTCTCCCCCTAGATGGACTGGCCACCAGTGCCATTATGGCATGTGCAGGCACAGTCCTGGCACAGAAATTTCCAAATAATCTTGCGAAAGCAGGAACCTTTATCACCAAATCCTTTCTCCCCAGTGCTCCGAGCACGAAAGTTTTCTGCTGTCTTTGGAACTTTGTCTGCAACCGGCTCAAAGGAGACATGGCCCAAGGGCTTGCCATCCACGGTGACGTTGAAGAACACGGTGGGGTCGACGGTGGCTGGACAGCACCAGAGCTTCCGGGGCAGTGGCATCTGCAAGGCCACTGTTACAGAGCTCCAGATAAGAAATGTTTTTCTTAGCATCTTTGACTTTGGAGGAGCAACACTGTCCTCTTTAAGTGTCCTACTTAAAGGCTCAATACTCAGCTTCAGAAAATTTCTAGAGACAGGATATAGCCTGTACTATCAGTAGCTACTCAGCACTATGTTCTTTCTTTTATGCTGTTCCCAGTACCTCTGAGGCTAGAAGTGTGTGAGCTACCTTCTCCAGGCTTTGTGTCATCGCGGTTCAGAGTGAGGCCACACAAACAGGACACACTCACGGGGCAGGAGAGAAGCCAATGCCCAGCGTGGTGGTGGCAGGCAGGTGTGTGGGCTCTGGCAGATGAGCGATGGGAGGTGATGCCAGGTGCTTCTGGCCACGGCAGGTAGCTGAGATCACCGGTTGTTCTTTCTTTATGTTACTATCCTCCCCATTTCGATAAAGGTGGCTGCCGGCCTCTCCAGTTCCTTAGTAAGCCTCCAACTCTTGTATCAAATCACTTTCTTCTTGAAATAGCTAAAGGTTTTCTGTTTTCCAAATAAATCCTGGTTAGTGCAGAATGCCTTAGTCATGACTCAGGTTCATTGTTGGTAGAAGGACCCAGAGGAGGTAATCGGGTTGGGTTCCCATAGGAGCAACCCCGGTACCGACACTGGGCAACAGGCAAAGGCTTAAGAAATCAGACTGAGCTCAGTCTCAGGGATGGCAACTGTCAGTGGGGACTCTGACACCGGGCTGGGTACCAGAGGTAAGATTCCAGTCCTTGGCAGGAACAGAACCAATTTGCTTCGGACCTCGCCTCAAAATCCAACGTCGACATTTGAAACAGTCGTGTACTTCCTCTTCTTGCCAGGCACAACCTTAGCACAAGCAAGATAAAAACTTGCACTAGATTGTGTGAACCGACACAGGGGTGCCATGCTCTCCTAGCTGCTGCCGCAGGAAAGATGGACCACAGCTTTCATGGTGCTGAGAGGTCGCTGGAGACTGACGGCAATAGTGAAGATTTCCTGGAAGGTCAGAAAAGCACCTGGGGACATGCTGCTATAGTCTCTGACTCACTTGTGTTCATTTTCTCTGCGTGCTAGCTGCTGCTGAGGGCTGTGTCCTCTCCTCCCCATGTTTCCCCACATCCTACAGCTCTACACCCCTTGGAGAGCGTGTGGTCCTTCTTTGCGGTCTTTGAAGAACCACTGATCACATTGATGAAAGTTTTACGTTAATTCGTGACTAGTTAAAAGTGCTAAACAGAAACTCACTTAAACTTTCTGGAACTTGGCTTTCTCTTTCATTAAAGCGTGATGCTAATCCTATCATCCCAGATTTGGGTGAGGATTAAATGAAACATTCTATGTTATAAGGGCTTTAGAATGTAAAGTATTACCAGGAAAATTCACTGTAATCACATCTGTATAAAAATGTCTACCAAATACTTGCATGAGCCTTCTGCAAAGCCACGCACTAAACAAAGGAAGTAAAGGCCCTCAGAGCAGAAAAGGATTGCAAAGCATAACAAAAGCCAGAATTAAAAACAAAACAAGACTGTTTTGTTTCTTTAAAAATAATATCACCAGCCAAAACTGTTTGACTTTCAAAGTCACAGCTTAGAGCATGCTCAAACAATTTCTAAAATGTGGAAACATTTGTGGAACTTGTGGGAAAACACAATTTCCAAGAGCTTTACTCAGAACAAACCCACGAGAAATAACAATGTCCACATCGGCGCAGACACACAGCAGCGCGCACCCATCCCCAGCGTGGCCTGGCCCACCCAGGATGTAGGCCTTAGAGTGCTTGGTGACAACACTGATCAATGGCGTTTCATGGACAAATCTTAGAGAACTGGCTCAAGGTTTCTCCAGACATCCCGAATTGCAATGTTTGGAACACGGAGTCTCAGCTCGCGTTCCGCTACGAGTGGACCCTGAGACAAGGATGTGAATGTATACAGTTTATTTGGGAGGGGAGTCAGCGAAGGGGCAGACATCGGTAGAGGTGCGTTATCAAACAAGTCACTTCTGTGGCCACTGGGGCCCGATCCCATCAGAGAGTGCTGGGAGACAGTGTGGACCACGCCGCACATTTGTCCCAGCTCTCCGGCGCCTCCCCATCCAACACTTGCCCAGGGCTCCTTTCATAGGCATTAACTCCCTAGCACTGCCCATCATCAGAAGAAAAACCAAAAAGAGCCCTCAGGAGCAGGGCTTCAGGTGTTCCTGCCTAAGGCTCTCCGGGTGTGGAGCAAATGCCGAGGGAAAACAAAGAATGACCCGGCCCCAAATGTCCGAGGGTCACGGTGGAGAAACCGTGGCTTAGACGATGAGAATGCTAAAAGGCTAACACGGAAAGCAAAAGACGCGCATCACCTTGTAAAGGACGTCGCAGGCGGCTGGGTTAAATGCAGGGGGGAGGTAGCAGAGCCAGAAGGCTTTCACAAGGTTTTGTTCACTAGAAATTTCTCTCCTCTCCCTACGTTTGAATAATACATAGAACTGATGTAAGGTGATTAAATCCAAAGCTCGGACTGCAGCTCCAACCGCAACACTACCATACCATGGAACGTTTCCACTGCTGATTTCTAGAGGCTGCGGTGGGCGGAGGAGTGTCTATACCACAGTGGCCTCTCCCACCCACACTCCCCCATCCTAACGGAGGTCTGGACAGCCCCACGTTTTCTTCAGCGTATGCTGCTTAGAACCAGTCCCGGGGGTTCCTCCTACCACCTCTGTCCTTCATAATTCTTCGCTCAAATCTCTGCTTAAACCATCCAGGGGTCTCCAGCTTCCTCCCACAGAGGACTCAACAGGCACTTCCGTTGGTCGCCACCAAGCCTTCATTCCATGACATTTCGTTTTCTCACATTGAAAAAGTTGGCTTCACAGCAGCCTAGGAATGTGGTGCAAATGCAGAAAGAGAAAAGATCTGAATAAAATGCAGAGCAAAAATACTAAAAATAAATTTCTTGTTTACAGCAAGCTCGAGTCTGGAGTAAAAGTAAAATGAAACATATGTTAGAGACCTTCCAATAATGGGTCTTGGATCAAGAGGGAAAAGGAGGAGGACACGTTGAGAGGAGGGCCCTGAAAGTGACACAAGGGCTTGTGAATTATGACATGAAACTTATATCCATTTAAGTGACCAGCGGAATCGGAACCAAGCAGACAAACGCTCAGTTACATGAGTGGCACAGAAAAAATCCTCCCCTTTTATTCCTGAGTCTCCAAGAGATGGAAAAATCAGCAAGTCTTACACTTATTAATCCACAGCTGAGGTTTTCAGAAGCAAAGTCAAGTCAGCAATGAGATCGGGGGCATAATAGTTTTTCCTCCCATTTGACAAATGCACGTGATTTGTCTTACATGTTATCATACGGGATATAAATACTTGATACACTTAATATGCACTTGCTGTCTGGGCTGATGGCCGGCGAGGACCACAACACGATGATGAGGATAATGCTGGCGGAGGTGATGGTTAACAACTGAGTGCTTACTGTGTGCCAGGAATTATGAAAAACATTTATAAGTGTCATTGCTTCAGTCTCTCATGATGCAACTGTAAGATACTATTATTATCCCACTATACAGTGCTGAAACTGAGGCTTGGCATTTCAGAATGAATAAACGGTGGCTCTTAGAATTTATCCAGATCTGTCTGGGTAGCCCACAAGCATACCATCTCTCCAGTGGTGGCATTTGGAAAAGAGCATTACTTTGATGCACAATTTAAAAAATGTTAAATCTATAACTTTTAATGTAGGAATTATTTAAATTCTATGCCTCTAGGTTAGGAATTGGGGCTGGACATTCTCTTCAGGTATTGCCCACCACTCCTCTCTGCAAGAAGGGCAACCTGATAGACAGAAAAGGGACTAATGCTGGGTACATTTGGTTTCCAAAGCTTGCTTTCCAACTCTCTAGCTGTGCCAATTGAGGCAAGTTAGTTACTGGGGCAGGCAGAATTCTAAACATGGCCCCCACAAGATTCCCATCCTCTGGTTAATCAAACACTAATCGAGGTACTGTTACAAAGGGATTTTGTAGACGTAATTAAAGTCCCAAGTCACCTAACCTTAGGATATGGAGATTATCCGGCTGTGCCCTTTAAAAGGCAGAAGTCTGGGTGAAATATGTGATAGGAATTAAAGAGTACACTTCTCAGAATGAGCACTGAGTAATGAATAGAATTGGTGAACCATGATATTGTATACCTGAAACTAATATAACACTGTATGTTACCTATACTGGAATTAAAATTAAAGAAAAAAAAACTTTTAAAAAGGCGGAAGTCAGAGAGATTGCAACCATGAGAAGGATTTGACACAGCATTTGTGGCTTTAAAGATGGAGGGACCATGAGCCAAGGAAGGCTGGTGACCTCTCCAAGCTGAGAAAGAGCCCAAGCCTACAGCCAGCAAGGCAGCAGAGACCTCAGTCCTACAGCCACAAGGAACTGAGTTCTGCCAACAACCTGAACGAGCTCACAGTTGATTCTCCCCCAAGAGCCTCTAGTACAGAACACAGTCACTAAGTTTGTAGTAATTTGCCACAAAAGTAATAGAAAAGTAGCATAGTTACGCTCTCCAAGTTGGTTTTCTCAATAATCAAATAGAGGTAATCATGCATACCTTGCAGCATTACCAGGAGGATTAAAATGAGAATGTACTTAGAGCGTACCTGACATAGATAGAGTAGGCAACAAGTGTCACCAGTGACTCTGGAAGTCAAGGCTGAGAGGCAACTGCACCTTATCGCTAATACAGACAAGATGTAAAATTAGCATAAAATCACAAACTAAATATACATGGAATCAAACTGTGATCAAGCAGAAATCGAATCAAAATGAACACGCACTCTACAAAGCTGGTAGAGGAAGCCACTAACTTATGAAATAAGTTCCAAGAGCCTATTTTTAGGCCAGTAGTTTGGAACTGGGTAGGCATTCCCCCATAAGAGCAATGTTAAGACCTGGTGATGACGGCTCAAGTCATTAACTTATTAGGTGCCTAACCGTGTTCAGGAGAACCCAGTCATAACATGTAACAAGCTTGCTTTCAGGGGGAAAAAATCCTTTTCGCTTATAGCACAATTTTGCTCTAAAAGGAACTTACGTCTATTTTGCATTTTTAACCCACATAGCAACATTTTGAGAGAAGCACAGCGAGGAAGAAATGGCAAGCTGATGACAAAGGATTTATGCTAAGCCAGGAGTCCACATTCCCCTTGCAGCTAGGACGGGGCCATATGATGGAGTCCTGGTCAACAGAATGCAAGCAGGAGTGATGCGTGTCCCCTGCAGGTCAGGCTCGTGGGACGTGCCACATTCTCACCCCACTCCACGGAGCACACGGATTGGACCTGGAGGAGCCACGAGACGGGAGAAGCCTGAGTCCTTGAATGCCCACACGGAAGTGTGCCCTTCAAACCCCTGATGTCATTCCAATGCTACCAAAAAAAAAAAAAAAGTAAGTTCTAATGTGTTAAGCCACGGAAACATTCAGACTGTTCCAGCAATTAGCTTTGTGTTGCAGCCAGACACTTGCTGAAGTTTTCACCTGGGACGACCCGGAAGGCAGACCCCACACCTTTAGGATTAAACTGTTAGCACATGTTGGGTACTCCTGACTGAAATTAGAGCGAGGGACTGCAGAAAAAAGGGGGAAGCCTGGGAGGGGATTTCAGTCCTACCAGCAGAAATGGATGGAAGAGGGACTCCAGAATTGGAGCCCAGAAGGTTGAAGAGATTTACTCTTCTAGATGCCCAACTCCGTAAAATAGCGAAAGGCTTGGAACACGAGCGCGTGCTGGCCTCCATTGGCCAAATGACCTTAGAGGCTGACATCACCGTGGTTGGTTAACAGATGCAGTTCAGAGCGGTTACATTTTTGCCTGAGGTCACATGACTGTATGAAGTAATGGATCCAGAATTCGAACTCATATCTTGTGAATCTGACTTCAACCTTCTTTCAGTATGTTTCGCAGCCAAATGCGGCAGTAAATTATAATTTTTAAAAATGTGTTGATGGTTCAGGAGCTAAACAACAGTGAATTTCCTTGGGAACAAAATAAACTTTCCGTGCTTTTTATGGGAACCAGGGGGTGAAAGCAGTGCTTCGATTTCCCTAAAATGGGATCCCTGCATTGTTTTCACTTAGAACTCCTTGTTCTCCTTTTATTTTAGAGACAAAATGAGTTTGGCCTCTTTTAGGCCATTACTGTCATTTTATTAAAAAATTAGATTTGAGAATTTCCTTTTTTGTTGGCAGAGACTATAGCATATATTTATCCATCCTATTGATCTGATCAATGTTCACAGTGGAAGCTTAATAAATACTTACAGTTACGTGACTCAGTGATAAAAAGCACTGAATAGCACAAGGCGCATGCTAGAATTATCTGTGGCTTATTTCCATGGTTCGATGGTAAACTCTACACAGGGAAGAAGTGAGTTTATTTCCTCTTTCTGACTAGCTTTAGAGCAACATCAAGCATCTCGAAGTACACAATAACCAACTGCTACGGACAATTAAAAAGCATTGATATCTTAAGCGACATAGAAATAAACACACAATGTCAGACTGGGAGGTGTCTTAATTTGGGTCCCCCCAGAAGCAGATGCTGAAGCAAAGATTCGCGGACAAATAGTTGCTTTAGGAGGGGTATTAGTTTCATGCTGCTGCCGTGATCAATTACCACAAATTTAGGGGCTCAAAACAAAAAACTTGATTACCTTTGAGTTCTGGAGGTCAGAAGTGCAAAATGGGACACACTGGGCTAGAACCGATGTGTTGGCGGGGGCTGGGTTCCTCTTAGGGACTCTAAGGGAACCCATTTCCTTGCCTTTTCTAGCTTCGAGAAGCCACCTGCATTTCCTTGTGTGTGGCCTCTTCCTCCAACTTCAAAGGCAGCACTGGAGCATTTTCCAATCTCTCCCTTCTGCCATCATACCTCCTTCGCTGAATCTGGCTGCCTCCCTTTTTCACCTCTGAGTGACGACACTGGGCCCACCTGGATAATCCAGGCTCATCTCTCCAGCTAGAGATTCTTCATCGAACCCACATGTGTAAAGTCCCTTCCGCCACATAAGGTTCTGGGATCGGGACACGGACATCTCTTGGACATCTCTTAGGAGCCAATATTCTGCCTACCACAGGAGGTGGCCCCAAAAAAACGCTGGCAGGGGAGTGGCGAAGTGGGACAGAGAAGGGAAAGAAGTCAATGAATGTGAGTTAACAAGGCAGCCATCGCCCAGGGCAACTGGGAGTCCATCCTGCAGGGCAACTGGGCGAGCTCGGCTCACACGCTGCCGTGATAGAAGGGGGAGTGACTGCCTGCCAGCTGCCCATCCATCGCCATGTGAGGGCTGCTCTCGCGGTCACTAACTCCGACACACTGGCTTTCCCGGTGACGCCAGTGGGCACCCGTGACCAGAAAGAGAGTGCCGGGGAGACCGCTTCAGGGGTTCTGCTCAAGCACTTGCCACCGGAGAAGTGGCTTCCGGAATCATCTTAACTGACCATATTCCCTTTTCTTTGCAGAAGAGCAGAAGCCCAGAATGTCGAAGGGATTACCCAAGATCATGTGACCAAAGAAACCCACCGAGGGCCGCTTCCATTTAGTTGGTATCTCAGGCTATTATGTGTCGGGCACTGTACCAAGGGTGTGACATGTGCTTCCACATTTAATCTTCATGGTCACCCTTATGATGTGAGTATAAATGTGGTCCTAACAAACTTAGCCAAAATTACACACCTAGGAGTCGTGTTAGATGTAATAAGTGGCTGTCTGGCACAACAGAAGTCTATGGAGCATGGGTAGGCCAAATCCAGCCTGCCCCCCCCCCATTTTTGTACAGCTCATGAGCTAAGACCTAAATGCATTATTCTAATTGTAGTCTTGACCCACCTATAACACAACAGGACTATCACCTCCCTAAATCTAGACGCTATACTTCTATTGACGCAACCCAAGAAAACGTTTATTTTTTGGAAATTGCCCCAATAAGTTAGCATACACTGACAACTGATTCTTAGTTAAAACACACACACCTAATTTTAAGTTGTGTCCCCTCTATCCAGGATTCATACAGGTGATTTTTCTGCATTTACCTTTATGAATTTTTATTTATCCTTGTTACAATCCATTTTGTTAGACTCAATTCATTTTATTTCTTTTTCTTTTTTTTTTAGTCTTTCCATGCCTTTCTGGGTGTTTATTTTTTTTCCAATATATGAAATCTATTGTCAGATTGGTTTCCATATAACACCCAGTGCTCATCCCAAAAGGTGCCCTCAATACCCATCACCCACCTTCCCCTCCCTCCCACCCCCCATCAACCCTCAGTCATTTTGTTATTTCTACCCGTCAACCCCTCTTCTCAGCTCTACAGTTACCTATGAGGCACCTCGATTTGAATGGCCCCCCGGCTCTGAAAATCACACAGCCAAAAGGGAACTCATCCTCCTTCTGCCCAAGCCTGTACTCCCCCCTTTATGGTCCCCAGCCTACAACTGTGCAAAGGCTGCCCTTACCATGGGCATCGTCTCAAGGGGACACTATGTTCTAATGTCTGGCACCTTCTCTAGCATGCAAGAGTGAGCTCACTAAATTTCAAAGGATAAAAAGGAAAGAAGGGAAGGAGAGGAGGGATGGGGAGGAAGTGACGGAGAATGGGGCATTTCTACACTTTTTAAAGAACAGTAAAGGGATAGAGGCTCAGCATGAAAAAGATGTAAAGGCAGCATTGCTGTGCTCGGGACAGAGTGGATCCCAGGGTCCCCAGTGGCCAGGCACGGGCACCCCGACTGCCATCTCCTAAGGCCAGCCAGCGAACAGCAAGGTGGAAACTCCCCCATCTCAGGAACGGGATATTGTTTCTCCGGGTTATTGCCCAAGTCGGTGCACGTGGAGGGTCTTTTTGGCTTCCGTGATCGAAGATGCTGCTTTCACTCAAGGGGACTCTCCTCAGAGAAACACTTGGAGAAGCACACGCCCACTTGGAAAAAGTAAACAACTTCGAGGACAGATTATGAACTTGCCTTCTGAACTACGAAATAAAGATTACAAATCCTTAGCCTCACGGTGTTATCTGTATGGCGATGCTACAGCATTGCTGTATTATGACTTTATAAATTAATTTTGTTATTTCAGCGAAATTTAAAAGTTAACAGTCATATTACTTTAGGGTGAACATTTTCCAATTTCATCAATATGTGTGCAAAACTCAATTATTCCAAGTCCCAGAAATAAGACCTTGATGAAATAACTCGACAAGTGAACCCATCTCCCACAGTCCCCCTCACCTTAGGCTACGGCAAATTCCCTAAGGGTCACCTATCTGGGGGCAGAGATCTCCAGCCTGCCTAACTTCCCCAAAGCTAAGATCCAGAAAATTCCCAGTGCTTCCAGCTGCCCAAAAGGTATCTCTAAATGAATTATTATAATTCCTCACAGCTTGTGGGTTTAGCTGTATTTTCAGAGAGAAATCTCTGAAAGGAGATGACTTCATCTGGGCAAATATTTTACTGTAAAAGGTACGAGACTCGGGACTTATGAAAGTCTCATTCAAAACTGCGTCAGGAGACAAAATCTCCCCCAAGGAGGGGCAGAGGAGAAGATGTTGACAGGTCCACTATGAGCTCTAACCATGTATGTGCATCCCGAGAGAAATCATTTCTGGCCTCATATTTTCCATTTTAATGTCTCAACAGCAGAACATAAAGCACCTCCAAATTATATCAGCAGCCACTTGCAACGAGGCTCAACTATGGCCAGGACTCATTAAAGGCCAGAAAGATCCCTCCAGAAGTGAAATAATATATCCTGGAGGGCAGGTGAGGAAACTATGAGTGATGGCCACCAAAAAAAGCAACTTGTTTGAACAAACCCCTGGTGTTCACAATTAACCTCGTTAAATTGCGTTTTTCATTTCCAGCCTCTTTTCTGAACTTGTGTTTCCTGCGGATCTTTCACACTGTGGGGGAAATTAAGCCCCTGCAAATAATATAATTTTGTTTTATACTTTAGCAGGGTCCCTGAACAGCAGCACTATTGGGAAATGCAGAATCTCAGGCCCCACCCTGAACCTTGTGAAGCAGAATCTGCATTTTAACCAGGGCCCCAGGGGACCTATGTGCACAGACACGTGAGCAGCACTGGCCTGCCAGAGAGTAGCTCAATGATAATGACCGGTGTTGCAGCTCAATACTTAAAAAGACAGCCCAATTTAAAAATTGGATCTAAATAGACATTTTCCCAAAGAAGACCTACAAATGGCCAATAAACACATGAAAAGATGCGTGGAATCATTACTCATTAGGGAAATTAAAGTCAGAACCACAGGGGCGCCTGGGTGGCGCAGTCGGTTAAGCGTCCGACTTCAGCCAGGTCACGATCTCGCGGTCCGGGAGTTCGAGCCCCGCGTCAGGCTCTGGGCTGATGGCTCAGAGCCTGGAGCCTGTTTCCGATTCTGTGTCTCCCTCTCTCTCTGCTCCTCCCCCGTTCATGCTCTGTCTCTCTCTGTCCCAAAAATAAATAAACGTTGAAAAAAAAAAAAAAGTCAGAACCACAATGAGACACCACTCCATACCTATTAGGATGGCTATAATTAAAAAGATAGACAAGAACAAGTGTTGGCGAGGAGGTAGAGAAACTGGAACCTTCACACACTTCTGGTGGGAATGTTAAAACGGTGCGGCCACTTTGGAAAATGGTCTCACAATTCCTCATATGGGATATGAACCAATAATTCTGTTCCTAGGTACATACTCAAGAGAATTGAACACATATGCCCATGCAAAAATGTGTACGTGAATTGAACACATATGCCCATGCAATAACGTGTACGTGAATTGAACACATATGCCCATGCAAAAACTTGTACATGAATGGTCACTGCAGCATTATTCCTATTGGTCAAAAGGTAAAAAGACCAAATTGTCCATGAGTGGATCAGGGATAAACAAAATGTGTTCTATGAATCCAGTGGAATATCATTCAGCCATAAAAAAGGATCATGCACTGATACCTGCTACAACACAAATGAAGCATGGAAACATTAAACTACATGAAAGAAGCCAGTCACAAAGGACTAAATATTGTAGAATTCCATTTATATGAAAGGTCCAGAATAGGCAAAACCATGGAGACAGAAAAGAAATTAATGGTTGCTTAGGGCTAGCAAGGAGGGTGGGGTGTGTGTGGAGGGAGGTGAGAGCTAAAAGGTGTGAGGTTTCTTTTTGAAGGGACCTGAATGTTCTCAAATTGACTGGGGTGATGGTTGCACACAGCTGTGAATACTGTGAATATACTAAAAACCCACTGAGTTGTTTCAAAAATGAAAGGCAGTGAATTCCTCTGTCATCGAATTTTCACGTAGAACACGCTGCCCAGCTAGAGATATGACCTGCAGGCTAGAATAAAGATCACAGACAATAAATGCTTTGTACTAAATGATACACCACTGATGGACCACTTCCTGTGTGCCGGGTCCTATGTTGGCCCCGAACAGGGATTTTCTCTTAAAAATTCTCCCCAAAGTTCTAGGAGTTAATTAGTATCATTGCCATTTTACAGATGAGAAAACTGAAGCATTGGAAACCTATCGAAGGTCAACTGGCTGGTGAGCAGTGGTGAAGCTCAGCTCTGAACCCACGGAGTCTGGGAGCAGAGCCCACACACAATCTCCCTCTCCATCTTGAGTCCCCCTATAAGCGACTTCAGCTAACTGCTAACTCTCCTAGTCAACACGCAGGTAGCAGAAGAGCCCCACGGGGCGCAGTGAGAGGTGGGGGTCACCGCTTGCCACTCAACTCATATTCTCCAAGTCCCACTGCTTGTTGACTATAAGCAACCAACGTTAAATGATTTTTCTCTTCGTATCAGGAGACCGATCGGCTTATTCCGATAATCAGCTTCAATCTCATCCTTCTGAGTTTTCCCAAACGTAAAATATTTTGGAAAAATAAGCCAGCCCCCCCCCTTTTTTTTTTAACTGGAAAAACACTTAGTCAAACAAAACTGCCTATTTTCAGAAATGCCCTGAATGAGTAAAGGACTAGTCAAATTCCACATGGGATGTGTTTCCATGAGTCATATATAAGAAAAAATATTTCATGGGTGATCACAAGACAATGGTGTCTATAACAAAACTCCTGCCAAATTAACAACTCCAATTTGATTATTTAAAATCACAGCTAACACATATATAATACTTACTATGCCCTGGGTACTATTCTAAGTGCTTTCTATTTACTCATTTAACATCTACGGTGGCTCACAAGGTATTTTAATAGTCCCATTCTAAAAATGATGAAACTGAGAATTAAGGTTTTGGCAGCCAGAGCTGGAGTGTGAAACTGGACAATTTATACTCTGAACTGCAGTCTACTAACTGCTCTTGACAACTGATGGAAGAAAAAGCTGTAGCCTCTGCAACCACTGAAATCAACAAAATTTCATGGTTGTAGTAATTTCCACAAGCTCCAAAAAGAGTTTTGTCAGCATGTGATGGTTGTGGCAACTTAGGTGCATTTGACCAGGTTGTTTAAACATACAAACTAAGCCAGAAGGCTACTCAATGTTAGAGACCAGATGAATTACCAGAAAAAAAATAGGGTCTACCCAGCCAAGAAGGCATTTCTCTTGAAGATGAAATCCCATTGCTCATGTCTGCATGGAATGGAATTACTCGAAAGAAAGAAAGAAAAAGAAAGAAAGAAAGAAAGAAAGAAAGAAAGAAAGAAAGAAAGAAAGAAAGAAAGAAAGAAAGAAAGAAAGAGAAAAAAAAAGCAAACAGTATAGCCAACTAGTCTATTTGTATTCCCTACCATAATTTCAAACAACTTCATGGTTCATTAGGTATTTTGGCATACTCGGTAAGTATTTTTTAATGGAGAATGATCACAAAGCTTTAAAGTAAATTAAAAGCTCCATAATAATCAATCATTATCAAGTAGGCTTTATCCCAGGGATTCAAGGAGGTTCAACATCAAGACAGCTATTGATGGAATTCTCTACGTGTTTACATTAAAGGAGGAGGAAAATAACATTGTCATCTCAACAGATGCTAAAATATATTTTACAAAATTTCAAAGACTTGCACATTAAAGAAAAGCATAACTATTAATAAATCAAGATAGAAAGAACTGCTTCATCTTAGTCACGGGGTATCTAACAGAAAGTGATAGAAAGCATTCTTGTTTAACAGTAGAAACTGAGAAGTGGCCCCATTATAGACAGTAGCAAGACAAACATGCCCACATTCAACATCATACCCGAAGATCTCATCAATACATATGACAAGAAGATGAAAAGAAACCTTAAAGAAAAAAGACTATCGCCCCCACCCCCTAAAAAAAGATTATCCCAAACTATTGTTATTGGGAGATAAATGATTTCCTAGCTACAACTCCAACCGTGTTAATTTAAAATTTATTAGAACTAATACAAAAGCAGTAAGGTCAACATACAAGTTAATAGATTTCCTACATGCCAACAATAACCATGTTGAAGACATAATGGAAAACTAGATTTCATCTAGGAAAGCAAAACAGCCATGAAAGAAACAAAAATAAATCTGTAAAGTGCTAAGGAATAAAATTAACAAGAAATGTGCCAGACCTATATGAGAATTTTGCAAAAATGAAAATCTGCTCATTGCAGGCATCACTTTGATGAATAATTATCATCAAATGGGAGCATGTCAGCTCCTAAAATCTCACGAGAGGGAGATGCTGAATTATTCACGTTGGCTGCCCAGGTCCATTTTGCCAAGTAACGGATGCTTTGCCAGTGTGGCCAGCTTCAGAGCCAAAAGCATAGCCCAGCCCTTGGGTATTTATCTTCCCCTTCTTGAATGTTTATAAGCCCCCTCAAGAGTACAGGGCCCCAGTGATGCCTTCCTGGCCAGCCTTCTGTCATACCCTGCACAGTGCCCTGAAGGGGAGGGTCTGCACACAGGCGTTGCGTGTTGGTGTATTGTGAATTGCCTTACCATTTCAAGGAATATCAATAGCTTCACTTATTGAATGAGCCCACCCAGGTAGCTTATGTATTCAGGCCATTTTGCCATCAAAACTGCTTTGTGGTGCTGGTCCTTTGTGTGCATAGCTCCAAAATGTCGTGATCGTAATAACTGTAGAGCTACAGGAGGCAATAAGGCTACTGAGATTGGCATAGAAGGATGGGACATATGAACGCAGTCACAAGCAAAAGTAATCGCATGGTCCTGGGGCATCAGTTCCCAGTAATTTAAAACAGGAAACAAAGCTGGGATGTTTGCTGTCTTCAAGAGAAGATTGTGCTGCGACTATCCCATGGGGTCAGTCCTGGGAAGAGATCTGCTAGGAATAACTGTGGCACGGCACGCATGCTGTTGAGGGGTTAGAGGAGTGAGTCTTTCAGGAGAAATGGGTTTCCTGAAAATGCCAACTCCTGAACACGCTGCAAGATGGAGAACACTACAAAAATCTACGGGCCGCAGGATTCTTGAGCCCCACCACAAAAGCAAGTGGGAAAGAGTAAAATTTATTTAATAGAATAAATCCTTATAGTACCATGATTTGCAGTGGCTTGACGTTTTGTTTATTTAAACCTTCTCCCCAATTTCCAACGTGATACATATTCATTGAAGGAATAATTAATACTTTTCATGGTGAAAAACAGAAGCGTGACTTTTACAGATGTATTTTGCCATTTAGGGAATGACCTTTGAGATGTTCAGAGTCTGAAGCAGACATGCCCATTACACAGGTCCCAAGCGCCTGCCTTCCATCTCGGTTACTGGACATTCTTAAAGGAATCTGAAAAGGCCTCACTTCTGTGATGATCCAACATTTTGACAATTGCAGGCATGGTTTATTAGTTTAGGTAGATTTTTAAAGCTCTCTGGGCCACCATTTCCTGATCTACAAATATAATCATCACTTCCCATGATTACTGTGAGTTTAAGAGAGTGTAGCCATTTTGTAACATAGAGCTACCGTATGACCCAGCAATTCTACTCCTAGGAATACACCCAACAGAAGTGAAAACTTACTGTCCATACAAGAACTTGTACATGGAATGCTCGTAGCAGCACTGGCCAAAAAAGTGAAACAACCCAACTGTCTGCCAAATGATGAACGGATAGACAAAATGCGGTCTCTCCATGCAGTGGAAGACTGTTCAGCAACAAAAGGGAGTGAAGTACGGACACATGCCACAGCATGGATGAATCTTGGAAACGTCATGCTAAGTGAAAGAAGTCAGTCACAAAAAGATGATACATTGTATGATTCCACTGATATGAAATGTCCAGAATAAGCAGATCCAGAGAGACATAAAGCAGATTAGTGGTCTCCCAAGGCTGGGGGGAAGGGAGGAACGAGTGACTGCTGAACGACACTGGATGTCTTTTGGGGGTGATGAAAATGTCCCAGAATTAGACAGTGATGATAGTTACAAATAAGGAAGTTAGTAAATAAGTACAAAACCCTTATTCATACACCTGAAAAGGGTGAATTTTGAGTATATCGATTATATCTCGATAAAGTTATTAGTAAAAAATAATCGTGGGGGTGCCTGGGAGGCTCAGTCGGTTAAGCACCTGACGTCTACTCAGGTCATGATCTCACAGTTTGTGAGTTCGAGCCCCGCATCGGGTTCTGTGCTGACAGCTCAGAGCCTGGAGCCTGCTTCGGGTTCTGTGTCTCCCTCTCTCTGTCTGTCCCTCCCCCACTCACGCTCTGTTTCTGTCTCTCAAAAACAAATAAACGTTAAAACAAATCCCATATTCTGTTGTTTGTTCTATAATCCTATTGTCTATATCTGTACATAGGAAAATGAGATACAGTCACTTGCTGCACTGGAATTTATATTGGTTTGTTCTCCTACACTTTTAAATAATGAGGAATTTTATAACCATTCTTAAAGCTCCTTATGCATGAATATCAGGCAGAAGATTGCAGAGAAGGAGACACACTATGTTTCTAGGAGTTTGTGAGATTATACAGAACCTGGGAAAATATACCCATTTATAAAGCCTGCCTTTGAGAAGTATTTCAGCAAGCTCTTCTTGTTTTCTATAAAAACAGGGAGCTTCTCTGAGCAAAGGGAAGGAGGTGTTTGGCTACTGCCTGCTGAAATGCTGAGTCCTAACAAAATTATCTCATGAGGAACCTGATAAGCTCGTTTGGAGGGGAAAGGTTGATACATGAGAGTGACAAAATCCAGACCAGCCTACTCATGTGGTGCTGTCTCATTAAGCGACTTGCAGAAGAAAATTTACCTCACTGCAAGCACTTTTGCCCTCACGTTCCAAGTCCCCCTTCATCTGTGTAACCTGGTAACTTCTCGCTAGCTTATGAGAAGCCAGTATATCAGCCTGCAGCTCAGCGATGAGACACATTCAAAATGCTCCAATTAAGAAACGGGAACCCTCTTGCGCTGTTGGTGGGAATGCAAACTGGTGCAGCCGCTCTGGAAAACTGTGGATGTTCCTCAAAAAATTAAAGATAGAACTACACTACAACCCAGCAATATCACTGCTAGGAATTTACCCCAGGGATAAAGGAGTGCTGATGCATAGGGGCACTTGTACCCCAATGTTTATAGCAGCACCTTCAACAATAGCCAAACTATGGAAAGAGCCTAAATGTCCATCAACTGATGAATGGATAAAGATGTGGTTTATATATACAATGGAATACTACTTGGCAATGAGAAAGAATGAAATCCTGCCATTTGCAGCAACGTGGATGGAACTGGAGGGTATTATGCTGAGTGACATAAGTCAGTCAGAGAAGGACAGATAGCATATGTTTTCACTCATATGTGGATCCTGAGAAACTTAACAGAAGACCGTGGGGGAGAGGAAGGAAAAAAAACAGTTACAAACACAGAGGGAGGGAGGCAAGCCATAAGAGACTCTTAAATACAGAGAATAAACTGAGGGTTGATGGAGGGGGGCACTTGTTGGGATGAGCACTGGGTGCTGTATGTAAGCGATGAACCACGGGAATCTATCCCAAAAACCAAAAGCACACTTTACACACTGTATGTTGGCCAATTTGACAATACATTATATTTTTTAAAATGCTCCCTGGAGCTCCTGGGTGGCTCAGTCTGTTGAGCGTCCAACTTCGGCTCAGGTCATGATCTCACGGTTTGTGAGTTCAAGCCCTGCGTCGGGCTCTGTGCTAACAGCTCAGAGCCTGGAGCCTGGAGCCTGCTTCCGATTCTGTCTCCTTCTCTCTCTGCCCCTCCGCACTTGTGCTCTCTCTGTCTCTCAAAAATAAATAAATGTCAAAAAAATTTTTTTTAATAAAAATAAAAAAATTCTCCCATTAAAATCGAAAAAGTACTTGGTCAGCTGCTGTTAAGAAGGTAAAAGAAAGATAAGACTGATTAGGCATGCTTAATCAAATATACAGAGGGGTTGAGAGAGAAGACGGAGTGACAGGACAGAGTGAAGACAGATACAATAAACAAAGACGCAAATTATACAGGCTTTCTGAGTTCTGAGGTTTCTGTGGACCTGAATGGGGATCAGATATTTTTAAGATGTATTGCCAAGACTACAGTGTATGTTAACTAACTTGAATTTAAATAAAAATAATAAAATAAAATAAAAAATAAAATGTACTGCAATTGTAACAAAGAAGTTTAAAAAATCCATTCAGATTTGAGAAAAACTTAGATCACAACTCTACAAATATAGTCTCCCAGACATCAATTACTATATTACAATTCTTTGCAAGGATATAGAGAAACTAGAACCCTCATCTATTGATGACCCTGTAAAAGGGTCTAGTCACTTTGCAAAACATTCGGGCAATTCCTTAAAAACTTAAACATAGAGTTACAATATGACCCAGAATCACACTCTTAGGTAATCTATCTAAGAGAACTGGCCAAGCAAAGACTTATACATGAATGTTCATAACAGCCTTATTCATCATAAGTCCAAAAAGTGAAAACAAGCCAAACGTCCACCAAGTGATGAATAAACAAAAGGTAGTATGTCCATACAACGGAATAGTATTGGGCAGTGAAAAAGAATAAAGAACTGATACATAATGCAACATGGCTGAACCTCAAAAACATTATGTGAAACTAAGGAAGACACAAGAGACCGCATATTTCATGATACCATTTATATAAAATGCCAGAATGGGTAAATCTATAGAGACAGAAAGTAGATGAGTGGTTGCCAGGGGCTGGGGTGAAGGAAAATGAGGATGAATGCCATTTAAATGGGTATTATGGGTCTGCTTGGGGTAACAAAACAGTTCTAAGATTTGCGGTCCTGGATGGACAACTTTGCAAAATTTACTAAAAACTAATCAGAATATATACTTGAAAGGGTGAATTATGTGATATGCAAAATATGCCTCAATAAATTGTTTATTAATTCATAGAAAAAGACAGATGGTGGGTGCCTTGGGGGTGGAGAATGGCGTGTGATCTCTTTCTTGTTCTTTTTTCTTTACACTTTATAATGATTTGCAAATTTTCTACATGAGGGAATTCTTATGCTAGGTTCCCCAGAAGTAGACCTGAGGTGAGGAATTGTATGAAAGTGATTCATAGGAAGAATTCCCAGGATGAACCTGAAGCAAAGTGGGTTAACTATGGCTCAATCCATACAGGTGGAGGGTGCTGGGGAGATGGTGCAGGATCCACATCGGTGATCTGATAAGGAAGCTGGGATATTTATAACCACACACACACACACACACACACACACGGCACCACAACATCAGCCATTTCCACTGGAGTGTGTGTGTGTCCTCTAGCCCTCTGAAGCTGCTGCCTCCTGCAAAACCTCATGTTCCCATGATTATTCCAGCATGAGTAGAAATGTGATCCTTGGCTCTTATAGAATGGCCTGTAGAATTATCCGAAGCTGGACAGTGGGAAAAAAAAAAAAAAAATCAGCGAGAAGAAGCTAACTGAAAAGGCTACATACTATATGATTCCAACTGTACGACATTATGGAAAAGGCAAAACTGTGGAGACGGTAGGAAGATCAGTGATTGTCAGGGGTTAAAGGCAGTGAAACTACTGTGTGTGACCTGCAACGGTGGATGCGCGTCGTTAAATATGTGTCCGAGCCCACAGACCGTACAACGATGGGCTTTGAGTGATGATAATGTGTCAACGTAGGTTCGTCACTTTTAACAAATGTACCACTTTGGTGGGGGATGTTGATAGAGGAGGAGGCCATGCACCCATGTAGAAGTATGGGAAATCTCCACATCGTCCCCTCAATTGTGTTGTAAACCTAAACTGCTCTGAAAAATAAAGTCTCTTAAAAAAAAAAAAAAAAAAGCAAGGGCACCTGGCTGGCTCAGTCGGTTAAGCATCCAACTCTTGATTTCGGCTCAGGTCATGATCTCACGGTTTATGAGTTCGAGCCCTGCGTCAGGCTCTGTGCTGACCGTGCAGAGCCTGCTTGGAATTTTCTCTCTCCTTCTCTCTCTGCCCCTCCCCCACTTGAACTCTCTCTCTCTCTCTCTCAAGATAAATAAACATTAAAAAAAGCAAAGCCTGCAATGATGCTGTCTTCTGGATGAACACAATTTCCTGCCAATTTCTCCATTCTCTTAAAAATGAAGGATCAAGACAAGGCTTAGACTACTCCTTCAAAAACATTACTTTTATTATATCATAATGTCAGTCACAGATGGCCAAAATTTTCCAAATTATCCAAAATTAGCACCCTAGCACTCAGCAGATAAGGTCTACCCCTCCTCCCACCCCCACTCCGGGCTTGGAATTTGGAAGATGTTTGAATTTGGCCTCTTAATTTTCTGATCTCCTGACCTACACTTGTCTTCAAGCCTTGTAAACTAGTTCTTGAGGTAGTCTTTATGGTTTCACACCATGTTGTCTTTGATCATGCTATGTTCTTGGATTGTGAGTGCCTTCATATCTCTTCTCTGCCCACCTGATCCAAACATTTAATATGGGGCGCCTGGGCAGCTGAGCCAGTTAAGTATCCCACTCTTGATTTCGATTCAGGTCAGGCCACCATCTCACCGTTTGGGAGATCAAACCTTTGCACTGTCAGTGCAGAGCCTGCTTGGGATTCTCTCTCTCTCTCTCTGTCTCTCTCTCTCTCTCTCTCTCTCTCTCTCCCTCTCCCTCTCCCTCTCCCTCTGCCACTACCCTACTCACCCTCTCCCTCTCTCAAAATAAACATACAAAAATTAAAATAAATCATTTTTTGTTAAAATTAATTGTATAGTTTTCCATAAAATGACTCACGATATGAACCTATACCATGATAAGTAACTAGGGTGATCAAACCATCCCGGTTTTCTGGGGACTTTCCACCTTTACCACTGAAAGCCCTGCATGTATCGTAGGAACCCCACTCCATCCCCCAAGACCCAGGCAAACAGGGATGGCTGGACATCCTGCAAAATTTGATGTAAAGTATGAGCTTATCTGTGTTTTCCACAGGCTTAACACAGGGCTCTGAGCATAATTTTTGCAAAACAATATTTCTGATTAATTTTAATTGCATGCATTTGTGTCAGTGTTTTTAAGCAGGCATTTTCACAAGTGATTTTCTATGAATTCCTCATAAGGTCCAAGTACTGTTATAATTAGACAAAATGGTCCATTCCTGGCATCCTAGACATGAAGAGAAAAAGAAAATTTCACAGCCAAAATGTTAATAGCATTTAAAAATATGGTAGAGCTAGGAAAAACCTTGTTAACGGAGTCTACAGCTTATCTACGACCACCAAGAAATCCTTGAGTAGGATTAAAGTTTATGACCAATTACCACAGCTGATTAACATCTGTTCTATCACCTTTATTTTTTTTTAAGTAAGCTCTACACCCAACGTGGGGCTTGAACTCATGACCCCGAAGTCAAGAGTCACATGTTCCACCGACTGAGCCAGCTGGGCGCCCTTCTACTACGTTTATTCTTGATAGCGACAGTAAGGTATTGAATCTGCCCTTTTATCCTTGTCAAATATATTCCATTAAAAATTACTTTGAATCCCTATGAGGGAAGCAAATATCACTCTGTGAGCTGTAAAGAATTACAGAGTGTATCACTGTTAATATAAAAGGCAAAGCCAAAGTCAACATTTTTAATCAAAAAGTGACATCAGGTCAGGCCTTGAACTTGGCTCTTGAGAACAGCAAGCAATCAAGAGTAAGTGATAATGTTCCAGGCAGAGGGAAGAGCACCACGAGGCGCATTCAAGGAGCTGAAAGAGTTTATTTTGTTTGAGACAGAATTTGAGAAGGGGACAGATAGTGATAGACTAGTGATGAAGAAGTGGAGAGGTGGATTCAGATCCCAGAGGGTCTTACAAACAAGGTCACGGACTCTGTACTGGATTCAAAGAGCAATGGAAAGACATCAAAGTATTTCAGTAGCGAAGTACATGTCAGAGTTTCTTTTTCTGACAAACCACTCAAGTAACAGAAGGAGAGAGTACATTGTGGATGGGTCAAGTTGGAGGCAAACGTCCACTCCTGAGGCTGTCACGGGCCGTGGTGCGGTGGAATGTAGGGCAGTGGGGATGGAGAGAGGGAGATGGGAGAGATGTTTAAGAAGTAGAAGACATGTCACTTGATAACTGATCGGATGTGGGATGGGGACATGGGAGAGGGAAGGGCTGAAACTTACCTTTGAGAGTCTGGCTTCAGCAACCAGTGGACCCGGAAGAGGGTTGGGTGGGGGTGGAGCGACAACGAATTCAGCTGCTTTACACATGGACTCCTAAGCTGACAAAAACTTACAAACCCCAGCATACAGTGTCATGTTTATAATCCAAAGAGCTGTTTTCATTTAAGAAACACAGCCCAAGAACCAAACACAGTTTCAAAACCAATGTTTCCCCTTGTGCAAAAAAAAAAAAAGAAAAGAAAAGAAAAAGAAATGCAGAAAGTAGATGGAACAGGGGTGCCAATGTGTAATAGGTCTAGTCTTTCAACGATAAAATGCCCTGTGCTCTAGGGCAGCTTTTTGTTGCTGTACAGTTTCTCATAGGTGAGTGGCTCTGTGGTGACAGCCAAGATACCATGCGGCACTCTCAAAAGCAATTTGACCAGAACATAGGCTGGTGTGCTGCCCGTGCAAGAATTCCTGAGAATCCGAGGGAAGTCAAGGGGAAATGGTAACCAGAAGGATAGTTGTACTTTTGACTACAGAAGAATCCCAGAGCATATCTGGATGATAACACAGCAGCTCAGTAAGATTGTCAGGGAACCAGATGCTCTCAATGTTTAACACAGAGGAAAACAGTCTGGCCTTCTAGTTCAAGACTCCCGGCCCAGAAACAGGTAGTAAAAACCTCGATGTTGCAGCAATGTAACAAAATCTCGTACAGAATCTAAACACATAGAGCAGATGTTGTTGACGCCCCACCCTTGACCTTCACCTTTGCCGGTTGAAGGCTGCCTACCAGGAACACCTGTAAATCTCTGCCGAAGGGCTTTTTTTTCTGGCTGAAGGAGCAAGTCTTCCTTACACAGGGCAAGCTGGAAATACCGGAAAGTTAATGCCCCTGGAAGCAGCCCTTACGGAAGACAAATGAGGTGTAGGTGGGCAAATACACCAATCTCCTGGGCCCCCAGTCCAGATAACTCTGAGGGGGGTTCTACAGTCTTCTGGAAGGACTGAGCCCAGTGACACGTAGTGGGAAAACGCTTGCGTGCATGTAGTTTATTTTGGAGGGGTTCCGAGGAAACCGGTAGAGTGTATACAACATGCCTCGGAGTTCGCCCGACACAGCTAAGAAAGCTGGCATATTTATGTCCCGATCACCACCGGTCATAGGCTAAGTCGATCCTAGAAGACGCGGCCCGCGTGACGCTTTCAGCCTGCGGCCAGGCCAGCTGCAGTGTCCAGAGAGGTAGGGACCGTGGGCTGGTCGACAGAAGCCCGTGGGTCAGCGTGCACAGCGGTGATGCTAAGGGGCACCGGCAGCATCTACTGCAGAGAGGCACGAGCTCCACAGAAGGGCGCTGGCAAGCAGTTCCCAATGACTGACCGAGGTTAAGTCCTGAAGGGCAAGTAGGAGCCAGTAGGGTTTGCGGGGCAGGCCGTGCCGCTGTGGGAGACGGACAGGACAGTAGGTGGGAGCGGAGTCGGTCTGAAGGAGGCCGTTAAATGAGAGGCGACCCATCCGCAAGAGAACCGCGCCGTCCTTTATGCCAGGGACACAGAAAAACACACCATTTATGCCCCAGAGTAAACATCATGATTTAATTGTTTTTAACCGGTTGAGTTTGAAACCTGCGGGGAACCCCAGGAGAGAGATGCTGTGGACGTTACTGGTCAGGAACTCAGAAGCAATCTGTGCCTATCATCAGAATATAGGAAGCAAAATTAATTCCACAAAGATTTTGTTTTAATATCCATTATGTGCCAGGCACCATGTTGGTCGCTAAAGGTATGTAATGGTGACTATGAAGGAAGAAATCTCTTCCCTGTTGGAACTTTCGATACAGTGCAGTGGTGGTTGATAAGATATCCAGGAAGAATGTGAACATTGGGAACAGAAGAACCCTGGGCAATTCCAATGTCTGAAGGACAGCAAGCAGAAGGAAAGCATCTGAAAGAAACCAAGAACAAATGGCCAGTGGAGTAGAAAAAAAAATATACAAAGGATATAAAGACTGAAAAGAACTTACAATAACCACGTGGTTTTACAGGTCTAGTGGTATTATACGTATTGAGCTGGAGGGCAGTGCTGAGCAAAAACGTAAATGTAGAGATATTTATATCATAAATGTGGACATCACAAATAATCCCGACCGCCAGACATTTTGCTATAACATTAAAATGTAATTGACATCTTTTTTAAAAGTCTAATCTCAGATCCTTCGTCTGACTCATCCCTTAAGTTATGACCTATCTCCATCAGACAAGCCATACCTCACATTAGTAAAGGGCTTTAAAGTTTATCAGATAACACATATGTCTGGGGATCTGCCAGGATTCTTAGTTGCAAGCAACAGAAACCGGACTGACTTAAAAAGAAAAGGAACGCATCACAATATGTTGGAAGAATATCAGTGTTTTCTGGGGAGTCGAGCTTGAAAAATGTACAGGAACGAAGGGAGGCTAGGTAACAAAAATGTCTGCCCTGGATGCCCGCCACTGCCACAGTGCCCGTGCAGCGTCCCTGCCAGGGGACCCAGTATTGCGCCACCTTGCCGCCATCTCCAGGCCTCTGTCTCTGCATCACACACTCAAGGGAACCAATTGAGGCCAAAGAATCTGATTGGCTGAGTCTAGGCCACGGGCCCTCACTGTGCCTACCTGGGAGTGGGAGAGGGAATAATTTCCCCATTAGCCTCCTGCTTGGGATTCTCTCTCTCCCTCTCTCTCTGCCCCTTTCCTGTTCACAGGTGCACGCGCTCTCTCTCTCTCTCTCTCCTTCTCTCTCAAAATAAATGAATAAACTTTAAAAAATTCCTCAAGATTAAGAACCACGGAACTGGCTCATCTGACTTTATGATTATTCTCAAGTCACAGAGATTGTCGTGATGCGCCTTCATTATAGACTTGACTGGGGCTGTGTGCTCAAGAAATGGCCAAGAAGGTGATCTTAGTTGTGACGCGTGGAGTGAAGTTCCTCCCTCAGAATTTAACACCAGGGTTGTCTAGCCCATTCCACTGGTAGCGGCTCTCAAGCAGCATTTAGACCCTGGGAAGGAATTGTGAAATTTCTAATTAGTTCTCAGGTATTTCAATCCACCAAGGGTATAATTTTTACACTGGAAAATAGTAAATGCTATTCAGATGAAAAGGACCTACAGATGTGAACAATCCAGTCCTATTTTTTTTAATTGACTAGGCTTTGATATGGAAGTTTTCTTGTTTGTCATGCTAAACAGAGTACAAAATAGTGCTGTGGCTTCCTTTCCAACTGGGGCCGACCCAATGGCTCCCACAAAGAAGACTATCAACAAGGGCCATTCTGCCATCAATGAGGTAGCGACCAGAGAATACACCATCACCATTCAGAAGCGCATCCATGGAGTGGGTTTCAAGAAGCGTGACCCTCAGGTACTGAAAGAAATCTGGAAATTTGCCATGAAGGAGACGGGAACTCCAGTTGTGCCCCTCGACACCAGGCTCAACAAAACAGTCTGGGTCAAAGGAATAAGGAATGTTCCATACCGTACCTGTGTGTGGTTGTCCAGAAAATGTAACGAGGATGAAGTTTCACCAAACAAGCTCTACACGTTGGTTACCTTTGTACCTGTCACCACTTTCAAAAATCTTCAGTTAATGTGGAAGAGAACAAACTGCTGATTGTCAGCTAAAGGTAAAAAACTGCAAAAAATAATAGTAATAATGTTCTGGAATATATTTTACCCTCAGCCAATTGCTGCTCTGATGTACAAATACTTGTGTGTGCAATATTTATAGACCCTGTGTGTGTGTGTGTGTGTGTGTGTGTGTGCGTGCACGCGCACGCACACAGTGGGGGATGCTTTAAATACATCGGACTTGAAACATCATAGGACCAGTGGTTTCTGTGAATTCTAATACTAGATGTTGTTTGATTTATTAATAGGGCTTTTTTTGTTGTTGCCTTATTCACATAGCAGGGAAAGAGGGGATTACGTATCTGAACATAGTTTACCAAGAAAAGTAACATAATTCATGCTTAAAGAAGAAAACGGGATTGTGGACAGAGAACTTAGGTTTATGCATAAAGAACAAAACCTTCTTAAAGGCGTACTTTTCTAGTCCATATACATACTGCCTTAGTCCGTTCAGCCTGCTATAACAAAAATACCACACAGTGAGTGGATTATAAGCAACAAGCATGTTACTTCTCACAGTTCTGAAGACTGAAAAGTCTAAGATCAAGGTGCTGTGACCAGGGAGCTCTCTGGGGTCTCCTTTATAAAGGCATTAATCCCACTCATCTGTCCTCATGACTTAATCACTGCCCAAAGGCCACGTCCTGGTATAACCACCTTGAGGATCAGGATTTCAACATATGAATTTGGAGGGAACCTTAACATTTTGTCCATTGCACATATCCTACATTATGTGCTTTGGGTTTAACCAGATGAAAGAGTATACTAAATCAAAATGGAAATGAAACCTATTTATAATTTTTTAGGTAAATTGCTAACCTAAACTGGTGAGTTGCAGCTATGGCCTGGCAGTGACCAGCCTCATCCAATCCCCATAATGATCTTAAAGGATGGGCTCCTATCTTGGAAAGTAGCACTGAGGTCCTCTGGCCCATTCCATTACTAGTTAGCTCTCAAATAGCCTTTAAACTCTGAGAAGTTATGAAATTCCCAAATCAGTCCTCAAGCAATTTAATCCACTGACAGAAAAAAATTTTATCTTGGGAAATACTAAATGCAATTCAGATTAAGAGGATCTATACCAATGAATATTTGATGTGAACATGGTCCTCTTTTCCCCTTTTGACTGAGACCCACAGGTTAAGGAGGCTTGCCTGAGCTTACAAGGTTCATTTTCCTTTTTTGCAATATCTCCTCATTTCCCAGTTTGAGATTAAAATCAAAGGGGAAAATGTGGGGTTTTTTTCCTAGAATGCTTTTCCACCTTCTTACTTTGCATCAGCCACTCCGGCTACCAACCAACGTTCTTTCGTGTTAAAAGAACTCTAACCAATTGGGATGGGTGCGATCATTTCCCAGACTTCACAGGGTGACTGCGGGAATGAGAAGTCCAGGGGTTTTCAGCTACCATTCTTGACACCTGCCACATCCCCAACCCCCCTCCACACAAATGGGACAGAGGAGGGGCCTGGTACCAAGGAAGGACCCTGAAATCCAGGGTGCTGCCCAGCCCCTAGGTGGGACTGACAGGCCTATATAGATATGAGCAGGGACCCTAAAGCAGCTCACATCAGCAGCTGCCATCGACACGAACCTCAAGCTCCGGAAACCTCTGCCCTCTCCACCCTTTGAGACTAACCCTAACACTCCAATTCAAAGCCTAAGATAGCATCTTGGCGCTTCAAACGCATGGCTCCTCTCTGTGACCCCTGCCCAAGCACATAGCTTAATCAGGCTACTTCACCAACAATAAAGCTCAGCCCCTGGTGACCCATCCTGGTCAGGCTTCAGATTGTGAGTCCCTAGGTATTTACCTCCGGTTTCTCCACCTTTTGATCATGCCAATATCTCTTTGTGCTACTCTGTGATGAATGGTTGCCTCCAAGACTAGACTATAAACTCTATAACAGGGATCTTGACTGTTTTGCTTACCACCGTATTCCTCAGTGCCTAGCACACACCAGGGGTTTATTGGGTGTTTACTGAATCACAGGACCTAAAATATTCCTTATCTTCCCTGACTCGCTCGGGGGTCACTTCCTGCATGAAACTCTCAGACTACGCCAACCAAGAGGACTTTCTCCTTTATTCCTTTTTTTACGTCACATGCACCACCAGCTAAGTACATGAAAACACAACAGGGAGGAATGGGGCTTTCTGGTCGCGGAGGCACTCAGAAAACGAACGAAGGAGATGAGAACACAAAGTGCAGAAGAGGAGAGGGACAAAACGAGAGAAAGATGGCAGCCCTGATTCAGGTGAACTAATCTGAAGAATGTGAAACCACAGGTCAAAATCTAATGATCTGTGTTAGTCAACTATAGCTGCAATAAAATTACATAACAAAATAGCTCACAAAAAAAGCAGCGTTGTTTTCTTGCTCAGACATCTTAGTGGCTCTATTTCGGGCTACAGTCAACTGGGTTTGGCTCGAGACTTCAGGATGGGTCCAGATCTGTTTCCTGAAGCCTAGGTTGAAAGCGTAGCTGCATGGGGCAGGCTCTAATCACTGCCCCATTATAAGGCGAGAGGACAAGCCTAACCATGTGAGCATATGGAAGGCTTCTACTAGATGAAGGACTTCACATCTGCTACACTTCTATTGGCTACAGCAAGTCACGTGGCCACGCCCAACATCAAAAAGGGGTATGAAAATATACCCTACCCACCCTGGGACAGTGCGAGATCACCCTGCATGAGGGAATGAAGAATCGAGGACACAAGCTATCCCACTGTACCCAGAGCCCATCACTATCACCCAAACAACAAAAGCATGCAAGCACTCAAAGAACATTCTGACGAGGAACAGTTTTTTTGGAGAAGCTAGAAAGGGATGACTTATTCACTGAGTTCACCAAAAGCAGGAGACTGCTGCTTAAGTCACAAAGTAGTCCAGGGTTTAAAAACAGGATTGCCTGTTCGTAGCTCTGATTTGGGATCTGCTCCTCTCCACGTGGAAGTCAGTGGGAGGCGGGCAGGTGCTGGAGAGAGAGGTGGAGTGAGGGCCTGGGGGCGTGTGTGTGGCAGAGCCCTGGACCCCCCACTCTCTCCACCTATCGGCCCCTCTGGCCTTGACTCAGCTCCCAGCTTCAAGCCCAGGGACGCTCTGAGCGATACCGCAGCCCCCACCCCTCTGCCTGGAGATGATGTGAGTTAGGAAACCGGTTCTACAGACATCTAGAAATTTCCAGTGTTCACATGAAATCTACATTCTCCATGCAAAATACAGCTGTTACGTATTGTGTAACCGAGCTCAAACCTAGCATATTTGGAGCCTCGCCTGCCCCCAAGTTCTCCAACCTCACCAAATAGTAGCATCTGTGGTAGTCTTAGGATTCGTTTCTCTGGGAAAACATTATGAGCCAGGGAGTTGCATGCAGAGACTTTTTAGAGAATCCTCGGAGAGATAAACCTGTAAGGAAGTGAGGCCAGAAGGATCAGGCACAGGGAGGAGCCCTGCAATGCAGTTGCATCAGAGGCCTCTGCTGAGCAGACAAAGAGCTCTGGAGCTCCGGTGGCCCTTCGGAGGCAAGGAGGCCTGGCCTTTATAACTGCAAATCGGCTAGTCAATGGCTACGGATCGCCCCCTCAGAAGCAGCATAACCTTGAGAAAGTCGTTGCCACGGGGCAGAGGACAATTCCAGTGACGGGCACAGCTGTGAGCCTTCAGAAGGTGGCTTTCCCAGAAGCTGGGGTTTAGTGGGGTTTAGATCCTGGAAAGGGGCCTCGGCAGAGCACCACAGCACCTACCACAGGTGGTATCCACTGATCTGCTGGGGAACTTCTGCTAAATAACTGGGGGAGGAGAGAAGAGTTGGTGATTGCACATTAGGGACAGGAGAAGGGAGGAGAATGAGAGGAATGTTCTCCATCTGGTCCCCAGGATTGGGTTTGAGTTGTGTGGTTAAGGCCCTTTCACTTCCATGAGAGACTCCACACCCAAGCTTCAGATCAAAGTGACAAAGGCTGACCCAGAGCTAGGGAGCTGTCTACTCTTCCCCTCTTGTGCGAGGAAACCAGTAGCATGCTTGGAGAGTACAGGGTCTGGCCTTTGTACTGATCTGGGAAAGGGGTAGAAAGGTAAACTGAAAGAAGACCAGAGGAGATAGCCTGAGCTATATGACAGCCAGGAGCAAGCCCACCCCAGGGCGAAAAGAACAGTTACAGAAAGGAAGGGGGCTGGGGCAGTGCGGTGGAAGAGACAAGATCCTGAGCAGGCCGAGTAGGGAGAGGAAAAGGAAGAGAGGGGAGGGAGCAGAGGAGACACAGAAATTATGCAAAGACCGTCACCATGCTGTAGAGTAGGATTTAGGGATTGAGATCACTGAAGATTTTCTCTGTGCCGTGCAATTTAATTTCACTTTAATTCTTTGGAGTGCAACAAATTCTTTAAAGTGTAACTTACTTCTTTTGACTGCAACACCCAGCTGGACTCGACAGGAAGTGGCTTGGCTCTATCCGCGTCATACAGAAGAAATGAGAGAACTAATAAACATTTGTTGGGATGGAGGTACACTTAATGGGATGTCCTTGTGATGGTTCTCAAAGGGCCGTCTTGTACTTTATGCTGCTCCTTGCTGTGTCGTTGACTTTTGAGAACCCCAAGAAGGGGCTGCGATCTCTACTTATGCATAGCCTGGCAGGTCCTCAGAGAGCACAAAATCAGTGAAGGAAACCGAGAGAAGGAATGGGTGGATCTGGATGGGGTCACACCATCAGCTAAAGTGGAAATGAAATCAATGGCCAGGATCCCCCTGAGGCCTAATCCAGGGAATATTTGAGAAAGTGCAGTGGGAGCATCTTAGTGTGAAGGACACCATTTCCCAGAATGCTTTTAGATCTCTGGAGGCTCATTTTCACTTTTTAAAATCTTTAAAACTCCATCTGGACCCCATAGTGGGTTTAACCATTCTATCATGTGGGTGCCACTTTCACCTTTAAATGAAACCTATCCATCATTAGTAGTTGAATAGCGTTAAGTATGTTAGGAAGACACTTAGCAAAACATAAATGTTGCTCAACATGTAGTGATTAAAAGTCCCACGTTGTGAAATCACCTCAGTCAATGCTTAACTCTCCAATGTGTTTCTGATTTCCTCTGATCTTATTTCCCATAACATGATGCTCAAATACTTCTTCCTCAGTAAGCATTCCTTTGACTAAGTGGGATTTTGTTCTTACAGTTGCCAATTTGCGAGCTATATTCACATTCCTGTAAGTTTTCTTTTTTTTTTTTTTAACATTTTTATTTTATTTTTGGGACAGAGAGAGACAGAGCATGAACAGGGGAGGGGCAGAGAGAGAGGGAGACACAGAATCGGAAACAGGCTCCAGGCTCCAAGCCATCAGCCCAGAGCCTGACGCGGGGCTCGAACTCACGGACCGCGAGATCGTGACCTGGCTGAAGTCGGACGCTTAACCGACTGCGCCACCCAGGCGCCCCTGTAAGTTTTCTTTTTAAAAAATTTTTTAATGTTTATTTATTCCTGAGACAGAGAGAGACAGAGCACGAGTGGGGGAGGGGCAGAGAAAGAGGGAGACACAGAATCTGAAGCAGGCTCCAGGCTCTGAGCTGTCAGCACAGAGCCCAATACACAAACTCACAAACCGCGAGATCGTGACCTGAGCCGAAGTCGGACGCTCAACCGACTGAGCCACCCAGGCGGCCCTTCCTGTAAGTTTTCTGCATTACACATAAAACACCGGGAGCACCTTCGTCAGCATCCTTCGATGCTTAGCTACCACTTGCGGACAGCCAAGATTACCATCTGGATGGATGTGTTCCTCACAGACTATGCTT
Organism: Lynx canadensis; assembly: GCF_007474595.2. NCBI lineage: Eukaryota > Metazoa > Chordata > Mammalia > Carnivora > Felidae > Lynx > Lynx canadensis. Next base: position 8,063,199 of record NC_044321.2, read on the forward strand.
TTCTGCCCCTTTGCATTTCGACAACGTACAATGCTCAGTTCTCTCTGCATTCAATGCTGCCTTACAAAGAACATTATTTCTCTTATCGGGGTTTCCACCATCTCAAGAGGTAACATCAACAAAAGTCTAAAGAGACGGCAGACAGTGACTACGCACAACTTACACAGCTCATTCACAGGCGGCGTTTTCTGGCCAGGGTTCCCTGAAAAAGCCAGATGTGGAACTAAGTGGATATAGAAGGAGTATCATTGGCGGTGATTATATCACAATCATTGGTGCCACACTCTTTGTTTAATTAAAAGCAAGCTAAGAAAGTATTCCCAGCAGTATTTCGCACGCAGAGACAGGTCAGGGGAGGTTTGACTTGCCCAGAGGAAAAATCCATGAAGCTAACAGAATTAGAATTACTGTCAAAGTAACTGTCGATGGAGGTGATGTTCGGGGTTTTAAAAACTCCATCTTCCTTCGTAAATACATATTTGAAATACAGCTATGAAGGAATGGAATCTAGCTCTTATTGCTGGCTACTTGGTTACTGTTAAATGAGACCGTGTAGAAAAGGAGAGCTTGCCACAGTGACCTTCTATTCCACTTTAGATTTATGTTTAGGTGTAGCCAAAAAGCTGGGCCTGGCCAATAACTTGCGATCTTCTGGCTTCTCTCAACCAAGCTTTGAGTGAACCAGTGCAAAAGCATAACAATAAAAAATCAGGGAAAACAATCACATTTTGGTTCTTCTCAGGGTATTTGCTTCAAAAACACCAATTTAAGAATTAAATCAGCAATCTGTACGAAATTATATATCTTGTGGATAAAACAGGCTATGATTTAAAGACGTTTTGTCCTCCCTACTGGGAAACAATAGATAAGCCTGGTTCTCGTTAATCTCCCATTTTCTACCATTTCAGAAATACATTTCAGTTTTATGAAGTGATAGTTCACAGCTACACCACTAGAGAAAGTAACGGATTATTGTCCAAAACTGCAGGATTGTGTGAGCACAGTGACTGAAATGACAGTCTTCCTACAGATACCAATAAATTTAAGCGACAGAACAAGGTTATAAATAGGCAAACAAAGACGGTTCTGGTGCAGTTTAGTGCTGAAAACAAAAAGAAACTTAATTTCTTTTCTGTAACGTTGAACTGTGGGATGTACTAAATATGAGAACACGGCTCTGGTACATTGCACACTGATGGGCTAGGAAACTGGCCACCGAAACCACCGGCACCACGGAGAAGATAGGGCGCTGGAGAAGGGACCCAGGCTTCAGAGCAGGACAAGTCTGGCTGTGACACATTATGATTTCCTGTCCTTTCAGCTGTGTGGTCTCTGCCCACTAGGGCACGGCTGGACATATATGTGGCATCAGGAAGGGCCGATCCCATCCGAACTCCTGGCCTGTCATAGGAGGCATGGCAATGGCCAAAGACAGACAGAACGTTCTGTGGCCGGATAAACCTGGGCTGCGAAGCTGGCTCCACCTTTTCTGGCCAGTGGGCCTGGGGCAAGTTCTCCAACTCCTCCCAAACCGTAGTTTGCACATTTACAAGCTGGTCACCCACACGTGAGTTCCGGCAAGAGGACCCCGAAGAACGATGGGGGTGCGGGTAGCTTACGCAGGAAACGATCGCGGGAAGCTGTAGGGAGGGGGTGGGGACAGTGAGGTGGAGAAGGCAGCAGAGGCAGCGTCAGGCACGTCTCTGCGTGGGTTCCGGCTCTGACCAGGTGGGGCTCGAGACCGTCACAGGCGCCTCGGGATCCCGCACTACAAGCAGGGAGGCTGTGGCATGTTTCTACTTGCTCCCGCCCACCATCCGCTGAGGGCCGCCCCGTGGTTGTCAATCCCCCTCGGCACTTCCAGGACCCCGTGAGGATCCGAGATGGGAATGTAACGTGCTTGTCCGTAACAAGGACTCAGCACATGGGAGCGACGGTGGCCACGAGGCCCTCCTCGAGGAGGATGGGCGCTACGAGACTGCAAAGCCTGCCAGTAACCTGGTCTGGCCACTGCAGAGCTCCTCCTCGCCTGCGGGTGGGGCCCGCCAGCCGGGTGCAGATATGTGGCTCTGCACAGGCCACCTGCACTGCAGATAAACTGGTCGTGCCGTTTAAAATTTTTTTTCATGTTTGTTTACATTGTGAGAGAGAGGTTGACAGAGGGTGAGCAGGGGAGGGGCAGAGAGAGAAAGGGAGACCCAGAATCCGAAGCAGGCTCCAGGCTCCGAGCTGTCAGCACAGAGCCCGACACGGGGCTCGAACCCATGAACCGTGAGATCACGACCTGAGCCGGAGTCGGGGGCTCCAGCGACTGAGTCACCCGGGCGCCCCATGCTCATGCCATTTTAAACGAGGTTCTCATTGAGTTTGCAGAGCAAAAACACAGGCTCAACCTATGTCGCTGAGTTGCCACATCTAAGCACGCGTGATACCTTTCACGGGCATAAGGCACTTTGGCCTTCATGGGCCCCTTCCTCCATAAAAAATGTGTTAAAAAAAATTTTATGACTATATCGGTATAAAGATGAATATGTTAATATTATCCATTGAGACACTTTTTCTTGGACCTAAAAGTTCATGTTTTTCATCTGAATTCAAAAGAAACTAAAACATCTTTTAGGCCCCAGGCACTACGCCTCCTATGCCTAATGGATCAGTAGATTTACATATATTATTTCACTTAATTCTTATAAGAAACATGAAAAAGTGATTTCTTATCCTCATTTCTCAGATATGGAACTGAGGCTAAGAACGGTGAAATGGCCCATCCAAATTCACACAGTCAATGGCAGAGCCCAGTGATCTTAGATACATTCTGAATTCTTCTGGCAGTCCTATGGGACAAAAGAGCCCACCTTGATGCTTGCTGTATTTGCTCAAATCGCAAACATCACAAGTATGTGTAAATATATGTACACAGAAACATACATACACCCACACTCAGAAATATGCCCCCGCCTGAGTGGCTCAGTCGGTCAAATGTCTGACTTTGGCTCAGGTCATGATCTTGCGGTTCGTGGGTTCGAGCCCCATGTCGGGCTCTGTGCTGACAGCTCGGAGCCTGGAGCCTGCTTCGGATTCTCTCTCTTTGCTCCTCCCCCGCTCACACTCTGTTTCTCCCTCTCTCAAAAATAAACATTTTAAAAATTTAAATATGTATTATTATTTTTTTCAACATTCATTTGTTTTTGAGAGACAGAGAGAGACAGAGCACGAGCAGGGATAGGACAGAGAAAGAGGGAGACACAGAATCCGAAGCAGGCTCCCGGCTCCGAGCTGTCAGCACAGAGCCCGACATGGGGCTCAAACCCACGAACCGCAAGATCATGACCTGAGCCGAAGTGGGATGCTTAACCGACCGAGCCACCCAGGCTCCCCTAAATATACGTTATTTTCCATCAGATTGTTTTCATATAATCCATCATAGCCTAAGGACGATCCCCAGAACTAGGGCCTTAAGAAACAACTTTTCTAACAAACAAAGGGAACCATTAACAAGAATCCATAAGAGAAGACACTTTATAAGAGAAGAGAAAACCTTTACAGGGGAACAAAATACCTTCCAAAGAAACAGCAAGAAGCCAGGGCATAACGTACTTACTGAAACGGAGTAAGGATACATTTCTGAACATAATAATGAGAAAGTTATTCAACATCTTTGCTCCTGACATAGCACATGATAAGGATGAGGAATAAATAAATAGGATTCTTCCCCTTCAGGTTAAAGGTGTAGTTGCTAAAGCTTATCATTCCAAAGGAATCATTTAGGCCCTAATAACAATCTAACCATTTATGTGTGCTGGCCTAACATTCACCCAGAAGCTAAAGAAAAATTTTCCAGCAGAACCTTCCGGAATGAAGTGTCCAGCGACTTTTCTCAATTCAAACCAACAACGCTACATCCCCTCTTTACACCATCTCCTTTCACTTCTGCCCCCCCACCTTCCACCTAAGACTCATCCCATACCACTGAGTTCTCAGGACACCCAATAACCTGTGCCAAACACAGCGTTCAGTCTTGGGAACAGAAAAATACTAAACACAGACAAGGCCCATACCCTCAAGCAACTTAGGTCCTTCTGAAAAAGAGGGAGGTGAATCAATCAGTACACAAATAATCAAAAACATCTCACATATAGAGATATGAACACACTCTTTTGGTTGTAAATCAAAAAAAAAATTCAGTTCTGACTAGCTTAATCCTCCGAATACAACCACTGGAAAGATATTGTGGTGTCTCAATCTCACAGAACTAGAAGGGCCACACGTACTGCTCTTGGGAGGAAGTAAAAGCCATCATAATTCCACGCGAGTGTTCATCTGCACATGGCTGCACATAAATGCTTGCCAAAACGCAAGCGTTGATGGGAGCAATAACCTGTCTCTTGCTCAACACTACACCTAACCTCTACCTTCTGGCACATTTTGTGCCACGCAAACTGACTAGCGTCTCCCAATTTCGATTCTAAATTTCAGAAGAGAAAAACAGATCGGCCATCTTGGGTCAGGTGTCTACTTCTGATCTAATGAGCTGTCACTACACATACTGCAAATGTGTCTTGGGTCCCATCCCTTGAGGTGGGAAGAAAAGAACGGTTCTCACAGAGGAGAATTCTACCATAACTCAGTATCCATAGAGATGGCATTTCAGCGTTCTTCTTTCAGTAAGTAGTGTTACCCAGCTAATCTTTCTGCATTCTTTCTCCCCAGGTAATTGAGATATAATTGACATATACATATTGTGTAAGTGTGAAGCATACAATGTGTTGGTTTGCTACACTTACATATCGCACTTTAAAGTGATTACCATCACCGCGTTAGCTAGTGCCTCACATAATTACCATCTCTTTTTGGTGGTGAGTACATTTAAGATCTACTTACTTGTTAACTTTTAAGTATATAGTACAGAATTATTACCTACAATCACCATGCTGTACATGAGATCCCCAGAACGTATCCATCTTACAACTGAAAATGTGTACTCTTTGACCGACATGTCCCCAGACTGGCCACATGCCCTGATGATCACCACTCTACTCTGTTCCTAATCCTTGTGCATTCTTACTCACCCCCTTTGGATCTACAGTAGATATTTATAAGAATTCTGGCTTAAGAATTAAGAATAAAGTCTGCAACACCTCCTGGGTTAACCCTCTGACTTCGGCTCAGGACGTGATCTCACGGTTCATGGTCTCGAGCCCCTTGTTGGGCTCTGTGCTGACAACTCAGAGACTGTAGCCTACTTCAGATTCTCTGTGTGTGTGTGTGTGTGTGTGTGTGTGTGTGTGTCTGCCCCTCCCCTGCTCATGATCTCTCTAGCTGTCAAAAATAAATAAACCTTGGAGCACCTCGGTGGCTCAGTGTGTTGAGCAACTGACTTCAGCTCAGGTCATGACCTCCCGGTTCAGGAGTTCAAGACCCACATCGGGTGCTGCGCGGACAGCTCAGAGCCTGGAGCCTTGCTTTGGATTCTGTGTCTCCCTCTCTCTCTTCCCTGCCCCTGCTCACACTCTGTCTCTCTTTCTCTCAAAAATAAACAAATATTTTTTTTTAATTTTTTTAACGTTTATTTATTTTTGAGACAGAGAGAGACAGAGCATGAACGGGGGAGGGGCAGAGAGAGAGGGAGACACAGAACTGGAAGCAGGCTCCAGGCTCTGAACTGTCAGCACAGAGCCCGACGCGGGGCTCGAACTCACGGACCGCGAGATCGTGACCTGAGCCGAAGTCGGACGCTTAACCGACTGAGCCACCCAGGCGCCCCAAAAAATAAACAAATATTTTTAAAAAATATTTAAAAATAAATAAACCTTAAAAAATTTTTGTTAAAAAAAGAATAAAGTCTGAAAATTAAACTCAAATCAAGTTATTATTCCTTGGTTATATCGCAACCAACTAAGCCTACCAGCCATAGACTTAAACCAAGGTAAGAACACCGTTTAAACACTAAAGCTTCCATTGTTCAAAATGCCCGTGATTCCCTGCAATTGAATGGTTTATCCCAGGTGGGGAAATCCGTGATCGCTGTCTGTGGCAGGTACCTTCGGAAGCCAACAATGCATTGTGATTTTCTCTGGGCCCACAGTCTGCTCACCCGCCCACCTCACTCCCGCTCCAGGGCTGCCCTCCAGCAGCTGAGCCTGCTCCGCTCCAGCTGGCCGAACCGGAGCCTTCACCCAGCCTCAGCAAGACCGATCATATTCTTGCATCTGGGAACAAGGACTGGAAGGCTGAAGGGCTGTCAGCGGCTCGTGTGGGGAGCAGGGCCCATTCGTTACAACCCCTGAGAGTAGACGACTTTTCGGCCACCGTGGGAGCCAAGAACCTGAAAAGGACTGTAAGCGGGAGGAAATGAATAAAGCCGATGCACAGCAATTTGAGAATCGAGAATAATACGTGTATAATTTGAATTTCAGGTCCAGCCCTCTCCTGAGATCTGCCGATATCCCTGCTTTGGGGATACACAACCATCCCCACATCCTCTTACAAAACGTCCGTTAGCTAGCTCAGTTGGCGTAGCTCACCGACAACCAAAGCCCTAACTAGCACATCAAGTTATTGATGCCCTAACAGAGCTTCTCACGGAGGGTGATAAAGGACAAATCTGAGCGCTCCCCAACATTTCTTAGCTCATATTTCACAATCTATAATGAAACTATAAGCCTTCTGAGGGTCAATCCCAACATACTTCTGGCACTATAATTTGTGTCCAAGTTGCTATTCTTTGGGAAAGAGGAAACGAAATCCACACTTTTAGGAAGGGGGGTGTTTGGTAGCTCTGGGCTAAATCCTGCCTGCCATCTACCTCTATCCCCCACCTGTAGGCTTCTGAGAAGACTCCATGCATAAAGAAAAAGAGCAAAAGTAAAAACAAGATTCTACATTATTTTTAGCTGAGCCTGTTTGTAATAAAGCCAGATGAAGCCAAGAGCACTTGGCAGGAAACAGGAAGGGTTCTGGTCTCCAGGCCATTATGGCGCCTCATCCGGGGCTCCGTGCGCCACGGGCACACACGGTCCATCTGAGCCGGGCAACTTTGCCAGTAGCACCCACCTCCCTATGCGTAGAATTCAGCAAACCGACCCTCCTCCATGGCCCACACAGCCATCCACCCCATTCCCTACCTCAAGGACTTCCTAGCCAGACACATGGCACACAAGCACAATCAGAGGCCCTGCACTCCTCAGAATCTCCAATTCCGGTCTCTTCCCTCGAGGGTTGAGAAGGTGGTTGTTTTCGGGCCAGCCCCTGAAGCACAAAATTATTCTTTAGGCCTTTATCAGTCAAGGGAACTGAGGACAAGAACACAACTCATGAGTGATGGGCTTAGTGCATACATTCTCAAGGGGGTGATATTGCCACCAAAGGAGTGAAAATTGACTCTTGGGAGAGAAGAAAACTTATTCTTTTTTATGTATGAAGTACAGATATACATGCACTACATCTGTGCTATTGAAATTTCATGGGGGTGGTGATAACTATGGAAAAAATGTCTCGAAAAGGCTCCTTAAGGAAAAAGGATGAGTGGCATCCGGGGGACTCAGTCGGTTAAGCGATCTGACCTTTGATTTCAGCTGCGGTCATGGTCTCACGGTTCATGAGTTCAAGCCCCGCATCAGGCTCCGTGTTGACAGCTCAGAGCCTGCTTGGGATCCTCTGTCTCGCTCTCTCTCTCTGTCCCTCCCCTACTTGTGCGTTCTCTCTCTCTCTCAAAATAAACTTGAAAGAAAGAAAGAAAGAAAGAAAGAAAGAAAGAAAGAAAGAAAGAAAGAAAGAAAGAAAGAAAGAAAAGACAAGACAGACACTGGAACACCTGTAAGGTGGATTTTGTGGTACACCTTCCAGGCTCTCACACCCCTGATGGACCCAGTGCCAACTCTGTGCACACTAGCTGCTAAGGACTCCTTAGCAGGACTCCTTCTGCCAAGGATTGCCCTTTGCAGGAGGGGACTCAACTTTTCCCAGGAAGGTTATGCTCACACTTTCCCCTTTTCTCTTTCTCTCCTCCATGCTATGCTCCATTTCTGTGAATGTCGAGCCCGTTCATGCACGTTTTCACTCTGCATCCTTCTCAGACCTTCCCCCAAGCAACCCTTTGTTTTGTAAACTGAACCTTCTCTTTACATTCCCCTCTTTCCAAGCATCACTTCTGTTCGGAATAGTCTCTGTTAGTGCCAATGCCCTTTCTCCTGTGACCTTTGTAAGCACTCTGAGAGAGAGAACCTTGCCTCATTCTCTTTTCCACTCCCAGGACCTAGCACGGCTCCTGGCAGGAACAGATGTTCAGTAACTGTTAGACCAGTCAAAGTAGTTTAGAGGACATCCTTGCAAGTCTTTGGCTAAGCTTCACCCTACAAGAGGTGAGAAGGCCACAAAGCAGTTCCTAGTTATTTCAAAGTTGGTCCATTCACTGCGAAGACCCAGTTCTACTTACTTTTGCACTCGCACAAGCGTCAACAGCCAAGAAAACAAATTACCGAAACCATCCTGTCCAAAATACAATCCAATCGTCATAAATAGAACTTTTTTAGAACAAGTCAAAATTTCTGAGAAAGTACATCTCTACTGAAATAGCTGTACTTAAATTCAAGTGCTAAATGTAAATAAAATATAAATAATAGCAATTTCCTCTTGCAGACTACATATAGTTTATAGTTATTTTATCTGCATTCTTTTGAGGCTCAATCTAGATAATATTTTATCCATTTTAAAAAGGATGAAAGTATTTGAACAAGTTCAAGTGGCTCCCTCAAGGTTGCAGAGTAATGTGTGGAGAACTGAATTCAAACCCAAGCCCTCCATACCCAGTCCAGTGGTTCCCAGTGAGGGGCAATTTCACCCCCCCCCCCGGAGATTTTTGGCAATACGAAAAGACATTTTTTGGTTGTCACAAGCGGGGGAGAGGTGCTACTGGCATCTACTGCGAAAGATCAGGAATGTTCCTAAACATTCTACTATATACAGAACAGCCCTCCACAACCCAGAATTACCTAGCCCAGAATGTCAACAGTGCTAAAGTTGAGAAAGCCTCATCTGGTCCAATGTGTTCACCATCACATCACATTGTCTTAGAGTAGACAACTTGGCTTGTGAATGGGGGGGGGGGCGAATTATAAAAACTTTGGCCACAGGGCTGTGCTTTCCAACACAAGAGCCACGAGCCATGTATCGAGTGCATGAAGTGTGTATAGTCCAAACAGAGAGAACTCTGGGTTTTGAAGACAGTGTCAAAGAAAGCATATAAGTTCCGTCAATATTTTTATATTGATTGCAGGCTGACATGACAATATTTCAGATCTACTGCATTGAATAAAATATGTGACTAAAATCACTTTCACTTCTTTTCACTTTTTTTTTAACGTGGCTATGAGAAAATTCAAAATTCCAAGGGAAATAAGTCAGTCAGAGAAAGCCAAATATATCATTTCACTCATATGTGGAATTTAAGAAACACAACAGATGAACATAGGGGAAAGGAAGGAAAAATAAGATAAAAACACAGAGGGAGGCAAATCATAAGAGACTCTTAAATACGGAGAACAAACTGAGGGCTGCTGAAGGGGAAGTGGGTGGGGGGATGGGCCAGATGGGTGATGGGCATTCAGGAGGGCACTTGTTGGGATGAGCACTGAGTGTTTTACGTAAGTGATGGATCACTGGGTCCTACTCTTGAAACCAACACTATACTGTATGTTAACTAACTTGAATTTAAATACATACATACATACATACAATCTATATGTGGCTCACACTTGTGGCTTGCATTATATTTCTTTGGATACTGGTGCTACACAGATTGTTGCTGTGGAAAATATCTAGTGGAAACAATGTATGGGGCCCCCTCGGTGGCTGTTGGTTAAGCCTCCGACTTCAGGTCAGGTCGTGATCTCGCGGTTCGTGAGTTCGAGCCCCGCGTCGGGCTCTGTGCTGACAGCTCAGAGCCTGGAGCCTGCTTTGAATTCTGTGTCTCCCTCTCTCTCTGCTCCTCCTCCACTCATGCTCTGCCTCTGTCTCTCTCTGTCCCAAAAATAAATTTATTTTTTTTAATAAAAATTTTTAAAAAATTTTTTAAAGAAACAGTGTATGTCATATCCATTATGCAAAGCAGCATGAGAACAGGCTATTTCAAAAAAGTCTTCCAGTTGGTGATAGGTGAAATAATAGCCCCCACAAAGATGTCTACATCCTCTTACCAGCAACCAGTGAATATGTCATCTTACATGGCAAAAGAGTCCGGACTTTGCAGATGTGATTAAGGACCCTGAGATAGAGAGATGATCCAGGACTACCTGGGTAGGCTCAAAATAATCACAAGGATCCCTATAAGGAAAAGAGGGAGGCAGGAAGGTCAGAGAAGGAGGTGTGATGACAGTAGCAGTGTCCGAGAGAAACTGAACGATGCTATGCCGCTGGCTTTGAAAATTAAGAAAGGGGCCACAAACCAAGGATGCGGGTAGCTTCTAGAAGGTGGAACGGGCAAAAGAATGACTTCTCCTCTAGAGCTTCCAGAAGGAACATAGCATTGCCAGCACTTCAGTTTTCGCCCATTGATAGCCATTTCAGACATCTGACCTCCAGAACTGTAAGATAATAAATCTGCGCTGTCTTAAACCGCTAAGTCTGTGGTAATCTGTTGCAGGAGCATAGGAAACAGATACAGCATTATGCACACAGAGGTGGATTACGTTGCACATCAGCTTTCCTTCAAAATGGAAAATTCTACCAAATATATGACTCCATTTTAGGAAGCAGAAATCTATCTGGCTTCGATTAGGCACACTCACTGAGAGCTGCCATATTCTGGGGGTCATTTATAATGCAGTGCATTGACCAAAACTGCTGCACCTAATGAATTACTGCAAATTGTACTGGGCCCCCGCACGGATAATTGATTGGTAAAAAATACATGGTGTCACAAGTAGAAATCACTAAAGAGAAAAAGAATGGGAAGCTGAAAAATAAAAAAGTGATTGTCCTATACAACATACGTATTCATACACAATACCACGTCCCGTGGATAGATGGTCATTACCCAGCCCATGCTATTGAGATTCCAACATAAAAGCAAACTGCTGTAAGTGAACAGCAATTATATATACAAAGAAGATGACATTTTAGCTAAACACCTAAGTGAAGTGCAAGCACAGTCACGGTAAGCCTCTCTACCTTTCTATAATACCTAAGCTCATGTGATCACCAGGCAAATAAAGATTTTTAAAATGCAGACCATCCCTATTCACAAGCCTCTGTGTTTGCGGGAATAGCTGGAGCGTTAATCCTTTGGATAATATCGCTTTTCAAGGAAGGTGGGCTTGAGTTAAAAAAAAAAAAAAGTTAAATAGGAGGGATTAATAATACACTAATCTCCTTAGTAACTGAAGCTAATTTATGAGAGCTATAAACTTTAATCTATTTCCAACTTTAAAAGCAGAGAACATAAGTCAACCAGAAAAGTATTTATGGCTAGCTACCAGAATTAAAATCGAGTCTCTTTTGGGCAGAAGTGGCAAGAGCTCTGACTGGGGGAAGACAAAGGATGCAGTCCCTGTTCGGAAACCCGGGTACTAGGCAGCTTTAAGCAAGTCCCTTGGGCTCTCCTCTCCCAATTTTGTTTTTCTCCTTCACAGTATTAAAATATTAGACCAGCTGTGCGTCTCTATGGCTCTTTACAGCTCAAAACCCAGCTATGCTTAAGCATTCCCGCGGGATTGTTTTGTTAATTTCACTTTTTGTTACCATCTAAAAGCTTAACGTATAAAGACTCTTAAAGCTCAGGTTGTGTCCATGACACTGCACGTCTGTGACTCAACGAAAAGACAGCAGCAGGCCTTGTCCTATAGTTTACTCAGTGTTGAGGGGCTTGATGTCTTCACTTGGCTTGTAGTGAAAATGTTGACACAGATTACTGCCCTCTAATAAAAATAATTTTCATTACATTTGGCCAGAAGTATGTGCGCAGGAAGGGTAAGATCCAAACAACAGGTCAGCATATCAGCTTCTGCGGCTTTGCCTCCTCCCTTCCTCCCGGCAGGCCCCTCCCCCTTCTCCTATCACCGTCCAACATCATTAATCAAAAGCAAGGCTTAACTATAAATAGGCGCTGGAATTGACTTAACTAACTTTAACATGGAGGGAAAGGGCTGGGGTGGGTTCCAACTTGGCTACATTTCGCTTCATTCCTGAAGATTTTCCAGCAAGGTCTAACCCTCCTGCTGCCCTCTTCTCCCTCAGAGTCTTCACTGTCCTTCTGCATTAAAACTACAGGCAGCACTTTCCCTTATGGCTTACTTCGTAGGACAATCTCCTTGTCTTCATTTGCAACACGCGAGGCCTGTGCTCGGCCACAGAGATAATACATGTCACAGATGTCTAAGTCATTTGAAAATATCTCGAGGGTTTTTTGAAAAAAATGTCTAGGGGTTTTGGAGTTTAGAGTTAGCCTGATCAATATTACAAATACAGAATCTGGCTAAAAATAAAGCAGGTTTATGGAGGCTTTGCTGTAAATACAAAAAAAAAAAAAAAAAAAGGTAGAACCAAATCGTAATCAAGCTGGGGCAAGAGGGTAATAAGAAAGTATCTAAAGGAATTGAACTATAGGCATACCTCATTTTATTGCACTTCACTGTATTGTACTTCACAATGTGTGTTTTTTTTTCTTTTTTACAAATTGAAGGTCTGTGGCAACCCTGCATCGAGCAAGTCTATTGGTGCAATTTCTCCAACAGCACTTGCTCACTTTGTGTCTTACTTTGGTAATTCTTGTGGTATTAACAACTTTCCCATTATTATTACATTTTTTCTGGCGATCTGTGAGCAGCGATCTTTGACAGTACTATTGTAGTTGTTTTGGGGCGCCACGAACCACGCCGATATAAGATGGCAGATGGAACTGGTAAGTGTGTGTGTTCTGACCGCTCCACCGACTGGCCATTCCACCATCTCTCTCCCTCGCCTTGGGCCGCTCTATTCCCTGAGACACAACAGTACTGCCATCAGGCCAATGACTAGCCCCACAGTGGCCTCTAAGTGCTCAAGTGAAAGGAAGAGTCGCACGTCTCGCGTTCAATCAAAAGCTAAACAAGACCAGGGTCAGTAAGAAGGAACGTTGAGAGCCCAGATAGGCCAAAATCTGGGCCTCTGGTACCAGACAGCCAAATTGTGAATGTGAGCGAAAAGCTCTTGAAGGAACTTCAAACTGCTATTCCAGTAAACGCACAAAGGACAAGAGAGTGAAATGGCCTCATGGCTGATACGGAGAAAGTTGTAGTGGTCTGCATAGAAGATCAAACCAGCCACTGCATTCCCTCAAGGCAAAGCCTAATCCAGGGCAAGGCCCTATTGCTCTTCAGACGTGAGGAAGCTGCAGAAGGAAAGTTGGAAGCTGGCAGAGATTGGTTCACGAGGTTTAAGGAAAGAGGCCGACTCCATAACACCAAAGTGTAAGGCGAGGCTGCCGGTGCTGATGTTGAATCTGCAGGCAGCGACCCGGAAGATCTAGCCGAGGTAACCAATGAAGGAGGCTCCTCTAAACAAGACATTTTCAGTGTAGATGGAACAGCCTTGTACTGGAAGAAGATGCTACCTAGGACGTTCACAGCTAGAGAGGAGAAGTCAATGCCTGGCTTCAACGTTTCAAAACACAGGCTGACTCTCTTATTAGAGGCTAAGGCAGCTGGTGACTTTAGGTTGAAGGGTAATGCTCATTTGCCATTTTGAAGATCCTAGGGCCCCCAAATATTATGCTAAATCTGCTCTGCCTGTGCTCTCTAAATGGAACAACAAAGCCTGGATGGCAGCACATCCGTTTACAGCAGGGTTTACTGAATGTTTTAATCCCACTGTTCAGACCTACTGCTCAGAAAAAGAAATTCCTTTCAAAGTATTACTGTTCATTAACAATGCCCCTAGTCACCCAAGAGCCCTGATGGAGATGTACAGTGACATTAATGTTATTTTCACGACTGCTAGCCCAACATCCATCCTGCAGTCATGGATCAAGGAGGCATTCTGACTTTCAAGTCTTATTATTTAAGAAATACATTTCATAGGTTATAGTTGCCATACACAGTGACTTTTCTGATGGATCTGGGCAGAGGCAATCGACAACCTTCTGGAAGGAATTCACCATTCTAGATGCCATTAAGACCATTCACGATTCATGGCAAGAGGTCAAAATCCCCACATCAATTGGGAGTTTGGAAGAAGTGGATTCCAACCCTCGTGGAAACCTTTGACAGGTTTAAGACTTCAGGGGAGGAACTAAGTACAGATGTGGCAGAAACAGCAAGACAACTAGAATGAGAAGTGGAGTCTGACTGCATTGCTACAACCTTACAGTACAACTTGAACGGATGAGGGGTTGCTTCTTCTGGATGAGGAAAGAAAGTGGTCTCTTAAGACAGAATCTACTCCTACTGAAGCTGCCGTGAAGGTTGTTGAGATGACAACGGAGGTTTTAGGTTAGTGTATAAACTTAGTCGATAAAGCAGCAGCAGGGTTTGAGAGGACTAACTCCAGTTTTGAAAGCAGTTCTGCTGTGGGTGAAATGCTATCAACAGCATTGCAGGCCACAGAGAAGTCATCTGTGAAAGGAAGAGTCGATCTTTGCTGCAAACTTCATTGTCATCTTATTTTAAGAAATTGCCACAGCCACCCCAACCTTCGGCAACCACCACCCTGATCAGTCAGCAGCCCTCAATGTCGAGGCAAGACCCTCCACCAGCAAAAAGATCACAACCGGCCTAGATCTCAAACGGTGGTTAACATTTTTTTTTTAGCAACAAAGGATTTTTAATTAAGGTATGTACATTTTTTAGACATAATGCTATTGCACTAATAGACTATAGTGAAAACATAAATTATAAATGCACTGGGAAACCAAAAAATTCATTTGACTCACAGTATTGCAACATTCACTTTATTGCAGTGGTCTGGAACTGAACTCACCATATCTCCAAAACATGCCTGTGCCAAGGAAAAAAGACACTCAAACGTTTTTTGTAAAACTTTCCTCTACGATGTCAACAGAAGAAAGCTTTAAGTTTGCGCTGTATAGTGTCCCCTCTGCTCCAAAATATAGCTATGATCAGTGAAATATAAAAAGAGAACACCAAAAGACAACAGCAAAATACAAACTAAGATATATATCCTCACTAGTAGTGGTGAGCATGAAGTCACAGTCTTTCGGGTGCTGGGCCCTTAAACAGCCAGCAGGAGGTGGGAATTTCTTTCCAGTGGGGGATTAAAAGTCCTCTACTTAATATGAAGGACAGAATCCAGGCTCTAGGCTTAAAGCTGGATAGGATTTAGAACCACCTGCTTATTAAAGGAAGGTAAAATAAACGATTACCAATTGATGCCTGGATTTACAAGTTATACCATTGGTTATACCTTGGTTATCAAGGGGGAGGACATGACTTTGCTTCTGAGGGAGCATTTCGCAATTTCGGGAGACGTTTGGGGGCTGTCATAACTAGAGAGAAAGATGTGCTACTGGTACATAATGAGTAGAGGCCAAGGATGCTGCTAAACATCCTACCATACACAATACAGTCCCTCGCAACGAAGAATCATCCAGTCCAAGATGTCAAGAGTTTCCCTATTAAGAAATCCTGGGTTAAGTGAAGATGAATACGTATGGAAGCAGGAGGCATCAACACAGCCAGTCTACACCAAAATCTGAATCAGGCTGCTACTGGTTTAGAGACTGGCTCCGTATTATTTCTAATTTCACTATGGGACAGGAGCTAAAGACCATCATAAAAGATGTGATTCTGTCCTGTGGGCCCAGGTAGAAGTCAGCTGAAAGATCTGAGACACGAAGAGATGCCCATTAAAAGAGAGACAGATGGCACAAAGCCCGCTTGGGATTCTTTCTCTCCCTCTCTCTTCCCCTCCCCTTCTCTCTCCCTCAAAATAAAGAAATGTACTTTAAATTTTTTTAACATTAAAAAAAAAGAGAGAGATAAAGAGAATGAAAATGCAAAAACAAACGAACGAGAGAGCTTTAAAAACACAAACAAAAAATTTCACTCAAAATTAGCCTAGGAACTCAAATTACAAAACCTGTGAAGAAATATAACACAGAAAAAGACAGCTAATAATATAAATATCCGTAAATGAGTTTACTCCAGTGAAAATAATTTTACAAAAGAGCTTGCCAAAAAGTTGAAAAGAAGTGTGTTTAAAATGTTCAGGAATATAAAAGATCACATCTACAAAAATAGAAGAAATTATGACACAAAATCAGGCAGAAGGATCAACTGATGAACGGAAAAGAAGATGTGGTTTATGGATACAATGGAGTACTACTTAGCAATGAGAAGGAATGAAATCCTGCCATTTGCAGCAACATGGATGGAACTGGAAGGTATTATGCTGAGTGAAATAAGTCAGTCAGAGAAGGACAGATAGCATATGTTTTCACTCATGTGTGGAACTTGAGAAACTTAACAGAAGACCATGGGGGAGGGGAAGGGGAAAAAATAGTTACAAACAGAGAGGGAGGGAGGCGAATGATAAGAGACTCTTAAACACAGAGAACAAACTGAGGGGCGGAGAGGTGGGGAGAGGGGAAAATGGGTGGTGGGCACTGAGGAGGGCACTTGTTGGGATGAGCACTGGGTGTTGTATGTAAGCGATGAACCACGGGAATCCACCCCCAAAACCAAGAGCACATTTAATACACTGTATGTTAGCCGATTTGACAATAAATTATTTGAAAAAAATAAAAAATAAGTAAACAAGAAAACAAAATCAGGCAGAAGGGAGGAAGGAACAAGAAAGTAAAGTAAATTTAAAATTAGAAAAACACTATTGGTTTTAAAGTTAAAAATTCAAAGGATAGGATAATCTCTAAACCTGTAAAAGCTGAAAAGTGAATTAGCAAATTAGATTTTGGTGCCAAAAAATCTGCCCAGAAGGCAGCAAAAGGAGAAAAAGAAATTTAAAATTGTTAAAGAGCATTGAAGAATCAGGGGGGATGGCTTGAGAGTCTCCAACTCTAGAAGTTTATCAGAGATACAGAACCTCTTATTAGAGATTTCTAAAAATAGAAGTCTGGGCACCCAGGGGGCTTAGCCGGTTGAACATCTGACTCTTGACTTTGGCCATGATCTCACGGTTCATGGGTTTGAGCCCCACATCGGGCTCTGTGCTGGCAGTGTGGAGCCTGCTTGGGATTCTCTCTCTCCCTCTCTCCGCCCCTCCCCCATTCATTCTCTCTTTCTCCCTCTGTCTCTCAAAAGTAAATACATTTTTTTAAAAAATAACAGAAGTCTGAAACAACTAAAGAGAAGTATTTGTACATAAATACACAACAGTTCTTTTCCATTATCAAAGAAAACTGAAAATCCTCAGTTGAAAGTACGCTATCGGTATTCAGCAGCATAAAGCCAAATAAATCCCACACATGGACATATTTTAGTAAAACTGAAAAATCAGCATTAAAAGCCAGCAGAGACAACTGGTAGCTTAACCTAAAAAGAAGTGACTGTCACACAGCCAATTTCTGATGCTTTAAAATGTGACAAAAAGTAGCTGTCAATACAGAATTTTATTTCTGGACAAACTGCCATGCGACATTGAGGGCAAAATAATGATAGTATAAAACATTAAGCATGTTTAGCACTCCCAGGCACTCACTAAAAGAACTATTAAAGGACTTATTTCAGCAAGAAGAAATGTGAATTCAGAGGAAAGGCGTGGGGCAAAAGAAATGCCCTCACTTCAATAATATTAATGTTTTACCGAATAATCCCTCCATTAATATATTGCTTTTAATTCACTAAAGGGTAAAATTCTACTTTCAAGTACAGAGACAAAAAAAATATTTGGCAAGAACAAGCATGTAGAAACTTAGAATGACGAGAATAAATCAATTATAGACAGAAACAGTGTACCAAAGACACAAACAAACTCTTCAAAGAAATAGTTACCAAACATTAGGGAGAAAGTAAAGAGAATAAAACCACCAAAAAATTGAGAATGGGGAGAACTGTTGTATCCTGGACAAAACTGAGATCGCTTCAACCACTTTATCTACAAAACAAGGAGATGTTATTAATCTAAAAGACCATTTTAAGGTATCTTTCTGCCCAATTACTTAGCAAAAATTATGTAGCAGTCACAAGTACAAAATCTTAGACTTGAAATAGATATGGATTAAAGTTTTAGTGGTTCCCAGAAACTATGCTGCATTTTCTCCATGGATCTATGCCAAGTTTTTCAAACTAGATATTCGATAAAGAGAATGGAACCAAAACATAGCATTTATCAACAGCCCAGGTAAAATCTTAATATCTACAAGCCAGAGAAATACTTTCTACGCTACCTTTAACATTTGTTGATAAAATTGCAAAGGAGCCATTTAACCATGACCTACACAATTTCTAGTAACTCCTGAAGTTTTATACTAATTGTATGCCAAATATCTCAACAGTGCTGGGTCTGTAATATGTTCTCAATACACTTTCGTGGATAAATAAAAGAATATTACATGAAAAAAAACGGAATAAAGAGAAAAGCAAAGAAATTGATGAGCTAGAAAATAATATACAATAAAAGATATATAAAACCAAAACCTACTTTTTTACTAAAAAACAGATAAAATGGAAAACCTTAAGATATACCTAGAGAAAATATACATGTACACAGTATTAATAACATAAAGCATACAAATACAGCAAAGATTTGAAATCATAAAAAAATAACCTAATGCAACAAATTTTAAAACTTGGGTAAAATGAAAAATTTTAAAGAAACATCTATATTACAAAAATTGGTCATGAGGAAACAGAAAACCGAAATAAATAACCACTAAAGAAATTTAGTTGGTAAATTAGAAGTATGCCCATGAGGGGCGCCTAGTTGGCTCAGTGGATTGAGCATCCGACTTCGGCTCAGGTCATGATCTCGCAGCTCCTGAGTTAAAGCCCCACATCCGGCTCCCTACTGTCAGCACAGAGCCCACATCAGATCCTCTGTCCCTCTCTCTCTACCCTTCCCCCACTTACACTCTCTCAAAAATAGATAAACATTAAAAAAAAGTATGCCCTTGAAAATGACAACCAGGCCCAGATGGTTTTACAGTTTGTTCAAAGGACTTCAAAAAATGTTACAAAAAATCACCCAATGCTCTGAGGCTACAATGTTCTTCATCCCAATTTAATAAGGACTGTGTATAAAAAAAGAAAATTGGCGACCTATCTGACAATAAAGATAAGTGCCAAGGTTTAAAAGAAAATATAGCAGAACGTTTTTTAAATCTACTATGTATATCAGTAAAGCAAGAATGTTTCAAGCTTAAAAGAATCTAAAAATTTATTACACTACATTAATATATTAAAGATGAAAAACCGTATCTGCATCTCCTTGTATTCAGGGGGAAAATCCCTAAAATTCATCACTTATTCATTACTTTAAAAACTCTTAGCAAATAAGAATTTTAAAAGATCCTCTGAACTTGATAAGCATTTTTAAAAACCTAAGACAAAATATTAGATGACCACTTTTACTCGAACCTTTCTTGAAGGCCAGAACCAATGTAAACAACACAAAGCAAAAATAAAAGAGTTAAGAGGTATATGAATTATAATGGAAGAGATTAAACAGCCCATACTAGTGAAGATATGATGATCTCCCACAGAAAATCTGAAGAATATACAGAAAACTGTTAGAACAAATAAGAGAATCCAGCAAGGTTGCTGAATCAAGACCCACACACAGTAATTGATAGCCTTACCATACACCAGTAACAGCCAATCAGGAAGAAAATACAACACACAAAATATCAATGACAACTATAAGATCTCTAGGAATACATATAATAAAATTAGTACAAGTTGAGAAAATTGTAAAATATCGCTAATAACATAAAATGGTAAGTAACATAACATAAACATAATGGTAAGTAACATAACATAACCTAAAATGGTAGGTAAATGGAGACCTATACCATTTCATGATAGGAAGGCTCAATATCATACACACATCAATTTTCCTAAATTAATACATAAATTCAAAGCAATTCCAAACAAAATTCTGACATGATTGCTCAGGCACTTACTAAGCATATCATAAAATTTATATGAAAGTAGAGTCCAAGAATAGCCAAGAAAATTTTGAAGAATACCCTGTTCATTAACATGAAAAGAGATAAATGAATTGATATTACACTCATAAAATAGAATCCTATATAACAGATAACACGAATAATTAGAATTCCGATGAGCAAAGAAAACATGTTGTAGAATGATACCTATAAAATCATAATACCACTTACAGAGATTTTGTTTTAAACATGCAAAATGCCAAGTTCAGCCATAAGTATACAGTTCACAATAAACTGTCTTTATTATCATGTTTCTCCCAGTTGGAATGAATAATAACAACGCAGCGGTAGTGACAATGTAATGAGGTCAACGTGCTTAGAACACAAACCTGGCTTCAAGTCTTGCCTCTAACCTTACCGGCTTTGTGACTTTGAGTATATTATCTAACCTCCGGGCCTCAGTTTCCTCACCTGTGAGGGAAGATGGACAGAGTGTGCATAAGACTAATGGGAGGATAAAACAAAGTACTGACCTAATTCACTAAATACCTGGTCTCATTAGTAATAATCCCTCATCAAGTGATGATTATTACTGTGGTTGTAGAAACCACTTCCGGCATGCAGTTCAGAGATTGGCATTTGCAACGTCGGACGGAGCCTTTGGGTAGCACGCACCATTCAGAACAAAGCCACTGTTGCCCCAAAATTCAACTTCTAAAGGTTACTTTTGCAGTCAACTCATTGTCTTTTGTTTCTATTTTTAGACCCACAGGTAAACTTCCATTAACCATGTGCTATGGAAGTGTACTGAATGTCACCGTAAATTTGAGGGAGAAAAAACGTGAAATGAAGATGAGCCATGTTCTTTGCGATAAATCATTTTGCTATCCAATTGTTTATTAAGCCGCAACTCTGAAAAGGACTGGCTTGTGTAATATTTGAGATGGTAGAGGAAAACAAAATGTACTAGGTGGATCCGAGTGTCACCTAAAATGTTTGACATAGGGGAAAATATTTATGATTTTGCTGTCATGGCTAAGCTTCTGAAATAGAAATCACAAAATGATTCCACAGACAATTATGCAAAAGCTACAGAGAAAATCATATTACCGTTACCCTGAAAAGGCAACTGTCCGCCAACATCATCTTCTGACTCAATAAAGATACAAACGAAGCTGTGAAAAGAAAACTGCATTATTATCCACTGTTGAGAATTTAAAGGATCCCTTATTGAAAGCTGACAAATCTCTTATTACAAAAGCTTCCTTTTAAAACACCTATCTTCTTTGTTTATTCTGTACCTGGGCCCAGAGTAGCACGTACTCTTGTGTGGTCCTCTACAGCAAGTTGATTATGAGAGTGTGAAGAAATTCTAACCCGCTCCCCCACCACACACACACACACACACACACACACACACACACACAAATTCTAAATTCTCACCATACACAATTTTAGGTAGCACCTGTCTAGTGGGAAAATGATAACCACTTCCTCCAGAGCTCCCCTGAAGATGCCACGAAAAACCTGCTACATCGAAGGAAGCAGGCAATGAACAGATCAACTCCTCTTGCCTAACATGGAACCTTTTCCACAAAATGGATAGAAGGATAGGATGGCATAGCTAGAATTGTTCTCTCCCTGCTTGAATACTTCAGACATATATGAATATTTCCTGTTTTGCTAGCAGCAGGAAATAATCGTGGGAACTAATCATTCCACAGCTCCCAAACATGGCTAATTTGGGTCATTTGCCTACAATGAGTGTTGATTGTGGTCACGTGATCACCTCAGCTGTTTCAGAGCCTACATGCTTCAGATGGAGATTTTATACATCTACACAAAATTACTTAATTCATCCCAAAAGGGAGCTAGGAAAGGAAGGGACTTGCCTGCTTTCCTCCACCTCTACCTCCTTCTTCTGCCATTCCCTGTAGTGACTTCAGCATCAATGAAGCCCGTTCCCTCGTGGTTCTCAATATTCTCAGGTGCACAGAACTTTGCATTTCTTCCATTGTTGCCATTCACGAGGCTGCTCATCTCACCTTGGATACTTGCCATCATTTGGAAGTACCTGACCTAGGCACGTGCTCCAACTAGAAACCCTTACTCTTTCTGCAGAAAGAGAGGGAGACAGAGAATCCAAAGCAGGCTCCAGGCTCTGAGCTGTCAGCACAGAGCCCGACGTGGGGCTCGAACCCATGAACTGTGAGATTATGACCTTAGCCAAACTTAGATGCTTAACCAACTGAGCCGCCCAGGCCCCCTAGCTTGCTAAACATTTTAATAAAAATAGTTATGTATACAGCTGAAATCACTATATCTACAAATACACACACACACTCTTTCTAAACCTTCTCTTCCTTGTCATTTAGAACTCGTTCATTGATTCCACAAATATTTATTATTTACGCAGTGCCAGGCACCGCACTTGGAGCTGGGGTATAGTAATGAACAAGACCGACATGGCCCCTGACCTAACAAAGCAATTAGGAATATGGATATCACATATATCCTCATTCTGGGGGAAAAAATGTGCCACAGTCACTCCTAACTCCCAAAGGCAGCATTCCATTATTAAAGCACATACTCCCACAAATTGGAAGACAGAGTCATTCTTTCTGTGCCCAGGAATAAGCTGTTCCCCAAGGCTGAGGTTCCCCTTCACACACCCTTAAGAGATCCCTGCCAAATCTGACCTCATGTTTCAACCACAAACACACAGCTAATAATAGCTTCTGCTCTTAACTTACAAAATACAATTCTTAAAGGCAATGTTTGAGAACCAGCCAAACATCTGAAAGGAAAATTTAGAGCCTAACCAGTAACTACTACCAAAACAAAACTTCTCTGAGCGGCCACACGGCACTTTCGAGCTCCACCGGCAAAGTCCTTTGAAAAGAATCTGAGGCTCCCCCAACCAGTATGTGTGTCTATTCACCTGAGTTCAAATCTATTAATTACTCCCTGCTAGCTTCTGTTCTCTCAAATAACAGATAAAAACCCTTAGAGATAGGATCAAGAAAAATAAATAACCAAATGTTTTATTTATATATAAATAAGTATGCATTTATAGAGAGAAAAATATGCAAACATTGTGTGTATATATATATATATATATATATATATATATGCATATATAACGAGACAGTTGGTAGTAAGATTTGGCATGTGTTTGGTAGCCCTGAAAAACATGTATCAAGTGTTACACCTCGTTAAAAATAAAGCTGATGTCTGGTATATTCTTCATCCTTCAATTAGAAAATCAAATTATAAGATTTTCATTCCCCTCTTCGGTCTACTTGTGAAAGCAAAATATGCAAGCAATCCAATTCAAGTGACTTCTGAAAGGGCCTACTGTGAGCCATGCAGACATTGAACTCCACATGTGATGGGGATGCCTGGGCCCTAAAGATCTGTGGGCAAATAAAATTCACCCTCCACGTGGCTATGGCAGGTAAAAACCGACTATGATGCCTCTGAGGGGCAGGGACGATGTCTCTTCCGCTTGCAACTGTACGCCTAATGTTTGAAGTCAGGTGAATTCAAGTATAGATCCTGTATCAATCAGCTACACAATGTTAGGCAAATAATGTCACCTTTGTGGACTCATTTCCTCATCACTAAAATGGAAAAGTAAAATTCATTTGCGTTGTTGAGACGATGAAATGAAATAACAAGGAAAGAGCCCACTAGACTATCTGACACCGTGTTTTTAAATGCTGGAAAGAACTGTATTGAAGAGTCGATAATCACCTTTGGGCTAAAGGACATGCAGGGAACAGAGATGACACTTCAAATAAGTCAGGCTCCTGGAAATCTACGATTACTTCAACTATGCACAGATAAAAGATCTTGCATTACGTCCGTGCTGTAGCATTATGGCTTTAAGTGAAATGCTCAAGAGAAACTGTCCTCTCTTCCTTAAAAAGGTAAAATGAACTTTCTTTTCACCACTGTGTGATTCCCCATGTTTTGTGTGTCCTTAGTATTGTTTTAAAAGATCACAAACTGTGGGCAAGGGGAGGTGCAAAAGTCTACAGCAGGAAAAAAAAAAAGTCCAGAGCAGGGGGCAACAGTTTCCATAAAGATCAAAATAGTAACTCTTTTAGGCTGTGAGGGTCATGTGCTGTCACAACTGCTCAGCTGTGGCATTAGAGCACAGAAGCAGCCAGAGATAATACATAAATAAATGGGTGTGTCTGTGTTCCAATAAAACTTTATGTGAGGGCGCTGGAATGTGAATTTCATGTAATTTTCACGTGCCACAAAATATTCTTCTGGGCCGTAAAGTGAAATGTGTGAAAGGCTGAATTGGGCCCATGGACCATCGTTTACGGACTTCCGAGCAAGCCATTACTTTGATATTTGACTGGAGTCTTTCAATGAATCAGGAGTATTTGCTTTAAATGTGATGCTGATGATCTCCTGATAACCCCATGTTAACAACTAAAAAGTTTTACTACTTAATCTTTTATTTAGAAATGAAGCACTGCTATCAAGCTACTCTGTTAGTGATGTTTGGTAAGACTTAAAACATGCACACATTTGCTGCTGTACACAGATTAGCGAGCATCGATATTTCTTAGCAAAAAGAAAAGAAAACACAATTTTCTTCTGGTTTCTGCTTAATCAATTGTTGAAGTGTGTTTTAGGGTGATGACAATTGGAAAGGCACATTTCATTTTCTAATATAATAAATAATACATAACGATTTCCTATCCTGCTGTTAGAAAGCTTCTGGGACTACTATTTCTAGGACTTATTAAAACCTGCCTTTGGCGACAGAATTGAAATGCCCCAACCATAGCTTAACTATTACCATTTGCAAAGCTCCAGCTTGATTTGAACATGAACTCTCTAAGTTAGAGACTTGGAATTATTTGTCGTCTTCTTTATTTTCCCTTAGAAAATTGCATTTTTAATTGATCTAAATCTAACTCCCACAGGTTTGGCATAAATGGTTACAGTGTAAAAAACTTAATATAACTTCTCTACTTCTGTTTGGTACGTTAAGACTCAGCAGGAACTGCTCAACCAACAAATAAAAACTCTTTCCAGTTTTCACAAATACATGGGGGCAATATTTAAGTGGATACAATTTGTTCTTTTGATCCATTGTGGCCATGGGCTAATGTTTGTCTCCCCAACCCCCAAATTCATATGTGGAAGTTTTAACCCCCAAATGTGATGGTATTAGGCAGTACCTTTTGGGAGGCAATTAGGTTTAGATGAGGTCATGAAGGCAGGGCCTAAAGGACAGGATTAATGTCCTTATAAAAAGAGGAGGGGCACCTGAGTGGCTCAGTCAGTTAAATGTCCTACTCTTGATTTTGGCTCATGCCATGATCTCACGGTTCTATGGGTTCGAGCCCCGCGTCGTGCTCCACACACTGACAGAAGAGCCTGCTTGGGATTCTCCCTCTCCTCTCTCTCTGCCCCTCCCCCACTCACACTCTCTCTGTCTCTCTCAAAATAAATAAATAAACTTAAAAAATAAAGAGGAAAAACCTGGTGAAGTCATGCAAGAAAGTAGCCATCTGCAAGCCACGAGAAAAGTTCTCACCAGGAACCAAATCTGCCCGCGCCTTGATCTTGGACTTCTCAGCCTCCAAAACTGTGAGAACTGAAGTGTCTGTTGCTTAAGCTACCCATTCTATGGTATTTTGTTGTAGCAGCTCTAGCTGACTAAGACAACTGTGCTTCTAGGTAGTTTAAAAGCATGTTTTCCTTAGCTGTGCTGCCCTCAGCAAGTTGTTCTTTGCCTGCTTTCAGTAAAATAAGGATTACGGTGGTACCTGACTTGCAGTTGCCATGAGGGTGAATTAAGTTACTATCTGTAAAGCAAATAAGGAGCACCTGATAAACGTGCACTTATAAACATCCTCAAATTTATATATTTACAGGCGCCTGGGTGGCTCCGTTGGTTAAGCATCCGACTTCAGCTCAGGTCATGATCTCATGGTTCATGAGTTCGAACTCCAAATTAGGCTCCTTGCCATCAATGTGGAGCCTGCTTTAGATCCTCTGTTCCTCTCTCTCTCTCTCTGCCCCTCACTGCCCCCCTCTCAAAAATAAACATTAAATATATATATATATATATATATATATATACACACACACACACACACACACACACACACATACTTGTAGATCTAGTGATTTCAGCTACATACATAACTATTTTTATTAAAATGTTTAGCAAGCTGGGGGGCCTGGGCGGCTCAGTTGGTTAAGCATCTGAGTTCGGCTCAGGTCATAATCTCACAGTTCATGGGTTCGAGCCCCACGTCGGGCTCTGTGCTGACAGCTCAGAGCCTGGAGCCTGCTTTGGATTCTCTGTCTCCCTCTCTTTCTGCCCCTACCCCAATCATATTCTCTCTCTCAAAAATAAATATTTTTAAAAATTTTTTAAATAAAAAAAGCAATGTTTAGCAAGGTTTAACCAATTCAAAAATATGAGCGAAATAAGAATCACAATAACAAGGAGATACTATTTCTCAAGTTGGCTAATTTTTTTTAACTATTCAGTGTTGGCAAGTAAAATACTCAGCAGCATGTTAAATGGCCTAACTTTTCTGGAAAGTAATTTTGCAATATTCCTAAATCCTTAACGTTATTCATACCCCTTGAGTCCCTGACTCCTCTTTTAGTAATGAATCTTAGTGGAATAATAAGATGTGTGGTCAAAGACAGATGCATGAGAATATTTACTATAACATTATGATAGTAGTCAGTAACTAGAAATAATTTCAATATCCAACATTATAAGAATAATTAAAATATGGCATATCCTTACTGTGTGATTCTTTGCAGCCATAAAAAAAATCACATTTGCATTAATTTTTAATGACATGGAAGATTTTTTAAGAGAATGTCACATAAAAATACTAAAAACCCTACTAAAAATACTGAAAAACTCTAAATGAGATATTCCCTAATTATATTAGTCATCTATCAGTATCCAACAAATTACCTCAAAACTAAGAAGCTTAAACAACACATGTTTATTATCTGACAGGTTTTGTGGGTCATGAACACAGGCACAGCCTGGCTGGGTCCTCCACTTAGGGTTTCACAAGGCTATGATCAAGCAGTCCACTGAAGTGGGGGTCTCATCTGGAAGCTTGTCTGGGGAAGGATATGCTTCCCAGTTCACTCATGTGACTGTTGGCAGGATCCAACAGATCTAATAGTTATTAGCCAGAGGTCTCCCTCAGTTCCTTGCCATGTGGGCTTCCTCAAATTCATAATCTTTTGTGGCCTAATCATGGAAGTGACATCTCCTCAAAGTTGCCATATTCTATTGATTATAAGCAAGTGACTCACAGGGAGGCAATTACACAAGACTGTGAATACAGAAGGCAGGGATCAGTGGGGGCTATCTTAGAGACTGCCCACCACATATATACACATCTATGCACTGCTGTAATATATAAATACACAGGAAAAAATACTGCAAAGAAATATGCCAAAATGTTCCAAGTAATTATCTCTAAAATAAAAGAGTATGGGTGATTTTAGCTTTGTCACGACACTTTCCTATATTAGTATTTTTTTTACAATGAGCATATATTACTTTTATAATTAGAGAAATACGTTTTACCTTTTTAATAAGTACTTAGTAAAATTTAAGTATAAATTTGCTCAGAATGAGAAAATGTCATTATTTTCAAATGATCCTTTCTGTGACAAAATATATCCTATAAAGGTCTGGTTATAGTTAAAATGTCTAAATCCAGGTGAATACTTTCTAACGTTGTAACTAAATAGGTACTTGGATCATGATTCTCTATATTTGGCTTAATTTTAACCCTTTCTACTGTATAAGATTACAAACCTGGGAGAAATATCTTCAAATAATCATTTTCTCACACCAGCACCCATGCTTTTAGTCACAACCAGATAGAGGCACGTTTCTATGAAGGGGTGTCAACAACCCAACGAGAATTTCCTCCCTCTTCACTTTGGGCACTGCAATGTCCTCTGTGCTTCAGGGAGATATAGTCCTTGGGCTCATGAAGGTCACGTTCTAATTGCTAAGAGAGAACAAATACCCAACAAATAATAGCACATAATTCTTCACTTGAGGTACATAAAACATCCTAATTTCCAACATGATTGCACCACTGTTGTCTTAAAAATTCAGATAAAAGAAGGCCAAAGTACTCCAAAGATCCTTCTTGGAGGAGACTTGATCTGGGCCTTCCAAAGTGGGTAGCACTTATCTGTGGAAGGGAGAAGAACAAGACATTCCACGTGATGTTTGACCAGTACAATCTCAGGGTATGCTTGTTACTCTGGTGTAATAATTAATAGCACTCCTTTTCACATTCCAAAGTGTCCCAATCTTGAAATAAATGATACGAACACCCTAAGTAACTATTCCCTAGTAGGGGCCGTGATGTTCACTAAGTTGAGTCAATGTATTCAATAGGTAATCTTTCTTACCAGCACCGCAAAAGAACATTTACTAATTCGGATTATTTGTTCATTTATTCAACATGAATTTAACTTAAAAGGGTGATCTGTTTTATCCTGTTTTACTATTGTCGCAGAATACTAGCCAATTAGAGACATGGACTGGAAATGAGAGTGTATTTTTTTACATAGTTTTTCCCCCTTTTTTCCTTCTATACAGTTATCAGGATACTAGAGGAGATACCAGAAAGACACCTAAAGTTTCATGGTTACAGGCATATCCAGAGTTTACAGAGTGAACAAAGGTCCCCAGTGGCTTTGGAAGAGTATTATATAGATTTTCTAGGATTCTCCAGGATAGGGATTGAGATGAAGTTTGTTTTCCCCCAGCTTTCTCTTCAGAACTACAGTTTAAAGCTCACAGAATCAAAGGACTTGCTTGTCCAGGGGCGCCTGGGTGACTCAGTCACTTAAGCGTCCAACTCTTGATTTCAGCTCAGGTCATGATCTCATGGTTCGTGGGATAGAGCCCTGCACTGGGCTCTGCACTGACAGCACGGAGCCTGCTTGGGATTCTCTGCCTCTCTCCCTCATTCATTCTCTGTCTCTGTCTCTGTCTCTCCCTCTCCCTCTCTCAAAAATAAATAAACTTTCGGGGCGCCTGGGTGGCGCAGTCGGTTAAGCGTCCGACTTCAGCCAGGTCACGATCTCGCGGTCCGTGAGTTCGAGCCCCGCGTCAGGCTCTGGGCTGATGGCTCAGAGCCTGGAGCCTGTTTCCGATTCTGTGTCTCCTTCTCTCTCTGCCCCTCCCCCGTTCATGCTCTGTCTCTCTCTGTCCCAAAAATAAATAAACGTTGAAAAAAAAAATTAAAAATAAATAAACTTTTAAAAAAGGACTTGCTTGCCTGAAATCAAGTGAGATTTGGGGGAGAGGTTGCCATCTCCATGGTCATCAGATTGAACCTAAGATGGGCATCATCGTTTCTCAGCACGGCATTCTTGCCATCACAAGAAAATCACAACCTCTTACAGAGTTCACTCGTAACCATGGAATATGAAATCCAAGTTTTGGTCAGGCCAAATGTAACAATACCTTCAGTCAACCAAATAAGTTACAGAAAAATTTAAGCCATGATCAGTTTGATAAAAATATCTGTGTAATTTCACTCTGTGCAAAGTAAAATTAAAAGGCTCTATGATATCAAGGTTGAACTACCTTCCAACAAGAATGCTGCTTCAAGGTACTTCCTTATTAATTAATTTATAAGCTATAAATTTAAGAGAGAAATTTGACCCAATGAGAAAAAAATAACCTATTAAGCCATGTGCAATTAACAGCAAGATGGAGATTTTTTCTAAAGAAGAGCCATTTCTTAAAAGTCCTTACTGCACAGCATTCATTACTTAGCACATCATAGGTTTTACCGTGGTCTGATTGTACTGTCAGGAAATCGCAAACATAAGAGTTGGAATGGTCACGTTGATGTTTAGGGCAGGGAATTCTGTTAAAATCTGGCAAAAGGCATCAATGATAAAATCTGGCACCAAATCCTGCCATTATCCAAGACTCTGCTGGGACCACATCAATTAATTTTAATAATACCTGAACTTTAAAAAAAAATTATTCTACATTTTGCTTTCACTTTCATTCCATCTGGATCGTTCTTCTAATAATGTATGAAAGCAAAATACATTAGCCTAATTATTTAAATTCCAATTCAAGAGTAAAGCTTACTTACACTGATAGAAAATGAAGACAAAACTTTTGACAATAAGTAGTTTTAATTCCAGTGTCTCTGTGAAAAGCTCAAAACATCACCTCACTGGGTTTAAATAAGTTTCTCTTTCCCAAGTTCTTCCCAAACCTAATTAAATTTTTCTGTAATTGCTTTTACCCTCTGAAGTGTTAGCTATAATAAACGCAAACTTTGATAATGTTCTCATTGGCACTTAAAAATATTCCTAGTTACCAGTGGCTGGGTGGCTTAAATTAAAATGATTCTTTTGGGACTCTCTGAAATTTGTTTTTGAGGAGTTTCATCAATGTTCGGGTGATAAACAGTGACGAATCTCTCCTTACGGAGAAAGAAAATGAGAAAGGATGTTCAATGATACAAATAGGTTGTTTTCCTGTCAAAACAAGATGGTCAGGGCTAAAAGGATGACAATTTTCAATGATAACAGGAGAAATTCTATTTTTAATCTCCTTTAGGAAGCAAATCAGAGGATTAGGCAGGTAGACAGCTAATAGTACAAGTTTGCCATATATTGGTGGGACACCTTTTGAAAGCAGAATACAAACAACTATCACCAGAAGAAGCAAAAACAGGAGGAAGAGGCTGTTTTTAGGCATTTGGTATCCAGGACTGTCTATTCCAGTGCAAACTAAATTCTGAATAATGTTTACAGTTGGACTGAAGAAAATGGGAAAGCCAAAAAAGAGCAAGAGTAATACTGAAAAATGTAGACAGAAGCAATGGAAATTCATTGGTCTGAGGTAAATCTATCAGAACTAATCTCTGAAAGTTGTTTACAAGTTAGCATACATTAAAAACCGAAGCTTGAAATAACGTTCAGTTTCCGTGTGCAAATAACCAAATTCCAGGTATTGAGATGATCTGTCTACATGACCCTACAACTCACCTGACTGAACTGTTTAGAGATTTTTAGTGATTACCGTCATCTAAAATTCATTCCATACCTCCATTAAAATGTCCACTTGTTTTCAGTTGCAATCGTTAATTACTCCTGGTATCTACCCAGGGAACAAGGAGTAGGCTTGTATACAGAGAAAACAGGGCCAAATTACTACTCTCTCCATATGAAATTCAAGTTTTAGCCTGCAACCCTAAAGAAAATATTAATTTCCAGCAGATGAAAAAAAAAATCATATGTAGCTCCAGACTAACAAGTAATACAAAGACTTAAATTCTGTAACTTAAAAATGTTATTAGTAAAAAAGAAAAGTTAAAGTATGAATTGTGTATATTAGAATGAATGAGATCTAATGGATACAAAGACTATTTTTAGACAACTGTTAGGCTGCAAAGGAACGTAACACTTGTCAATGCGCGAGCTTATACTTTAGCGAATCTGAAAGTCAGAGGTTTCAGGAAGCATGAACTGACAGTCTCATCTGAAGGGATTTCAGACTGACAAAAATCAGGAATGGACACTGAATGTGAAAGAGTCTAAGAAATGTGAAGTGGTGAAAAAGAAGGGCAAGGCAGCAGGAGTGGAAAAGAGAAAAACGTTTTAAGGCGGAAACAAAATAGGGGCACTGGGACAGGTTATGAAAAGAACATAAATTATTTTTAAAATACTCCTTCTGGAGTAGACAACCATATGATGCTGTGGCTTCGTAATAAATTTTTACAAGATTTCATCTTCGTCACATAGCTGAGAGAGAGAGAGAGACTGAGAGATCATCACCAGCCTGCTTTCCTACCGAACTCCCAACCCCCATACTCCTCGCCTTAACCATGGAGGGATTAAGTAAAAGTAGATGAGAACCACATTTAACATTTTTGAAGTTTCCGTTTAAGTCAGTGCTTCTTAAAATTTTCAGTGATTTTTAGTAAGCAAGGTCATCCTACAGCTATGATTCTATGCCAGAAAAAAGTACATGTTTGGATGACTGCTGATGTTCACAGAGTAATGAATCCTGTCTCCACTCTCCTATTCAGCGTGTTCTCTTATGGTAATATTTTTGATAAGCTTCTGATTCCATAGTTTTAAAATCTCATAAAATGTAAATGAGACATAAGAATAATGTCGCGGGGAAGTGAACATGAATATTCTAAAGTTGTTGATTCCACATCCATTGTTCAAGAATACATAAACTTGGCATTGGCATTATCTTCTAGGCTTGCATCTACATTTTTCTTCCCATAACAAAAACCCCCAATTACTGGGGTGCCTGGGTGGCTCAGTCGGTGAAGCATCCGACTTCGGCTCAGGTCATGATCTCGCGGTTTGTGAGTTCAAAGTCCGCGTCGGGCTGTGTGCTGACAGCTCGGAGCCTGGAGCCTGCTTCGGATTCTGTGTCTCCTTCTCTCTCTGCCCCTCCCCCACTCGTGCTCTGTCTCTATCAAAAATAAATACATGTAAAAAAATTTTTTTAATAAAAAAAAACCCAATTACTAATCTTGTCAATGAACAGAAGAAGGAAAATTCTCCCACGCTGGAATTGGGTGTTCATCCTCACTCTGCTTTTGTATGCTTCCCAACATCATAGGGTTTTAAAAATCAAACACATAAATGCAAACCTAGTGAAGAATAGTGCTGACCTCGCCTTAAAGGACCTTCTATTGCTAAGTATGCAATGGGGCAAACAAGAATACGTCAGGAAAGTAAGAAGTTTGCTCAGATGCTTAAAAACTAGCTTCTGGTTTTCCTGCTTTGCCCTCTGGGGCTCCAGTCGCACTCTCACACACGCAGTGATGGCTTCTTCCTTGGAGCTGTCAGCCGGAGTCTCTCTGTCAGAACTATTGTTCCTATTTCTGCCCCAGCCTCAAATGCCTGCAAGTTCCCACTTCATACGTTGTTGATGTGCTTTCTACCTCCAGGGCCAGCTCAAAGTCCCCCTTCTGTGAGGTCTTCTTTGGTCACTCCCAATCCTCCCCAATTCTCCCTCCTCTCAATCTAGAGGGAATTATCAGGCGTCTCAACAGTTGTATCTCAATTTCATACTTCCATGTTATTCCCTAATGCTTCCTGTGTGCTATCCAACTAGAATGGTAGAATGAAGGCTAAGGCAGTTTTACACGACACGATTTTGGACAGTAACAGGGATATGGATATTTGACAAAATACTTGCTGGTAGATGGACGGATGGATCAATTCTTTTCCTGGCTGGGAAGTGGGAGAAGCCATAGGGAAACTCGTCCTTGGGACAAGCAGTCACCTAATTATCTGATTTTCCAAGGGGTCACAGTATAAGCATCGTTTTCTGCCTCGAGGGAAGCGCGGGCTAAATGTGGCACGACATCCTTCAAGTTGGCAGGCCCCTGAATTAACAGTGACAAGGACTTGCCAAAACTATACTCACAGGGAGAGGGGAGAGTCAAATCTATTCCCTCCCGTGGAAGAAGGGGACATTTGTGGTTCCAAGAAGATCGCCCAGAGGGGAGAAAATTTCTTCCAAAGACATTTATCTTATCAATGGCAGCACCGTAGCCTGGGATTCGGCACACCGACAATTATGGCGAATAGCTCAAAATCTCAACGTTAATGAAAGGGGAGAACCTTTGTGACATGCTCCATGGTTACTTTCAGACTCAAGATGGTCACACCACATGTGACGTCTTGTAAAGTCACAGATGATGCAACAAATGTGGTCATACAGACACTGAAAAGCTGGCGAGAAAAATAAAAATTTTAAAAGCATGCATTTAAACTATGTAAGCCAACTGACTAAGACATGTCCATTGTAAGTATTTCCACAACCTGTCTTTGGAGCATTTCAGCACACCCTGCATTTTGCATGCTTGGATGGACTCTATAGTCAGAAAAAGGCAATATTCTCCTTGTGAAAATGCTCTTAGGCTGAAGAATTTTAACAGCCCACAGGGAGGAAAGCCTAGAAACTGCTTAAGCAAATTCTAAGCATGCCCACGTGGTTTCTGCTCAGCTGCAGGTAATTATCAATCATATCATTCTGGCAAAAGCTTGAAGACATCACTTGCTTTCTCATCTTTTTTTCTCATTATGCTTTTCTCCCTATAGAAAAATACCATTTGGAAAAAAAAAAAACCTCCAGACTTTCTCCATGCTGCTTGACAGACCAATGAATAGTTTATAACTTTACTTCTTCCTTTGCTCATGCTCATTCCGTGGGCACAGAGCCATTTCATCTTTTCCAGTTTGCCATGTATACATGGTGATAAACTATATGCAATATGCCATATATTCAATATTAAATATAAGGTTTCTTTTTGTATATATATATATACACACACAGTATAGTGTATAGTACATCTTGGAAACAAGCAGAATGTTACACAATAACTTTAAAATACTCACCTAAGATGCCAAGGACCTATTCCAACTTTGCTGCTATTGCTTAAAAGTACACGCAGAGCTGCGTTTTGGAAGCACTTCTCAGGTATTCACACAGAACGTGTATTATAGTCACACCCTGGTTGGGCCAAAAGATTATATTCCCAGCAAAACCAACTACCATATTTGCCAAATGAGCCTAAGCAATGAATTTGTTTAAACCTTAATGTACTCAGAAATTCCACTCCCGGGCATATATACCCAAGAGAATTTAAAACATATGTCCAGACAAAGACTTGTACAAGAGTTCAAAACAGCATTATTCAGAGTAGCCAAAAAGTGGAAACAGCGCAAATGTCCGTCAACTAATAAATGGATAAACAAGGTGTTGTCTATCCATGCAATGCAATAGTACTCAGCAACCAGATAAAACAAAGTCCTGATACATGCTACAATGTGCGGATGAACTTCCAAAAATTTGTGCTAAGTCAAAGAAGCCAAAGACAAAATGCTACATATTGTATGATTGCATTTCTCTGAAATGTCTGGACGAGGCAAATGCAAAGGGAGAGAAAGAGAGAGCAGATTAGCGGTTGCCAGGGGCTAGGGCAGGAAGAATGGACAAGTGACTGCTTCACGGGAACAGGGTTTCTTCTTGGGGTGATAAAAATGTTCGAAAATTGATAGTTGCACAAGTCTGTGCCAATACCAGAAATCATTAAATTCTATACTTCAGATGGGTGAATTGCATGGTGTATCAATCTCAATAAAGTTTTTTTTTAAATTAAAGGGAATAATGGCTGTAACTGAAATCTATTGGATAAATGGGTTCTCCAAAAGCACTTTCCCACTTTTCTTTTTTGTGAAGAATACCTTTGAGATCTTCCAGAAAGCACTAGGGATCCACCATCCTGCTGTCCACCCAACAACAAACAGTCCATAGCACGAAATTCCTTCTCACACATGGTTCCAGGGTCGCAAATTTACGAGCTGACACTAAAATGTCTCATATTCTACGCCCTTCTTGGCACACAGCTATTGTGAAAAAGAAGAATAAAAACTCTAAAAGTTTGGTTAAAGAGCAGGGATTCCGGGGTGCCTGGGTGGTTCAGTCAGTTAAGTGTCTGAGTCTTGATTTTTGCTCGGGTCGTGATCTCATGGTTCGTGAGTTCCAGCCCCGTGTCAGGCTCTTGCCCTGGCGGTGCAGGGCCTGTTTGAGATTCTCTCTCTCTCTCACTCTCTCTGTCTCTCTGCCCCTCCCCTGCTCACATTCTCACTCTCTGTCTCAAAATAAATAATATTTTTTTTAAAAAAGAGCAGAGGTTCCCATCCTGAAAAAATGCATTTTACATTTTATACCTCCTCAAAAAATTCTAAGCAAGTTCACCCCCCAGAATTTACCATTCTTGCTATTTGCAAAGAAATATTAGTGCCTTCCTCACAGACCGAAGTAACCACTCCCTCTTATTTGACTTATACAAGTAATACCTGTTTATTTCCGAAGAAATGAAAAAACAAAAATGCAAAATGAGGACTTAAATTCATCAACAATATATAATTTAATGTTTGGATGTATTTCCTCCTGGATCCTTTTTTATACACACTCACTTCAAAATTCTAAGTCCCTTATACATAAAATAGATTGATTAGTGAACTGGGCCCTTGCAATGTGCCAGAAATTTCCATCAGTTAGGTGGAGTCTATGACCCCATCCTTTGAATTTGAGCTGGCTATGGGACTTGAACGCTAGGAGACAGCAGAAGTGACAATGTAGTTTCTAGGCTCTGCCTCAAGAGGCTTTGGAGGATCTTCTCGCACCCCGTACCCACCAGGAGTACAAGCCTATGCCAGTGTGCCGGAGAATGAGAGACCACATAGAAGCAACATGAATACCCTTTAACCAACATGCTACACGATGGCACAGGCATGAGCAAGTCCAGTAGAGATCAGCGAAATTCTGCCCACATCAATAGAACTACTCCACCAACCCACAGAAGGGTGTGCAAAAATAATTATTCATTGTTTGAATGAAGCCAAGTTTTATGGTCATTTGTTACACATGACTACTTGTAGTCATACATAAGTGATGCAGTATATCATTCTTGTCTAAGGTCTTAGAAGCTGACTCCATCTAATCAGAAAGGCCATTGAGAAGACATTGGGCAGCTCAGAGGATCACGGAGATGCTCAGGACCAAGTCTCTCAAAACAATTGCCCAAATCACATCATGGACTGACCTGATGATTAAATTGCGTTTGGCCCTCCTCAAGGGCTGCAATTTATGTTGCCTCCAAAACCTTGACTTTGCTACAACTACACTGCCACCAAACAGATGCTACTCTCACTAGAAACTCAACCTTTCTGACACTGCTGCCCCCGAAAGCTAGAAGCTTGTACCTCCACTGTTGCTTAAGAAACGAATGCCTTCATTATGCTCTTACCCAGAGAAATCTAGGAAGTATTTTCTCTTGTAAAAATTAAATCTATCTGATTAAAAAATGGGCAAAAGATTTGAACAGGCACTTTACCAAAGAGGACATAAGGAGGGCCAGTAAGCTCATAAAAAAGGATGGAACACCATTAGCTGTCAGGGAAATGCCAATCAAAACCACAATGAGCTACCATAATACCCCTCTTAGAATGGATAAAACAGAAACCACTGACAATCCCAAGTGCTGACAAGGATGTGGAACAACTGGAATTCTCACAGATTTCTGGCGCGAGTGCAAAAAGGTACAGCCACTCTAGGGGAGAGTTTTGACAGTTAAACATACACTCACCATGTGACCCAGAAATCCAACTCCCGGCATTCAGCCTGGAGAAATGAAAACTCGCGTTCACACAGAAACCTCTACACAGGTATGTCGATAGCAGCTCTAGTCACCATCACCAAAAACTGGAAATCACCCACATTTCATTAACAGGTCAATATATAAACTATGGTGCATCCATACCACGGAATTTACTACTCATCCATAAAAGAAACAAACCATTGTAACACATGATGATTGTAGGTAGAGTCTATATGACAGACGACATTTTATCTTGATGGTAACAGGACTCCATGACAAGAACTTAAATGATGATATTAGGTGTTAAGGAAGAAGAATGCAGGGGTCAAAATGAGAAAAACCTGTCATCCAGGCAACTAGGTATAAGGCCCAGCATGAGAAATGAGGGTCAGTGCCAGGATGGACAGAAAGAAAAAGAAAAATAAGAGCATTATATAGAAATAAGGATAAGCTATCCCCCATATGGGGGCCATATGAATACAGAATATAAAAAAGAAGGAATAATCAAAGTATTTTCAGAGTTCCAAGGCTGTGAAGATGGTTATCACGGAAGCAAACAGGAAAGTTTAGAAAAGAAGCTGGTTGTGGTTTATTCATTTACTTACTTTTCCTTCTTGCAGAGAAAAGATCATTAGTTGTTTTGAACATTTAGAATTTGAAACGATGGTGAAACCTATGAAAAGAACCATCCTGTAGAGAAATGGAAATACGGGACTAGGATTCAACCCAGGAGGGAAATAATCATTTGCACCTGTAATGGATACACGTGCGAGTTGAAACCAAAGCCAAGTGAACAAAATTGTTGGGAAAACCCATTTCTTCCATTTGCCTAAAATTATTTCTGATAAATGCAAATATCCAATTTAATCTGCAATCATTTTCTACCATGAAAGTACATTATGAA
Organism: Lynx canadensis; assembly: GCF_007474595.2. NCBI lineage: Eukaryota > Metazoa > Chordata > Mammalia > Carnivora > Felidae > Lynx > Lynx canadensis. The sequence continues at coordinate 8,101,369 of NC_044321.2, forward strand.
CACCTGTTTTAGTACCAATCAGTTTCAAAAGATACCTTATGTCAGACTTACCTTCTAAAAGACATTTAATTACTGGGTATCATAGGGACTAATCACATCAACTTTTGTAAACCAAGAGAAATATTTTCAGTTACAATCAGGCTCAAAGATAACAAGATCAGCATATTCAAGGAATGCAGATTAAACCAGGCATATTTTGCTTCTCTGTGCAAAGCACCTCCCAAATCCATACTTTGTTCCCTAGAGATATTAACGTAATCGCTGAGGATGATGGCCAATGGTATTTCCTCCAACGGTATTTATTATAAAACAATCTTGGCAAGTGAAAGAAAACAGCACACACTGCTAATATTTTGGTAGAATTCTCTGTTTATTCTAGCACTGTTAACAAGAGAGAAGCAAGCATCCAGAGTGCACAGAGGAATGCTGCTGATGTAAATGAATATTTACTCAAAGTCCAGCTCTTCCTCCCCACTCCCCAACATTGAGCAATGACAAAGCGCATTTGGATTTTGGACTTCGCCCAGCCTCACACACCAACAAATGCAGCACCCAAAGAAAGGCTTGTTGATAGCACAGTGTGGCGGTAAGTGCAGACTGAGCGGTATCCTATGGCAGAGCTTCTCACGTGATGGAGAAGGATGGGCAAATCCAAGTTACTGACAGGGAAGAGGGCCAATCAGATCAACTGGTTGTTCGCGAGGTCACTGTTACGGGGTGGCTTTCTTCAGTCCCCTAGCCACAGTCTAAACCCTCAATACTGCAACTGCTCTACAAGCATCCGGCCGTGTTACGTCGCAGACAGGCCAGGAGCAGCTGGGTCATTGGGTAAAAAGTATCACCATTAATAGACACGTTATATTTTACTAATGTCAATAAACAGTGACAACTGTGGTCAGATATGCTGCCTGTATTCTTCCCGTCACTGGGCTCTAATCATGAGAAACATCAGACCAAAATTGAGAAACATTCCACAAAGTGGAAAGGTCATGAAAGACTGATTGGAAGAGACTAAGAAGCAACGCTAACTAAATGCAAAATGGGTTCCTGAATGGGATCTGCAACTGAAAAAGAACCATAGTAGAAAACCTGGTGACTCCAGGTAAGTTCTCTATTTCAGGTCAAAGTACTGCACTTAACCAGCATCGCCAAGATTACCTTGGTAACAAACTTGTTACCAAGGATTATTTCTCAGTTTTTATACACCTGTCATGGTTATATGAGATGTTAACATTAAGCAAGTTATTGTATATTTGTTGTTTGTCCTGTTCTTTGGATCTTAAAGGCTGGTTGGGTATGAGATTAACTCATATGCAAAACCACTCCCGAATTCTTGGCCCACCTTCCACTCATATCAGACAACTTTTAGTTTCCACACTACTGCACCCTGCTTACTAAGTTTCCCATACCTTTGCTCATTCTGTTTCTTCTCCTTGCCTTCTTCCTCATCCTTGTTCCCAGGACATATTCCTTATTTTAATGTTGATTTCAGGGGCACCTGGGTGGCTCAGTCGGTTGAGCGTCCAACTCCTGATTTCGGCTCAGATCATGATCTCACCATTTGTGGGATCGAGCCCTGCATCAGGCTCTGTGCTGACAGCATGGAGCCTGCTTGGGATTTTCTCTCTGTCTCTCTCTCTCTCTGCCTCTCCCCTGCTTGCACATGCATGCACTCTCTCTCTCAAAAAAATAAACATTTAAAAAATTGACTTCAAATATCTTCTCACCTGGCTTTCCCAAGCAGAGTGTGACTTTCCAGCCTTAAAGTCCCTTCTACAAATCTGTTTTATAGCTACCATCTTTTCAAGTTTATTTATTTTGAGAGAGAGAGAGAGAGAGAGAGAGATCAGGGGCAGGGCAGAGAGAGGGGCAGAGATATAGAATCCCAAGCAGGCTCTGCACTGTCTGCATAGAGCCTGACACGGGGCTCGAAATCATGACCCATGAGATCATGACCTGAGCCAAAATCAAGAGTCAGACACTTAACTGGCTGAGCCACCCAGGTGCCCACAAATCTCTGTTTTAGCTCATAGGAAAAGGTACTGAATCTACACTATGTGGAGTGACGGTTACAAGCAACAGATCTAAAACCAGGCTATCTGGATTTAAATCCTGACCCAATCCTTTACCAGCAGTATAACCTTGAACAAATTACTTAATTCTCTGTGTCTAAATTTCCTTGTCTAGAAAATGGGGCTAATAATAATAATTCATGGAGTTGATAGGAGAACTAAATGAATTCATGCAAATAAAGTAACTCAAGAGTGTTTGACTAGGCAAGTGATCAATAACTATTAGCTATTATTACGGTTATACATATCTCTCTGGACTGAGGACCTTCCGAACAAGGACCATATGTATTTACTTTGCTGGATTCAAATCCTACCTTCCTTATTTACTGGCTTTAGGCTTCCTTCAATTATTGTGAAGACTTAATGATCCAATGCCTTTCAAGGCATTTAAGAGGATAATTCGCTCAAGGCAAGGATTCAGTAAATATTATTCTGCTAAACCCAGAGCTTGATGAGATATGCTGAATTATTTGATGAATGAATGAGTGAATAAACTGGGGTAAGAATAATTACCGAAGGATAATGCTTCAGTAGCTGATACAGATTGTCATTATCGACTAATGATAGAAAAAATTTAATTTCTTCATTTGCCCCCCCATGCCTCCAAGCTTTAGAATGCCAGTTTTTTTGGGGCGCCTGGGTGGCGCAGTCGGTTAAGCGTCCGACTTCAGCCAGGTCACGATCTCGCAGTCCGTGAGTTCGAGCCCCGCGTCGGGCTCTGGGCTGATGGCTCGGAGCCTGGAGCCTGTTTCCGATTCTGTGTCTCCCTCTCTCTCTGCCCCTCCCCCGTTCATGCTCTGTCTCTCTCTGTCCCAAAAATAAAATAAAACGTTGAAAAAAAAAAAATTTAAAAAAAAAAGAATGCCAGTTTTTTTACCAAAGATACCCGTTTGTTTTGCTCTGTTTTGTCAACATCCAGTCATTTGGAAGGATCTCCGTGGAGTAGAACAAAAAGTTCTACGAGCAAGTAGCTTCGCGCAAGTAGACTCTTATAGCCAATGGGGGTTATGTGCGAATTCCCTAAGGGCAGCAGATAAATCAATACAATAACTTATCGAATAAACAACTGCTATAAGTTTGGAGGGACAGTCTTAAATAACTTCTTTGCCCCTACTTTGACTATAATAAAGGGGGGAGGGCTTATTTTGCCATTTACTTATGGGAATGTGCATTTGACATTTGACACAAACCAAACTGAATTACTTTTGATGCAATTTAAAATATAGTACACAGGGGTATCTGTGTGGCTCAGCTGGTTAGGTGTCCAACTCCCGATATCGGCTCAGATCATGATTTCACAGTCATGGGATCAAGCCCTGCATCAGGCTCTGTGCTAAGTGCTGACTGTGGAGCCTGCCTGGGATTTTCTCTCTTTCTCTCTTTCTCTCTTTCTCTCTTTCTCTCTCTCTCTCTCTCTCTCTCTCTCTCTGCCCGTACCCGACATGTGCTCTCTCTCTCACTCTCTCTCAAAATACACGGATAAACGTTTTTTAAAAATTAAAAACTACGGGTGCCTGGGTGGCTCAGTCAGTTAAGCATCCGACTGCAGCTCAGGTCACGATCTCATGGTTCGTGAGTTGGAGCCCCACATCGGGCTCTGTGCTGTCAGCGCAGAGCCCGCTTCAGATCCTCTGTCTCCCTCTCTCTCTGCCCCTCCCCCACTCGTGCTCCCTCTCTCTCAAAAATAAGCATTAAATAAATAAGGTATGTACACAAATCTTAAAAGTTAAAATGTAGAAGGAAAAGTACACCATCTCATAGTTCTTTAACTACTACGTATTTCCTTTACAGTTTAAAAAGCCTAAAATTGCCTCTTAGAATTGTTATTGACATTTCCCATAGTACTGTTGCCTTGTTTCCCCTGAAGGCACTAGAAAATCTTTCATCTGCCTCTGCCTATGATGTAAAGCATTTCAGAATGAAGTAGACTGAGTCATCAACAACAGACACTGCTGCATAATACCTCGTACTGCATGGGTCCTAAGTGCACTCATCAGTGCTTTCCCACCGCCTACAAAGAAAATACAATTATACTCTCTGTAAAGGTGAAGAAACCGAAATTCATAGCTCACAAATAGTGGCCTGGGATTTGACCCCGGGCTTAGACACCTCCAAAGTCTAGTCATATTGTCCTTCAGTTGTGCTTTCGGTTAGCTAAGATTGCGAGTGACTAGTTCTAAATGCCACTCCCCATGAGCCTATACTAACAGTTTTGAATCCAGCTGGAACTGTGCTGGGAATTTCTGTGCAAGCTCACACTGATCTTGTGCTGTCAGTGATCTATCTCTAGTAAACCCATAGTCATGTGCAAGAAGTCACCAGGTAAGTTAAAAACCCTGGAAGGAATCTGAACCAACGGAGGATGGAAACCAATGGAGACATTTCCCAGATCCCAGATCCCAACTTGTAGCTTGTGACAGATCAAAGAAGGCCACATGTTCTTTGTCGCTTCTCGCGTCCACTTCCCCTATCCTCGAATCTGGGCGGACCCTGTGACTCACTTTGACCAAATATCATGAGATCACCATGCAGTGAGGAAGCCCAAGCTAACCACGTGGAGAGAAAGGAGCCACACGGGGGAATACCAAGGAACGAGACATGTAAATGAAGACATCCTGAATTCTCTAGGCATCCGAGACACCAGCTGAAAGCAGCCGAGTGAGTGAACTCAGCTGATGCCATGTGGAGTAGAACAGCCCAGCTCAGCCCTGAATTAATTCCTGACTCACAGAATCACGCCACTAAGTTTTGTAGGTAGCAATAGGTAACTGAAACACAGATGGATCATCCTGAGGGGCGTTCTACATGTTTTCCAGCAATCCTGGTGGAACCTCGGTTATCCCATCGTCCACAGCTACAACTTCCAAGACACAACTTACAAAGGGATTTCATTCTCCCTTAGTTTTCACTCCTGCTTGCTGGGATCACCTCCCAGATCAACTGCACTCACCGTGGCCCTGACCTTGGAGATACTCACACTAAGACACGGAGCTTTTTGCCCCTTTTACATTTTTATCATGGAGTTTTAAAGCTTATGTTTTCATAAAAATAATTCATCCACATTGTTCCGATTATGCATAGTACTAACTAACCATTCGTTTTTATTTCTAAAGATAGATGTTATTATGAAATTAAAAGTTACATGTAGAGATATATACAGAGACAAATTACACTAACAGATCATGATCTAAAATTCCCCAAGAAGTCTTTTGACACAAATAAATGGAAACATATCCCACACTCATGGACTGGAAGAGCAAATATTGTTAAAATGTCCACATTACCCAAAGCAATCTAGAGATTTAATGCCATCTCTATCAAAATACCAATAGCATTTTTCACAGAATTAAACCATCCTAAAATGTGTGTGGAACCACAAAGGACCCCAAAGAACCAAAGCAATCTTGAAGAAGAGAATCAAAGCCGGAAGTATCACGACTCCAGATTTCAAGCTAGACTGCAAAGCTGTAGTCATCAAAACACCAGGATGCTGGCACAAAAAAAAGACACACAGATCAATGGAACAGAATAGAAAGCCCAGAAATAAACCCACAATTATATGGTCAATTCATCTTTGACAAAGCAGGAAAGAATACCCAGTGGGAAAGAGTCTCTTCGACAAACAATGTTGGGAAGACTGGACAGCCACATGCAAAAGAATGAAACCGGACTACCTTCTTACACCAAACACAAAAATTAACTCAAAATGGATTAAGGACCTAAATGTGAGACCTGAAAGCATAAAAATTCCAGAAGAGAGCTCAAACAGTAATTTCTCTGGCCTCGGCTGCAGTAACATTTTTCTAGATATGTCTCCTGAGGCAAGAGAGACAAAAGCAAAAATAAACTACTGGGACTGTGTCAAAAAAAAAAATCTTCTGCACAGTGAAGGAAACAATCAACAAAACTAAAAGACAACGTACTGAATGGGAAAAGATACTTGAAAATGACATATCCAATAAAAGATTAGTATCCAAAATATATAAAGAACTTAGACAACTCAACACCAAAACAAACCCCCAAATAATCCAATTTAAAAATGGGCAGAAGACATAAACAGACACTGCTCCAAAGAAAACATACAGATGGTCCACAGACACATGAAAAGATGCTCAACATCACAAATGATCAGGGAAATGCAAATCAAAACCATAGTGAGATATCACCTCACACCTGTCAGAATGGCTGAAACCAAAAACTCAAGAATCAACAAGTATTGGCGAGGATGTGGAGGAAAAGGAACACTGGTGACCTGTTGGCGGGAATGCAGACTGGTGCAATCACTGTGGAAAACACTCTGGAGGTTCCTCAAAACATTAAAAATAGAATTACCATGTGATCCAGTAATTCTACTACTGGGTATTTACCCAAAGAATGTGAAAACACTAATTCAAAAAGATATATCTACCCCTATGTTCATTGCAGCGCTATTTACAATAGCCCAATTATTAAAGCAGCCCAAGTGTTCATCGATAGATGAGTAGATAAAGAAGATGTGGTAGACATGTACAAGAGAGTATTATTTGTCCATAAAAACGAATGAAATTGTTCCATTTGCAACAACAAGTGAAGTCAGTCAGTCAGAGAATGACAAGTACCATATGATTTCACCCCTATGTGGTAGAAACAAAACAAAGGAACAAAGGAAAAATAAAGAGGCAAACCAAAAAACAGACTCTTAACCACAGAAAACAAACTGGTAGTTGCCAGAGCGGGGAGGACGGGTGAAATAGGTGATGGGGATTAAAGAGTACACTTATCTTGATGAGCACCGAGTAATGTACAGAATTGTTGAATCACTGTATTGTACACTTGAAACTAACATAACACTCCATGTTAACTATACTGGAATTAAAATTTTTTAAACATTAAAAATAGAAATACCAAACAACCTAGTAATTCCACTTCTGGGTATTTACCCAACGAAAACAAAAACACTAATTCAAAAAATATATGCACCCCTATGTTGATTGCAGCATTATGTATAATAGCCAAGATACAGAGGCAACCCAAGTGTCCGTCAATAGATGAATGGATAAAGAAAAGATGTTAGGTATATACACAATGGAATACTACTCAGCTATAAAACAAACAAACAAAAAAAGAATGAAATCTTGCCATTTGTGACCACATGGATGGATCTTGAGGGTATTAGGCTAGGTGAAATAAGTCAGACAGAGAAAGGCAAATATCATATGATTTCACTTATGTGTGGCATCTAAAAAACAAAACAAACTAAGAACAACAACAAAGAGAAACAGACTCATAAATATAGAGAAGAAACTAACGGTTTTGGGTGGGAAGTGGTATGGAAGGCAAAATAGGCCAAGAGGATTCAGAGATACAAACTTCCAGTCATGAAATAAATAAATCACGGGGATGAAAAGTACAGCACAGGGAATGTAGGCAGCAATAGTGTAACAACTTTATATAGTGATGAACAGTAACTCTTCATCACCAGTAACGGTGAACATTTCGTCATATATATGTGTTGACTCACTATGCTGTACAATTGGAACTAATATATTATAGGTCAACTATACTTAAATTAAAAATTTTTAAAAAGGGCACCTGGGTGGCTCAGTTGGTTAAGCATCCGACTCTTGATTTCGGCTCAGGTCATGATCTCATGGTTCATGGGATCCTCATATCGGGTTCTGCCCTGCCAGCGTGTAGCTTGCTTGGGATTCTCTCTCCCTCTCTCTCTGCCCCTCCCCTGCTTGTGCTCGCGCTCTCTCTCTCTCTCTCAAAATAAATAAATAAACATGAAAAAAATTAAGAAATAAAAATTTAAAATAAAAAAATATAAAATTTAAAAGATGTAACAATAAATAAAACTCTGCAAGAAGTCTTTCCAAGTAAAAGAAAAAAATCAACCTTTCTGCACTATAAAAATATTGCCTAGGAACAATTAATGACATGAAGAAAATCTTTTTTTATTTTTTTTAATGTTTATTTATTTTGAGAGAGAGAGGGAGAGAGAGCGCGAGCACATGAGCAGGGCTGGGGCAGACAGAGAGGGAGAAAGAGAATCCCAAGCAGGCTCCACACTGTCAGCACAGAGCCCGACATGGGACTAGATCTCACAAAGCATGAGATCACGACCAGAGCTGAAATCAAGAGTCAGAGGTTCAACTGACCGAGCCACTCAAGTGCCCCTCGGAGAAAATCTTTGTAGGTATACTAAGTTAATTTCCTTCTTGACTATTCAATCTTCTCATTCAATGAATATTAAAAGAATAACTTTTCTTTTTTTAGAATGGTTTTAGATTTCAGTGAATATTTACATAAGGTATATCTACCATATTTTTATATAGATTAGAAATGATAATTTTTGAGGACAGTAAAATGCTTAGCAGGATTTTAAACATTTCCTATAACAGAGATATTTCTAGATAAGGAGATGCAAACTTGACATCACAACCCATTGACTCTTCTGAGTCTAGCTTCCTCCTGGGAGGCCAAAAGCCAGGATAATATTGCAAAGGGGAATGAACGATTTCATTTGTTTACAACTTGTAACTCTGAGTAACCTATTGCCACTAAAAGAACCCTGAACAAGAACCTAAATATTTGATCACTTCCATAACATTTTACCAATCTTTAACAGTGTGCTCCCAGCTATATAAGGAAAAGTAATGTTTTTCCAGTATAATTATAAATTAAAAGATTATTAAAGACAATGTTCATAGCAGCACTCTCAACAATAGCCAAATTATGGAAAGAGCCTAAATGTCCATCAACTGATGAATGGATAAAGAAATTGTGGTTTATATACACAATGGAATACTACGTGGCAATGAGAAAAAATGAAATATGGCCTTTTGTAGCAACGTGGATGGAACTGGAGAGTGTGATGCTAAGTGAAATAAGCCATACAGAGAAAGACAGATACCATATGGTTTCACTCTTATGTGGATCCTGAGAAACTTAACAGGAACCCATGGGGGAGGGGAAGGTAAAAAAAAAATAAAAAAAGGACGTTAGAGTGGGAGAGAGCCAAAGCATAAGAGACTGTTAAAAACTGAGAACAAACTGAGGGTTGATGGGGGGTGGGAGGGAGGGGCGGGTGGGTGATGGGTATTGAGGAGGGCACCTTTTGGGATGAGCACTGGGTGTTGTATGGAAACCAATTTGTCAATAAACTTCATATAAAAAAATAAATAAATAAATAAATAAATAAATAAAAAAGAAAAAAAAAAAAGATAAGTTAAAAGATGCCACTGCAGCAGAATGCCTGTCTATTTGCTGAGTTCACAACTCGGTGCTTCTGAAGTTAGTCTGAGACCCATATCGGACTTGTTGACCTTCGAGTGGGCTTACCATCTCCGTATCGCCTTTCCTGCTTATTTTCTTGGCATTTTGACAAATACATTCTGACAACACATTAACATTGGAATCCAGATTTAACACACCTCTTTGGGGGCTTGCTGAAAGACCCACAACAATACTCTGTGATGGAATATGAAAACTGCACCTGTCTTTGAACTCACCTATAAATCATGAAAAGAAGAAACCTGACACACTGGGTCTAGCAGCAAAAACCTGGACACAGCAAGTTCTAATCCTGGATTTTTTGTTGTTGTTGTTACAGAGAGAGAGAGAGAGGGAGAGAGCGCACATGCAAACATGTTGGCGGCGGGGGGTGGGGGGGACACAGAGGAGGAGTGAGAATCTTAAGCAGGCTCCAAGCTCGGTGCAGAGCCCAATGCAGGACTCAATCCCATGATCCTGGGATCGTGACCTGAGCCAAAATCAAAATCAAGAGTCAGGTGCTCAACTGACTGAGCCACCCAGGTGCCCCCTAATCCTGGATTTCTATAAGTAGTTTGCAAGATAACTTTGGGTCAATAGTATCCTCCAATTTGGGTCAATATATCCTCCAGTTATAGTTTGATATATGCACAATTCTTATCTGCCAAAAAGACAATACGAGCAAACTTTGTGTTGACACTGAGAAAGAAAGCAAGCCAACCTGTACTTCTTTCCCAATGAGGATAATACAATATTGGCGATGAGTTGCAGAACAGGAGAGACAGAATTCATTTGTAGCATGGTAAAAGTACCAGGGAGGCTGGTTTTTAACACAATTTCAGGAAGGATTTCCATTTCCATCAGAATCTAAAGGCAGAACTGTGAAGGTCTTCATCTGGGGCGGGGGGGGGGGCGGGGGGTCTGGACACAGACTGGGGAAGCCATAGATAGGATTTAAGTATCAGATGGATGCCCGGACTACATAGAAAACTTTTCAAAACTTCTCCCCTCCTAAGATTCTGTTTTGCTCCCAGACTTCTGAAGTCAATCTGGAAATGTTAACGCAAGTTACAGTTAGAATTCAAGGGGGGCAAAAGCATCTGAATGTAGATGGTGTAACCACAATTTAGAGATGCTGCCTCGTTTGCCTGGAAAGATGTTGGCAAGATGAACCACGAAAAGAAGTCAGCTGGCTCTCACGTGGCCATAGTGGTTTGAGGAGGTGAGAAAAACATCAGGCTTGAGGTGAGAAAGCAGCCTGCCGCTTACCACCTAGAGAGGCAGGGCTGGACTTCAAACACAAAGTGACGGACGCGATGAAGCTACTATGACGCGAGCGCGGGAATGAAGGTTATTACCCCTGGGCCTGTTGGCATGTTGGGTTATAGCAAATCCACCTGGTGATCACCTGAGCCCTCTTCAATCGCCACGGTGGAAAGACCAAGCTTCGCGGCATGCAGTAGGTGCAGAATACATACTTTTCACTAAAGTAATATTTTAATCCAAGTCCTACCTCCGTCGCCTGGACACATCTTCCATTTATTTAATCTTGTTCTCCTCAGCAACTTTCAGTACTTCCTGTGTGCTGGGCACTTTGCAAGTAACTAAGTCATGAGGTCCTCACAAAAACCCCTGGAGGTTCATCAACTTGATCACCATCGGACAGACGAGGAAACTGAGGCAGAAATACGCTTTGTAATTTCCTTAAGGTTGCAAGGCAGAGCTGGGATCTGGACCCAGGCGGTGTGGTTCAGAGTCCAGCTCTAACCCATTCACTTCATTTCATCTCCGACTGAGCGTGGCTACCTCTTAATCGGAGTCTCAGTGCCCTCGCGTACAAAATAAATGCCGATACGATCATCCCAGAGAATTGCTGTAATGACAAAAGATTGCTGAGCACTTCATAAATACTCATAGTTGTTTCACTTATCATTATCATCAACACCTGTTAACTAAAATAAGCGCGCAGAGGGGCGCCTGGGTGGCGCAGTCGGTTAAGCGTCCGACTTCAGCCAGGTCACGATCTCGCGGTCCGGGAGTTCGAGCCCCGCGTCGGGCTCTGGGCTGATGGCTCAGAGCCTGGAGCCTGTTTCCAATTCTGTGTCTCCCTCTCTCTCTGCTCCTCCCCCGTTCATGCTCTGTCTCTCTCTGTCCCAAAAATAAATAAACGTTGAAAAAAAAATTTAAAAAAAAAAAAGACTACTTTAAAAAAAATAAAAATAAAAAAAAATAAAATAAAATAAGCGCGCAGGGAATCCATTGGAAACTTCAATGTGAGTAGAGTGATACTTTGCTCAAAAGCCAGAAAACCGGGTAGCCCATTTCGGGATTTCTCTGGACCAAATTAGTAGCCAGAGCAGAGGCCTTGTTACAACAAAGCCCGAGGCAACGTGGCTGTTGTTACCTAAAGCTTCTGTTTCCCTTTCCCCACTTGCATTTAGGTCTCAGAGTATCAGCCTGCCTACTTTCTCAACCCCTGAGAGATGAAACTGTCAGCAGCGCAAGCACTGACCCAATGCTTATTCACACTTCGGCTCCTATAGGTGGTAGGGATTCACCTGTTTCGATGGGCTGTCCAGGTATACAAAAACGAAAACGTGCCCTTTTCCTTGACCCGCGGGGCCATCCGACTCAATTCACTTCCAGTTCCTCCACGGACATGACTATTCCGGGCTCAGCCTCTTCTTGGGTTCATCAGCACATCGCTTGATGGGTGGTCTCTCAAGCTGCTTTTAATGCTAATTGCTCCCGAAAATCTTTGGCCACTTAATAGTTCTAGTGTGATATGGCTGGACAGTTTTTCAAGATTATAGGTCGTTTTTAAAGTCCCTGTGTGTTGTGAAAAACAACCTTTTTAATCGCTTGCTTTCAAGGCCTAATAATCAGGACACAGAATCTCCACGGTAACCAATCTCAGAAAATCCCAGCCTGGCTGTCGATTCTTCCATTGCGTCTCCAAGGACAGCATTTAATATACATTAGGCCTAGGCCAACTGCATGACTCTGCTCCTCATTTATGTTTATGTTTTCTTGAAAAGATGACATAGTAACAATGTTGGCATATTTTCTAAAAGCTACAAACACCATTCTTTTTTAATTGACATTAAAATTCACATACTGTAAAATTCATCCTTTTACAGCGCACAACTCGGCAATTTTTAGGGAATTCGACCAGATTGTGCAACCATCACCTCTATCTAGTTCCAAAACCTTTTCAACATCCCCAAAAGAAACCCAGTAGCCATTGGCAGTCACTCCCCACCCCTCGCTACTGCCAGCCTCTGGCACCCACTAATCTATTTTCTGTCTGTCTAGATTTGCCTACTCTGGACATTTCATATAAACAGAATCATATAATATGTGGCCCTTTGTGACTAGCTTCTTTCACTTAACATGTTTCCAAGATTCATCCATGTTGTAGCATCTATCAGTACTTCATGCCTTTTTATTGCTGAATAATCTTGCATTGTAGGGGTGCCTGGGTGGCTCAGTCGGTTGAGATCTCAAGGTCTGTGAGTTCGAGCCCCGCGTTGGGCTCTGTGCAGACAGCTCGGAGCCTGGAGCCTGCTTCGGATTCTGAGTCTCCCTCTCTCTCTGCCCCTCCCCCACTCATGCTCACTCTCGCTCGCTCTCTCTCTCTGTCAAAAATAAATAAACATTAAAAAAATTTTTTTAAAAATCTTGCATTGTAGACCACACTTTGTTTATCCATTCATCTACTGATGGGCGCTTGGTTACTTCCACCATTTTGCCTATTATGAATGAATAATGATGCTATGCATATTCATGTACAAGTTTTTGCATGGACATACTTTCACTTCCCTTGGGTATGTGCCCTAGAGGTGGAAATACGGGGTCACATGGGAACTCTATGTTTAATTTTTTGAGAAACTGCCAAACTTTTTCGAATCCACTACACCATTTTGCATTGTCACCGGGAGTGTGTAAGAGTTTCAAATTCTCGACATTCTTGCCAACACCTGTTATTATCCTCCTGATTCCAGTCATCCTAGTGGGTATGAAGTGGTGCGTCACTGTGGGTTGGGTTTGCATTTCCCTAATAGCTAATGAAAACATCATTCTTTACCTGCTAGCGTAATGAGTAATTTCATTTTTTCACACGTTACATTCCGCCTCTTTTGCTGTATTGTAACATAGTTGCAATTATAGTCTCACTCTCTTTTTCATAAGCAGTGGCCCAGAGAGGATGCCGTAAATTTTATTAGAACAATATGTCGTGGGGCGCCTGGGTGGCGCAGTCGGTTAAGCGTCCGACTTCAGCCAGGTCACGATCTCGCGGTCCGTGAGTTCGAGCCCCGCGTCGGGCTCTGGGCTGATGGCTCAGAGCCTGGAGCCTGTTTCCGACTCTGTGTCTCCCTCTCTCTCTGCCCCTCCCCCGTTCATGCTCTGTCTCTCGCTGTCCCAAAAATAAATAAACGTTGAAAAAAAAAAATTTAAAAAAGAACAATATGTCGTGCCCCCAAAGGTGGGTCTCCAGGATTTGGAAAACTGCTGTCAGAATACAGACTCCCTCTGCCATTGACTGGATTCTGATATGAAACACACTTTCCCTTATGCCGGCACCATACTGGAAGAATCAGAATCCCACTATGGAAAAAGGAGTGCACAATTCTGCAAATCCTGATTCTGTCTTGACGTGTACCATACTCAAAGCTTATTTATTCAGAGATGGCATCTGGTTGAGGCAAAATGTGGAAATGGAGCCTTTTCAGATATATATGGGACCAGGTGACCAAAAACAAAGTAAGAAGAGATATCTCTGCAGAAATATGTACATTAAATAATAAAATCTGGGGGTGCCTGGGTGGCTCAGTCGGTTAAGCATCCGACTTCAGCTCGGGTCATGATCTCAGAGTTCATGGGTTCGAGCCCCGCGTCGGCTCTGTGCTGACAGCTCAGAGCCTGGAGCCTGCTTCGGATTCTGTGTCTCCCTCTCTCTCTGCCTCTCCCTTGCGTGCATATTCTCTCTCTCTCTCAAAAATAAACATTAAAAAATTTTAATGATAAAATCTGTATCATGAAACTCAAAGACCAGTTAGACTTACTCTCAGCCATGTCTCACTCTCACACTCCATTCCAGTTGGATTTCTCGAAGCTCCTGAAACATACTATGTCCCTTCTGAACAACAGGCTGTCCCTTCTAGCCAGAGTGCCGCCTGCCTTCCTTTTTGTTTGGCAAAAGCCTTCTCATCCACTGGTTTCAGCATAAACATCCCAGACTCCCTTGGTCCTTGTATCAGTTTCCTATAGCCACTGTAACAAATTCCCGCAAACACTGCAGCTTGAAACAACACACAGTTACGGTTCTGGAGGCCAGAAGTCCCACTGGACTAAGATAAAGCTGTTGGCAGGGCTGAGATCCTTCTGAAGGTTCTAGGGGAGAATCTATTTCCTGGCCTTTTTCAGCTTCTAGGGGCTGCTCCATTCCTTGGCACATGACTCCTTCCTCCATTTTCAAAGCCAGCAGTATAGCATCTTCAAAACCAACTTGTCCCTCCCCTTCCTCCCTCCCTTCGTCTCTCCCACCGTCCGTCCTTCCCTCTCTCACTCATTCTGTCCCCATATCTGCTTCTCTGACTCGAACCCACCTGCCTCCCTCTTGCAACATTTCTTGTAATGACACTGACTCACCCAGGTAATTGAAGATCACCTCCCACCTCATGATCCTTAACTGTTAACTGAATCACATCTGCACAGGCCCTTTTGCCATGCAAGGTAGCATATCCATGGATTCTGGGAATTGGGATGTGGATGTTTGGGGGGCCATTGTTCTGTCTACAGTAGTCCTCCGGTGGTAACGGCGCAGCATTCTGAACAGTATAGGGACCTATTTATTTGAAAGTATTGTTTTCATAAAAGGCTAAGCACCTTGTGGGGTCACACCTGTTTGTTTCATGGACATCCCCCACGTCAAGTGCATAGCCGGTATTCGATAAATATTTGATGACTGGCTGGGTGGCCACTTTAGCTTCCATGGACCAGAGTTCCCTGGGAAGGGGAGGAAGGAAGCTAAGATTATACTGTAAAAGGCTTTGAAATGACTGCCTTAAGCAGTTTGGATTTCATTCTGTACGTACGGAGTCCCAGCAAAGATTTTGCTCAGGAAGTTAACGTGATTACAACGTGTCTTTGGAGTAAAAGGCCCATAAGTGAGATGGGAAGAGGGACAAAGCGAAGGCGGGTGGCTACCGAGGAGGACACAGCCACTGAGGACCCAGACTAGGCAGCGGCAATGGGAAGGAACCGCCGGAGAGAGACGTAGGAACTGGGATACATTCCACTTCAAATCCTTTTTAGAACGGAGCAGATGAGAAGCGAACACCAGGGGACTGGACGCCTCCTCTGAGAAGACGGGAGAGCCGGAGGCGTCTGCAACCTGGTAAAAGCACGCGGGCAGAGGAACAGTGGCGCCCGCCAGAACCCGCACCGTGGGCAGTGAACCCGGCTCCGAGGAAGGGGGCTGAGCTGCTGGGCTTCGGACACGTGGAATGTGAGGAGTCCAGCTGACGCTGTGAGCACATGTCCGGGAAGAAATCAGAAACGTCAGCAACTCAAACACAAGACTAGAGCCAGACATGGTTACGAGTGTCCCCGAGAGGGGTGATGGCTCGAGTGGCAAGAGTGAATGAGATCATCACGGGAGAATGATTTGAAGGAAAAACACAGGACCATGGAGATGGGCGGACAAAGGCAAGCACAGAGACAGAAGAGCAGGAAGAGACACTGGAGATGGACAGGCAGCAACTGAGACTCGGTGGTGGGGACGCGGGGGGCGGGGGTGGGTAGGGGAAGTGCTGTGGGTTCTGCTCAGAAGTCTAGCCAGAGGAAGCCGAAGAAGATCGCAGTACCCTCGAGAGAACCGTTTCAGTAAGTAATAGGCATAGAAAAGAGATTGCCAAGGTGTAAGGTGCTTGTGGCCGCTGACTTTTTCCAGAAATTTGGCAGTTTATATTGAGATTCCAGAAGAATTTCCGGGTAGTTCTGCCCTTAGCGTGTCTGAATTTGAGCTTAATCCTTGCGGTCTGTCTCTTGAGCTCCTTCCTGGGTCTAAAAATCCCTCTTTCCCACCCTCAGATCTCGAAATTCTGGTGAAAGCTCAATTCCCAGGCATCTGAGGAGTTACCTTCACATTATTTTCTGTTTAAGTTCAGAATTGCTTTAGAGATGAATTCTAGCAGAGGGATACTCAGAGAGAGCATATAAAAGCTGAGTAATTGTTTTCCTAATTTATAAATTCTTCTGGCATGCTGATTTCAGACCTAATTCCTTGTAAAATGCCCTTTGTCACTTTCATGTCTGAAGCCATCTTACTCGAATTACTTCCTCTTTGGTGACATCAGTGAGCCTCTATTTTTAATCACAATATTCATCTCTCCCCACGTTTTAAATTTTAATGCCAGTTTCCATCATTATATATTTACCACTCAATTTTTCCCTACACATATCTGTACACATATATGCCCCATATTTTTTTCCTTTCCTCAATACCTTTTGGAAAGGGTTTGTTTTTTTTTTTTTTTTTTCCAATTCAGAGCCTTGGTTGACATATAGCAGAAAAGAAGAAGAAAAGGACAGAGACTGAAGGCAGACACATGAGAGAAAATAGTACTGGAAAGCAGAACCCAGGACTCCGTTTCTTATATAAAGCAGCACATTACACAGGGTACCTCAACTTCAGTGCTACTGCAATTTTGAGCAGGATAATTCTTTGTTGTGGCGGGCTATCCTCCATGTTTCAGGACGATCAGCAGCATCACTGACCTCTACCCACCAGGTGCCAGTAGCAACCCCCCGCCCCAGCTCTGCAGCCAAAAATGCTGCCAGCTATCGCCAAGTGTGCTCAGGGCGCAAACTCAGCCACAGGGGAGAACCACTAGCCTATAGAGACCAACCTAGCAGCGGTTCGACAATGCAAGAAAACGATCTGCTAAAATGGCAAAGTAACAAATACAGAAGTATTATGTTTACATGCCAACTCCCATCTGTTTGTAGGATGCCTGCCATGGTTTCCCCATGCCTGCCTCCTCTGAATATCTGCCCCGCTGCATGTTTCACTCTAAGGCATCGTCCCCCACCCCCACTCCCAGACACCGGAGGGATCTCTCTAAAACACATGTCTGATCATGTCACACCCTTGTGCTAAAAAATCACCAGTTTCAGGGTGGGTGATGGGTATTGAGGAGGGCACTTTTGGGATGAGCACTGGGTGTTGTATGGAAACCAATTTGTCAGTAAATTTCATATATATATAAAAAAAATAAATCACCAGTTTCCCCCATTCTCTACCACAGGGTTTCTCCACCTGGGCACTCCCAACACTGAGGGCCAGAGAATTCTTCGCGGTGGAGCTGCCCTGTACGTTGTAGAACGATCAGCAGCATCTCTGGCTTCTCCCTGACTAGATGCCAGTGGTACCTCCTCCAGTAGTAAACAGAATAATGTCCCACGGGAGATGTCCACGCCCTAGTCTCTGGAACCTGTGAATATGTTAGGTTACAATGGCAAAGGGGAATTAAAGGTTGCTAATCGGGGCGCCTGGGTGGCTCCGTCGGTTAAGGGTCCGACTTCAGCTCAGGTCATGATCTCGCGGTTCGTGGGTTCGAGCCCCGCGTCGGGCTCTGTGGTGACAGCTCGGAGCCTGGAGCCTGCTTCGGATTCTGTGTCTCCCTCTCTCTCTGCCCCTCCCTGCTCGCACTCTGTCTCTGTCTCTCTCAAAGATAAATTTTTTTAAAAAGTTTAAAAAAAGTTTAAAAAAATAAATAAAGGCTGCTCATCAACTGATCTTAAAATAATGAGATTAGCCTGGATTATCCAGGTGAACCCACTGCAACCACAACGGTCCTTAAGAGAGTCAGAGGGAGAAATGACCATGGAAGAGAGTCAAAGAGATGCAACAAGGCTGGCTTTGAATATGGAAGACGGAGGCCACTGCAAACGCAAAGGAAACAGACCCTAGAGCATTCAGAAAGAACACAGTCCTGCCAACAACATGACTTTAGCCCCGTGAGACCCATTTCAGACTTCTGACCTCCAGAACTATAAGGTAGTAAACTTATGTGGCTCTAAGCCACTAAGTCTGGGGTAATTTGTTCTGGCAGCAATAGGAAACTAATGTATCACCACCCCCAGTTGTGACAACCAAAACTGTCTTCAGACATTGCCAAATGTCCCCTGGGGACAAAGTCGCCTCCAGGTCGAGAACCACTACTCCACAAAATGTTGAGCCCAAACTCCTGAGAGGTGCACAGTGGGCCTCTTCATAAGGAAGGCTACCCAAACTTTTGACTTTACGTACTTTGACCTCTCTGTAGATTTAATGACAAGAGGTGCTTTGGAGGGCGGGCCACATGCTTTGGCCCTCGTGCCATTTGCATCCATGCCCATAGCTAGTTATTATCCCCCAAATGTGTGTGTGGTTTCTGGTCTCATTAGGTTACTGTACAGACAGCCAGGTGGTTGCTACACACATTAACCCCCAGAGCTCCCAACCTCCTCCTCCAGACAAATGCTGCACTCGAGCCCCTGTGAGCCCTCTTGGGTGAACACTCTGGCGTCACCAACACCTCTGTGCCTTTGCATGTCCACTCCTTTCTCTTTCATCAAAGGACCACCTCCCTTCTTCTTCTAAATGCTAGGCATCCTTGCAGATCAAGTTCAAGTGCTCTCTGCACCGTGACGCCTTCCAAAATTCTCCAGAGCACAATGGCACATCACCCCCCGCACCGCCCCGTCCCTCATTGTGCTGACCCTTCTGCACTGTACCTACTGGTCAACTCCTCTGTCCTCCTCACTAGACCGTGGGCTCCTTAAGCGCCAACACCATTTGGCAGCCTCCCTGCATTTCCGGTGCCTAGAGAAATCGTGTGCTCAAGACGTGCTTATGGCATGAATGAAGAAAAGAAGTCATGGATAGAGAGAGATCATTTTACTTATGGATTATCAAAGCTGGCAAACTCCAAGTCAGCAATGAGCATAATCCCGGCTCTGATCCATGAGAATTAGGAGAATTCCAGGGTTGGAAGGAGACCTTACTCCTTTGTCTGGGAGCAGAATCAGGGACAGAGTTTGACCTCTAAGAATACAAGTTGAGAAGCGTATACCAACTGTGCATCACGACGCACGGTTTATCCCTTTGTTTACTCAGTAGGCACTCTACCTCACACGCCCATGAATCCGATTTTGTTTAAGCGATCCTGAAACACATAGTAAGGAAATATTAATAGAGTTGTAACTGACTTTGTTTAATACCTCCTGCTTTTAGGCCATAAAATGGTCATTTGGGAGCTGTGAGTGAGTACAAGGCATAGAGCTGCAGGCATTTATGAGAGTCTTGGGAGCGGGGGGCCACTGTGTGAACAATTTAGTTGAAAACCAGAGAATCTGCTCAAAGAACTAAGCAGAAACAAATGTGATCCATCACTGGCTAAATCTGAACGAAGGTGAATTGTCAGGTTTGGCTATGGATTCAGGGGAAGAGAAACAGAATAGTTGAACAAACCATAGGACGCATGCATGACTCAAGAGAGATCCACCTGGTTTGGAATTGGACAAAAGCCCCAGGGAAACTTTGTGCCAGCTGAAACACTTCTGCGGGCACAGGCAGCTGGCTTGACGTGCTACATTCAACTCAGGGGTGCAGTGGTTCTCAACTAGAGCGATTTTGGCCCCCAGGGAACATTCGGCAGTGTCTGTAGACACGTGTCATTGTCACACTGGTAAAGAAGAGTGCTCCTGGCATCTAGTGGGTAGAGGCCCAGGATGCTACTAAACATCCCACAATGCACAGGGCAGCCTCTCCCACAAAGAATCATTTGGCCACAACTGTGAATAGTGCCGAGGCTGAGAAACCCAGGGTAACCAGGAAAAGCACAAGAACCAAAATGCTCTTCTAGAGCCCACTTTAACCTTGAAAGATGTCCATTTGTTGGACTTTTGACATTATTAATACAGATTCTCTTTTAGGAGAAAGCATCCAGCTTGTTGGCAAGTGAGGACAAGCAGCGCTCAACTGGATGAATTTCCTTGGTTGTTTGAGAAGATTCCAGGGCATTAAACCTTTGAAAGGTAACCTAGGCCATTAAATTCCAGACCCAGGGGTTATGATAGGATATGTGGGCCTCTACTAAACAAAACCAGCCTTGAACCTTCATTCCACTCCTTGTCTGCCTCAAGAACAAAGAAATTACACACACACACACACACACACACACACATTTTATGAGAAAATGTTGCTTTTGTGCTAGATGGCTACATGCTAAGTTTTAACCATTGCAAAGAGGAAAATCATGGTAGATGACCTTGCAGACTGCCCAAATACTGCATAGAACAGTCAAAAGCCACCAGTATCGTTGCAATTCAGATACTTGTCTGTTGATTATGAGATTTCAGTGACTAAGAAGATAATTTCTAACCGGCCACGATCATCTACACTAGAATACCTTTGGGTCATAACAGCAGCAGCATCTGTGTATTCCAGGTATGTACAGTTAAGAAAAGCAGAGACATTCTCAACGAGGCCGTTGGGTTTAAACATGAACGTCGGTGGCTATCGAATCCAAGAACTTGGCTTGCCTTCGCATTTCTCTCTCCTCTCAGCTCACACAGATTATTCTGGTAATGCATACTTCTTTTTTTTTTAATGTTTATTTATTTTTGAGACAGAGAGAGACAGAGCATGAACAGGGGAGGGTCAGAGAGAGAGGGAGACACAGAACCCGAAGCAGGCTCCAGGCTCTGAGCTGTCAGCACAGAGCCCGACGCAGGGCTTGAACCCACAGACCGTGAGATCATGACCTGAGCCGAAGTCGGAAGCTCAACCGACTGAGCCACCCAGGCGCCCCTGCGTACTTCTGATATATAGTGCGAATTCAGCCCCTTCTAAAGACCAAAAGAAATTCAACATCCAGATTTTTCATACTCTTTCGAATGCTGAGTTTCCTGGTTTGGAGAGGATCTCTTGTTCTCTGGCTTGACTTTTCTCTCCACTGCCTATCTTCCTCAAGAAAACAGGCAGAACAGTCAGCAATGTTTGTTAGTTTTTGTAATCCATACTCAACATCCAAACCCAACAGCAAGTTACTTTGACATCATAACTAATACTGTATTCATATATGATACTAATATTTCTGATTAATACTGCTGATTTTTCTCAGGCGGTCCATTAAAAGCCAAAATTTCATAGTTATCTCATGTTAACAGAGGGAGGTATGATCTTGGATGCTATTTTCAAACTGTTTTTCTTGGTTGTGTTCCCTTTATTTAGTCCAAATCTCTAGCAATTACATGGTATTTCATTTCATTTCTGTAATTCTAACTGCACTTTAAAATATTTAATTACAACTGATGGAATCTCCTTTTCCTTATGGAAACAGATCCAAGGCAAATCTATAGAATTTGTGAACTGAAAGAGACCAGAGTTGCTCATTTCTAAAACAACTACTATTTATTCTCTAAAAGCATGTTGCTTTCCAAGTACCCAGCAACCACAGTTTCCCAAGAACTCTGTTCTCCATTCTTCTTTCCAGACAGCAAACATTTCAAAGGTACCAAATAGCTCCCTCTGAGTTCCCTATTTATTAAGGATTCCTGATTCACATATATTTCACGAACTACTAGTTGTCCTTAGTGCAACTGGGGCATGTTTCCATGGTATTTCATAGCCTGAAGCAGAGATTCTTTTTCTCCTAGATTAAACTAGTACTCACTACCATAGTTTTCTGAAATTAGATCTTTAGGGAGAAGAAAAGATCCAAACTAGAGAATTCTAGTAGTTACTCCCTATACCACCCAAACACACACACCTCCACACATAATCAACAACACCGTCCAGAATGTTTCTGAATTCTCCGTAGAACAACCAGATGGCAGACATATTTCAAAATACATTACATCCAATCCTTACAAGAGCATAGGAATTAGATCATTTGAGTTCAGAAAAACACCCACATTGGATGAAGGGATAAGATGACCCTTGGAGATCGCCTGCAGCACAAACAGGAAAGCAGAACATCGTATCTCCCTCCAGTTCCCACCACTACTCCAAAGTGGAGCCAAGAAGTCCTAATAAGACACACATGGGTGGCCACTAGGGACGTCCCATTTCCAGGCATCATTTAATCGGCGAAAGAACAGCCACACGGTGGAAACCTCTCAGCGGGCCCCTGGCTCTGTAAGTGTTAACGGCATTAGACAACTGCCCAGGTGTCCAGCCTTGGGCCGTGAGAACGCGCAGCACCGGACCCTACCTACCTCGGACTTCCACACAACGTAGGGGTGGCTGTGGCTGTTGGGGGGGGACTGGAACTTTCTCTGCTGGAGCCACCTCCGGGGAGAAGCGAAGATGCCATTGGGGCCACCCCCCGAGGAGCAGAGGATGGCGCTGCGGCCACTGCCGGGCCCGGCCAGGACTGAGGGCAAGTCCCAGGCCATGCTCTTCTTGAGGCCGCCGCGACCCAGAGGGACCTCATAGTCAAAGTGGAAGCTGCCAGACGGCGACTTCTCCTGAGGG
This sequence comes from Lynx canadensis, assembly GCF_007474595.2. NCBI lineage: Eukaryota > Metazoa > Chordata > Mammalia > Carnivora > Felidae > Lynx > Lynx canadensis. The sequence continues at coordinate 8,124,223 of NC_044321.2, forward strand.
GTGCTGGGCGTGGAGTGGGATGAGCAGAGGGGTCTAGGGGGCGGGAGTCGGCTGGCCCGGGGGTGTGGGCCCCGAGGAGAGGACGCCGAGCGCGGGCTGAGACCCTCGGCCGGGGGCAGCGCGGAGCACAGGCGGCCCCCGGTGGCCCCCCGCGAGCTGCCCTCCACGCCCGCCTCGCCCCCACAGCCGCCGATCAGGGCCGGGTCCAAGCTGCGGGTCTGGCGCAGCTTCCTCTTGGAGAAGCCCTTGGCCGAGGCCGCGCCGCCCGAGGCCGGCGAGGAGCAGGAGAAGACACTGTGGAGTAGGCTCTGCGCGGACATCTCGGCGGGACTGTGCTTGAGGGCCACCCTCTTCCCGCTCTCGGGACGCTGGCGATTTGGAGCCGGGAAAGGAAGGGGACTCAGGCTAGGCTGACAGGCGGGGCTGGCCCGAGGCTCGCCGAGGGCTGTGGAGGGCAGTGCCTGGCTCACGCGCCGCCAGCGCGCTCCAAGTGCCCCAGCGGGTGCAGAAGCAGAAGATCCATCGCCAGCCTTCTAGGAAAAGAGGTCGGGTGGCCTCCTGCGGCCGCTAGGACCTTCCCCCCTGAGCCCGAGTCGCGAATGCGGGGAGGAAGAGAAGGAGGAAGGTCAGGCGCTCGCTGGAGTCCCAACTCCAGCCCACCAGCGCCACTCCCCCTTCCCAGCCGAGGCAGGAGAGGCCGCGCTCCCGCTCGCTGGCTCCTCCGGACAGCCTCGAAGTCTCCAGCAAGCTCCTCCTCGCGCCCTAAGGACTGTCCCGAGGGCTGGGGAGGAGGCCTCCTGGGCGTGCGCCCAGGGCGCGTCCGTCGCGCTCCCCGCGCCGCGAGGGGGACTTCCTCCGGCTCCGGTGTTGGGCGCCCGAGCCGCGCCTGGGCTGCACCGCTGCTGTGTCCCGGGCCCTGAAGCTGCGCGGCTGGCCTCCACTTGGCTGTTGCGCCCACTCCTCCGACTGGCTAGGTGCAAGTGTGCCTCCAAACTCCAGGTTCCCGCGAGGTGCTAGCCCTGCTACGAAGTGGGGACCCAGAGCGCGCTGCGCCTAGGGCCTCCCAAGGGCTGAGTGGCCACGGGCAGGAGAGAATTCCTGGCCGCGCTCAGGGAGCTAAGGAGAGAGCCCTAGGGGCGAGCGCCCAAGCCCCACGGCAGAAGGGCTCTGGATATTCGCAGCCCAGCCGTGGGCCCAGCGCAGGAGCGGAGCTGTCCCCGCACGCACGCTCAAGCTAGAGACAGCGGGAAGGGGGTGGGCGGGACGGAAGCCAGGTCTGGAGCTGGGGAGGAGCCAAAAGCAGGAGAAAGCAGAACGTGGAGTTTTCCAAGCGCCAAACCTGGGAGGCTCGGAGCGCGAGCGCAGCTCGCCACTGATACCGGGTCTCCAGGGGGGAAAGCCGTGAGGACGGAAGTGCGGACCTTCTCTCGGTCTCCCCTCCCCCAGACCGAGGGGGCGCCAGCTCCACTCACGTTTCTGGACAGGAAAGGAAGTGTCAGATTGCACCCCACCCACTGGTGTCAGATGGGCAGCCCAGGACGGTTGCTCTCAAGTTGGAGTTAAATCTCATGCCTTCCTTTTTCTACCCACTACTGTTTTTGTGTTTTGTTTTGTTTTGTTTTGTTGTTGTTGAAGGAAGGCTAGAGATTCGGTTCCAAAGCAGTGGCCGCAAATGAATGGGCTGGAGATGGGGACCCACGATGGGGAGGTGGTGGGAGTCCTGGCCCAGTAAGGGTCCTGTATAAATATACTCGAGGAGGAGGGGTGAGTGAGGCCGGGCAGGAGGCAGGCGCCGAACGCGGCGTCAGCTCAGAGGCTGCGGAGATTGGCGCTCACACGCGAGAGCTCTCCGGGTTCGGCCCTGGGACGCCTCTGGGCGAAGCGCGCCGCGGCCACATTCCTGGGAAAATGGACAACGCTGGCGATGTCAATGTTCCGCACTTGGAAACGAGTCTGGGAGCAGCTTTTCCCCGCTACTGTCCGACCCCAGGAATCTAAAAAGCGCCAAGCCTCCCGCCTCTCGGACGACTTTGTGATGTGACATTTAAGTTTTGCAACGCATCTGACGACCTTCTCAGCAGGGGAGTAGAAAGAATGTTGGAAATGCCTGCGTACTGTATCTAACCGTGTTCGTGAGTCCCCTTGTACCACTTCACGGTGAAAAGAGTTGTATACGAACGTAAAGGGGACTTGCCTTTACCATTTCTTTCATTAAGGAAAAAAAAAACCTACAATGAACTTATAACTACAGGTGTTTGGCACGAACGTTCCGTGTATATCAGAATTGTCCAACTTTGACTTTAGAATACTTCTTTTATTCCCCAGGATCTCTGATGCACACATTTTTGTAAATGTGGCGGACAGACTGCACCCAAGGAGTTCCTTCTGGTAACTTTCTGACCGACCTGCTGCCCGAAGACAGAATGAGTTACGAATTTCCCAGCACTCTCACCGCTGTCCATCTCTCAGCACCCTGAGACTTAATGTTTTCATTCACTGTCTGACGATTAAGTGAGCTATGGAGAGGCACAGCGTTTAAAATCGCCTACTTCCCTGCCTGACCACACAAGCCACATTACATTGGGGGGGGGGGTGTTGGCATTTGCTTTCTTCCCTCCTCAAACAAGTCAAAGTCACTGTTGGAAGTAAAAGAGGGCGGGTCTTGCCTGCCCTTTCCTTACTCAACAATACCCTGTAACTTGTCACTAGTAATGAAAACACTTAACGTCTCTAATACCATTGCATGGAATTGGTTACGCTTCATCGGATTTTGGCATTTGGAGTAGATGGTTAACAAAGTCACACAAAATAGGACCTCTTATAACTCAAGGTGGTTGAGCAAATGTAATTTATGGCTCATATACATTCTATTTCTCTAAACCCCTATGATGACCATGGGGTTGAAAATGCAACCCTGCCATGGTTATGTAAGGCTAATAAGAATGCCCTCTGGGTACGAAGTCATACATTCCTGGTTATGGCTGTGGGAGAGCCAATGAGCAGAAAGACTCCTCTATTGCCACTTGGGGCTTGGAGCAGCCAAATCCAGTTAATTCATCATCTTGTTTCCAATGGGTCTTGACCCTCTATTAGTCTGAGGCTCGCCTCACTGTTGGGAACTGTGAATATATTGTTTTAAATATTCATAAAATTAAGTTTGGACTCCTTTTTTAAAACCCAGTATAAGTATGTGAGCTTTTAAACCACAGGTGAAAGGGGCGCCTGGGTGGCTCAGTCAGTTAAGCGTCTGACTTCGGCTCAGGTCATGATCTCACCACTTATGGGTTTCAGCCCCACGTCGGGCTCTGTGCTGACAGCTCAGAGCCTGGAGCCTGCTTCAGCTTCTGTGTCTCCCTTGCTCTCTGCCTGCCTCTCTCTCTCTCTCTCTCTCTCTCTCTCTCTCTCTCTCTCTCTCAAAAATAAATAAACATTAAAAAAATTAAAACACGGGGTGCAATGTAGTGGTATTTCTGGAAAGAAAGCATTCACAAGAAAATTATTTGGATTTTTTTAATGATATTTTTTAAACTATTTTGATTTCCAACCTGACTGCTATTAGGTTTATTTTACAGTCATTGTGGTTTGTGGCATATTTATTCATTCCTAGTGAAGGCATCCTATTTTACTCTCGTTTGTTATATAATCCCTTTGCTTATATAGACCCAAATCACACTGGCCTTTCTGATTGACTGCCATTTTACACCAAACTTGATTAAGGAAGATCTGGGTTTCATTTACCAATTTCAAAAATCACTGGTTCTGTTACATCGATCCTAAGAATCTTTCTTACAATTCATCAGCCTGCTTCATAAGCAATATAACTAGTAGTCTAGAAATAAATGGCTTTGAATATACTTTAAAAATCAGATCTCTAAGACGTTGCTCCTTTTTTTTTTTTTCCAACGTTTATTTTTGGGACAGAGAGAGAAAGAGCATGAACAGGGGAGGGGCAGAGAGAGAGGGAGACACAGAATCGGAAACAGGCTCCAGGCTCTGAGCCGTCAGCCCAGAGCCCGACGCGGGGCTCGAACTCACGGACCGCGAGATCGTGACCTGGCTGAAGTCGGACGCTTAACCGACTGCGCCACCCAGGCGCCCCAAGACGTTGCTCCTTTATGAGGGCATTTGCTAGTGAAAAGTGGGGTCCAGGGACGCCTGGCTGGCTCAGCCGGTAGGGCATCCAACTCCTGATGTCAGGGTTGTGAGTTCAAGCCCCATGTTGGGCGTGGAGCCTCCTTAAAAGTAGTGTCCGTACTTGTTTATTTTTCCCCCTCAGAATCAAAGATGATCAAAACCTTAGAATATCTTTTATTAAAGGCAGAACAGTGTGTTCACTATTCATTCCCCATTATAATGATCCTAGAAATTCAGGATACAAAAATATATAGTCCATCTGGTCATGGCACAAGAATATTCTAATGAAAGTTCTAGAGTCCTTGATCTGACATCAAGGCATCCTCTTATCAAAAGATACTAGAAAACTCATCAGTTTTCTTTCTACTCCCTTGAGATGCTATTCTACAAACACATACATCTTACTACCAAAGGATATATTCTGTTAAACCTAAATTTCCCTTTTCTTAACTTTATCCCTTGAAATTTTTCTCATCTCCAGCCAAAATTCCTCTTTCCTCTTGGTGTTCAGACCCTCAAGCTATTTGTAGATTTTTATCATCCCCCTTGGGTCTGACTGTGGTTTGGCTACACTATAAAGTTCATACTTTGCTTTAAAACCATCACTGTAGATGATCTCCTCTGCGTTCCCTCCAGTTGCTTATTTCTTTTTAGTCCTGATGTCTAATATTCTAGGTTGGGGCATCTTAGTTTGCCCTTGTTTGTCATATAATCCCATTGCTTATATAGTCCCAAACCACATTAAACTTCCTGATTGATTGCCATATAATATTTCAGAGTTCTATCTGATCGGCTCCCAACTCTTCGTCAGCATCTCTGATCTTTCTTTCATTCTGCCTGTGTCTCTCAAACCGATTGTGATCCGTCTGATATCATTTCTACATTTTCAGTGGTATCTGGGGTAAACAGTTCACAGCATCTCACTCTCCCATAGAAGTAGTCAAGGGTTCTGCCTTAAGCTCCTGAAACACGAATGGGGGACAGGTTTTTAATCTGTGTGATGTGGAATATATGAGAAACGTGCAGAGAACTTTGCAGGACTTAAGAATGCTAATTACTTTGAATAGTCAGGCTGCCCCATGCTCAAACTACTTCTTGATTTTTAAGGTAGGATTTTTTTTTTTTTTTGCAGGTAAACTACGACTCTTTCTTCTGATTCCTATTCTAGGACCTCCCTGAATGAATATAATTGCCAAGGCACTTAAACTACAATTGATGGATGTTAGTGGAGGTAAATCTAGAATCGCAGGATAATTGCATATGGGCAAGATTAGCAAAAGCTTGCTTGCTTAAACACTAACCTAACATTGAGGAACAGTAATCATTTTCCAAAGACAAAAATATTGTCATCATTATTCTCTAGAAGGCAATCATCATTATAGATGATTTGCAAGATATAAGGGTATTTGAGAGCTTGAGTCATAATCTGTACTGTGACGTGAGAAGACTAAGATAGAAGTTCCACTCTCCACCTTAGAGAACAATTTAATATTATAATACCAAAAGAGATATTCAGGGAAAAAATCTTTATGCAAACACTATAGGGGAAAAAGCACTGAACACGACTATACCCTTTGTTAACTTGAATTTAGTGTTGTATTCAAGAGCTTCTATTCAAACAGCCTGGTCCTGACCTTTACTTAGAACAATATAATAACTAACACTTGTTGGACCTTACTATATGGCAGGGGCTGGGCTGAAATCATGCATGTGCTATCCAAATCAAGTCAGTCACACACACACACACACACACACACACACACAGAGAGAGAGAGAGAGAGAGAGAGAGTTAGAATACTTTACTCCCCATTTCATCCATGAAGAAAACCGAGACCTAGAGCAGTCCCACAGGACACCCCCTGGTTAAGTGGCAAAGCTAATATTCAGGTCCACATCATCGAGCCTCGCTCCCTAACTCTCTTAGGACTGGAATTGCAGATTAAGGAGCCCTTCATTTTGGAGGTGCTTTGGGACCCTCTCCGGATGGATTTCAGTTTGTTGATTTCCCAGGTAGCTGTGTGACCTTGGGCACAGCATTCTCCAGCTCTCATTCTCACTTCCCCATCTACGAGACCCCATTCCCTTCAGAAAGCTTTAGCGATGAGTACAGAATCTAATGTATGCAGCATGCTTAGCAAAGAGCTTTCCAGAGAGAGCAAGCACAGTGGCCAGAGTCACTAGTATCATCTGTACAAAATCTATGCATTTTCAATTACTTTATGAATCCAGACATATTGAACGACCGACCGTCCCTAATGTGAGCTCGCCTGGTCTGACACCCGAGAGACCTATTCAAACCTTTCCAATTTGCTGATGAATCATTTAATATTATTTGAAAAAGCCCTGTGGTTGACTCAGTGAGCAGTCATACCTGGAATTTCTACCACTCCCCCCAAGTTTTGTGAGATGCTGTCAATACCGACTAAATAATACCAACATAGTCTTTCAAGGCAGGGCACTTTTTTTTGAGTCAAATGAAGGGCAGTTTGGGATTCTCTATAGTCAGAGAGGAGGGTAGGAAACGTTTTGCTTCCTACTGCATTTATATACCAACAGGCCAGTTTTTTGGCTCAATTTCACACTGCCCAGAATGAGAAGCAGGAGCCCCCTTTTTAAAGGAGACACGCAGTTGAGGTTTTCATAGGCATCTAGTTCATATCAAGATCTGACCATTTCTTCTGACGTTATATTCAGAAGTCAAAATGAGTACTCGTAGCCATCTTTCTCACTTTCTCCCCACTCCACCTGTCTAATTTTACCATCCCTCACCAATCATGGTCTTAAAAAACTCAAAATCAATTAAGAGAAAAAAAAAAGTCCTGTTTCCATGTCAGCACCTGCACTGAACACACAAAAAAGCCACTTGCAACACTGTCCCTTCTCTCATTTTCTGGGTGAGTGTTAGCAGTGAGTTCTATGTTTTCTAGTATTTTATCTTTGTCTGTTCAACTTTAAAAAGCAGTCTTGGGGGCGCCTGGGTGGTTAATCGTCCAACATCAGCTCAGGTCATGATCTCACGGTTTGTGAGATCTGTACTGACAATGTGGAGCCTGCTTGGGATTTTTCTCTTTCCTCCTCTCTCTCTCTCTGCCCCTCCCCCACGGGCGCTCGCTCTCTGAAATAAGCTTTAAAAAGTAAAAATAAAAAGCAGTCTTGCACAGGCACATTGTTCTACCCTTTCACTTACATGTTTATTCCTCAAGCTGGTATGAATACAGTATTTCTAAATAACCCTTATGTTTTCAGGGTACCTGGTGGTGAGTCAGGTGAAAAAGCAAGGTTGTATAAAAATCTTAAGGCAAGTTCCAGTATGGATGTGCTTAGCAGAGCACCAGGGGCCACACATGAAACAAACAATTGTCATTTACCTGCAGCCAGCATTTGAAAGAATCTTCCAACATCAAACCCTAAATGTATGACCATCACCACTTTTGTTTTGGCTTTGAAAGTTGATCTCAAGAGACTTTTTTAAAATGCTCATTTACTATATTTTTGAGAGAGGGAGGGAGGGAGGGAGAAAGAGGGAGAGAGGGAGAGAAAGAGAGAACTAATAAGCGAATAAGCGGGGAAGGGGCAGAGAGAGGGAATAAGAGAGAATCCCAAGCAGGCTCCATGCTATCAGCACAGAGCCCAATATGGAGCTCGATCCCATGAACCATGAGATCATGACCTGAGCTGAAACCAAGAGTCTGATGCTCTACTGACTGAGCCACCCAGGCGCCCCTCAAGAGACTTTTTAATAATAATACAAGTTGGCTGACAACCAAGTTCGATTTTGGTTTATAAACATGTTTGAACACGTGCTGTGTGCCAACGGCATTCCTTCTTTGTTTTATTTTCTCCTGTCTTTGCAGGTGAAGGTGCACTTGGAGTCTCAAAGTAAATTAATTTTACCTAAACCTGGTATATGGTTCAGTTGTACTTAGTTACTTAAAGTAGTTTGTAACATCTTCCCATAACATGTTAAACACTAAACTACTTTGGAGAGTGAAGAATTAGGTGATAATGTAAATGATTTTTCATGTTTTGTTACTCTAAAATTTTCATAATCTAAGCATTTTTCAGTATTTTTAATTTTTAAAAGTAAATAATGTGGAATCTTTTCCTCTGGAATTTTCATTTTTTCCCCCAGAATCCTGACTTCTCTACATCGAATGGAGACAGGAAAACCTATTTGCCCAACATTGTTTCTAGTGGCAAGATAGAGTCGGGCATAGAAGGGAATAAGGGAAGAACAACGGGTACTGTGCCTAGGTAGGGTATAGCATTTGTTCCCATCTACTTTACTGAGGAATACTCTACATACAATAAACTGTACCAAGGAGTTTTGACAGCTGTGGATACCTATGAAACAACCAGCACAATCGAATCCAGAACATTCCCATCACCTCCTGGGTTTGCTTTTATTAACGTTCCATGAACACTGACAATGCGATTTTGCCCCATGTAATGGTTGAATTGTGCCTTCAGTCTATATATAAAGGGAGGGAGGAAGGACCAAAATAGAGAACAGAGCTTTTTACTTCTCATAGTGGGCTGAATTATGTGCCTGCAAAAGACATGTCCAAGTCCTAACCCCTGGTACCAAGGAATGTGACCTTATCTGGAAATAGGGTCCTTACAGATGTGATCAAGTTAAGATTAGGTCAGACCGGATTAGGGTGGGACCTAAATCCAATGACTGATGCCTTCATAAGAGAAAACAGAAGGAGATTTGGACACACACACACACACACACACACACACACACACACAGGAAAAGGTCATGTGAAAATGGAGGTTCAGACTGGAGTGATACATCTACAAGCCAGGAAACACCAAAGTAGCGGCAACCACCAGAACCTGGGAGAGGCATGAAACAGGTTCTCCCATAAAGCCTCCAGAAGAAACCAATCCTCCCAACACCTTGATTTTGGACTTGTGGCATTCTTTTTTTTTTTTTTTAAATTTTTTTTCAACGTTTATTTATTTTTGGGACAGAGAGAGACAGAGCATGAACGGGGGAGGGGCAGAGAGAGAGAGGGAGACACAGAATCGGAAACAGGCTCCAGGCTCTGAGCCATCAGCCCAGAGCCTGACGCGGGGCTCGAACTCACGGACCGCGAGATCGTGACCTGGCTGAAGTCGGAAGCTTAACCGACTGCGCCACCCAGGCGCCCCAGGACTTGTGGCATTCTTAACCGTGACAGAATAAATTTCTGCTGTTTTAAGCCACCTACTTTGTAATAATCGGTTATATTTCTTAAGCCACAGCTTGGTTCTCGTTGTAACAATTTAATAAGACCCAGAACCAAGGAATTCACTGAGCAAAAAGCAATCACAGAGAATTTAAAAATAAGGCAAGAGAATGGCTAATGAATGGTTCTAAGTACAGTGACCTCATTGTCATAGCAGCAGCTAAGCTACAGCTGGTCCCCACGCCTGGTTCTAACCCTCCTTCAGGATGGAGTTCACCTTTCCTGTTGGGAACCTTCTGTCCTTCCAGGCATTTGTTTCGAGTAAGGTGTTTGGCACTTGGTTTTGTAATTGATCAGCAACACACAGAAGTGCATATCACTAGTGCAAGCCAAAAAGAGACGCTCAAATTCGGAGGGCTGTGATGCTTCAGTTTACCTTCTTTGGTGTTCATTGCACTCTGCATTCAAGGGGCGGAGCAGACACCTGGGATGCAAACGAGTTCAAATGCCAGAACAGACTTGAGAGAAAGGACCTTAAAAGGACAGGTGGGCGCTGATCAAATGTTTCAAACAGGCATGGAGAACCAGAGCTCAGCACGGTTTTCTCTAGAGAGAACCTCCAGGGATCCAGTCGAAAAAGCAGAGCTGCTCAGGTTCATAGCTGCATGCCCTTCATTTGCCTCCTGTAGGATTTATTGGGAATTCCTTGGGTAGTTTTCACAGTTCACTGCTTTGTGGCATGACACAGATTAGAGACATACCAAAGAACTCCCACCCCCTTTAAAGATATAGAAAAGAAAATGAGACACTCACAGATTACAGTAAGCAGGCTGTGAGTCAGAGAGCTAAACTGAAGGGGGTTTCCCCCTTTTTAAACGGAAATGGCTTCATAAAGCAGTGCCGTGGAGCTGGCAAATGCAAACTGCTGGACCTTGTTGAAGGTTTACACAGCAGTGGGGAAAAGCCAGGAATGAGAATCATGGATCTAACTAGCCCGCTCAGCTAACCTTGTGCAAAATAAATCCCTGCTTACCTTCAAAGTCACTCTCCTGCTTGCTTTCCCTGCCTAGTCCCCCCCCCCCCCCCCCCCGCCTCAGCTAAGTTAGGTCCCTGGTACGTGCTCTTTTACTCGAAGGCTTCTCCTTCCTCATGGCACTTACCAGAATGATAATTACGTGGTATTCATTAGTGCAGTTGTGTACGTTCAAGCTCTAACATCCCCAAGCTCATGAGTTTCATGAAGCAAAAGCCATGACTGATTGGTTTTCCCTTGTATCCCCAGTGCTGGAACAGCTCATATCACATAAGAAAAAGGACTCAAACCATAAATCAATCTGTCGGCCCCTGTCCCCTCATCTGGATTTTGGCTCTTTTGGTCCCTGATGGCTCTTGCCTTCTGTGCCTCAGAAAACTTGGAATTACCCTGAGGCATCAGAGGGAGGTGTCTTTGTTGATGTGACCTGTTGTGAAAGGACTGAAATGAGCAAGAATGATGTAGGCATCTGTTCATCAAAACTGTTATTTAACGCATGACCTTTGAGTTGAACATCTCCAAGTTTGAATCCCAGGTGTGTGTAGGTGGTGTGTGTGTGTGTGTGTGTGTGTGTGTGTGTGTGTGTGAGAGAGAGAGAGAGAGAGAGAGAGAGAGACTGAGTACCTTGAGTAAAGTTATTTAATTCTTCACGGACTCAGTGCTTCCTCTAATACAAGGAGTTTACATAACTATATGACATAAAGCATTTAATATATTTTCTGACATAGAACGCACACATAACAGTTAACAATTATTAATAAAATTTACTAGCATGTATTATAGAAATAAGACACATAGAATTGCTTATCTAGGCTTGCCTATCTGATGTACCATCATAAAATCAAATACCTAATAACAGTAATGTTAATAATAGCCAACCCTCAATATACACTAAGTACTTTGCCAAGTACTTTACATGGGCTCTATTTAATCCTCATAACTTGATGAGGTACTTGTCATCTTCATTGCCCAATGAGGAAATTGAGTCACTAAGATGTTACAAATGTGCCTAAGTGAGTGAGTAAATGGTAAAGCCAGGATTTGCCCAACTTAGCAGGTCAACGATGGAGCCCATAAGTTCCTCTCAAACAGAAAATGCTAATTGGGTTTATAAAACATGTTTTCTTGGAAGATGCATGACAAAGGGAAAAGTCATGCTAACCTCCCCATTCACACAATCTAGACCACATAGGATTGGGGGGATCTGGGTGTGGGGGTCAGGTATGGAGGAAGGGTAGAAGGCAGGCTTAACATTTCCCAAACACCTGTTCTGTGCCAAAAACCTTGCATAGATTCCTACACAAGTTTGCCATGATGTAAATATTCTTATTCCCATCTACTATGGTGAAATCACCATAAATCAGTGATTCACACACATCTGTCAAAAACCACTTACTTCCCACTATACTTCATGAATATCAAATCTGGCTTAAAAAGACTGTGGTCATTATAAAACCTGAACAGGAATGTCATTTCCCTAACTCAGACTTGCCCTTCATACTTTCTAAATGCATATGGAAATTACACAGCCATTGCTCTGTGTTTCTTATGCATACTTTCACTTATTAAAAGAGTTCTAGCCTTCTTTCCTCCGGGGTCAGTCTTCAATTTTTTTTCTTTCTGGTATCACTACCGTGCTTTAAGCATGTTCTTTTGGACATTTTTCACTTACTGCATATTCCTCTTAAATTGTCAAAACCCATATTGGACACCGTGCTCTTATAAGGGACATATTCAAGCTGTGTTTAGTTTGATTCACGTATGCCAAATAAGAAGTTGGGGAGAAAGCTTTTATTCACATTTTATGATCTGCCTGATATGTGAGGGTGGTGGAAAGTTCATCAAATTCTTGTTATCTATAAAGTAAAGGAAGGTCAATCCTGCCAAACTGGGTTTTAATGTTGTGAGAAGTTACTAAACTCCCTTTTATTATTCAGAACAGCTCCTCTTGCCCAAATGAGTTCTCATCAATGGAAAGTCAGTCTACTTGAGCCAGATGATCCTTGTGGCATTTCCAAATTGCATGCTGTCACAAAAAGTGTCTTTCTAAATGGAGACTGATCTGACGGAGCAGAGGGTCAAGAAAGGATCTATTTGGCTAAGGCATGTGACACAACGTGGGTCATTAAGATAATGGAAAAAGTGTGTTTAAACTCCTTCAGAGCCTGATTTGAGGAAATGTGATTGCATGAACCTTTTATTCAGAAGTCCTGAACTTAAAAAAAAAAAAAAAAAAACAAAGACACAACCTTTATTGATAGTAAGCACTTAAATCTCAGCAACTGCTAAGGCAGCCTTGTGTGCATGCAATATGTCCTCAGGTCTGTGCCCATCTCTTGGACCGAGTTTGTTAGCCCTTCCACCAGCAGTGAGACTCATATAAGTAAGAGACACACAGCATCTAGTCCACTTACTTAAGAAATGGAAAAATCTGGGGCACAGAAATGGCAGGTGACATGCCCATGATATGAGAGACCTGAGAGACTGTTTTCCATTCATTTTTTTTTGATCCCTAGAATATTCCACAATGGCTGATAAAAGATAGGCACTCATTAAAATGAAAAAATGAATGAGTGAGTGAATGAATGAGAGATTACTGGAGCTGGAGCTAGAGATCGATGGAGAGGACTTGCCGTCTGCCACACCAAGATCACCATTTATGGTTTATTGAGTCACATACCATAAAATTCACCCATTTTCAGCTCAGTTCACTTTCACTCAATTTACCTAAGCAGTGTTAAATTGTACGTATTTACTCAAAGGCTGCTTCAAGATTTGTTGGGAGCCTATCTTTTGATTTATTTGCTAAAGCATCCCTCGAGACCACCAACTGACAAATGAAAACTAAAAACTACAAGACACTGATAAAACAAATTGAAGAGCACAAACAGAAGGACGTTCCATGCTCATTGACTGGAAGAATCAACATTGTTAAAATGTTCATACTACCAAAGTAATCTACACATTCAATGCAATCCCTATGAAAATTCCAATGGCATTGTTAACAGGGCTAGAACTAATAATTCTTTTTTAAAAAGTTTTAGTGTTAATTTATTTTTGAGAGAGAGACATAGTGTCAGTGGGGGAGGGGCAGAGAGAGGGAGACCCAGAATCCGAAGCAGGCTCCAGGCTCTAAGCTGTCAGCACAGAGCCCGACGTGGGGCTCGAACTCACAAACAATGAGATCATGACCTGAGCCCAAGTCAGACACTTAACCGACTGAGCCCCTAGAACAAATAATTCTAAAATTTATATGGATCCACAAAAGATCCCGAATCACCAAAGTGATCTTGAGAAAGAATAACTAAGCAGGGGTATCACGCTCCCTGATTTCAAACTATACAGCAAAGCTATGGTAATCAAGACAGTATGGTATCGGCATAAAAACAGACACGTAAATCAATGGAACAGAATAGAGAGCCCCCAAATAAGCCCACACATATACGGTCAATTAATTTACTAGAAAGGAGGCAAGACTATACAATAGGAAAGGACAGTCTCTTCAATAAATGGTGGTGGGGAAACTGGACAGCCACATGCAAAAGAATGAAACTGCACCACTATTTTACATCATACACAAAAATTAACTCAAAATGGATTAAAGACTTGAATGTAAGACCTGACGCTGTAAAATTCCTAGGGGAAAACACAGGCAGTAAGAGATCGGTAAGACATCATTCTTAGCAATGTTTTTTTTGGATTTGACTCCAAACGCAAGGAAAACAAAAGCAAAAATGAACAAATGGGACTACATCAAACTTAAAAGCTTTTGCACACCAAAGGAAACCATCAACAAAATAAAAGGGCAACCTACTGAATGGAGGAAGATATTTACAAATCATACACCCAATAAGGAGGTAATATCTCAAATATATAAAGAACTTATACAGCTCAATGACAAAAAAACCAACAACCCAATTAAAGATGGGCAGAGGATCTGAATAGATTTTTTTCCAAAGAAGACATATAGATGGCCGAGAGACGCATGAAAAGATGTTTAACATCACTAATTATCAGAGAAATGCAAATCAAAACCACAAGGAGATATCACCTCACACCTGTTAGAATGGCTATTATCAAAAGACAAGAAATAACAAGTGTTGGCGAGGATGTGGAGAAAAGGGAACTCTTGTGCACTGTCGGTGGGGATGCGAACGGTTGCAACCACTATGGAAAATGGTATGGAGAGTCCTCAAAAAATTAAAAGTATGATTCAGCCATTCCACTTTTGGGTATTCATCTGAGGAATACAAAAACCCGAATTCAAAAAGATATACCCACCCCTGTATTTACTGCAGCATTATTTTTTTAATGTTTTATTTATTTTTGAGAAAGACAGAAAGACACAGCATGAGCAGGGAAGGGGCAGAGAGAGAGGAAGACAAGGAATCTGAAGCAGGCTCCAGGCTCTGAGCTGTTAGGGCAGAGTCCGACGCGGGACTCGAACTCATGAACTGCAAGCTCATGACTTGAGCCAAAGTTGGACGCTTAACTGACTGAGCCACCCAGGTGCTCTGCAGCATTGTTTACAATAGCCAAGATATGAAAATCACCTAAGTGTCCAATGATGGATGAATGGACGAAGATGTAATACACACACACACCTCTCAATACTACTCAGCCATGGAAAAGAAGGAAAGGTTGCCATTTGCGACAACACGGATGGACCTTGAGGGTATTATGCTAAGTGAAATAAGTCAAATGAAGAAAGACAAACACTGTAGGATTTCACTTATATGTAAAATCTAAAAAACAAATGAACAAACAAAACAAAAACAAATTCATAGATATGGAGAACAGATTGGTGGTTATCAGAGGGGAAGGAGGTTAGAGCATGGGCCAAATGGGTGAAGGGGCTCAATTGTATAGTGATGAATGATAACGACACTTCTAGCGATGAGCACTTTGTAGTGTACGCAAACATCAAATTATAATGTTGTATACCTGAAACTTATATAATGTTATATACCAATTTCACTTCAGTAAAAAAAAAGAGAGAGTGTGTTTTGCAAAATATATATTGGCTATAACAAAAAGAGGTTACTTTGTGCATTTTTAACTTGGCGGAGAAATCATTACAATGATGAGGAGATTGCCTTTTTTAAGTCAGAATCTTGCTTGGAAAAAGGAGCTTCCAAAAGAGAATCATCAGATTTTCAGATGATTGACCAGGTCCAGAGGGTAAGACCTCTAAGGAGAAGCCAGATGGATTATTACAGATTTTCAGCAAGATAAAGTATTTGCTTTCACAGATTGCTTTAGCGTCCTGGATTGACATTTGCTGATGGTATAAAAGACAAATTAAAAACACTGGTAATGAGAAGGCCAGATAAAATATAATCCCAAACTACCCTGGAGGGACAGAGGAATTGATAAAGGTGACCTGGAGCCCCCTTCTCCTGCCCTGAACAGCCCAGGGCCCCAAGGACTATTGGGTTGGTGCCTCTCTTGATCATGGTCAACCAGCTTCTTTCTTTTCTAGGAGCTCAAATTATTATTCTAAGGCAGAACATCATCAGCTTTTTAAAGGAAGGAATTGAACTCAATGAGACTTTCCTCTGATAAGATTGAAAGACAAATGAAAGTAATTTTTTTTTTGTTTTGGTCAGCTTTATTGCTAAAGGAAATGAAGCTTCTCCCAATATGTAGCCCCCTTCAACAGGACATCTTGGAAATACTGATTTTCACACATGACCTTTCTAAAGAAAGAAACTGTGGCACAGATCTTTTGACTAACCTGACTCAAATTAGATAGTTATTAGTAGGTGGGTTTGAACCTCTGATCCGTAGTCAAATACAATTTGTAGTCAAATGTCTTGACATAGGGTGATCATGGCTTTATACCTCTACTCAGTCGACAAACATTTAGTGAGCAACCACTTGTGCACTGGAAATTCTCCTCTGTGCTGGATATAGCAGTAAACAGGAAATAAAGTTTCCCTGCCTTCAAAGAGCTTACCAACTTGTAAAGGGAGGCACATGACAAACACATAAACAAATCAATATATACTTTTAAGAAATAATACACGCCATACAGAGTGGAAAACAGAGGAACCAGTGGGTTGCTTTAGCTACGGTGGTGAAAAAAAAGACCTTTCTGAGGAGTTGGTAACAGATTTGATTTCTATTTGTGTGTAGAGAACTCAGACTAAGACAATAACCCAAAAGGCAAAGGGTGGTGACCTTAAATACCTTGGGCAAGCAAGGCAAATGTAAAGGGTGAGTCTCATTACCCTGAAATGGTCCCAAAGGCTTGTTTCACTGTCCTTCTGAGAAAAGCCAAGTCTGGCTTCTCTTAAGACACCAGTTAGAGGCTTTAAATAATCACTTGCTCTGGGGTGGTTCACCTTTAGGAGGCCAGGTGTTCTAATTCAACCCACAGATCTGTAATCTCTCTGTAGAGACAGCACTTCTGCAATTTTTTTTTTTTTTTAAAAAGGGGGCTTTGTAAAAATACTTCGCTTACACTCGAAATATAGTTTCCAGAACTAAATATAGTTTTGGCACTCCGGCCATTGGCTGACTTCCCCGCATTACATTCGCCTTTAAGGGCATGTTCACTTTCTAGCTCTCATGCTTCCAGACACGGCTGTCAGGCGGGTTCACAGCCCTGCAGGGGCAGTGTTTCAATGACCTCCCATGTTTTCATTAATTCTTAAAAAACTTCACACGAACATTTCTGCTCATATGAGGTTTTTCAAACCTTTGCCCTTGTGCTTTTTTTTTTCTTTCACAAAATCCTAAATTTGGTGCTTAGACTAATTGGACCTCAAAGTATATCATCTTTTAAATAAATATAAGACTTTGACAAGATCCAGAAACCAGTGCCGAAATGAAGTCAGGATCCTCTCCAGTTTTCTGAGGCCAGGTCAACAGAGCCACAATTCTCCCAATAGCTCCAGGGGAAAATAAAACACTCTATTTTGGGGAAGGAAGATAAACAAACATTCAAGGGGAGTATCTATTTTGGGGGGAATCTACAAGAGAGATCTCACTGAGTGGTACCTGAATTCTTTATCTGCCCAACTCTTTGGAGGTCTTTTCTGGACTCTATCTCACCCTGGGCTCCTGACTCCCGACTAACCATAGCACTGTGGTCAATTTTCTAAACACTTGCAGCCCCTTGGCCTGCTAGTCCACTGGTGAGGAAGGTGACAGAAGTCCCCTGCTGTATCACGCATCATGGTGCACTCGCTTGACCACCGTGAGTGAGCACGGGATGAATGTGAAAGCCAATGCTGCAGTAGTAGAATCGGTTTTTAAAAGAAAATAAACACGTGTCTTACAAAGCAAAGCTTAAACATATAACTTTCATTACTTGTTAGGCTTTGAAGGGAAATTTGTAGAACACAATTTCTAAGCCATTTGCTTCATTATTTCCACAGAAACCACAAGGGGAATTAAATAGGAGAGCCGAGCAGTTATAGGAATAACTCACATGGAAAAAACAGCAGCTTTTTAATGAATTCCCTGAGTATTGCAACACTGTAGAGATGATGGAAGAATGCTTTTTTAAAGTGGGGCTGAACTGAGCAAGATTAATTAAGACACTGGCTCTTGGGTGCGTCTGAGTGAATTCATCCTAGGGCCAGGTTCTTTAGTCCAATTATCTAGGAGATTCAGGGAAAAACTTGCAGTTCCCAGGAAGCTAATTGTTTAGAATAAAGACTGAGAGCTGAGAGGAGGGTATGTGGGGGGGGGGGGGGGGGGAGGGGATGAAATTCCATCAACCCATATTATTTCTTCTCTACCCAACTAGGCTTTTAGGAATAGAAACATGGGAAGGGAAGGGAATAAATAGGGTGGTGGGTCAGAAATTGCAGGCTGACAGGTTGCAAAGGGGTCCGAACCCTCTCAGTGGGGGAGGCAGAGGGAAGCAATGCGAGATGACAAACGAGAACACCCTCTCGGTTCCCGGTTACAAGCATCACTGGCTGTCCAGTACTGCAATGCTGGACAGTTTGCGTTGTCGTCTTTAAGGCCCACCACTGGCAAATCAGACAAACAGCAAAAGCATTTCAGAGAGGCAACAGAGTAAAGGCCGCGGAGCATGGAATGTGGAATCAGAGCCGGGTCCGAATTCAGGCTCTGCTCCTTACCAACTCTGTGCCTCCATTTCCTCCACCGAAAAATGGGACAATCGTCATCTCTGCTCCTGGGCTACTACGAGAATTCAGTGAGTTCGGATTTGCAAAATGCTTAGACACATGGTGAACACTCAATGAGTTTTTAAATTACTAAGTACAATTATACCTGGAATGCTTTATGCTGTGTTTCGGTAGGTTTATCAGCTAATGGAAAAGGGGAAATATTTTTGATTGCTCATAATTCATACTTCAAGTTCTATCTTTCCAAGAGTTTCTGTTTATAAAGAGCACCTTGTTATAATATTTCCATTTATTTTTACAATTTTTACAGTTCTGGAAAAATTCTCTAATGGGAATTTCCACCAAAAAAACCTTTTTTCTGAAATGAAACTGGTCTTCAGAAAGTTGGTTAATTCCATGATGGCCACCTAATATTTTTCCCCTGCATAGCATGTATATACATTGCATTATAGGTACTGGGGAGTTTTTTCTCCTCTGCGAACCGCCTTGACTTTCTTTCACACTGGGGCTTTCAAAGAATCCATTTGTGATTTTATGGAAACTTTTCTAATGAATGGTGCTGCTTTTGAAGTTGAATACACTCATTCCGTGGAAAATATAAGTAACACTTGGCACAGAGAAGAGCAGGAAAATTCTGAGAAGTAAACCAAAATATTTATATATTGGTCCACAAAAGATGTGCACCAGTGATCTTAGAATATATAGGAAAATGAGCTTTGCCTTCGATGCTAAGACCTACATCCATTTGCAACAACAACATAAAAGATGCCATAAGCTTTCCCTTTGTTACTGGGTCACCACAAGAATGTAACTTGGGTGAACTGAGTGCGTTCTCAGCACTACCTTTAGCATCTAGTCTGGTGGTCCTTGGTGGAGCCAGACTTCTCTTGTTAACTCAAAACTGTTTTGGCAAAATGTAAAAAAGCTGTCTTATTGGTCTTCATATTTCAGAAAAGATAGTTTTGAGTTAATACTGCTCTTCGAATTTATTCTGTTTCTTCCACTACTTTGCTTTTACCTAGTTGCCTAGCATTCTTGCATATTCAGTTTGAATATTCTGTAAATGATTTGTATTTGATGAATTTTATTTCCTCCAACATATTTCAATGCCAATTTTCTCCACAAAGAAAGTAGTTTGAATGGAATTATACTAAATTTCAGCAAAGGAACTGAACAAAATCATTGTCCCACTATAATAATTTCTTATAGATTTACTTCTAGGCTACTGGTTAATTTAAAGGAAAAGGAAAAAATAGGTTTCTAAAGAATAATCTATAATGTGTTCCAATTATTTTTATAAACACATAGGTATACACATACGTACATAGATATACACATATATGCACATGTGGACACACAGATGTTATAGATCTGCCTACGTAGCTTTCTTTCATATATAATGTTTCCATAATGGTTGGTAAGGTGAAGTAATTCTCTTCAGTGAATTATGTCAGGAAACCTTGAACACAGGCACTTTAAAATATCCCTCCTCAGCTATCAACAAGATAAATACCCGGTGATCATGTCCAAAGGCCGTAAGATACGAAAGCAGGTCACAAATAAAAGTGCTCATTTAACTACCATTTCCCCCATTAAGCAGGGCATATTTTAGCATATTACGTTACAGAAAACATCAAGCCTGCTGGGAAAGCTGTTATAAGCAGGGCCAAAGAAAGCAAGCTAAGGTGTATCCACTAGCCAAACACTCTTTCTCCTGAGGTGTGTTTGCCTATTAGGAGTTAGTGCACGCTCATGGTTACAAATGCACTTTTCTCCAGGCAACTGTATTCCAGGCGTGCACCTGTGGCCAAGAATCACGTGCATGCAATGCAAGAAGTCACGTCACACAGGTCCTTGACACCGAGTTCCCCAGGAACACTCTTCCAAGGACACAACAAGCGGCCTTCCTTTGCTCACGGGAGGTCACACTTGTGCCGATCGACACTAACGTGGCTCCTTACTGAGATCGCCATTCTCTTTTTTTGTTTTTGTAGAATTCGTTCCAGTGGTCCCATCTTAGCTCAGGCTGCTGTACAAAGTACCACAGACTGGGTGGCTTCTAAATGACAGAAATTTATTTCTCATAATTCTGGAGGCTGGAAATCTTCGATCATGGTGCCAGCACGGTCAAGTTCCGGTGATGGCCTTCTTTCAGACTGCAGATGGCTGTCTTCTCAGTGTATCCTCAATGGCAGAAAGAATGCAAGGGTGCATTCTGAAGTTTCTTTCACAGGGGCACAAATCCCAACCATGAAGGTCCTCCTAATACCATCACAATGGGGAGTAAGATTTCAACATGTGAATTTGGGGAAGAACACATCCGGTCCATTGAAATTACAAACTGCATTTTCAGGGTGCAAGTGGATTGATTTGGATCTTGAGTTTTGACTAGATGTGTTCCATTGTTTCTATTTTCAGAGGGGCCCTTTGACCACTCATCAGTGCCTATAGCAACGGTTGCATTCTAGGGAATATAACTACTGAGAATTACAGATGTTAAATAAAATTATATTTTTTTCTACCATTGGTTGGAAATATATAAGCAAATACTTCTCCTCTACAACTATTTTTTTTCATTTTAGAAAAAGAAATAGAATATACTCTGCCCATCTCGCTTCTGGCACAGTAAGAAAAGACCCAAGCTTCATAATTCAAGTTACTTTGAGAACAATGTCAAGTCCACAGTTGGGAAAAAAGCAGTAATCCCAAAGGGCTGGCGGGGAAGTAAAGGATCAGCCTCCAGAAGGTGCTTAGGAATTTCAAGATTGTCATAGAGGATCACGATTCATTTAAAATGCAAGTGATGGGGGAGGTATGCTCTTTATCTAGAACTTACAAGGCCCTGGTCTATGCAGAAACACATACCTCCCCTGGCAAAAGGAGAACTAAATCCCTTCCAGCTATGAAGTGAGTAATTTAAATCATTTTGAAATTTTAAAAAAGGCAGTATTGCCTTTTATGTGGTTGCACACAAATTTGAACTGAGTCAAGATTCTGGGTGTTAATTAGGCACATTCCCCCATTTAAGTGAAATAAAAACATCAAAGAGGGAATGAGAAGGAAAACACCAAGAGAACACATTTGACACTCGGGTACAATATGGTGAACCAATGAACCAACACACACACACACACACACACACACACACACACCAACAACAACAACACACAAAACAAAACTCTGAAGGCCATTTGCAAGACTCACCATGTCAGTCAGCACTTAAAGCAGCTGAACAAGCAGGTTAGCTTAGCATATGAGATTGCAGAACCAGAAGCAATCTTGGATCCAGTGTAACCCATCTTCCCTCAGTCACTGAGGGAACTGAAGCCACACCAAGTCACGTGAGCTGGACTTAGACACCTTGTAGGGAGGGTTCTGGTCTACGTGATTTGTTTATCTATAAGCAGAGTGCCCAAGTCTGACCTGACACCCTTCCCCTGGCATCCAAATACAGTAACTCATGTCCACCAGGGTCTCCTCCAGTTCATACCATATCCCTTTAGCACTCTCCAGTTTTCAGGATTTCTGGCTGTGTCTACACCGTGGTGGATAATGTGGCAGACACCGCAACTCCTGCTCCCTACTATCCCCAGTGACCTCTCCAGGCCTCTTGCTACCTTTGCCTTTAAACCACTTTGCCCCAGGTTGGATGCACAGAGTCTCTTCTTCACTGCCAAGGTGCAATGCAAAGAGGTGTGTGTTATGTAGCAAAGTCTACCAAAGACTGAAAAATGGGGAGAGGAATTGCCGCACAGTCCCCAAAATCCCTTGAAATTGGGCACCAACAGTCTCCTGGGTTTCCTCAGCTACAGCTATTATGGAGAAAGCTATTATTGACTCTCTTTCCATAGGTTTCCATCTCCCTCCTCTGTCCTCAGTTCTAAGACTTCCAATCTATTGCTTTGGGGGCACAAAGCCCATCTTCCTCAAACCCCTAATGTGTGACTAGGTCCAGGGGCAGAGCTTTGCCCATTTCGGTGTTTTCCTAAAGGCCCATTCGGTGTTTTCCTAAACGAAAGAGAAGTTGTTTTCCTGAGTTTTATCTCTTAGCATACATACATTACTGCAATTTTAAAACACAGCACCATTCTTTCTTAGGTCATGGCCACATTAAACAAAATAAAACTCAGGCACATCGAAATCATCAATCCAGAGGCCCCCTGCTCAGCTTCCAGAGCCACTGGTGGTTTACAAATTAATTTCGTCCCCTGGACACCTCTCTAACCCATCCCCCATCCCTTCCTCTGCATCACCACTGCTATGGACCAAGCCCTCACCATCTCACCCTTGACCCTGACCACTGCCTCCTAAATTTGTCTCCCTACACCAGCCTCCTCCTCTTCCAATTGCATTCAGCGGGCCACCAAAGTTTTGTCTCAAAAATTCAAACTTTATCAGGACACTCTCCCTGTTAAGTACCACAGTCACCATCACCGGCACTCAGGAGCACGTATGGTCTTACTCAGTCACAACGTAACCCTAACTTAGCATTCTATCCTCACACCCTTCCGTTCTCCTAATGACATTGCCTGGCTGCTATTAAAGCACACCTTCCCTTTTCACACCTTGGTATCTTACAGAAGGCTTTTCCTTTTCAGAATGTGACCTATAACCTCTTAAAAATATCTACCACACCTGCTTCAAGAATCAAGGCCCAGCTTGAACATCACTTCTATGAAGTCTCCCTCTTGGTTCTCATAATCTTCGGCACAAGTCCTCATTATTGCATTTTCCACATTATATTATTAATGAAAGTGATTTCCCTACCGGACTGCGAGGTAAAAAGGAACACTTGTTCTAATTCAACTCAGCTCTCTACTACTTAGTGCAATACTTAGCTCTGAGTATGTAGATACTTAGGGTACCATGTTAAGCATTTTAAATTAATTTCAACTTAAATTTCTATAAAATAAGGGAAGAGAGAGGACCCTGACTTATTTCATTCAAAATCAATGACAATGTTTCCTGGACAATGGTGGGAAAATTGACTCTATTTATGAAGAAAAATAATTTGTATTGCTATCTTAAATCATTGTGTAAAAGTGACTTCAGAATGACTTAAATACCCAAAAATGAAAGTCTCCCATTTAAAACAAAGTGGTGATCGGAAGCAATGAACTAAAAGTGCACAAAAATGGACAGATCTTAAAGACAGAGTTAAGTAAAATCAAGAAATAGGATCAGACCTAGAATACAATAGCATTTATGTAAACTAAAATCATAAATATAAAAATACAAAACCACAATACATATTTTTCCAGGATACATTCTTTTCCAAAGACATATATCGACCATGGCCGGGTGTAGGCCTAAAGCAGAGTATAGAATGAAGAAGAGAATTAACAAAATAAGACCGAAAAAAAGACACTGGTGAAATGATGATAGTGGGCTCTGAAAGAAGATTGTTTTTATATGTAAAGACACTGTTGGCCCTTGAATAAGACCAGTTTGAACTGCATGGGTCCACTAATACATGGATTTTTTCAATACAGTACGGTACTTTATATCTTCTCTTCCTAATTAGTCAGAGAAAGACAAATATCATATGCCTTCATTCATATGAGGACTTTAAGATACAAAACAAATGAACATAAGGGAAGGGAAGCAAAAATAATATAAAAACAGGGAGGGGGACAAAACAGAAGAGACTCCTAAATATGGAGAACAAACTAAGGGTTCTGGAGGGGTTGTGGGAGGGGGGATGGGCTAAATGAGGAAGGGGCATTAAGGAATCTACTCCTGAAATCACTGTTGGCACTATATGCTCACTAACTTGGATGTAAATTAAAAATAAATAAATAAATAAATAAATCTTCTTTATGATTTTCTTAGTAACTTTTTTCCTCTAGCTTGTTTTACTATAAGAATACAGTACATAATACATATAACATACAAAATATGTGTTGACTGTGTTATCAGTAAGGCTTCCAATCCACAGTGGGCTGTCAGTAGTTACATTCTGGGGGAGTAAAAAGTTATACATGGATTTTTGACTATGTAGGGGGGGTCAGAGCCCATGACTCCTGCATTGTTCAAAGGTCAATTGTATATTGAACCTATTAAAATGGTGTAGCATGAGAGGAAAATACGGGGGGAAAATAAAAAATTTTAAATAGGTGATGTAGAGGATAGTACATTATGCACTGGGCAACATAAGTAACTCAACTGTGGATCTAATGTCTAAATAATGAAATTAAAAGCTTAAACAAATGCAAGAGAATATTCAAAGTTTGGTGTCATAAAACAATGAGCATGTAGGGCAGCAGAGCATCTGTCTTCAAGGTGTGATGTCACATTCTGGCATCTGAACATCAGCTGGTGGCTCCTTTCTGAAAGCAGTGATGTAGAACAGGCCGGGGTCTGACAGAAGACTTCAGTTCCTGCTCCGTCTGGGACTTGCTGGGCGATCCCAACAGGCCACCCACTATTCCTGGGCCTGCTTCCTTATCAGAATGACACAGATAACAAAACCCATGCTTCGCCAGAGAGCGTGAGAGACCCAAGCAGGAGGGAATGCACCTTACAAATGCCTCATTTCCCTCCGGATACTGAAGACTTTAAACAAACAGAGGGGACTCCAGCTCCCAGGTGGTCCGTGGTGCCCACCACCCATTGTCAGAAGCCTGCAGCTATTGTATTAGAATGTGGGAGGGAGAGTGAGAGCTGAGGAACAGAAATGGCCCGCCCACCAAACCCACCTAGCTGTTGTCTATTAGTTTGGGTTCTGTTGAGGATCACTTAGCCATCTGTGTGTCTTTGGGGGATCATCCAGATTCTAGGGATCTGTGGTCACTATGAACCAGACCTTCTCAATTACTGGACACACTTGGCCCCCATTTCATCTCTGGAGAAGGGGGTCAGGTGGAAGTTACATGATAACAGCCTGAGGCCTACATTTCAAGGACGGGAGGACAAGATGGTTCCCATGCAAGAGGGCTGAACTCGAGATTTCCTTCCTGTTTTGATTAAATAGAAACCATTAACTGCATTTGCAGGACCAAATGCAAAGTTCACCTGTTTTACTTATCTGCCAACATAATCAAGGAAAATCCTCATTCTTTCACACAAAATAGCTCATCTGAGTTTATTAAATATTATTGTTTTTTGACACAATTTATAGTTAGTATGTCTTACAATTTAGACTGAAGGCAAATATTTATAAAACGTGGGAAATTAATTTTCAAAAAGCTCCCAAATGACTTACATTCAGGCAAAGAGAACAATGACTTTTTTAACCACTAATGGTTGAATCAGCTGTGTTAAAGACATGAACTCTCCCAGAAGTAAACTGAAGACAACTTATACTGAAGTCCTTTCATGAGCTACCACTGCCTATCGCCCTATTCTGTAGCTTTCTTCCTGGGAACCTGGCACTGTTTTCACACCATACCTCACACAGCTGCATAACATGCTATGGGACAGGTGAGTGACCAGCGGAAACAGTCTCGAAGGAAAGAGAACATTGACTGTTGAAATTACTCACAAGACTTACAGTCTTGTGGGCCTAGAACTCAAGCCTCTGACTTAATCTTAGAAACCTGAATTGATCTTGACTTCTAGGGGAAATGGTGGAGTAGGGGGACACTAAGCTCACCTCATCCCCTCAATACACCTCCATAACACCCTCATCAGTGTAAATAACCCAGAAAATCACCTCAAGACCGGCAGAACAGACTCCACAGCTCAATGTAGAGGAGGGGCCGCATCAAAGAGATGCAGTGGGGAGCTAAACAGACCTGCAAAGGCTGTCCCCTGGAAGGAGGGAGGGAGCCACAGGCGTGACGAGGGGAGAGAAACAGACTCACGCCAAGGAGTCCACAAGGGGAAGACGAATCCACATAATTTTGGCTTTCAAAACTAGAGGGGCCAAATTTCATGTGTTCTTCTTACAATCAGTGGGACTTAACACCTGGAACTTTAAAACTCAGCAGGTTTGGCTCTGGGAGAGCCAGGAGGGTGAGAGGAAACTGAGTCTGCACAACAAACAGCCCTACAGAGATACAACATAAAAACAGCAGTTTGGGAAATGTCTGGGGTTTATGGGAGGGAGATTCATTTACTAATCTCAGACCGTGTGCTGGAGAGGCATGCACCATTGGGAGACTTCTCCATAAAAAAGGAGCTGGCAGGTGCCATTTCCCTCCCCGACCCCCCAGCATACACACACGGAAACCTGCAGAAACCAGCACGGTGCTGACACTAACTTGCTAACACCGTGCATCCCACCCTGCTCACTTCTGCAGTGGGCCTCTTCCAACCCAGCCTGCCTCAGTCCCAGAGGCTGCAGGTCCCCTCCTGCAGCAGACCAGTGAAAACCTTGCTCATACCACCTGCCCTGCCTCTGCATTCACTGCAGTCCTGCCCGCTCCACTATGCTCTTGGCCGGAGCCCATCTGCAGTAGGGCCACAAGCCTGGCAAAGTGCAAGCAGCCCCAACAGGGATCAGCAACACTCCAAAGTGACTCCTGCCCTGGGGAGAGGGGAAGATAACACAGACACTGGTCCCACAGGTGCCCCAGCAGTGGGCTAGGGGCAGACAGCTGATCTGGCTACAGGCCCCACTCACCAACAGAAGCTTCTCAGGAGACAACACAAGGAAGTACCCCGCAGCTCAGTGCTACGGCATCTTTGGCAAATGCCTGGTGTGACTCAACTCAAGCCCAAGGCGGCCTCAGACTGGCCCACGAACAACATACGGACTGACCCCCGCCCACAACAGGCAAAGAGAGACACTGAAGACAATTGGACTGAAAGAAAAACCAGTTCAGCCAAAACAGAGGATGCACACAACACACACAGGAGACAC
Organism: Lynx canadensis; assembly: GCF_007474595.2. Lineage (NCBI taxonomy): Eukaryota > Metazoa > Chordata > Mammalia > Carnivora > Felidae > Lynx > Lynx canadensis. Next base: position 8,151,481 of record NC_044321.2, read on the forward strand.
CTCTGAAGCGCCAGTTTCTGGTGAACAGGGGACATGGCACCACAGGGCACTACAGGACCTCCTCTTCATAAAGCCACTACTTTCAAGAGCAAGAGCTGTAAATGACTTTCCTAACACATAAAAACAGACACAGAGAGTTAGACAAAATGAGGAGACAGAGGAATATGTCCCAAATGAAAAACCAGGACAAAATCACAACAGACCTAAATGAAACAGAGATAAAGTGATATGCCTGAGAGGGAATTTATGTAACAGTCATAAAGATACTCACTGGACTTGAGAAAAGAGTGGAGGATCTCAGTGAGACCCTCAACAATGAGACAGAAAACATAATAAAGAACCAATCAGAGATGAAGAACTTAACTGAAATTAAAAATATACTAGGGAGGGGCACCTGGGTAGCTCAGTTGGTTAAGCCTCTGACCTTGGTTTTGGCTCAGGTCATGATCTCACAACTCTTGAGATCGAGCCCTGAGTCGGGCTCTGTGTTGACAGCACAGAGTCCACTTGGAATTCTCCCTCCCTCTCTCTCTGCCCCTCCCCTGCTTTCTCTCTAAATAAATAAATAAACAAACAAACTTAAAAAAGTACACTAGAGAAGGGATGCCTGGCTGGCTCATTTGGTCGAGTATGCAACTCTTGATCGTGGAGTAGTGAGTTTAAGCCCCATGGAGGGCACTGAACCTACTTTAAAAATATGCTAAAGAAAATAGACTAGAGGAAGCAGGAGAATGGATCAGCAACATGGAGGATAGACTAAAATGGAAGCAACCAAGCTGAACAGGAGAGAGAAAAAATAATCATACAAAATGAATATAGACTTAGTGAACTCAGCAACACCATCAAGAGTAATAACATTTCCATTATAAGGATCACAGAAGAAAATAGAAGAGAAGAGGGTGGAAAATTTATTGGAAGAAATAACAGCTGAAAACTGCCCAAATCTGGGGAAGGAAACCTAAATCCAGATCCAGGAGGGAGAGAGGACCCATAAACAAAATCCACACCAAGGAAGTCCACATCAAGACATATAATAATTAAAATGACAAAAAGTAGTGATAAAGAGAGAATTTTGAATGCAGCAAAAGAAAAGAAGATGGTTATATACAAGGGAAACACCATAAGGCTATCAGCTGTTTTTTCAGCAGAAAGTTTACAGGCCAGAAGGCAGTAGCATGATATATTCAAAATCCTGAAAGGAAAAAAACCTGCAGCCAGTAATACTCTATCCAGCAAGACTATCATCCAGAATAGAAGGAGAGATAAAGAGTTTCCCAGACAAACAAAAGTTAAAGGAATTCGTCACCACTAAACCAGCCCTACAAGAGATGTTAAAGGGGACTCTTTGGGTGAAAAGGAAAGACCACAAGTAGAAGTAAGAAAAGGAGGAAGCACAAAAGCAGTAAAAATAAGTATATCTATAAAAACCAGTCAAAGGACTCACAAAATAAAAGGATGTAAAGTATGACATCATATACCTAAAACATGGGAGGGGAGAGAAGTAAAGAATGGGTTCAAACTTAAGTGGCCAGCAACTTAATACAGACTGCTATATGCAGAAAATGTTACATACTAACCTAAAGGTAACGTAAGGGTAACCACAAATCAAAAACCAGTTACAGGTAGGTGTACCTGGGTGATTCAGTCACTTCAGTGTCCAACTCTTGATTTTGGCTCAGGTCATGATCTCACGGTTCATGGGTTTGAGCCCCAAGTCGGGCTCTGTGATGACAGGGCAGAACCTGTTTGGGATTGGATTCTCTCTCTCTCTCCCTCGCTCCCTCTCTCTCTCTCTCTCTCTCTCCCCCCCCCCGCCCCTCCCCTGCTCACTCACACATGTACTCTCTTTCTCTCTCTCAAAAATAAATAAGCTTTTAAAAAAAACAGTAGTAGGTATGCTAAAAGCAAAGAGAAATGAATCCAACCAAATCACTAAAAACAAAAGCCAACAAACCGTGAGAGAAGAGAGGAAGAGAAGGAACAGAGAAGAACTATAAAAACAACCATAAAACAAGTAACAAAATGGCAATAACTACATATCTATCAATAATTACATTGAATGTAAGTAGATTAAATGCTCCAATCAAAAAAATATAGAGGGTGATGGAATGGATAAAAATGAAACATATGAGATTCCTGGGTGGCCCAGTTAGTTAAGCATGCAACTTTTGATTTCAGCTCAGGTCACGATCTCATGGTTGTGAGATAGAGCCCCATGTTGGGCTCTGTGCTGTGTGTGGAGGCTGCTTAAGATTGTCTCTCTCCCTCTCCCTCTGGCCTCCCCTGCTCACTCTTGCTTTCTCTCTAAAAAAAATAATGCAAGATCTATCCATGTGCTGCCTACAAGAGAATAATTTCAGACCAAAAGACACATGCAGATTGAAAGTGGAGGGATGAGGGGTGCCCGGTAGCTCAGTGGGTTAAGCATGTTACTCTTTATTTAGGCTCAGGTCATGATCTCACAGTTTGTGAGTCCAAGCCCTGCGTTGGGCTCTGTGCTGACAGTTCAGGGCCTGCTTGGGACTCTCTCTCTCTCTCTCCCTCCCTCCCCCACTCATGCTCTCTTCTCTCTCTCTTTCTCTCTCTCTCTCTCTCAAAATAGATGAATAAGCATTTAAAGGGGGACACCTGGGTGGCTCAGTCAGTTAAGCATTCAACTCTTGATCTCAGCTCAGGTTATGATGCCATTGTGCATGAAATTGAGTCCGGGGTCAGGCTTTGCACAGACAGCAGGGAGTCTGCTTGGGATTCTTTCTCTGCATCTCTCTCTGACCCTCCCCCACTTGTACATGTGTGTTCTCTCTCTCTCAAAATAAATAAATATTTTTTAATTAAAATAAAAGAAGAAAATTCTCAAATAAACAACCTAACCTCACACATAGAGGAGCTAGAAAAAGAAGAATAAACAAAACCCAAAAACAGTAGAAGGAAGGAAATTATAAGGATTAGAATAGAAATAAACAAAATAGAAACTAACACACACACACACACACACACACACACAGAATAGAACAGATCAATGAAACCATTTCAAATGGTTCATTTGAAAAGATCAGTGGGGCTCCTGGGTGGCTCAGTAAGTTAAGCATCCAACTTTTGCTCAGGGCATGATCTCGCAGTTTGTGAGTTTGAGCCCCGCATCAGGCTCTGTGCTGACAGTGCAGAGCCTGCTGGGAATTCTCTCCTTATCCCTCTGTCCCTCTGCCCCTCCCTGCTTGTGCTCTCTCTCTCAAAATAAATGAATAAACTTAAAAAAAAGATAAACAAAATTGATAAACCTTTAGCCAGACTCATCAAGAGAGAGAAGTAGGGGTAGACTCACATAAACAAAATAAGAAACAAAAGAGCAGAAATAACAACCAATACCAGAGAAATACAAAAAATTAAAAGAGAATATTATGAAAAAGTATATTGCAACAGATTGGACAACCCAGGAGAAAAAATGCATAAATTCTTAGAAACACGTAACCTCCCACAACTAAATCAGGAAGACACAGAAAATGTGAATGGACTGATTACCAACAATGAAAGTGAGTCACCAAGCAATTTTAAAATTTGTATGGAACCACAAAAGACCCCAAACAGCCAAAGCAATCTTGAAAAAGAAGAACAAAACTGGAGGTATCACAATTCCAGACTTCAAGCTAGACTACAAAGCTGTAATAATCAAAACAGTATGGTACCAGCACAAAAACAGACACAGAGATCAAGAAGACAGAATAGAAAGCCCAGAAATAAACCCACAATTATATGGCCAATTAATCTTTGACAAAGCAGGAAAGAATATGCAATAGGAAAAAGACAGTCTCTTCAACGAAAAGTGCTGGGAAAGCTGGACAGCTACATGCAAAAAATGAAACTGGACCACTTTCTTTCACCGTACACAAAAATCAATTCAAAATGGATTATGGACCTAAATATGAGACCTGAAACCATAAAAATCCCAAAAGAGACCACAGGCAGTAATTTCTCTGATGTCAGCCATGGCAACATTTTTTTTAAATATGTCTCCTGAGGCAATAAAAACAAAAGCAAAAATAAATTATTGAGACCACATTAAAATAAAAACCTTCTGCACAATCAACAAAACTAAAAGACAACCTACTAAATGGGAGAAGATATTTGCAAATAACATATCCAATAAAAGGTTAGTAGCCAAAATATATAAAGAACGTAGACAACTCAACACCAAAAAACACAAATAATCCAATTAAAAAATGGGCAGTGGTGCCTGGGTGGCTCAGTCAATTGAGCATCCAACTCTTGCATTTGGTACAGGTCATGATCCCAGGAATGTGGGATCAAGCCCACGTCAGGCTCCGCATGGAGCGTGGAGCCTGCTTAGGAATATCTCTCTCTCTCTCTCCCTCCCTCCCTCCCTCTGCCACTCTCCCCTGCTCACACACACACTCTCTCTCTCTCTTAAAAAAAAAATTGGGCAGAAGACACAAACACACATTTCTCCAAAGAAAATATACAGATGGCCAACAGACACATGAACAGTTGCTCGACATCACTAATGATCAGGGAAATGTAAATCAAAACCACAATAAGATATCACCTTACACCTGTCAGAATGGCTAAAATCAAAAACACAAGAAAAAACAACTGTTGGCGAGGATGTGGAGAAAAAGGAACCCTCCTGCACTGTTGGTGGGAATGCAAACTGGTGCAGTCACCGTGAAAGACAGTATGGAGCTTCCTCAAAAAATTTCAAATAGAATTACCATACGATCCAGTAATTCTACTACTAGGTATTCACCAAAAGAACATGAAAACACTAATTCAAAGGAATATTTGCACCTTTACATTTATTGCAGCATTATTTACAATAGCCAAATTACGTAAGCAGCCCAAGTGTCCATCAACAGATGAATGGATAAAGAGACAGTGTGTACACACACACACACACACACACACACACAGAGGAATATTATTCAGCCATTAAAAAGAATGAGAACTTGCCACTGGAAACAACATGGATGGATCTAAACAGTATAATGTTAAGTGAAATAAGTCAGAGAAAGACAAATACGTTATGATTTGACTCACGCACAGAATTTAAGAAACAAAACAAAGAGAGACAAACCAAAAACCAGACTCTTAACTGTAGAGAACTGATGGTTAACAGAGGGGAGGTGGGTGCAGGGATGGGTGAAATAGGTGAAGGGGGTTAAGAGTACACTCATCATGGAGCGCCTGGATGGCTCAGTCAGTTGAGAGTCTGACTCTTGATTTTGGCTCAGGTCATGATTTCACGGTTAGTGGGGTCGAGCCCTACTTCAGGCTCTGTGCTGACAGCATGGAGCCTTCTTGGGATTCTCTATTTCTATCACTCTCTGCCCCTCCCCCAGCCCCACCCCCACACATGCTCACACTCCCTCTCTCAAAATAAGTAAACATTTTTTTAAAAAGAGTACGGGGTGCCTGGGGGGCTCAGTTAGTTAGGCATCCTACTCTTCATTTTGGCTCAGGTCATAATCTCGTGGTTCATGAGATCGAGCTCTATCACCGAGCTCTGTGCTGACAGTGTGGCGCCTGCTTGGGATTCTCTCTCTCTCCTCCCTCTCTCTTCCCCTCCCCCCAGTCATGCTCTCTCTCAAAACGAATAAATTTTTTAAAAAAGTACATTCATGATGAGCACTGAGTAATGTAATTGTTGGATCACTATATTGCACACCTGAAACTCATATAACACTGCATGTTAACTATACAGGGATTAAAATGTTTTAAAAAAGGAAACTTGGGTTGATCTTGTTGCTTTGTGCTAGCAATTATTCTGTCCACGCAGGAACAAAAAAAGGAATATTTTTCTTGATGCAAAAATTCCTGACTTTGGGCTAAAATGAAAGATTGGTGCTCTCTGTAGCAGCAGACAGAGAGGCGAGTTGCAAAGAGCTTGCTCGCATTTTGTCATTGAGTATGTGTGTGCTGTGATGCAGTTCAACATTGTTCACATGAAGATAAAGTAAGCGAAGAGGAGGGGGCTAGAAAGAGAAGAGAAGTAACTTTATCTGTGCCCTATTGAGCAGCTTTTTGAAACCTGAGTCATCAGTTCGGGGCTGTCCCGTGGGAAATGGCCAGGAAGTGATAAACAAAAGAAATGATGGAATCCAAATGGAAAAACACTGCTCTGTGAGCTATTGGCGGCACAAAGAGGAAAATGAGATAGAAGGTGTTTATCCTACCAACATGCATACAGTGCTCGGACAGATCAGTTTCCAGACTGAAATGTATAGTCATGTCATGTTCTGTTCATTTCTTTCTGTGCATAAGCCTCATGATGTCATAAACTTAAAGTAATAAAACTGCTACTTTCTATTCAATTTACATGGGTACAGCCCAATAGCAGAAGAGATATTTGCACTGGAAAGGAACAGTGGTGACAGAAATGGAATTAGAAAAACCTGATGGCTCAGTACCACTGATGTTAATTACTTGCTTGCCATCAATATGAGGAAAACTAAATCCCCAGTTCCCATTTTATTCAATTCAACTCATCAGCAAGATGTCACCCCAATCTGGGAGGACAAGCACAGAAAAAGCTCATAATAAAGAAGAGTGGGATTAATCATCTATTGGACATGGAGAATCTTTTATGATTATTATAGTTGTATACCATTTCTATAAATATCAGGTACAAAATCTTAAATATTGCTACCTGTTTAATGGATTGTTAAGAAATATACTCTTCAGAGTAGGAACCATGTTTTAACATATAAAATATATTAAAGATATTAAACACTGATATAATACTACCATTTATTGAGCACCTATGACATATTAATATGACATATTATGACATAAGACATATGACATAATATGACATATGTAGATTTATTAATCTGCTTCCTCAATACAAAAACCATTAAATAAACAATTATCATGAGCAAGGTAATCTAGTTCTCTTTAAAAACGTGCCTGGGTGGGGGCACCTGGGTGGCTCAGTCGGTTAAGCGGCCGACTTGGGCTCAGGTCACGATCTCGCAGTCCGTGAGTTCGAGCCCCGCATCGGGCTCTGTGCTGACCGCTCAGAGCCTGGAGCCTGTTTCAGATTCTGTGTCTCCCTCTCTCTCTGACCCTCCCCCATTCATGCTCTGTCTCTCTCTGTCTCAAAAATAAATAAATGTTAAAAAAAAAAATTAAAAAAAAAAAAAAAAACGTGCCTGGGTGGCTCAGTCGGTTAAGCATCCGACTTCGGCTCAGGTCATGATCCCACGGTCCATGAGTTCGAGTCCCGCGTCGCGTTTTGTGCTGACAGCTCAGAGCCTGGAGCCTGCTTTGGGTTCTGTGTGTGTGTCTCTCTCTGCCCCTCCCCCACCCATGCTCTCTGTTTCTGTCAAAAATAAATAAACATTAAAAAAAAAAAAACCTGCCAGCTAAGTGAGTTCTCCAACGGAACTCTCTCTGGAGGTAGTGCATATTATGCTGTTATTGCTTAACATATGTGAAAATCCTTTACACAAAGGGTCTCCGATGTCAGTTTAGAATCAAACAACGCTTGTGTCTTTAAAAGTTATGTATTATTAAAATAAATGAATAAATAAAAGTTATGTATTAATTTGATTCAAAATATATGTGTTTCACCTTGACTCATCTTTCTTATCAGGGTTGATCCAAGTGGCTTTTATCTAAGTCAAAACATTAAACACATTCGCAAAGCACTCACTGCTACTGTACTAAGCGCAATTTCATAAGACAGGTTGCCCAAGTACTCTGGGCGAAGGCATCATCACTGCTACATTTAACGCCTCCCAAGTCTTTGTCAAAGGGAATACCTGTGCTTCTTTTATGGGAGAAAATTCTGGTGAGGATGCATAAAAAGATCGGTCACAGGATGGTTAAGGAGTTGTAACTCCCTATCTGCACTCCTCATTCTCATCTGAGGTCCCTGTGTCTTGTTTCACTGAGAAAATCAGAAGGCTTCTTCCTTTTTTCTCAGCACTAAATCTAAGCCATGCACCTTCTTTCCAACTGTTCCTCTGGAAGAGCTGCCCACATTCTAATCCAGTGTTTCTCGCTAGCTTTTAAATCTCTGTGGCAACTGAAGTTAGCCCTTTTTATATTCCTAATAGTGGGTTGTGTGTGTTTGCCTTCTCTAGTTTATGCGTTGTGTCAGTTGTCACTACTGTTAGTCTTTTAAAAAATAACTTGGTTTTTATTTTAATCTACTCCTTCTTTTAACTTATCTTTATTGCTCTCATCCCTCTACATTCTTTGAACTTATTCTGTTTCTTTTCTAACTTCTTAGAGGTTTCATTTATTTTTAGGCTTCTTTTCAATATGAGCATCAGAGTCTATAAACTCCCTGTTAAATCCCTCAAATTTCATATTATTTTTAATATCTTTAAATTATAAGTATTTTCAAATGTCCAATGTGATTTCCCCTTTCAACTGTACATACATTTTAATGTTTCTTTGTTTCCCAAAGTGTGTGGTATGTTTTTGTTTTCTACTATTTGCTTGTTCTTGATTTCTAATGTGGTTGTGATCAGAAAAGAGAAGATACATGATCGTGGTTTTTTGACACTTGCTTAGATTATTTTATGTTCCAGTACATAGTCACTTGTTGTGAAGTTCCACATGTGCTTGAAAAGAATACATACTGTCTAGTTCTGTATAGTAGGCATGCCCCCTTGCCTCTCTCTCTCTCTCTCTCTCCACACACACACACACACACACACACACACACACAGGCACAGGCACACGCGCACATACATATATATGTGACAAGCCTGTATATAAGATCTTCCATATCATAATGCTTTCCTTCATCTATGAATTGCTGAGAAGAAAAAGTGAAAATGATCCCAATCATTGTAAGTTTGCTATTTCTGCTTATAATCCCATCAATAGATGTTTTACAGATTTTGAAGCTATGTTATGAGGCAATCTAAGCTTCAAATTGTCAGAATTCCTTGTCCATTATGAATCACTAGATTGCACCCCTAAAACTACTATTACACTGTATGTTAACTAACTGGAATTTAAATTAAAACTTCCAAAAAAAAAAAAAGAAAAAATTCTCATGCATGAAACCAATTAATGAAAATTAATATTTAACAGCCCTCTTAGTAATATATTTTGCCTTAAAGCCAATTTTGTGTGATATTACCCTGGACATACCAACTTTCCCTTGCTTAATATTTTTCTGATATAACCTTTCCCATCATCTTATTTTCAACATTTCTGTGCTGTTTCGAGAGGTGCTTCTTATAAACAATATAACTTAGTGGGGCGCCTGGCTGGTTCAGTTGGTAGAGTACGTGACTCTTGACCTTGGGGTTGTAAATTCGAGCCCCACATTGAGTGTAGAGATTACTTACAAATAAAATCTTTAAAATTATATATACATATAAATTAGAAAAAAGTTTTTTTTTAAATTCAGGCTGCTGGTCATTACTTTTTAACTAGAGAGTTATTATTGTGGAGCACTCGGGTGGCTCAGACAGTTAAGTGTCTGACCCTCGATTTCGGCTCAGGTCATGATCTCAGCAAGGAGTGTGGAGCCTGCTTGGGATTCTCACTCTCTCCCTCTCTCTGTCCCTCCCCCATCTGTGCTTGCTCTCACTCTCTAAATAAATAAATAAATAAATAAATAAATAAATAAATAAACAAACAAACAAACAAACTTTTAAAAAATTATTGTGATTGTTAACTACTTGGGTTCATTTTTCTATCTTGGTGTATGCTTTTCCTTTGTCCCAATCTTTCTTTTCTCTTTTTCTCTTCCCCTATTCCTGCTGTCGATTGGATTAAGTTTCCTCTCTATTTTTCTCCTCTCCTAGGGTATATCTGGTCCTGCCAGATTGCTCCACACTGCCCTAGAGACCTGCTCACTGGCTACTGCTTCTGTTTCCCTGAGTTTTGCCCCAAGAAACAGTTCTCCAGCAGGCCTGGGGCATATCTGCTTCGATAGCTGCTCACGTTTGCATAACAGCAACTCTAGGTAGTTAGAGAGATATCTGACTCATTTTCATTCAGATGGATAAGTAGGCCCAATCTAAATTTCTGTTTTGAGGATATTTCAACTGCCATGAATGCGATCAGCTGGTATATTCTCTAGATTTCTCAGACGAAGCCTACTTTATCTTAGTTCACTAAACCAATGAGGCAAAAGTATTTGCTAATTATACAGCTCAGAAAATGTCGGCTGCTTTCATGTGGTACAGAAATGTAAATCTCTACTATGCCTGCTCTTGGCAAATGGAAACTCCATCTGGGAAGAAGAACAAATAAGAGAAAGGTCTATGATTAAGGGCTAAGCTGGGTGCTAGAAGGCCGTAACTACAGACATTCAGAAATGGGAACCGTGAGCTAGAGCAGGCAGGAATGGCTTCGTAGGAGAAGTAGAAGCTGATCCCAACGAGCAGCACTTGCCCCGCACACTTCTCTATTGCATAATATACCATTCTCTTAAGAGGTAGCTATTTATCTATCATTGTTCACCCTGAAGTATTTCTCAGAATATGAATCACCTGGGAGTCTTGTTAAAAGGCAGATTCTGGTTCACTATGTCTGTTGCATTTGTAGAAAGCGATGGTGATATTGACCCTGCTGTTCCACAGACTGCCCTTTGAGTACAAGGTGATGGATTATCAGTTCTCTGAGGCAGGGACCAGGTTTCACTCACGTTCGCATTCCCCAAGCCCAGCACACTGCATGGCACACAGTAGGCTCAATAAATGCTGAATGAACTCCAGAATGAATGAGAATGAAGAAGGGGCATCACTCCAGTGAAGGATATTGAGAAAGGCGACGGGAAAGGGCAATGTTGGGAGGACAAAGAGTTAACATGACAGTTGTAGAGAACTGGGTCAATGAGGAGTAAATGATGACACTCCATGAAAACCAAGTCTAGAATTTTGTATTTAAAAAGTCTTAAAATGTGCAATCAGTAAGGACTCTGGACAGAAGAGTGATGAGAGAGAGTTTTAAAGATAAATTTGTCATGAAGGCATAAAACAGATTTCTTCCACAAGTCACTGCCATAATTGCACATCCAATACTAATCATATTCCTCAGTTATGGGATTTCTGTGAGATGGGCGCTCACCAACTCATGCTCTTTTGTATACAACCAAGTCTTTAGCACCAGGGCTGGCCTACACATGCTCCCTTACTTTTGTACTCTCCGTTCTACATTATCTGAAACATTAAAGCAAACCCACATCCCATAGGAAGCATAATTCACTGCTGTAAAAAAAAAAAAAGTTGACTTTATAATTATGTTTTATGATATTTGGCTACAAGTAACTTTTTTTTTTTTTTTTTAAATTTTTTTTTTTTTTTTCAACGTTTATTTATTTTTGGGACAGAGAGAGGCAGAGCATGAACGGGGGAGGGGCAGAGAGAGAGGGAGACACAGAATCGGAAACAGGCTCCAGGCTCTGAGCCATCAGCCCAGAGCCCGACGCGGGGCTCGAACTCACGGACCGCGAGATCGCGACCTGGCTGAAGTCGGACGCTTAACCGACTGCGCCACCCAGGCGCCCCGAGTAACTTTTGATTCATGAATTGGTTATAATTTCTCAGCAGTCATCATGCATACACATCAGCTCTTGCAAAGTGAGAAAATATAACTTACAGATGGTTTTCAAATGTCATGAAATGTTTATGGATACTAACTGTATTAATTATTGAAACTGACATAGTGTCAGGCTTTGTGGACATTTAATTAAACATTTATTATTCATTTCTATTTTACAGTTTTCACTTTGTATTTTTAAGCCCATAAATTTGATTGCAAGTCTCAAATATTTTTTAAATCCCTAAAAAGCTCCAAAGCCTTAATTATATGCTTACAGGATGTAATGAATAAATTGGCCCTACCTCCACCCCACACCTGCTTTAATCCTATATCAAGAATGTGATCAACCAGGGGCACCTCGGTGGCTCAGTCAGCTGACTGTCCAACTTCAGCTCAGGTCATGATATCGCAGTTCATGAGTTCAAGCCCCACATCGGGCTCTCTGCTGTCAATGCAGAGCCAGCTTCGGATAATTTGTCTCCCTCTCTCTCTGCCCCTCCCCCACTCTTGCATACATTCTCTCTCTCTCTCTCTCTCTCTCTCTCTCTCTCTCTCTCACTCTCTCTCTCTCAAAAATAAACATTTTTAATAAATAACTAAAACTTTCATCCAAAAAAGATGTGATCAACCAGATGGTAACTATAATTACCGTTATCACTTCACAGTGTATATAAATAGCCAATCATGTTGTACGCCTAAAACCAATATATGTCAGTTATACCTCAACAAAAAAATATAATCGATCACTTTTATGACCTTAGAAACAATTGGCAACGATGATCACTGTATCACAGATACAGTGTCAATTAGTTTACAGCCTCTAGCAGACTTAAGATCCCATGCACATTGGCTGATTCAAGTTGGTAAAAATGGCAATATAGTCTTGAATAACCGAAATCTGATTTTATCGATATTTAATATTGATCAAAATTTAATATTGATATGAATTTTGTTTCTCAACCATTTCCAAAGGGTCTTACAAAAAGGTACTTTCTGGGGCGCCTGGGTGGCGCAGTCGGTTGAGCGTCCGACTTCAGCCAGGTCACGATCTCGCGGTCCGTGAGTTCGAGCCCCGCGTCGGGCTCTGGGCTGATGGCTCAGAGCCTGGAGCCTGTTTCCGATTCTGTGTCTCCCTCTCTCTCTGCCCCTCCCCCGTTCATGCTCTGTCTCTCTCTGTCCCACAAATAAATAAACGTTGAAAAAAAAAAATTAAAAAAAAAAAAAGGTACTTTCTTTGCTCGCTTGTCTTTTTCATGTTATGAATTATTTTTCATGCAATTTTATTAAACATCGACTCATTTATTTGCCACTAGTTAAATATATTACTGCAACATGCGTGATTTCTTAAAATAGGAGCTAGAGTTATTTTCACTAAAATAATTTCTCCTTAGAAGCCCCATTTGCAAAAGTCTATTTTAGGCATGCCTTTTGAACTTAATTTTGATCTGTGTTTACTGTGTATCACTAGTCTTCTATTTATAGCCAGGGGATTAACATTCCCATGTTCCCTTTGACCTATTATTCCCAACATCTAATTCCTCCACCAAGACCTAATTAAATGTAAATTAAAGTATTTAAGAGTCCAAATTACTTAAGTGAAATTATGTGGCCTGTGTCTGTAAGAACTTGAACATTTTCTTAAATAACTGAAAGCTGACTTTATTTACCCACAGTTATGTTTTCGTGATATTGAAGATCATATTAGCCTTGTGTGATGATATAAAAGCTCTAAAAAACAACTGACCCATTAGGGCAGCTACGTAAATTTTCAAAGGGTTCCTGTCTCCGCCCTTTTGGGTTACTATCGCAGAATACCACACACTAGATGGCTTACAAACACCACACATTTATTTCTCACAGTTCTGGAGGCTGCGAAGTCCAAGATCAAAGTACCGGCAGGTTCAGTGTCCGGCCAGAGCCTGCTTCCTGGTTCATAAATGGCTGTCTTCTTGTATCTTCACATGGTGGAAGGGACAAGCAAGCTCTCTGGGGTCTCTTTAACAGGAACACTAATCTCATTCATAAGGACCTCTGTCCTCATAACCTAATCACTTCCCAAAGGCCCACCTCCAAATACCATCATATTGGGGGTTAGCTTTCAACTTAAGAATTTGGGTGGTATGGGGCACCTGGGTGGCTCAGTCAGTTGAGCATCTGACTCTTGATTTCAGCTCAGGTCATGATCCCAGAGTCATGGGATTGGATCCCATGTTGGGTTCCACACTGAGCGTGAAGCCTGCTTGAGATTCTCTCTCTCTTTCCCTTTGCCCCCTCCCCTGCTCACTACCTCTTTCTCTCTCTCTCTAAAATAAATAATTTAATTAATTAATTAATTAATTTGGGGGGTGCACCATCTATAGCAGTTACTACGTGTTTTTAAGTATATAACACGAGGCTAGGTATCAGAGGAAAGCTATAAGAAATGATTTAACAAAGGAAGGATGAACCTAGATAGAGACTCTGCTAGCCACCTACTCAATAACCCATATTGACAGGACACCTCAGTGGCTCAGTCGGTTAAGCATCCAACTCTTGATATCAGCTCAGGTCATGATCCTGCAGTTTGTGAGTTAGAGCCCTGCACTGGGCTCCACGCTGAACGTGCAGAGCCTGCTTGGGGTTCTCTCTCTCCCTCTCTGTCCCTCCCTCCCTCCCTCTCTCTGTCTCCCTCAAAATAAATAAATAAATTTAAAAAAAAAAACAATCTCTCAATTCTTCCCAGAAGATGCATTTTCCAAGTCTGTCTTGGAGTGAGTGTTGGCCATGTGATACCAAGATGATACATGGAACATAAGCCAAAGCTTTCAGAGGGTTTTGAAGAAGCTTCTGCACCCATGATTAAAGAAAACAGCTAGCATGGGTCTTCTCCCTTCTTATGGCCTTGAACATAAAAATGAAGTATGAAACCGCAGCACCCATTCTGTGGCCATTTACCAACACGCATGAGGAAAAAGCAAGCAAATCTAAGCAATGCTGGGCTTGATATCATGGAGTCATACAACCAATGCTAACGGCCAGCTGCCATTTCTAGATTTCTTGATGTGTGAGAACAAATGCTGTGAAGACACTCCTAGCTGTTACGTCACATGCAACTAAATGCATTCCTAACAATACACTTGTGAACTTCCCATCTAAGAATATGCCACTCAAAGTGTGGTCCATGAACCAGCAGCCTAAGTACCACCTGAGAGCTTGTTAGAAATGCAGAATCTAGGCCCACCTCAGACTCAGAATCAGAATCTGTATTTTTTAGAAGACCTCCAAGTGATGTGTATGCACGTTAAAGTTTGAAAATCATGTTTCTAAGATATTCTGCAAATAAGGAGAGAAAAATACACTCTTTGTACATATATAAAATCAAAGTAATTTTTTCCAAACAAGGAATTTATGGCGGGGGGGGGGAAGGGAGGCAAGGGGCTTAGTTTCAAATATGTGTCTGCATATCACCTTCTATGTGCCAGGCATTTTGTTTATTCATACATACACAGCACAGTTTAAATTCACTATACGACTTAAGCCTCGGATATGGTAGTCATTTAGTCATTGATCCACATGTTATAGATGAGGGAATACGGCTTTAAAAAGTGCAGTGATTTCTAGAACCATCCAGACAGAGCTGCTTTTTGAACCTAGGTCCTCCTGACTTCAATGCCTTCCCTCTCTTTCTGCTATACTACACTGAATTTCTGGCTACACATTGAAAGGAGGTGGAAAATGAATAAAACTTTTGAACAGAGGGAAGACGTGCTTTAAGGTGAGGGACCAATGGAACCAACTGTTAGGGTCTGTGTCTCTGGACAGAATTTGGGAGATTAGGGAGATCAAAGGCTCCTGGAGGAAAAGAGAACAAGATGGGAAAAGATAGAGGAGAGAGGAGTTTACACTGTGAATGGCAAATTCCAGGCACACACTTAATTCAGACGAAAAAACTAAAGCTGTGAAGGATGAAGAAGCAACCAACGTTATGAAATTGAATTGCTTCAGAAATCCTCAGCCAGAATTCTAAACTCACATAGTTGTTTTCTGGCATGAAGTCCTGGAGACCATTTCTTATCTGAAACATTCATTTTTGTTCATATTCATAGGCAGTTCTGCTGACCATGTTGTTGGCTTAGCATTGCACATCTGGTCAGGGGGCCTCCTTTGGGCAAATCTGAACTGCCTAAAATTGTGTTGATTCACATAACCTGTGAAAACAGAGACTGGAACCAACAAGCTTTAGGATATATTTATTTTTCCTTAAGAATGATAATGTTCAATGGAAATGGCCATGAGGGAACATGGACAGTCACTGACACTGTATGGATCAAGGGGAGGCCCTCTTTCCAAAAATCATGGCTCCCTCCTTCAGCAACATCATCATGAATAAAAGCCAAGAAAGAAACTTCCTGTTGACCTGCTTTGGGAAGGTGATAACTTGCCTTGAATTCATCACTTTTCTACTTGGATCAAAATCTCTATCATTAGAGATTCTCTTTTTTAACTTAGAAAGTAAACTTGATGAATTGTCCACAGAAAAGCTATGCTCGGTAAATGTGTTATAAAACTCAGAAGAGGAGAGGCAGCCAGGAGACTACTCCTTCCCATTAAGGGGATGAGTGGTTACTGAGCCAAGATAAACAGAACTTCCTAAGATGTGATTTTGATAGTGTTATTTCCTTGTTTAAAAAAATATATGCGATTCAAATGTGTCCCTAGCCCCCAGTCATCACCTTTCTCATCATCCTGTTTTATTATTTTCACCATGATGGTCATTATCCAAAATGATCATCTTAAATTGTTTTCTGGCTTCTCTTCTGTCTTCCCCTTCTACAATGAAGACTCCGGGGCAACAGAGACTCTGAGCATCTTAGTCATTACTGCATGATCAGCTCCAGGAATTAATCATGTCCACTACAGAAAAGATAAACTCCAAACCCATCTGTACTTTCACATTCAAGACTTGTCCTGACTCCAGCCTCGGCTTCCCAGGCTTACTCTTTCCCTCCTTTCACTGACCCCAGCCACACCAGCCCTGTCATTGGTCCCCAAATAGAAGAACTTCCGCCTGACCCAGGTTTCTTACTGAGTATCCCCGTGACCAGTGACCCTCCCTATGCTCTGCTCACCCAAATTCTGTCCACCGCCTGTTGATGTTTTTCCTTCTTTGTGAAACCGCTCACGCTACTCCTGCCCATACACACCATGCTCTCCTCTGCACGCACATGGTGTCTGCTCAGTCCAGGTACTGGACAGTCATGTATGTTCTGCCTACATTCTGCTGCTCCTCTCCTACAGGTATACTTCATATTATCTGCTTCATATGTCCTTTGAAATTTTTTTTAATGTTTGTTTATTTTTGAGAGAAAGAGACAGAGCATGAGTGGGAGAACGGCAGAGAAAGAGGGAGACAGAGATTGGAAGCAGGCTTCAGGCTCTGAACTGTCAGCACAGAGCCCGACGCGGGGCTCAAACTCACAAGCAGTGAGATCCTGACCTGAACCGAAGTCGAATGCCCAACCGACTGAGCCACCCAGGTGCCCCTCTGCTTCATATGTTCTTAAATTTTCATGTGTTTCTATTTTGTTAGACTACATGTATACTAGGCAACTACATTTTTTCACTTTACTTCTCAAATAGCAAGTTGTATAGGGCTTTTCATATCGTAGACTTTCTAAAAAGATATTAATTGAATGGACTGAATTAGCTAATTAACACTTAAAATGTACAGTTATAAGAATTTGAGAAGTTCCTTCTGATATGGGGAATGCTGAGAACAATAAAGGAGGAACTGTCTTTTGAGTGGTATTACCCTATAGACCAGGAAGAGAAAATACATTTTCATTCAAAGGCCACATTGAAAGACAATTCTCAAAAAGCAACTTCCTGGGGAGCCTGGCTGGTTCAGTTGGAAGAACATGCAACTCTTGGTCTCCGGGGGTGAATTCGAGCCCCACATTGGGTGCGGAGATTACATATATGTATACATACATACATACATTTTAAAAAGCAATTTCCCATGCCATTTTTCTAGAAGAAGCAAAATCAATCGCATTGAAAAATCATGCTTGTTTTTAAATGGGGCTGTTTTGGTGACTATCAGTCATACCTGCCATGCTTGGCCCTCAAGACGTCCCAACGTATAATGCGTGGAAAACAACAAACACTCAGTGGGAGTGTGAAAGATTCACTTATGATTGTCTCACCCATTAGTTTGTTGGGAGATGTTTTTTTAATTACAGATAATAGCTCTCCACACCAGTGTTAGTTTAGCCCAGTCATTAATAGCTACCTAACAAATTATCTGAACCAATCGTTCTTCCTGGTACATCATCTAATGATTGCTCCCCACAGTTCGTTATTTGCTACACAGCAGAACAGCATTTCTAAATGTACACATGATCAAAGTCACTCCTTTTTTATCAAGATGAATAGGAAAAGAAGGTCATGTGCTGACTTAGAAACTCTTGGCATATTTGCATAGGTTAACGTTTATATCTCAGCTTTTGAACGCATGAAAAACTGTTCACTGTATTTTTTAAATTGTAGATTTTTAAAATCTAGGATTGAGAATTCCTTGGAATAAAACTTAAGTTTACTATCCACGAGAGGTTTTTGCTTGTTTTCCTGTTAAATGTGAAAGTAAAAAATTAGCTCCTTTTGCATCATTTAAAACTTAATCTGATGTTGAATGCTTGTGTTTTGCTGCAATCTATGAAAGCATGCTGCCTGTGTTTTCAAAATTCTGATATAAACACAGAGTAACTCTGAATAAAACTTCAAAAAATAAATTTTCTATCACAAAAGGCTTTTAGTTGATTATCAGTGTAAAATTACAGAATTAGCCCCACTATGTGAACTTTTAATAAACTTTAAAAAGAAATGCATCCTCATTTAAAATACTGAAAAATAATGCCTCTATGCACGTTGATTTTTTCTTTTCTGAAGCTGATTAAGTGTTTTGATTCCAGATGAGTTTTCTATAGGATAGTTTCTATAAATGATTATTTTGGAACCTATAAATAAGAAGTTTCTTTTCTCTGTTCATTCCTGTAGGGCAAAATATTTGAAACCATATGTCTGTGTGAGTTGTGTATGTGTGTTCTTTATCCACTAACATTTTGAAATTCTGTTTAATGATGTCTTCATATTTAAAAACTCAGATGAGGGGCGCCTGGGTGGCTCGGTCAAGCGTCCGACTTCGGCTCAGGTCATGATCTCGCGGTCCGTGAGTTCGAGCCCCGCGTCGGGCTCTGTGCTGACAGCTCAGAGCCTGGAGCCTGTTTCAGATTCTGTGTCTCCCTCTCTCTGACCCTCCCCCGTTCATGCTCTGTCTCTCTCTGTCTCAAAAATAAATAAACGTTAAAAAATAAAAATAAATAAATAAATAAATAAATAAATAAATAAATACAATGAAAACTCAGATGAAACACGGACCTGATTAAATCAATCATCTTGCTTCTGCTAATGGATACTATGCAACTGTACATCCTATGGTCAGGAAGTTCACTACGTTCCAATGTGGGAAGATGCCCATGTTACACTTTGAAAAATGCAAGGCATATAACACTGTATATAGAACAGCACCTTTTGTGAAGAAAAGGTGGGAAATAAGAATAAATATGCATAAAACTTTTCAAGGAATAGTGTTTCATGTATTTTGCCTTTTGAACCAGGTAAATCTATGAGCTATTCAAATGAAATAAAATAAAATCTATTAAAAATCAGGTGAAACATGAGGTGCCTGGCTGGCTCAGTCAGTAGAGCATGGGACTCTTGATCTCAGGATTGTCAGTTCAAGCCCCACGCTGGGCTTGGAGCCTACTAGAAAAAAAAAAAAAATCAAGTGAAACAGTTTTGTGATTTGGCTAACAGAAGATGAGATGACAACTGAGGGGGGCCTGGGTGGCTCAGTCAGTTGATCATCTGACTTAAGCTCAGGTCACGATCATGGTTCATGGCTTCGAGCCCCACGTCTGGCTCTGTGCTCTCAGAGCCTGGAGCCTGCTTCACATTCTGTGTCTCCCTCTTTCTCCCTCTCTCTCTGCCCCTCCCCTGCTCATGCTCTGTCTCTCTCTCTCTCTCAAAAATAAACATTAAATAAATAAATAAATAAATAATTCAAAGAATAAACATATGGGAATGCAAACTGATACAGCCACTCTGGAAAACAGTATGGAGGTTCCTCAAAAAACTAAAAAGGAAACTACCTTATGACCCAGCAAATTGCACTACTAGGCATTTATCCATGGGATACAGGTGTGGTCTTTCGAAGGGACACGTGCACCCCCATGTTTCTAGCAGCACTATCAACAATAGCCAAAGTATGGAAAGAGCCCAAATGGCCATCGCTGGGTGAATGGATAAAGAAGATGTGGTATATATATACAATGGAGTATTACTCAGCAATCAAAAAGAATGAAACCTTGCCATTTGCAACAACATGGATGGAACTAGAGGATATTATGCGAAGTGAAATTGGAGAAAGACAAAAATCATGACTTCACTCATATGAGGACTTTAAGATACAAAACAGATGAACATAAGGGAAGGGAAGCAAAAATAATATTAAAAAGGGAGGGGGACTAAACATAAGAGACTCTTAAATATGGAGAACAAACAGAGGGTTCCTGGAGGGGTTGTGGGAGGGGGGATGGGCTAAATGGTAAGGGGCATTAAGGAATCTACTCCTGAAATCATTGTTGCACTATATGCTAACTTGGATGTAAATTTTAAAAAATAAATTTAATTTCGGGGCGCCTGGGTGGCGCAGTCGGTTAAGCGTCCGACTTCAGCCAGGTCACGATCTCGCGGTCCGGGAGTTTGAGCCCCGCGTCGGGCTCTGGGCTGATGGCTCAGAGCCTGGAGCCTGTTTCCGATTCTGTGTCTCCCTCTCTCTCTGCCCCTCCCCCGTTCATGCTCTGTCTCTCTCTGTCCCAAGAATAAATAAACGTTGAAAAAAAAAAAATTAAAAAAAAATAAAATAAAATAAATTTAATTTAAAAAAAGGAGTTGTTGAAGGAGGTGAAGAAATATTATCCAAAATATAATACAAGAAAATTTCCTAGAAAAAAAGAGCCTCTATGCTAAAAACATTGGCTGTGAATTCCAAGACAAACAGTTTTTTTTTTAAGTCTACTCCTAACCACATCACTGTTAAGTGTCTAAACTTTAAGGATAAAGAAAGTTCTGAAAAGCTTCAAGATACAAAGACAGGTTACATCTCAAGAAATTACGATCAGGAAGATACTGGATTACTCGAAAGTACTGGCACTGTAAGACTATGGAGCAATGTCCTCAAAACTATGAGGACCAATGAGTTCTAACCCAGAATTCCATACCTTTGAAATCTATCAATTAAAACGAGGATCAAATCAAGTTATTTTAGACATGCCCAGACTGAAGAAAATGACCTTCAACAAAACTTTTCTCTGGCAGCTAAAAGAGTATATGTCCTAAAATAACATATCAAACCTACAGAGAATATAGGTCAGACTCGAGAAAAAAGGAGGCTTCAAGAAAAGACAGAAAGTGGGAATAAATAAATCACTGATAATTTATTTGATGTTTTTGACCATTTAGGAAAACTACTGAGAGCCATGACAAATGTTCTAAAATAATTTTTTTTAAATAATTGATACATAGTCAAATAAAAGCTAGCGGAAAAAAATCATAGGCAATTTTTAACTCTAGGAAAAATAAAAAAAAATTGTAGAAGGAAAAAATATATAGTTATAATGATACAGTCACTGTAAATGTAATGTTGATTACTAATGCAACCCCCAATTGTGAAATGGCTATATTGAGATCATGGGGTAAAAAGATGAAAGAGGGGCACCTGGGAGGCTCAGTCAGTTAAGCGTCCGACTTCAGCTCAGGTCATGATCTCGCCGTCCGTGAGTTCAAGCCCCGCGTCTGGCTCTGGGCTGATGGCTCAGAGCCTGGAGCCTGCTTCAGATTCTGTGTCTCCCTCTCTCTGACCCTCCCCCGTTCATGCTCTGTCTCTCTCTGTCTCAAAAATAAATAAACGTTAAAAAACATTTTTTTAAAGATGAAAGAGAGATAAATACTAATATAACATGTATTCAACAAAATCTGTCTAAAATTGATCAATCCGTAAAGAGCAGCTAAAGTGAATTATTTTAAAATATAGTAAACATACGGACTATAAACTCAAATAAATAAATTAATTAATTAAACATGAAATAAAATTGTTTTTAAAACATGACAACTGAAACAGGAACTAAAGCCACTAGCCAAATTTCTTTGTTTACAATTCAGTGGTTTTGGGTATGTTCACACATCGTGCAGCTATCACACTAATTGCAAAGCTTTTCCGTCACCCCCGGGAGTAGCCCTGTGCGTGAGCAGTCGCTTCCCACGCCCTCGGGTATTTGTTGTTTAATTACAAAACATTCAAGCACAACATAAATTCCCAGCAAAAACTCAAAAATGCTTTTTAAATAGCACTTGTTAAAGTAGCGCCTGTGAACAGTATCCACTACTGAGCTCAGAACCTGCTTCTACTTCCATACTCCTCCTTGTTCTTCCCTGTTCTCTATTAGGATCACGGTTCTCACTCTGAGGCCACTTGAGGGGCCGCGAAAGCACGGTGCTCACATTCACACACTGGGGCCAGGCCTGCCCGCTCCCATGAAGCCTTCTCCGCTAAGCTCTTCTCATATTGTCTTCGGCGAGCAGCATACTTGGGGATTTGCACATTTGTTGTGATAAACGCCAAAAACTCTGCAGTCTATTTGGTTTTGGTGTTTATGTTTTAATTAGAACGTCAGAGCGAACTTGCAAAAAAGAAAAAAAAAACGGGAGAAAAAGGAAAGAAGAGAAAAACAGTGGCCCCGATTTCAGTTGTGTCCATATTTTATGGGTCATGAATTATCCAGGTCTATGATACAAATTGAAATGTTTTACAGAAAGCCAAAGTTTTAAAAACTGTTTTTAAATAGGCTCTGCACCCAAATGTGGGGCTTGAATTCACAATCCTGAGATCAAGAGTCAGATGCTTTACCGACTGAGCCAGCCAAGCGCCCTCAAAACAAAGGTAAAAAATTTCTCTCTCTAAAACAGACGTGTGAGAATAGCAATTGAAGACGGTTAGCCTGATTAAGGAAATCACTCAATAAATATTTACTGACATGACAAGGCGTGGCAAGCACGTAATGGAAAGAGGGCCACTGCAGGACAAGAGAGAAGTCAAAACTGCCCCCTGCCATGTCTGTAGTTCTCATTATATCAAGAATCTTCCGGGGCACCTGGGTGGCTCAGCCGGTTGAGCGTCCAACTTCGGCTCAGGTCGTGATCTCACAGTTCGTGAGTTTGAGCCCCGTGTCGAGCTCTGTGCTGATAGCTCAGAGCCTGGAGCCTGCTTTGGATTCTGTGTCTCCCTCTCTCTCTCTACCCCTAACCCACTCACATTCTGTCTCTGCCTCTCTCAAAAATAAATAAACATTAAAAAAAAGAATCTTTCATTCAGTTGTCATCTCCCGCCTCTCCTAGCTTCTGAGTGCTCACTGAACTTTTTTATTAGAATACCGGACGTCTTGGCATCTCCTTTTCTCCGCCTCCACAGACATCGTTTTAATTCATGGTCTTACCTTCTCTCACGTGGGTCTCACACTGCCTCTAATATCCTTCTCCTCCAATCCACCCTCTTCATGGCTACCAGAAACATGTTTCCAAAGCACAAAGCTATCCCCGTCGATTCCCCAATTAAAATCATCCCTGTAGCTGTGGGAATCAGTTCTACTCTTTAGCATGGCACGTAATTCCTTCGAACCTAGCCATAGCTCACGTGTCTAGCACAAACAATCACGTATACTCCGTCACCCAGGTCTGGGGCTACCCCTCCAACTAGTTTCCCACAGAGGATTCCCCCAAACAGGCCAGAGAGTCCCCTGGTCCAACCCTCTGGCCTCTGCTTCATGCTCTGTCCCCCCTACAACACTTCCTCTCATCCCCTAAGACCCAACGCAAATGAGATCTTATCTCTGATGCCTTCTTTGGTACAAACATGCCACCATCACAGATACAACCCTTTTTGAAGGATTCAAGACTCACAGAATGTATTAAGTATCTCCTTCCAGAGTCCGATGTTCAAGAGCAGTGTTGGGCTACACCGTGAGGGTAACAAGTTTTTCTTCTATGTCTGCTTGTTCTAGATTTTGTTTAATGTTTATTTCTGAGACAGAGAGAGACAGAGCATGAGTGGGGGAGGGGCAGAGAGAGAGGGAGACACAGAATCCAAAGCAGGCTCCAGGCTCTGAGCCATCAGCCCAGAGCCCGACGCGGGGCTCAAACTCACGGACCGCGAGATCGTGACCTGGCTGAAGTCTGATGCTTAACCGACTGAGCCACCCAGGCGCCCCTCTGTCTGATTGTTCTAGATAATAGGGAAGAATGGATGGGCACCTTGTGATGTAGGATAACATAATCATGGCTGCCTATCTTTTATCAACCACGGGAAGCATCTGAGGGGCCTGAAAAGGAAGTGGAGAGTGACACCAGAAACTGCCCATTGGTCTGCACAGTCCAAAGGAAGTCTGTCCAGAGGTTCTCAGTGGTCAAACAGAATGCCATTCCACCCATGTGGCATTATTTTAAGTCAGCCTAAAGAAATCAGGTATAAAACAGCAGCGTATGAACAACGCTGTGTGTAGCCTTGCCTATTTTCTGGCTAACTTTCTAGAAGGTTTGTTTTATAACATTATTTACTAGTTTTGTTTTTTACCGAAGTTCAAGCACAGTTGAAAGGTTTTTTTATCCCTAATATTTTAGATGAGGACAAACAACTGTGCTGTGGTAATATTTTGCCAAAGGCTTAACTTTTCCATCAGGGTCCAGTCAGGAGAAGAAGAATCATACCAGGTATTTTAACAGAGACTGTGACATGAGGAATCTGGTTGATGACGTATGAGAGTACTGAAGAGACACAAAGGACCCACTGAGGTAAGGCAGACACGGTAACTGCAAGAAGTGGCTGCTACCCTCGGGCTGAGGAAACAATGGAGAGAGTTTGGGGTTATCAGAGTTTAGGAGCTCGGGGGAGGGGCCGCATCAGACTGGAAGCCAGGCCCCTGAAGAACGGGCATCGATGGGCTGGTGCTGGTATCTCTGAGGCAGTGCAGTGAGGACGGTTCTGGGAATACGAAAAAAACAAAAAAACAAAAAACCAGCTCTGGAAACTTGAAACAAGGACACTGCCAGGTGAAGAGCCGTTTCCATGGGAACACTGACAGGAACAGGAAGCGAACAGTAAAGAGTAGGCCCTTCTGCCCCCTCCAGCCTCATAGACTTCCTGCGGCCCTCCCCTCCAGCCTCCCCACCCCCCTGCCTTTGTCCAACCCCGACAGGGAGCCAGGTGGCCAAAGAGAAACGAAGTTGGCAGCCTCTCAGTCCCAACGACTGAGAGAAGAGTATAGAAGACTGGGTTTGATTTGAGAGACAATAGCTTAGTGATCAGCACATTTCCTAACTCAGTACCGTCTAGGTTCATATTTAAGAAAACATTTAAGCTCGAAAACCTACGAGCTTTTACAATTATAAATCACATAGTTTGCGTGTGCTAATGTCCTGGATTCGTGATTTCAGGGCTCCTGTCAATTAACTCTCAGTAACAGAGGTCTGAAAACTTCTAAATCCAAGTTGGAAATAGGGTCAACATCAATGAGATGTGCATCTACTGGACACACATTTCAAAGTTAGCATCTCTGGCCTCTACCCACAAGACGCCGGTAATGCCTTCACCTCCAAGCTGCGACAACAGAAAAAACGTCCTCGGGCTTTGCCAAATGTCCTGTGGGGGCCCAAATCACCCTGGTTGACAACCACTGGTCTACCACCACACGAGCACAATGTGAATTAAGTGCTCCTGATAATGATAAAGAGAAATGAGAAATGAATCTCTGATTTTTACGCTCCCTAACTGGAATAGCCTCTGTGCTAACTCAGTGTGAAATCTGTAACTGGTTTTCAAAATCCTGTCAGCTTCATCTTGGAAAAAAATGTTTCTCATCTTTGGGGAGACCATTCCCATATTTGGGCCAGAATCTTTTCATCTATGCTTGTAACTGAGCAGAGAAGATTCCTGAATCTGAGTGTGCCTTGTTGCATTCCCAAGTACAAAGCTCAAAATACTGAGCTATGTTTTTTAACTGCTTCATACTATTTATCTTAGGCTTTTGTGGTCGAAGCCAGAGTTCTAAGATATCTGAGTTGTGAAAGCTCTCAAATTGGATCTAAAAAGAAAAGAGAAAAAAAAAAAGGTAGGTGAAAGTAGAAAATAGTTTCTCTCAACAATCAGTTTTTGGACTCATTAGTAAAGGAAACATTAAATACAAGTACTAAAGACATAAGAATTATTTCTCTATTTAGCCAAATGCCTTAGAATGTTTGAACTAACTGTAGTTATGTGAAACGTTTCTCTCTTTTTCATATGCTTTCAGGAGAAAACCCAACAAAAATAAATACAGCACAAAGAAAATGAAGGCTTTCAAACCACATTTGGTTAGGTGAACTGATAACTAATTTTGCCTAAATTTCCTTAAACATGCGAAGAGGATGATTTATCCCACCAGAGCTATCCCACACAATTAATGAATACTCCATACGATTAACTAATTCCATACAATTAATGAAGCTAATTTTAACAGTCATAAATAGTGCAATCAAAAGCATGTCTTGGGGCACCTGGGTGGCTCAGTTGGTTGAGCATCTGACTCTTGATTTTGGCTCAGGTCATGATCCCAGGGTCGTGGGATCGAGCCCCACGTTGGGCTCCGTGCAGAGTATAGAGCCTGCTTCAGATTCTCCCTCTCCCTTTGCCCCTTCCCCCTGCTCACTTGTTCTCTCTCTCTCAAAAAAAAAAACCATATATATATATATTTTTTTTTTAAATTATCAAAAGCATGTCTCTTTGTTCACTGATCATGTTAAAGTACTCCTGTCCAAGGAGATTTAGTGCCTTCCTCTTATTTTTCCTCCCTTCCTCTCTTTATAGTGTATAATACACGCTCACTGTGGAAAACTTACAAAATAATCAAAATAAGGCAGCTAATCTCAAAATCCAGACAGCATGCTGATGTATTTCATTCATTACAGCATGTTTTCTCTACCTGTTTTTGTTCAATGTATTCATTTGTCAAAAAAAAGCACAGGTGCGACAAGATCATGCTTTAAGTTTTATAGCTGAATTTTTTATTGAATGTTACATCGTGCACATGTTCTCCTAGGCTAAATATTCTTTGAAAAGATAAAGTATTCTCAACTTGTTCATGTTGAAGTAATAGTATGCTTGTGTTTATTCTTTTTTTCTACAAGTATTAGCACTCGTGGAATTAAGCTTATTTGATGATTTATTAATTATTTCTAGAATTTTTAGATTAAGTTCTAAATTTACTACTTTAAAAAACCTCTAGGGGCGCCTGGGTGGCTCGGTCGATTCAGCACCTGACTCTCGATTTTGGCTCAGGTCCGAATCACATCGTTCATGGGTTTGAGCCCCGCATGGGGCTCCGTGCTGACAGCGCAGAGCCTGCTTGGGATTCTCTCTCTCCCCCTCTCTCTGCCCCTCCCCCACTCACATGCGTGCATGCTCTCTCTCCCTCAAAATAAGTAAATTCAAAAAAACAAAAAATAAAAAGCCTCTAATTTTCTGTTTCTCAAATTCCCATCTTTATTTTCTGCATCAAAAACATAACTGAGATTTGGGAATTTGTATATCACTCCTTGCCGTGTATCACTGATGTAAGTCTCTCCTACTTATGCAAAGCAGTGCTTGGCACATAGTCAGATTTCAGTGAAAGTCAGGATTATTTTTAGAATTCTCACGATTGTTCTATTTGAAACTTCAGCTTTGAGAAGAAAACGAATTTCATAAAAGGATAACCTAAATATGAATTATTTTCACGTGTGTTACTATAGGTCAGGGCTTCTCAACCCCGGCGTGACTGAAATTTAAAACTAGATAATTCTCTGTTGGGGGACTGACCTGTACATCGTACAATGTTTAGCAGCGTCCCTGGTCTCTATGTAGTAAATGCCAGTGACGCTCCCCTCCCCACCCCCAACAGTTGTCACAACCGAACATGGCCCCGAACACTGTCAGCCTCCCCCTGGCAGGCATAACTGCCCAAGGTGGAAAAACTCTGCTCTAGGTAAATTGGTGCGAACCAGAAATATTCCTTTTTCAACGTTTTTATTTATTTTTGGGACAGAGAGAGACAGAGCATGAACGGGGGAGGGGCAGAGAGAGAGGGAGACACAGAATCAGAAACAGGCTCCAGGCTCCGAGCCATCCGCCCAGAGCCTGACGCGGGGCTCGAACTCACGGACCGCGAGATCGTGACCTGGCTGAAGTCGGACGCTTAACCGACTGCGCCACCCAGGCGCCCCCAGAAATATTCCTTTATAAAGACCTTCTGCCACCTTCAAGCCTTCAGCATGAGTGTTCTATTCTAAAATTTATATATAAGGTGAAGCCACCTTTTCTCCTGAGAAGTCTCTTAAGCTTCCTCATGTCCTTGAGATCTCAGAATGTGGATGGTGCCGGAACCAGTCACCAGAGACACCTGAGCCAACAGGATTGAACACAGAGGCACATAATGAAGCTATGCGGCTGAGAGTCCACGCATCTGGAAATTAAATCACCCTTTTGTCCTCATCCAAAAGCCAGGGTGATGTTGGAATGATGAATGAAAACACCCATGAAGATAACATACCACTGTCTCCTCCATCACCTTGATTGTCTCCTTACCTGTGCAATATAAAGACTGTGAACAACTTCACTATCAATGGCAATGTAAAAGCCAAAAATTAGTTTGAAATCACTAATATCTCTGGAATACATTAGAACTTTTCACTTTGGAGGAAACAGTATATAATATCTATCCCTATAGTGGATCTAAAGTTGAGATAATACATATTTTTTTTTGTTTTCCCTCCCTCATTAGCTGAAAATCGTATTGGAGCTTAAAGGTGTATCTAGCAGAATATCAACCTCTGTGAGGATATGATGAAAGGAAAGCCTAATGCGAATTGAATGGCTACGCTTGACAGGACAGAGGTTTAGTTCTCACTCCCGTAACAGACCGATTTGGATATTTCTGGTCACTGGGCAGGCAGTTTTCCTCCGTGGGGATCTGCCATTCTCTAAAGCCTCAGATAAAGAGAATAGGAACGGTACTAGCCTTTGAAGGCCCATGTGAACTGACAAACTGAATTCGATCCGCATTTCATTGTTGCGAAGTAGCCGCACGGTCACATCGGAAGCAAGGACGGCTGGAAAACACAGTGCCTTTTGGTGGTCACACCTCCTGATGCAAGGGGGCACAGTTGTTGGTGGACAGCTAGCATGCTGCCATAATGAATACACTTCTTTAACTCAAAGCAGTTTGAAAAAAATAAAAGGCCTAGTAATTGTTACTGCTTGAATTTTGTCCCCCCAAAGAAACGATGGCGTTCCAACCCCGGGGCCTCAGAATGTAACCTTATTTAGAAATAATGTCCTGACGGATATAATCAGTCAAGATGAGGTCATACTGGAGTAGGGTGGGCCCTTAATCCAATATGACTGCTTTCAGGACCTGCTTCTCTTTCTGGCCTCCTCATAATTTCTATGGCACCTCCCTCACAGGACCTCTGCTGCCTTCTGTCTGCTGCGTTATTTTCCGTGTTCTGACCGGACAGTGCTCACTGTATTTTCCCACCCAGACTTCACCAAGAGCTAGTCTCATCAGCTTAGCTGGTTCCCCCTGTCCTGTTATGCGAAACCTTTGCACCAGGTCATCTTGGAGAAGTCCCCAACCTGTGGAGACTCTGTGCTTTGCCCTTGGGCCACCCCTGAGCTAAGAACAGGACATTGCCATCTCCCCATCAGGGTGCTGTGTATGGGCTGTGGCCAACTAGAGGGGACCTCTGCACTTTGCTGGTTAATCCACCTCATATGTCTGACACAGACCCAACATACGTTCTGTTAGTCTTTCCTCCATCTTCATTGCTTATTCCCGATGCACATCATTTTATCTTTTGAAATGGCCTGGTCGCTCAACATGAGCAAAGGTACAAAAGGAGAGCATAAAACCTTCATGGGCTAGCTTGGTGGCTGTGTGATGGGCGCAATATGGCTGGTACTAACTCTTACAGAGAACTTTCTAAGAAGCAGGCAGTCCTCTAAACACTTCACGTATATTAACTCAATGTTAACAACCCTCTGAGGTGGATGCCATTAATATCCCCATTTTAACTAAGGAAATGAAGGCAAAGAGAGATCAAGCAACATGCCCATCCTGCCCATAAGTTTGAACACCTGCCCATGAAGAAGGCCACAAGGTTCCTATTTCCCATTGTACCTTGTAATTTGGACTATCAGCCACCCTTCTAATCTGGCCTAGAGACAAGGAATCTCCCAAAATTGCTATTTTTAAATCTGCTGTCCTCAGACCACCTGCATCAGAAATAAATGTACTGCTGGTAAAAAAAAAAAAAAAAAAAAAAAAAAAAAAAAAAAAAAAATTCACTAACAGTGTGTCTTGGGGGTAAAAGATACCTTTTAGCAAGTATTCCAGATTCTTCTTTGTACATTACAGTTTGTGACCATTGCCTTAGGTCAGACATAGATTACTTACTCCTGGGGTGCTCCCACCTTCCCCAAAGCGAAGATTTGGGTCTCATCCTGTTTCCCCAAAGAGACTACTTTGAGTCTGGCATGATTTAGCTGGTATCTAAATACAGACTGTTCACAGCGTTTGTCTTTTTAAATCACGCATAAGGTATACCTGTAACTAAATGTTGAGGAACCTCTGAACCATCATTGGACTCGCCATCTGGTGGTCACAGTAGGTAGTGGCCTGTTTTCCTGAGAGGAAATGATAGGCAAATTTGTAAAAGTAGGTTTTGTTATTTTGTTTTTAAATTGTTCCCGGTAGAGTTGACACACAGTGCTACGTTAGTTTCAGGTGTTAGTTTCTCTATATGTTATGCTGTGCTCACAAGTGTGGTCACCATCTGTCACCCTACAGTGCTATTACAGTCCCTGTGCTGTGCCTTCTATTAAAACTGGAGGACTTTGAAATATTTCCCTGGTATCTTACGGGACTGACGATCACAGTCTTCTTTGTCTTGTGTGCTCCGAGCTTTTCTTTGTATCAGCGGAGAATTTGGACACACAGCTACGGAGCGGACTTCCACTTTCAAAGCGAAATGATTTCAATTAGATGATCTAGCCCAGCAAACTTTTTCTGGAAAAGGTCAGATAATAAATATTTTAGGTGTCGTGGGCCATATGGTGTGTGTTGCAATTACTCAACTCTGCCAGAGTAGGATAAGAGCAGCCACAGGCAATAAGTACACAAATGGGTATGGTATGTTCCAATAAATCTTTGTTTATGGACACTGAAATTTGAATTTCATGTCATTTTCACGTCATGAAGTATCATTTGTATTTTTTTCAACCATTTAAAAATGCCACAACCATTCTTACTTAGCTCATGGGCCCTGAGAAAACAGGCAGCAGGCGGGATTTGGCCCATTGGCCATAGTGTGCGGACTTGTCTAGCCCGCAAACTGCCCTATTCGGGGCCTTCCTTCAGGACGACTGTGAAGGCTATCTACTGCACGTGTGCACCGGCTGTCTTTTGGGTCTCCACCTGGCAAAGAAAAGCAGGGCTATGAGACAAGAGACAAACGTCCCATTTGAAACTTCAAACTCTGGGGAGCCCTGACAAAGACAACCATGAAAAGCAAATAAGAAGCTGAGTAAAGGATCCCTATAGAAGATCACTTTTTCTAAGATGAGCTCACAGACGTAATTGATAAAGCATGTGAGGAAATCAAATGCCATGAGAAATAACAAGGATCGATAGATGAATCTGATTTGATCATTAAAATAACAGCATTGTGGATCAGAAGAGAGATCTAAAGAAAAGACCAAATCATACTGTCAAAGACAGACAAAATGGGGAGCTCCAACATACAATTAACAGAAATTACAGCTGGAAGGACGGAGAGGGGATGTGGCAATAATTGTAGGGATAACGGCAGAGATATTTCCAGGAAAAATTTTTGCAGGCATGTGTAGATTTAATTTTTGTATAGCGGGAGGCTTGAAAATGCGGACTTGGGAACCTGACAGATTTGGGCTTGATCGTGGTTCCATCATTTCCAACTGGAGATCTCGAGCAAATCGCGGAAGCCTTGATTTTCTCACCTGTCAATCCACCTTCCACAGGAAGATTGTGACAACTGATGCAGGGGAGACTTGACCACAGGGAACGGCTTTTGTTAGCGGGCACTATTCCCCTAACTGGGGAGCACTTGACAGATCTCAACGACACTGTGGAACTGATTTGGGAACTAGGGCGGCGGTGTGGATTTCCTCACTTCAGTTCTTGAAGCGTTGTTCTTCTCATCCGCAAAGTTCTTCCATAAATCATTTCGTTTTAACTTCTCTCTCTTTGCAGAGGAGGGGGGAGTATTTTATCATTTTGTCCTGAAGTTAGAGCCTCCTGGAACCTGTAACAAATGAGAAGCCTATGCCACTTAGCCATCCCTGGGACAGCAATTAAAAATAAAAATAGATTTCTTTGAACACACCGAGTGGTTTCCTCACTCTTAAGGGACTTTCCTATTTATTTTCTTTTTATGAAGCTTGGGATGACAACTCCTCTATCTTCTCATGGATTTCAGAAGAAAAAGACGCCTAATTCAAGGGAGGAACTGCTCCTAGATTAGCACGTCTGCTTCGAACCTTCGTGTTCACCCCCACCTCGACACCAATGTCTTCTATCAATTGAGATTATTCTTTTACAAAAAAAGAAAAAAATCAAGTAAATTTTCATAGAATGATAATTCGAAAACATCTCTGTGCTGGGAGAGCCCAATTTCAGCTGATAATGGGGACATCGGTTTGGGTAAAACCGAAGCCAGTAAAAACTTTTGTTCATTATTGAGAACCAAAGCAGTCAAAGCAGCTTTGGTAGAATCAAAAGCTGGCTTTGGTCGATTTGGCAATCATTCTCCGTGGCTTCACTTCGCCTCATACAGAGTTAAAACTGGAGACCTGAAAGTCGTGCCGTCTTCGTTCCTTGCTTGGCAAATCAGCCAGCAGAGGTCCAGACGGATAAAGCGAGCAGCGCCTCCAAACTCATCCCCTCTGCACCTCTGCTCCTGTCTTCTCCTCTGAAGACAGCATATTGAGGTATTTCATCAGTGAAGGGTGTGATTTGGGATGGCAAGATACTGATTTACTTTCATTTCTTCGCTTTGACAGCTGTGGACTGTGGGGTCCACTGAAACGACGTGGATTACGATGGCAAGTACATTCCCTTCCTGTGACCACTATCACAAATCGCTGCAAAGTCAGTGATGTAAAACGAATTTATCTCACAGTGGTGGAGGTCAGAAGTCCAAAATGGGTCAGCAGGACTGCCCCCCTTCTGGAGGCTCTCGGGGAGAATTTGTTTGCTTCTTCCAGGTTCTAGAGGTCATCTCAGTTCCTTGGCTTGTGGCCCTGCCTTACTCTGATCAACTTCCTCCCGTCTCCTTTTCTGCCTCTGACCCTCCGGTCGGCATCCTAGAAAGACTCGTGTGATGCCACTGGACCCACCTAGATAATCCAAGATAATCTCTCCATCTCAAGAGCCTTCATTGACTCACACTCTTCAAGTGCCTGTCACACATCTTCCATTAATGTATTGGTGTATAAGTAAAACATTTCTTGCCATCTCAGTTATTCAACTCTATGTAATAATGTAGTTTCCTTGCGGAAAGAGAATGTTTCTTGGGCACCTTTCATCCCCTCCAAGGTCACAATTTCATACGTGCTGGTTGCTTGGTAATACTGATGCACCACATTTGATTTTATGTAAGAGTATACTATGTTAGAGGATGATCCAGCTGTAGGTCCCTGATATTTTCCTCCATGAAGTGTATCCATCAATTCCAAAAAAATTTATAAAGGTTAGTGCTAATAGCACATGTACAAATGTAGATAAAGAAAAAGGCATATAATATTTAATCTTCCTTATTAAGCTGCTTGGAATCTGTAATTCTCCTTGCTTCATTCTTGTGTGTTTTCTATATACTTCCTATGAATAGTTGACTCTAAATCATGAGTCAATCCCTTATATGTGGAAAGTTAATTACTGTCTTCAATAACGAAGCTTATGTGATGCTTTATGGTGACGATGATGTATGACCAAAATGTAATACGACAATCACATATGCAAACTGGGCACCTTCTATTCGTGATGTTTCCACATTATCAATATGACTCATTACTCCATTAAGCATCCACAAGGAAACAGAAGTCATTGAAAATGGCCCAAAGCATGTGCATATGCAAAAGAGATTTCTGAACAAACCCCTCGTATTTGGAAAGCCAGTGAGGTACTGTCATCCTTAGGACACCACAATATCTCACTTCTCCCATTTTGATAAAACTACATGCAGCAGTTACAAGACAGACTAGCATCTAGATAAATTAGTGGCTATTCAATGTTAGGGGCTGGTAGCTACTCACACGGACCATCTATCTCCTTTGAGAACCATTTTTGGTATGTTACATATTATAAGATGTCCTCCTCTTTGTAAACAGAGATGCTTTTACTGACCCTGTCACCAAAGGATCACTTGAAGGTAGGCAGTGGCACTGATTCACCATTGTCTTCTTGCTCCTTTCCATATGTGAGCAAAGATATGGATTTTTCAAGGCTAAGCTGGGATCTACATGTAAGGACTAAAAAACAAACAAACAAACAAACAAAGGCCAGGTATACCTGGCCTACCTGATATCAGATACAGACCTTTAAATTCATTAACACCCTGGGGCATCTGGGTGGCTCAGGGGGTTAAGCATCCGGCTCTTGATTTCAGCTCAGGTCATGATCTCACGGTTCATGAGACTGAGCCCTGAGTCAGGCTCTGCACTGCCTGCTCGGGATTCTCTCCCTCCCTCTCTCTCTCTTTGCCCCTCCCCTGCTCACAGTCTCCCAAACATAAAAAAACATAAAACACAAAAAAATAAATTCATTAACACCCTCACAAACTGTAAAATAGAACATTAACAAAGGGATGAAAATAGTGCTCAAAGTCATCTGTTAATGTATGTAGCGTGTGTATGTGTATGTTAACATGCACATACACATCTCACAAACCAATTCAAAAAATAAATGATGACGTTACCGAGTTCTATGAGTCTTGGTAAATAATCCAACCAAAAACAGTGACAATGGTGCTGAAACTCAATACCATCTGTGTGAATATCTGTGCATATAAATGGACTTAGTTGCAGAGTCCTGCTCAAGTTGCTTCAAGGGTCCCAGCTCTGGCATGACATTATTCAACATGACACATTAATTTTCTGACGAACCCTTTCATTTTAGGTGCTTTCATTTGGGTGCCCAGGCTCCTGGGCAGTATATTACATCTCCTAAACGGAATTAGCCAGAAGTCAGTAAGTGCCATTTTGATAGCCAAGGACCTGTCACAGGTATGTTTTGCTTTCCATTAAATTAGAGGGAATTCTGAGTGACTCAAGGCCCTGCCTTCCTACAAACAAGGCCAAATTTTGAGGAAAATGCAAATGAAAGCAGTTTTTTCTGCTATCTATTCTCAGCCAGATTTCTTTTCTCCTTGGGACTCTTCATTTTCCAAGCTGTGTTCCATTCTGGTTCATCTTCCATGTTAACTAACAGAGTTATTAACTGAGTAAGTTGCTTAAGAAGGAACCTTGAATAGAAAGTTTATGCCACAACAGGAGAGAAAGCTTCAGAAGAAGGAAGCTATTATTGTGAAATGACGAGAGGTAGGGTGGACAACAGGACCTGAGGGCCTCCCCAGAACCCCCAAGACTAACCCACGTATACCATAAGTTTCTAGAACGCAGTTATATAGACTGGACTGTTTTGTTGTTGTTGTTGTTAATGCACCTCCAGGAAAATCCAGTTAGAAGTACTACTTTCTTCTCTGACTTGTATCTCGGGAAGAAAAGGAAGATAAGCAACGTCATACATTTCTTAAAGTTTTAGAATTCTTTATTCCAACTATCATCCTTCATTCTCTCACTGGATCTACCTTTTTTCTCTAAAAGAAAATGATGTCTGAGGACTCACGGGCTGCCATATATAGACTCAAACATCTGGGTGCCAGACTGGAACAGATGTTTTTTTATGGATCCTGCTCTGTAGCAAGCTCCAGGCTAATTCATTTGAAGTGAATTGAGCAGAAGACCCAAGAGGAAAGGGGGTGAAGGGGGACGCAAAAGTTCACAGCAGAGGGTAAATATCTTTGTCCTGTGTTCTCATTTTCTCCTCAAATTTCCATTGTTCTTCAGCCTCTCCTCCTTAATCCTGTTTCTAGTTTTAGATCACCATATTATAGTTCAGTGAAGAGGAATATTTCATTCCACAAAGCATAGTTATTTTCGCAGACAAATGCTTCCTATAGAATATTCTTACCTTATGAATTTCTTCCCCCTGTTCACACTTTAGGGAATGATGATTTAGTACGGTGTTTCTCAACTTTGGCAGTGTTGACGTTTGGGGCTGCAAAATGCTGTTAAAGGGGTGGCCTATGCACTGTACGACATTCAGCAGCATCTCCGGCCTCCTCCCCACCCCACCCCCGCCCACCAAGATGTGACAACCAAAGATGTCTTTAGACATCACCAAATATCCCCTGGGGGACAAAACTGCCCCCTCCCCCCACGTTGAGAAGCACTGCTTTAAAGGAATATGCATTTCTTATTTCCCCAGAGTTACAATAAACAGAATCGAAAACACAAAAATCTCCAAGTCTCGTGCTGCAGCTCGACATTTTTATTCTTTTTTTTTCTTTTTTCAACATTTATTTATTTTGGGGACAGAGAGAGACAGAGCATGAACGGGGGAGGGGCAGAGAGAGAGGGAGACACAGAATCGGAAACAGGCTCCAGGCTCCGAGCCATCAGCCCAGAGCCCGACGCGGGGCTCGAACTCCCGGAGCGCGAGATCGTGACCTGGCTGAAGTCGGACGCTTAACCGACAGCGCCACCCAGGCGCCCCTGACATTTTTATTCTTAAATCAGAACTGATTTCATATCATTTTGAGTATCCTTAACAGTCTTTCTAACCTAAAAAATAAGTAGCCCTTCTAATGTGAAGAGAGTGCCGCAAAAAGTTTAGGTCACCATCAAGCTGGATGCTCACGTGCGGGAGAGCCACGGCCCTTATCTCCATTCCTCCCACAGGCTCGTCCTCGTACACCAACCTATACCACAATCACAGTGGTGACATCTGGACCTCTCCCCCTGCTCTTTGAATGTAACCCCATCTTCTATCTATTTTCTCTCCTGTCTCATTCTAAACTTTTTGTTTTGTTCTCTAGCCAGTTTCTCCTTTTTCCCAGGGTTCCATCAAGAATCCCTGCTGTCTTGGGTTGAAGCAGCCCATTAGATGGAACAGTATCAAAGGCTTTCTGAAAATTGAGATTATCCATGTTGTGTGCATTACTGTTTTCCAGTGTGTCTGTAAGCTGCTCCAAAGTATACAAAAGAGCCAGTGAAGTTAGATAGATAACATCTTTCTACATAAAACCCCCTCCCTCGGTCTTCTTAAGGCCAAAACGCCCATCCGAAAGGGAGAAAGATGCTTGTCGAATATGTTTTGAATGCAGTCCAAACATCTGAAAGCTTGGCATCATGTCGACAGCCATCTGGAAGGCTGATAAAATTTTTCTTCTAGATACCGTGGTGGTATGTGGCCAGAACCTCTGAGTCTTCTTGGAATACTAGCAACTGTGGCTGGCTCAGAGTTAACTAACACTTACTGGGCCCTTCCCAAATATCGCACATACAATAACTATTCAATCCTGGTGAACACCCTATAAGGTACGTGCTCTTGTTCCTGTTCAACAAATAAGACAAACAAGTCTCAAAAGACTGAGGTCACAAAACAGGTGGCCGACTCAAATTTGAACCGGACAGTTCTGGCTCTTCCGCCAGTCCCTCTTCTCTACAACACAGAGGAAAAGCACAGAGTCCTGTGCCCAACATACAAGTTAGGTTTTAATCCTCATTGAGTAACTCTCCATCATCACCACTCCAAATGCGATCCTTGGACCAGCAATGTCAGCAACATCTATGAGCTTCTTAGAAATGCAGAATCGGGGCTCCACTGCAGACCCAGAGAATCAGAATCTGCATTTCAACAAGAACCCCAGCTAATTTCTATGTACAATAAATTTTAGGAAGTACTGCTCTTCGGCCCTATGAATATGGAAAGACGATCGCCTAGTTAGTCACTATGCTACGTCCCTTTGCGACACCAGGTTGACCCGCTACTCAGCCTCTTCCTGTCGTCCCTGCATACCTTCCTCCACCATGGTACTCTTACATCCTCCTGCACATAGCATTCTTCCTCATATTCTAGGCTAGAAAAGAGCAAGAGGTTTCAACTCTTCCTTCCATTTCTTTCAATAACGCTCCAGTCACTTGCAATAAGATGCATTTTTAAGGTAATAGAAGAAGGTTGGTCTGCAAGTACACTGGGGTTTTTTTTCCTTTTCAACATTATTATTATTATTACTACTATTACTATTATTACTATTATTTTTAGTAATCTCGACGCCCACCGTGGGGCTCAAAGTCACGACCCAAGACCAAGAGTCCCATGCTCTTCCAACTGAGCCAGCCAGATGCTTTTTTTAACTTTATAAAATGTATCCTATTAAGATGGGCTTGGATACTGTATTCTCTGGACCTGTGATACCAGCAGTTATGATACCAGTAAATTTGTTACACTGCTGGAGCTACACTGTTGCTGCCTTCTCCGTGGTATACTATGTATTTGTTTCCTATTGCTACTATAAAAAATTATTAAAAACTTAGTAGCTTAAAATAAGACAAATGTATTCTCTTATAGTTCTGGAAGTCAAAAGTCCTAAATAAGTCTTAAAGGGCTAAAATGAAAGCCCCTTCGGCAAGGCTGATTCCTTCTGTAGGCTCCAGGGGAGAACCCATTTCCTTGTTTCTTCCAGCTTCTAGAGGCCATCTGTATTCCTTGGTTGGCCCCTTCCTCCATCTTCAAAGGTTACCGCAACCTCTGCTTCTATCATTCCATCTCCTTCTTTGCCCTGCTTGCCTCTCTTATATAAGGACCCTTATGATTACATTGGGTCCATCTAGTCTGCTACGCCCAATCTGGAGGTCAAGAGAAGGATCTGACTGGACACTTGGGAGTCCTGAAGATACAGAGAGCAAGTGAAGCCATATCGGAGGACAGAACACTGTATGGGGCAATGGTTTCTAATCCTCTTTGAGAATCTAATGGATCCTACCGATCTTTGCTTCAGAAAAATGAAAATCCATATGCAACTTCACAGTAATTTCAGTTTAAGGGCTCTATAAGCAATCATGAATGTCAGGTTAGGAACCCTTGTTGTATAGCCATCTAGGATAACCATTCAGTTGGATCCTTTGTTCACACCTCTCACCAAAATACATTCTGATGGATCAAAGATTTGGTTATCACAAAAGGAAACTTGAGAGTTTTAAAAATGGTATCAAGGTGATAAAGGTCTTTCTAAATATAAGACAAAAATCACCAACCCGTGAAAGAAAAGACTAACAAATTCAACCCCATAGGAAGACGTGGGTGTATTTTGTGTGGAAATCAAACCATGAACAAATCATAAGGCAAATGACATAGTGTAAGAAATATCTGCAACTCACATCAAAGACAAAGAGCTCATTTTCTCAACATTAAACACATTCTTAAGTGGATAATACCGAGAACTCAATAGACGTGAAAAGTTCCCAGAAGTTTATCTAAAAATCATTCTAATATCTGAAAAGATGCTCAGTTTCCTAGTAAATAGATGCATTTTCAAATATGAAATTGGAAAATATCAAGAAGACAGAGCACAGCCTTGGCGAAGGTAGAGAGAATATCATACATATACTGCTCCTGGGAACGCAATATATACCACATCCAGCCCAGGGCTTCTCAAACTGAAATGTGCACACACATCACTTGGGGACCTTGTGAAAATGCAGATTATGGTTCAGTGGGTTAGGCCTGAAATCTTGTATTTCCAACCAGCTCCCAGGTGAGGCCAACACTGCTGATCCACGGATCACACCCTGTGTTACAAGACCTAGTGATGTGATAACACTTTAAAATGTTTTCAATGCACATACCTCTTAAACCACAACACAATGTCTAGGAAATCATCCTACTTATATTCTTGCATATGTGGGAAAGGCGTGTGCACAAAGATTTCCCTCGTGAGATTGAGTGTAGTGACAAAAAACAGTAAGCAACATTAAGGCGTGTCGTCTTAAGCATGCTAGCACAGAACCTTCCCACCCAATTCTTTGTTCCAACTTTGCACCCACAGGGCTTTAGAAAACTAAAACCTGCACTGGCAACTCTCGTGCACTAGGATTTGTGACCTGATCTAGAGTTCATCAATGAGCTGTTAGTGTATGAAATTTAAAATTAAAACAAAACATCTTCCCGATGCTCCGGAGCCTGAAAAGGAAAGTGGGGTAGACATGAGGATTTGCAACAGCTGTCCCTCTCGCTCTCCCTCCTCTCTCCCTTCCTCTCGAGAGGGTCTGCTCACTAGCTCCAGGAGGAAGAGGCTCGCTTGGGGGGCAGTAGTGCGAGCAGCAGTGGCAGCTTCCTGACTTCATAATCACACCAATTACGGTGTGACCTTTAAACAATTAGCCCGGTGGTCACCCCCGAATTGCATTCCTGACGTGCTTCCAATGACTTTTCAAGCACATAATTTTCTGTAGTAAATCCCTTTCTACTTGAAATACCTACAGTGGTTGGTTGCGTTTTGTTTTCTGCCATGTACTCTGACTACAACAGCATTTGGCACGAAGACCAGTTTGGTTTTTGAGGCAGTGACAACTCCATGACCATACTGACTTATATCATCCCACCATATAAATCACCCTCTCCAGGTGAAATACTATTCAAAGGCAAAAAGAACACGGAATGCTAAATGAACAAAAATATTGCAAATATCAGGTACAACCTCATGATTAGTTGTCAAATTGAGGAACAGCTACTTATATGTTTTTCCTTGCCATTTTATGTATATACCTTTATATAGTAGCCAAATTCCTTTTTTCCCTTATCC
Organism: Lynx canadensis; assembly: GCF_007474595.2. Taxonomy (NCBI): domain Eukaryota; kingdom Metazoa; phylum Chordata; class Mammalia; order Carnivora; family Felidae; genus Lynx; species Lynx canadensis. The sequence continues at coordinate 8,192,131 of NC_044321.2, forward strand.
TTTCTATTCTTATATTACTTGTTTTTAAGTTTGTTCATTTATTTTGAGACAGAGAGAGAAGGAGGGAGGGAGCATGATCGGGGAAGGGGCAGAGACAGAATCCCAAGCAAGGTCCATGCTGTCAGCGCAGAGGCCCATGCAGAGGCCCACGCAGGGCTCGAACCTACTTACTATGAGATCATGACCCGAGCCGAAATCAAGAGTCGGACACTTAACTGACTGGGTCACCCAAGCGCCCCTACTCTTACGTTATACCAAGACAGTCTTCCCAATGAGCAAAGGCTAAAGGAGTTCATCACTACTAAACCAGCCTTCAAAGGACTATTAAGAGGACTCTTTAAGCTGAAAATAAATGACACTAATTAACAGTAAGAAAACATATGAACGTAAAAATCTCACTGGAAAATATAAATATATAGTAAAGTTTGTGGATTATTCACTCACAAAGCTACTAAGGTTAAAAGACAAAAGTAGTAAAATTAAAACTACAATAATTAGTTAAGGGATATATAAAATTAAAAGATACAAAAAATGACATCAAAAACACAAAATGTAGTGGAGGGAAACAAAATGTAGAGTTTTAGAATGTGCTCAAGTTTAAGTTGCTACCAACTTAAAATAAACCGTTATATACAAAGGATGATATATGTGAACCTCATGGTAACCACAAAGCAAAAACTTAGAGTAAATACACAAAAGAAAATGAATAAAGAACCTAAACATAACACCAAATACAGTCATTAAACCATAAGAGAGGAACAAAACAAGGCACAGAGAGAAATTACAAAAACAGGGGCACCTGGGTGGCTCAGTCAGTTAAGCACCCAACTCTTGATTTCGGTGCAGGTCATGATCTCACAGTTCATGAGATGGAGACCCGTGTCGGGCTCTGAGCTGGTAGCACAGAGTCTGCTTGGGATTCTCTCTCTCTCCCTCTCACTGTCCCTCCCCTACTCGTGTGCACTCTCTAAACAAACAAACAGTAAAAAACAAACAAACAAACAAAAAACACTACACAGGACGCCTGGGTGACTCAGTCGGTTAAGCATCTGACTTTGGCTCAGGTCATGATCTTGCAGTTTGTGAGTTCGAGCCCCGCATTGGCCTCTGTGCAGCTGGCAGCTTGGAGCCTGCTTCGGATCCTCTGTCTCCCTCTCTCCCTGGCCCTCCCCCACTTGTGCGCATGCTCTCTCTCTCTCTCTCTCTGTCTCTCTCTCTCTCAAAATATTAAAGAAAAAAGAAAAAGAAAATTTTATAAAAAAAAAAAACTACAAAAACAGCCAGAAAACCAAGAATAGCAATATGTACATGCCCATCAATAAGTACTTTAAATGAAATGGACTAAATTCTCCAATCAAAAGACACAGAGCAGCTGAATTAGATTTAAAAAAGAAAACATCTATATACTGCCTATAAGAGATGCACTTTAGAAATAAAAATGCAGAAAAGACTGAAAGTGAAGGGATGGAAAAAGATATTCCACGCAAGTAAAAATGGAAAGAAAGCTGATGTAGCTATGCCAATATCAGACAAAATAGACTTTAAGACAAAAACTGCAATAAAAGACAAATAGGGGCACTACACAATAATAAAGGGCTCATTCCAGCAAGAAGATAAAGCATTCAAAAATATATATGCACCCTCAAAAAAATACATATATGTGTGTATACATATATATATATATATATGTATACACACACACATACATATACATGTACCCAACACAGAAGCACCAAAATATATAAAGCAAATATTAACAGACCCAAAGGGAGCAAATGACCGTAATATAATGTTAGTAAGGGATTTTATCACCGCATTTACATCAATGGATGGATCATCAAAACAGAAAAATAAATAAGAAAACATCAGCCTTAACACATTAGACCAGGTGGACTTAATAGACATATACAGAACATTTCATCCAAAAACAGTGGAACACACATTGTTGTCAAATGCACATGGAAGATTCTCCAGGATAGATTACATGTTAAGCCACAAAACATGTCTCAATAAATTCAAGACGACTGAAATCATATCAAGCATCTTTTCCAACCACTCATGGACTGCAAAATCATGACCTGAGCTGAAACAGTCCATGAGTTTAAGCCCCACATCGGGCTCTGTGCTGACAGAACGGAGCCTGCTTAGGATTCTCTCTCTCCCTCTATCTCTCCCCTCCCCTGCTCTCTTTCTCTCTCAAAATAAATAAACTTTTTATTTAAAAAAATATCCCAACACAGAAAAGCCCAGGACCAGATGGTTTCACTGGTAAATTCTACCAAACATTTAAACAAGAATTTTGGCTAATCCTTCTCAAACTCTTCCTTAAAACTAAAAAGGGGTAGGGGAAGCTTCCAAACTCATTTTATGAGGTCAGCATTATTCTGTATATGTGTTGCTGAAGCGAGCAGAGGCCAGCATTATTCTGATACCAAAACCAGACAAGGACACCACAAAAAAAAAAAAAAAAAAAAAAGGAAAATTACAGGGGACACCTGGATAGCTCAGTCAGTTGAGTGTCCGACTTGGGCTCAGGTCATGATCTCATGGTTTGTGAGTTCAAGCTCTGCGTGGGGCTCTGTGCCGACAGCTCAGAGCCTGGAGCCTGCTTTGGATTCTGTGTCTCCCTCTCTCTCTCTGCCCCTCCCCTGCTTGCACTCTGCCTCTCTCTCAAAAATAAATAATAAACATTAATAAAAGAAAAAAGAAAATTACAAGTCAACATCACTGATGAACACAGATGCAAATACACTCAACAAAATATTAGCAAACCTAATTCAACAATACGTGAAAACGGTCATACACCATGATCAAGTGGGAGTCATTCCAGGGATACAAGGATGATTCAATATTCACAAATCAATCAACGTTAATAAAAGATAAAAGTCATATGAAGATCTCAATAGATGCAGAAAAAGTATTTGACAAAAGTCAACATCCATTTATTATAAAAATTCTCAACAAAGCGGGTACAGAGGGAACAAACCTCAACATAATAAAGGCCATAGATGACAAACCCACAGCTAATATCATACACAATGGTGAAAAGCTGAAAGCTTTTCCTCTAAGATCAGGAATAAGATGGATACCCACTATCCCCCCTTTATTCAACATAGTACTGGAAGTCCTAGGCACAGCAATTAGGCAAGAAAAAGAAATAAAAAGCATACAGCTTGGAAAGGAAGAAGTAAAACTGTCACTATTTGCAGATGACATGATAATATATATGGAAAACCTAAGACTCCACCAAAAACCTGTTAGAATAAATGAACTCAGTAAAGTTGCAGGATACAAAATTAATAGACAAAAACCTGTCCATACACTATTTCTATAGAGTATATTTCTACACACTAATTTCTATATGCTATTTCTATACACTAATAACACTGATACCAATACACTAATAACTATTAGAGAAATGAAGAAAACAATCCCATTTATAAGTGCATCATAAAGAATAAAATACCTAGAAACAAACTTAACCAAAGCAATCTACAGATTCAGTGAAATCCTATCAAAATTCCAGTGACATTTTTCACAGAGCCAGAACAAATAGTGTTAACATTTGTATGAAATCAAAAAAGACCCCAAATTGCCAAAACAGTCTTGAGAAAGAACAAACCTTTCTCAAGGTATCATGCTCCCTGATTTCAAAGGATATTGCACAGCTATAGTAAACAGCATGGAATTGGCATAAAAACAAACACATTGATCTATGGAACAGAACAGAGAACCCAGAAATAAATCCACACATACCTGGTCAATTAATTCACTACAAAGGACGCAAGAATATACAATGCAGAGGGCTCCTGGCTGGCTCAGTCAGTAGAACATGTGACTCTTGATATCGGGGTCATGAGTTCAAGCCCCATGTTGGGTGTGGAGCCTACTTAAACATATACATATATACAACGGGGAAAGGATAGTCACTTCAGTAAGTGGTGGTGGGAACCTGTCAGAATGGCTAAAATTAACAACTCAGGAAACAACAGATGCTGGCAAGGATGTGGAGAAACGGAAACCCTCTTGCACTGTTGGTGGGAATGCAAACTGGTTCAGGCCACTCTGGAGAACAGTATGGAGGTTCCTCAAAAAACTAAAAGTAGAACTACCCTATGACCCAGCTACTGCACTACTAGGTATTTATCCAAAGGATACAAAAATGCAGATTTGAAGGGGCACATGCACCCCAATGTTTATAGTAGCACTATCAACAATAGCCAAATAATGGACAGAGCCCAAATGTCCATCAACTGATGAATGGTTAAAGACAAGACGTATATATACACACACAATGGAATACTGGCGATCAAAAAGGATGAAATCTTGCCATGTGCAACAACATGGATGGAACTAGAATGTATTATGCAAAGCGAAATAAGTCACTCAGAGAAAGATGAATATCATGTGATTTCACTCATATGTGGAATTTAAGAAACACAACAGATGAACATAGGGGAAGGGAAGGAAAAATAAGATAAAAACAGAGAGGGAGGCAAACCATAAGAGACTCTTAAATACAGAGAACAAACTGAGGGTTGCTGGAGGGAGGTGGGTGGGAGGATGGGCTAAATGGGTGATGGGCATTAAGGAGGGAGCTTAGTGGGATGAGCGCTGGGTGTTGTATGTAAGTGATGAATCACTGGGCTCTACTCCTGAAACCGATACTACACTGTATGTTAACTAACTTGAATTTAAATTAAAAAAAAAGTGGTGGTGAGAAAACTGAGCCACTATATTACATCATGTATAAAAATTAGGTCAAAATGGATTATGGACTTGAATGTAAGACCTGAAACCATAACACCCCTAGAAAAAATATAGGTAGTAAGCTCTTTGACATCAGCCTTATTAATATTTTTTTAGATGTGACTCCAAAGGCAAGGAAATTGGAAGGAAAAATAAATAAATGGGACTATATCAAACTACAAAGCTTCTGCACAGCAAAGGAAACCATTAACAAATGAAAAAGGCAACCTACTGAATGAGAGAAGATATTTGCAGAGCATACAGATTAGGGGTTAATGTCCAAAATATATAAAGAACTCATATAACTCAATAGAAACAACAATCTGCTTTTAAAAATGGGCGGAGGATCTGAATAGATATTTTTACAAAGACAACATACAGATTATCAACAGGCACATAAAATAATGCTCAACATCACTAATCAGGGAAATGCAAATCAAAACCACAACGAGAGGGGTACCTGCCTGGCTCAGCCAGAAGAGCATACGACTCTTGATCTCAGGGTTGTGAGTTCAAGCCCATGTTGGGTGTAGAAATTACACCCAATAAGCTTTAAAAAAAAAAAAATGAGAGGACAAATTTTAAACAAACAAAAAAACCCACAATGAGATGTCACCCTACACCTGTCAGAATGGCTAGAATCAAAACGACAAGAAATAAAAAGTGCTAGAGAGGATGTGGAGAAAAAGGAACCCTCACGCAGTGTTGGTGGGAATGCAAATTAGTGCGACCACCACTGAGAACACTACGGAGTTTCCTCAAACAATGAAAAATGGGACTACCATATGACCCACCAACCACACTACTGGGCATCTGTCTGCAGAAAACAAAAACACTAATTCAAAAAGATATATGCACCCCTACACTCACTGCAGCATTATTTGGAAACCAGACATGGAAACCACCTAAGTGTCCACTGATAGATGAAAGGATAAAGAAGATGTGCTATATATATACAATGTAATATTACTCAACCATAAACAGGATGAGGGGAGCCTGAGTGGCTCAGTCAGTACAGCAACAAGGTCATCAGAGGTCTTGGCGAAAGAAATGTTAATGGGATGCACGCTTCATCTCTCTGAAGAACACAGAGAGGTCAGTGGATTCAAAGAAGAGACACAAGTGTACTTTTTTCCAAAGTTGTATTGCTTGTTGAAATGCTGAGTCAATTCAGATGGATTCTAAAGATTCAAATCATTTTGGAGACCCCTCCATACGGCCTCTGCATACAAACCGCCGTTATTAAAAAACCTGCAGAGCAGTCATTGAGATTTAGAACATACCTGCTAATGTAACTTCCTAGTTCTCCAGTGTTTTCTGGCCTTTTATGTCCAAATTACAACTCTAGTCCTTTACTATGCCTTTATAAAGTCTTTAAGAGGTTGATGATTGCTATAATTTGGAGGGTAACATGCAAGGCTACTTTCAGTTTGTATATGAAAATGAGATTCAAAGGATTAAAGTGTTCTCAAGACTAAAGATAGGGCCATTAGGAGGAAACAGTGATGTCATGGTTTTGAGATTTATTTTATTTTGATTTCTTCCACTAAATTCATGTTAAAGCCCGCTATCTTCATTTGTCTTCCAGAATAATTTGATAGCTCAGAGTAACTTATTAGCCACGTCGGGTTTTTTGTTGTGTGTGTTTTTTTTTTTGTTTTTTTGTTTTTTTTTTTTTTTTTTTTTTTGCTGTTGTTCCTTGGAAATTAAAACCTAGTTTAAACAATGTTGACAAAGTGGTGCCAGCTGGCTCAGTCGGTAGAGCATGCAACTCTTGATCTTGGGGTTGTGAGTTCGAGTCCCATGTTGGGTGAAGAGATTACTTGAAAATAAAATCTCTAAAAAAATTTTTTTAATGTTGATATGGACAATCAATGGTGCGGGCAGAATACAGTCTAATCATACGTAAACTGAAAAAAATACATATGTAATATATATTTCAGTCCATATATTTCATTCTGTAGTTATGAAACAACTTAAAAGTCCAAATACTCTACATTCTGTTGTTTTCATGCTCTTGTTTCAAGGTCTATTGGTCTCAAGTCTGTAAGAGACCAATCTGCAAAATAACCAGCTGTCATGATAAAATCGCCTGGAAAATGTTATTGAAGCTAATAGAAGTGAATTAATGCTTAGACCTGGTTGAAATAACACAGTTTAAACAGTGAGTAAAGAATGCATGACAACATCATCCTTGTCTTGCAGCACAAGTATCTCCTCCAGAAAACCCTCCACTGACCTTCCAACATGAAGTTGCCTGCTTCTCTGTGCTCCTCTAAGCACTCTCTACTTCCTTTATCATTACACTTTTTTTTTCTTTACTGAGTTTGTAAATTTGTCCATCAGGCAAGTCCCTCGTTTCCTGAGGCCAGGGATAAGCATTTGTGCTGTCACCTCCTCAGTTTCTCCTCTAGTATCCAGGACATACAAAGTACTTTTTGGCTGAGTTACTGATCAACAGGACCACGGCGCACAATCCTCTCTTCACTAGTCTTGCTGCCTCTCGGTCACTGTGTTTCTCCTGCTGGGACACACCTCTCAAAATGCATTACAGATTCATTGCAGTATAAATGTTTCCCCTTGGTGTAACAGTACCATTGGGTAGAAAGGGTGAAGGTCTCTTTATGACTCTTGATTTCTGAATTGTGCCCACTGTACACTTTTATGTGCTCATCTCAGTATTCCATCGATCGGGGAAAGTTCACATGTCTTGTTTGACACATTGTTTACGAGTTTGCCCGCCCGTACATTCCTACCGAAAAGGAAAGCCTTCAAAACAATGTTCAGGTCTATGTCTGGGGGTTACATTTGACAGGGGGGGAGGGTCGGGAGGGAGGAGGAGAAACAGGGCAAAGGAAAGCAAACAATTCTACTTGCCGGGCACTGTTCTAAGTACTTTATAATACGCTACCATTCAATCTTTGCAGTAACCCTAGTTGTTAAAGAGGAATCTCTTAATTGCCACATATGGAAATTGGGATAGGTGCACACACATGGCGTGCACGTGCACACATTACGCAGAATACGGAACCAGCTCAACCCTAGGTGGAATAAAGTCTCCACCACCTGCTGCTTCTGTGTGCCTCTTAGAATAGAAGCCAGCAGAGGCTTCCCGGGTGCTGCCCCAGCTGTGTTCCTGCAGGGCTCAGTTTGGTTACATAAGATTTCACTTTACAATAATTTGTAAGCTATATATTTACATTGTATGCAGTTTTTGTATGAATGCAATTCCTTGCAATTAAAAAAAAAAGTTTGAAAGACAAAAGGAAGGAAAGAAGGGAATAAGGAGGGGAGATGGAGAAAAAGAGTGACAGGGAGGGAGCAGGACAGGAAGACCCCGACAAAGGAAGCATTACGTAATTGTTAGCTATTATTGTCTGAAAACAACTCACTATGCTTTTGGATGCATTTTTGAATGTAGGAACAAGATACTGATCAGTAAGATGTATCGAGTGAAGTGTCATGGGCACAAGTAGCTCTTTTGTGGAGGGGGTTCTACTTTTGTTTGAAAACAGCACAGTGTTTCACCTCTTCTTCCTGTGTAACTTTTTATTGTAAAATATTACAAACAGAGAAAGTTGAGAATAACAACTATGTGCATACTTACCACACAGCTTTATCAATTCTTTATCTTGTATCCTGCGTCAGTTATTTTAAGTACAAAATAATTAGCTATACAATTATGCAAGTGGAACAACCCCTCCCCAACATGTGCATCTTCCTCCCTCCTGTTTGTCTTCTTTCGTATGGGCATCATCATGAATTTATTGTTTCCTGCTGCTGTGCATTTATTAAATTTTTTTTAAATTTTTATTTACTTTTGAGAGCGAGACAGAGAGAGAGAGCAGGGGAGGGGCAGAGAAAGAGGGAGAGAGAGAGAACCTGAGCAGGCTCCGCACTGTCGGTGCAGAGACCGGTGCGGGGCTCGAACTCACAAACCGTGAGATCATGATCTGAGCTGAAATCAAGAGTTGGGACATTTAACTGACTGAGCCACCCAGGTGCCCCTGCTGTGCAGTTTTACACAAATATCATACGTGATATATACTGTTTTGCATGTTTTTAAAATTATGTTTTACTCATTATTATGGTTTTAATACAATGTTTCTGCTATCTTATTTGCTGTATAGTGCTCTATTGTATGAACATGACACATATTTATCCGTTCTCCATCTGTTATGTATTTAGATCATTTTCATATACTTTTTAAATTTCTTTAATGTTTACTTATTTTTGAGACAGAGCGCGAGCAGGGGAGGGGCAGAAAGACAGGGAGACACAGAATCTGAAACAGGTTCTAGGCTCTGAGCTGTCACCACAGAGCCCGACACGGAGCTCGAACTCATGAACCGTGAGATCATTATCTGAGCCGAAGTCAGACGCTCAACTGACTGAGCCACCCCAATCATTTTCACATATTTCTTTTTTACAACAAGCAATGCTAGAAAAAACATTCTCATACTTGTCTCCTGTTACATAAAGTTAAGAATTTTCTAGATATATTCCTCAAAATGGAATTACAGTACATCTTCAGCTTTACCATCTAAGGCCAAATTGTTCTCCAAACCAGATTTGTCCATTTGCACTCCCACTAAAAGCATATAAGAATTCTCCCCAACTGGTATCTTTTCCAGAACTTTGCATTACGTAGCCTTTACATTTTCGTCAATTTGACAATGTGAAACTGGTATTGTGGTTTGAAGATATATTTCCCTAAACGCTAAAGAAGTGATACATATTTTAAAATGCTTCTGTCATTTCAATTTTCTCCCATGTTGACTGCCTACTTTTGTTTTAGGTCATTAATCTTCTATTTATTAATTCCTAAGCACTCCCTAAAAATTCATCTCTGGTATCTCTTTCCTCTCTGGTAAGCAAATTCTTCAGGCAATTTTTTAAATTGACATATATACACACAGAAAAATACACAGATGGGGCACTGGGTGGCTCAGTCAGTTGAGGGTCCGACTCTTGACTTCAGCTCAGGTCATGACCTCACAGTTTGTGGGCTCAAGCCCCACATCAGGCTCTGTGCTGACAGCTCAGAGCCTGGAGCCTGCTTCGGATTCTGTGTCTCCCTCTCTCTCTGCCCTTCCCCTGATCATGCATGCGCACATGCGCTCATTCGCCCTCTAAGATAAATAAACTTAAAAAAAAAAACCTTATTAAAAAAAGAAAAATACACAAATAGTAAGTGCACAGGTCAGTAAACTTTCACAAAGGTAACCAAGTGGCCACATCACAAAATAGGACATTACCAGCACCCAGAATATCCTCTTTTGTTCCTTCTCACAAGGATAAACACTAGCTCAATTCTTAATACTCTGCGTTATTTTTGCCTGTTTTTGAACTTCATGTAAATAGAATTACCCAGTACTTACTGCCTAGCGTGTGTGGCTTCCATTCAATAATATTAGCGAGAGATTCATCTGTTTGTTCTCTGTGATATATTGTATTGTATTGTATCAATGTATCACAATTTATGTATTCAGTCTACAGTTGAAGGCTATTTAGACAGCTGACAGTCTAGGAGCTCTTTGCAACTTGGGATTATAGGTCTTTTCCGTTTAAGGCATTCTAGTGAGCATGAAATGATTATCTTGGCAATGTGCATCTCCCTGCTGAAGTTCATCACTTTTCAAATATCCTCTCCCACACCGTGACTTGCTTTTCCACTATTTTTATGCTGCCCTTTGATGAACAGAAGTTCTTAATTTCAATGTAGTACACTTTTTTCTTTTTATTTTTTTTTAATTTTTTTTTCAACGTTTATTTATTTTTGGGACAGAGAGAGACAGAGCATGAACGGGGGAGGGGCAGAGAGAGAGGGAGACACAGAATCGGAAACAGGCTCCAGGCTCTGAGCCATCAGCCCAGAGCCTGACGCGGGGCTCGAACTCCCGGACCGCGAGATCGTGACCTGGCTGAAGTCGGACGCTTAACCGACTGCGCCACCCAGGTGCCCCCACTTTTTTCTTTTTAATTAGTGCTTGTAGGTGGCAATATTTTGCTACCTCCGAAGTCAGTAAGACATCCTCCTATGCTTTCTTCTAAATGTTTTGTTGTTTTTACCATTCACATATACATCTACAATCCATCTGAGATTGATTTTGGCATATGGCTGAGTGAGAGGGTCAAGATATCTTTTTCATATGGGCATGGAGTTGACTCAGCATCACTTATTTAAAAGACCATCCCTGGGGCACCTGGCTGGCTCAGTTGGTCGAGCATGTGACTCTTGATTTCAGGGTTGTGAGCTCAAGCCCCACATTGGATGTAGAGATCACTTAAAACTAAAATCTTAAGGGGCGCCTGGGTGGTTCAGTCTGTTAAGCATCCTATTCTTGGTTTCAGCTCAGGTCACGATCGCATAGCTTGTGGGTTTGAGCCCCATGTTGGGCTCTGTGCTGACAGCGCGAAGCCTGCTTGGGGTTCTCTCTCTCTGTTCCTCCCCCGCTCACATGCATGCTTTCTCTCTCAAAATAAATAAATAACCTTTAAAATTTTTGAAAATAAACTAAAATCTTAAAAGAAAAAAGACCACTCTTGCCCAACCACACTGAAGCTATCCCTTTCTCATAATTCAAGTGACATGTGTGGGTCTATTTCTGGACTCTCTTTTCTGTTCAGTTTGTCTATTTTTCTATTCTTTTTTAAAGTTTAATTATTTTGAGAGAGAAAGAGAGAGAGTGTGGGAGGGGCAGAGAGAGAGAGAAAGGGAGAGAGAGAATTGAAAGCAGGCTCCACACTGTCTGCGCAGAGCCCAATGCAGGGCTGGAAATCATGAGTCATGAGATCGTGACCTGAGCTGAAACCAAGTCGGCCACTTAACCGACTGAGCCCCCCAGGCGCACCTCTATTTTTCTGTTCTTATGTTCATACCACAGTATCTTAAATCCTGCAGCTTTATAATAGGCCATGATATCTGACAAAATAAATCCTCCAGGTTTGTCCTTGCTCTTCAAAGTTTTCTCTACAATTGCTGACCCTTTTCTTTCACACAAATTTTAGAATGTGTTTGTCAATTTTTAAAAACCTGCCAGAACTGCACTATTCCTCCATTTACTTAGGTCTTTTTCATTTCTCTCGATAACGATGCACTTTTTGCATCTTTTATTAGATTTATTCCAGGTGTCTGACACTTTTTTATGCTGTTGAAAATGGTATTTCAAATTTCATTTTCTACTTGATTATTGCTGGCATACAGAAATACAGCTATCTTTCTGTGCAACAACGTTACTAAATGTACTTATTAATCCTTGTAGTTTATCTACAGATAGAGCTTTGGAAATTTTTTTTTTTTTTTTTTTTTTTTTTTTACATAGACAATGGTGTCATTTGAGAATAATGATGGTTTTCTGCCCTTGATCATTTGCCCTTGCCTTACCGTTCTGGCTCAGACCTCAGTACTGAATAGGACTGAGGTACAGTCGGCATCCTGGTCTCATTCCCCACCTCAGAGGAAAAGCTTTCCTAATTCACTGCTAAGTGCAATGTTCCACAATGACCTTTTTCTGCAATGACTTTTTACGCTTAGATCTTTAGTATTCACTAGATGGCTAGTTTGCTGCATTTAAGAAGGTGTTTTTATAAAATGTAACCTTGGGTTTTTTGTTTTAGAAGTCAATACCTGGGGGCACCTGGGTGGCTCACTTGGCTCAGGTCATGATCTCACAGTTTGTGAGTTCAAGCCCCCCATCAGGCTCTCTGCTGTCAGCACAGAGCCCGCTTCAGATCCTCCATGCCCTTCCCTCTCTCTCTCTCTGTCTCTCTGTCTCTCTCTCTCATTCTCTCTCTCTCTCAAAATAAATAAACTTCAAGAAAACATAAACAAAAGCCAACACCTGATAAATTTCTCACACGTGATTTCCATTTTGAGTGTCTATTAAGAAATCCTAACAGGATTTATTTTTTGTTGTTTGGGTATTATCTTTTTACTGTATTTTGAGAAATAAAAGGAAAATAAAAATGTATAGATTTGGATTTATATCAAAGCTATTCAGGCCACTTATCCATGTTTTTAATTTAAATTGAAATCAAGAGGAGTTTTGAAGGCACCGGAGACAGAGTTCCCCTCAAAGAGGTCCTATTACACAGGGAGAGACTGAGACACAGATACCAATCACATGGCATGGGAAGTTCACTGACATATACACGCACATGGTCACACACAGAGGGGCAGTTGACATCTGTGAAGACTGCATAAGAGGTGGTGCCTGAACTGAAGCTTAAAAGACAAATATAAGTTAATTAAGCAAAAGGGATGTAGAAGTAGAAATATTGCATCAGGAGTAAAAGGCCAAAAGTAAGCAAACAAAACAGCATCATTCATTCATCTTCATCAACAAAAACTTACTGAAGTTTTCTTCTGTCACAGATGTTGCACGGGGCACAAGGTACTGGTAAGTAAAAATAGATCTAGTCCCTGTTCTATGTAGCTCTAACATAAAGGGTAAGAGGTATTCATAAATGATATACAAGCCTTTTGCCTAAATATCTATTCGTTTCTAAACACTTTCTTATAATATAGTCTGTATGCTGTTGTATTACTAAGACAAAAGTTAATAACAGGTGTATTGAATAGCTATAATTTAAGAGTTTCTAATTTTTTTACTGGGAGGTCTCAGAAACTCATTTACAGTTTGGTGGTTCTTAAACATTATTTTCTAAATGAAACTATATTATAAATGATGCTTATCAGGTTTACCCACTGGTCCCCCAAGCCTACTTAATGCCTATTACACATGCTGTAAAGCATTAATAGTCCTATTTCAAATATACTGAATCACCATTATGTCAAGTGAGTGGAAAACTGGAAGGCTCTAGGAATACGCTGTAAAAGAAAAGACCTGCATCTCATAGAAGGCACAATTTAAAAAAAAAAAAAAGAAGAAGGTACAATTTAGTGAGAGACAAATCACTATACAAATGAATGTACAATGATAATCTCAGATGAACACTAAGATAAAACGAAGGGACCAGTGGACATATAATGAGCCTACTCCTGAGCTCTGGGAAGACCAACCTGGCAACCAGGCAAAGGGGTGAAGGAATTAATGTTTTCATTTGCGGGGGGGGGGGGGGGGGGATCCTCAGTAGCGGAATCAATGGATCATATGGTAGTTCTAGCTTTAATTGTTTCAGGAACCTCCATGGTGTCTTCCACAGCGGCTGCACCAGTTTGCATTTCCACCAACAGTGCATCAGGGTGCCTTTGTCTCCACATTCTCGCCAACACTTGTTTCTTATGTTGTTGATATTAGCCATTCTGACAGGTGTGAGGTGATATTACGTTTTGCTTTGTTTTGTGACACAAAGAGAGAGCGCGAGAGCGCGAGCAGGGGAGAGGGGCAGGGCAGAGGAGAGAGGTAGAGTAAGGCAGAATTTCAAGCAGGCTCCACACTCAGTGCAGAGCCCAATGCGGGGCTTGATCCCATGACCCTGGGATCATGACTTGAGCTGAAATCAAGAGTCAGATGCTCTACCAACTGAGCCACCCAGGTGCCCCGTCCTCTGCACATTTTCAATTGTATTTTTTCCCTGGTGCTGAGCTGTGTAAGTTCCTTGTATGTTCTGGATATTAACCCCTTATCAAGTAATGTACGGAATTGTTGAATCATTACATTGTATACCTAAAACTAATATAGCACTGTATGTTATTTACACTTGGATAAAAAAAAACAAGGGTGACTAAAGAACATTGTGGATAGGATGTTAAAGGAACAGGGACAAGAACAGCATACATAATGTAAGAAAAGAAAGGAGTAGAGTACCATGAGAAAGACCATATCCAGACTACACAGTCTTGTGAACCATGTCATTTTTTTCTAAGAGCAAAGGGAAGCCCCTGAGAGATCAAAACCAATGGAGTATCATGGCAGATTTACATATTAAACACCCCATCTCATCTGCACCATGAAGACTGTACAGAGTCCAGACTAGAAGCAAGGCATCCGGTTACGAGGTTACCATGCTGATCCAGGAGAGGGGTAGCAGTGGCTCAGACCACTGTGGCAATAGCAGACATGGAAAAAAACAAAATAAGTTGGACGAGTGTTTAGGTGACAGAACTTGGTGCAGGATTAGTGAGAGGGCAGAGAGAAAGGGGGTGTGAAGGATGACCACAAATTTTTAGAGTTGTTTAGGAAGAACTGATTGAACGGTGAAAGTGGGGAAGAAAAGTGAATAGGTGTTATCCAGACATATGACATGAACGATAGAATGTATAATGATTTAGCCACTGAAATTTACTGAGACACAGCAGCAAGTTTAGGGAGAAAGGTGATGAGTTTCATTTTGGACTCACTGCATTTGAGATATTTTGGGTATTCCATGGGTACAAGACAAGCAGGTAGTTTGAAGACCAGGGTCTGACACTGTGAGTAGAGTGTCTGGAGTAGAGACAAAGGTGTGGGATTCCTGATTTTGCAGGTTACAGCTGGCCCCCTCAGTGGGATTGAGATAGGACTCTGGGGGAATACTACCATTAAGAATTAGGATTGCTGCGGTGCCTGGGTGGCTCAGTCGGTTGAGCATCCAACTCGATTTCCACTCAGGTCATGATTCCAGGGTCGTGAGATCAAGCCCTGCGTAGGACTCCGTGCTAAGCATGGAGCCTGCTTAAGATCATCTCTCTCTCCAACTCTGCCCCTCTCCCCACCTCACACTCGCACTCTCCCTCTAAAAATAAAAATAAAGGTGCGTGGGACACCTGGGTGGCTCAGTCGGAGGAGCGTGTGACTCTTGATCTCGGGGTTATGGGCTCAAGCCCCACATTTGGTGTAGAGATTAGTTAAAAATAAGATATTTTTTAAAAAAGAATTAGGGCTGCAGGTCTTACAATCTCTTAAATTAGAACCCAACCTCTTTTCAGCCACATGTTTATACAGTCCCTAAGTAAATCATATCTTGTCTGTGCAAACTCCTCAGGTTTAATTACAACCCTTCCTGGCTGGGTGCTAGTGACTGAGAATCTGATTGAGAATCAGATATACTATTTTCCTCCAATGGAAACCAAGTGCTGAGTAAAGAAAAGCAGAAGAATTTAACATTTTCACCTCTTTCTGTTCCTATATGAGAACTGGTCTTTCTCCATCCTCTCTAGCCTCTTCATGCAACAAACCAACATTCATGAGACCGTACGCACAAGCCAGGCTTGTGCGTGCCACGCTCAGAAAACCATGTGCAAACCAGGGATGTGATTTATCATTATACATAATAATTATTTGCTATTAAACTTTAATTGCACACCCATACAATGAAAAATTAAATTTGGTATAAGGCTTGTTTGTGGACAACCTTGCACCACGCCAGTACCACCTTTGGTACAATCTTTTATATTTCACATCGTCACAGTGGGATATCGGGAAAAGTTTTCAATTAGCAATAATCACAGCTCAGATAAACCTCATTGACTACGATCCTGCCCCTGTACAAAGCTACAATCCTCTACATTTCAAACGTCATAACAAACGTATTTCAAACGTCCAAAATAATTTGGCTCACTTTCCTGCTTTTGCTACATACAAAAATAGTGGCCCTGTCAGCAGGTATTCAGTATGTTGACTATTACATTCATTAGGACTCCTGGTTGCAAGCGGCAAAAACCCATCTGAAACCAACTTCGAGAAAAAAGAACTATTGCCCTTGATAGCCAGGTAGCTCAATGAACCTAAGCAAAAGCCGCAGAATCTGAAAAATCAGGGAACACCACTACCAAGACGCTTTACCCATTGGGATTTCAACTTGTTTCTGCTTCTCTTTATAAGTTAGTTTCAGGGGCGCCTGGGTGGCGCAGTCGGTTAAGCGTCCGACTTCAGCCAGGTCACGATCTCGCGGTCCGTGAGTTTGAGCCCCGCGTCAGGCTCTGGGCTGATGGCTCAGAGCCTGGAGCCTGTTTCCGATTCTGTGTCTCCCTCTCTCTCTGCCCCTCCCCCGTTCATGCTCTGTCTCTCTCTGTCCCAAAAATAAATAAACGTTGGAAAAAAAAATTAAAAAAAAAAAAATAAGTTAGTTTCACACATTGTTATTGTACATCATCCTCTCCATGGGGTGGGAAAGATGTCACCCCAGTCAGGTTTTGGCTGCTTCCTTTCCACTCAGGTTGCTTTCTCCCCATGTTCAGGTAGCAAGAACAAGGAATGATTCTGTTTGGTGGGGAGACACGATATTTCACTGGGCCAGGCCTGGGCCAGAGAGAGAGATTTGCCACCACAATAAAGAATATGGCAACTCTTTTGAGGTCTATCAAAGAAAATCATTACCATACAATCCAGTCATTACCATACAATCCACACAATAGTGATGTTGAAAATCTAATCTTTTGGGTGGCATGAAACAAGCTGTGGCAATACCTCAGAATCATCCTTCTGAATATGAATTCTCATTGGGGAGTATTGTGCGCATAGACAGAGTAAGATTGGGGGTGGAAGCCTCAATGTCCCCGAGCATCCCTAAAATATCATATTTGTCGTAAATGTCAACCTCTAAAAAATGAGATATGAAAATCATTTTCAGTTACTTTTGAACCCAAACTCGCCAAGTTTAGTCTAGATTTTACTACATGCAAGACAAGTTTAATAAAGAGTAATCTAAACCAGTAACTTTTAATTTGGTGAACAAGCTAATTTTTTCATGATCCATTAATCACATACTCATATGGTATTCTCTTCACAAGATTCTGTTTTTTAAAAACAACATCAGCATGGCATCTTATAAACATTAATTACAGATTTGAGTAAAGAGGAAGTATACCTGTAGCCATGATTCCTGGGAGAACTGAAAACTAATGAACATTTACTGTAGCTCAATTCTCTTTACCAGGCCTTCTTCAAAAACAAAAAATTAATTATAGAGACCAAAAAGCCATTTTCCAAACATGATAAAACCAAACAACACTGTTTGCAAGATTCACTTACTGGAATGGGAACACTTAAGTGATCAAGAAACTAATATATTTCATAATATGGTTAACAGCAAAATGTACAGCTTATGTGAATTTTGTTTCCCAGTCAAGGTTCACCAGGAATTCAAAATATACAATTAGTTTTATTATTCACATTACAAAGTCATTTTTATGTAAAATTAGCCTAGAATATGTTTTATGCCGAAATGTCATCTGAGTCTTAAGTAAAGCAAATTTGAGATGAATAAGACAGTCAGTGCTCCCTTTAAAATTATTGCACCAAACTTCAATTAGGCTTTAATATTCCAGAGGCCTTGGCATGTGGACTCTATTATGTAAGTCAATTTTTTAAACACTGATTTGATATTTTGGACCTTGTATAAAACTATTTTCTATAAATTTCTCTGGAATTCCAACTCTAAGGAGACTTTTTATTTATTTTACTTTTTAAAATTTATTTGAGAGAGAGAGAGAGAGAGTGTGTGTGTGTGTGTGTGTGTGTGTGTGTGCACGTGCGCGCCAGTGGGGGAGAAGGGCACAGAAAGAGGGAGAGAGAATCTTGAGCAGACTCCACGCCCAGCATGAGCCCAATGCAGGGCTTGATCCCATGACCTGAGTCGAAATCAAGACTGGGACACTCAACCAACTGAGCCTCCTAGGCGCCCCTCTAAGGAGGCTCTGAATCTGGCCATTGTAGCTGATCTGACTCTCAATATCATGAAGACTGAAACGATTCTCTGACTGTAAGCTCCGTGTCCTTTTCTCATGCAAACGATATTCTGTGCAAGTGTGCATTTGATATATCACAGGTGCAGAGAGCATAGATGACATGGTAGTGTAAAGACGGACATTTGAAACCCCTTTAGATTTGTGCATGCCTTTTTTCAAGCTTGTAAAACTTGCTGGAATGTTAACAAGTAAACTGAGAAAGTAGCAGGACATGGGAACTGCAATCAGAATGACACAATCATTGACGTGTCTCCTTGGACAAGTCCTTCACTGTCCCCGTGCCTTAGTTTTCTTTTTTAAGTGGAGATAATAGTAGTTACATCAGAGGCTTGTTTGTGGCAATAAATAAAATGATGAATGAAAAACCTGGCATGTAGCCACTTCATAAATAGTTACTGTTATTATTTGGTTCTGTAACAAGGAGTAAGCCTCAGCTTTGAGCATTTAATATTAATTTTGGTTGAGAAACAAAAGTTATTTTTTTGATTTATCACTAGGGACAAACCTAATGCCAACAGTGACTTTACTCAAACTTGCCAATGGATGTATATAAATGTAAAATGTCCAGAAGGAATGTTAAATAGCCATGTCCCACAGTTCTGGATTCCTGAGAACCCAATTCCATGCTGGGTGTTGGCCATTAATATTCTTTTTTTAAATTTTTTTTTTCAACGTTTATTTATTTTTTGGGACAGAGAGAGACAGAGCATGAACAGGGGAGGGGCAGAGAGAGAGGGAGACACAGAATCGGAAACAGGCTCCAGGCTCCGAGCTGTCAGCACAGAGCCCGACGCGGGGCTTGAACTCACAGACCGCAAGATCGTGACCCGGCTGAAGTCGGACGCTTAACCGACTGCGCCACCCAGGCGCCCCTGGCCATTAATATTCTTGATCACACAACAGGAAAGTCTGATGAGCATCTGCCTCGGTTTACCCCTCAAAATGCTAGGCTTAGCCTGTGCAATAAGAGTTCAAATTCCTCAGGTGCCTGGATGGCTCAGTTGGTTAAGCGTTCGATTTCAGCTTAGGTCATGATCTCACAGTTCATGGTTTTGAACTCACCATCAGGCTCTGCGTTAACAGTGCGGAGCCTGCTTGGGATTCTCTCTCTCCCTCTCTCTCTCTCTTTGCCTCTCCCCACGCAAACACATGAGCTCTCTCTCTCAAAAATAAATAAACATTAAAAAATAAAAAGTTCCTCAGGTGAGCAGAAATCCAAATTGTGTTTTGTAATGCCTTTTGTTGCTACTGTATCATTAGCAGTTTTTCCATGTCAATAAGTATAATTTTACAACATAATTTTAAATGGATTCACAATATAGATGTGCTGCTATAATTTGTTTCAGATTTGTGCTTGGCTTCTAGTTCAGGCAAGGCACCTTGTATATCCTTGCTACTTACAAAGTGACCTTGACTTGAGTCTTAATGCCTAGGCACAGCCTTATTATGGTTTTGTAGACCTGACTGGTTAAGACATCGTGGGCTCTGACGTCAGTCTGAACTCACACCCCAACCTTGGAAAAATTGGTTAGCAATGCCGGTGCCGGTTTGTACATCTGTTAAATAAGGATGATCATAATGCCACCTCCTAAGATGGGGGTGATTCAATCTGAATATGTAAAGTACTTAGCACAGTGCCTAGCACAACAAAATCACTCAATAAATCTTAACTATTGACAAAAAAAAAAAAAAGAAGAAGAAGAAAAAAGCAGCCTCTGGCACCCATAAGCTAGCCAGGCCTTCCCAGCTGCTTCTGGCTGTTTTCCTACTCACCATAAACGATGTCACAGAGTATTAGACAAGCCCACTTTAGTGACCGCGGCCAGTAGGTGACCCACTCTATAATCCTGCCTGAACACGGACAAAACACAAACGTTGTCCAAACCACAAACGAGGAAACAGTCCTTCTCCCAGGCAATGAGCGGCTGCTGCTTCCTTGCCCATTAGAGCCTCAGCATTACTCTGGTGTCCTCCTAGGTAAGATGTCCTCAAATATCCAACCAGAAAAATCCCTTCTTGTTGGCAGCATCCAATGCAAAGCCCAGCCCCAGTTCCTTACCTCCTCCCCTTCCCGAATAACCTAACACAAGCCCAAATTCTCTAATAAGCCCTTTCTAACCTCCTCACCGAGGGAGACGCCTCACAGCTCCGCAAGGTATACAT
This sequence comes from Lynx canadensis, assembly GCF_007474595.2. Lineage (NCBI taxonomy): Eukaryota > Metazoa > Chordata > Mammalia > Carnivora > Felidae > Lynx > Lynx canadensis. Next base: position 8,212,676 of record NC_044321.2, read on the forward strand.
TCTCCCTGGCCGCAGCGCACGATAAACCCACCTTGTTCCACTCAAGCTGAACGAGTGTGTTCCCGGTGGTCTTCAGCTGGAGGGCACTGCTGGTATTATTCTGGAACCCTTTCTTCATAATGGAACTACAATGTAGGAAGCTTGTTTTCACCTTGGAACTACATCCGTGTATCATTTGGAAAAGCAGAGGTAGGAGCCAAGAAGCAAAGGTCATCTCCACTTGACTTGAGAGAAGCATCAACACAGATTAGGGATTAAGAAGCACTGCAACCTTTGGGCGCCTGGCTGGTTCAGTCGGTGGAGCATGCAACTTGATCTCGGGGTTGTGGGTTCGAGTCCCACGTTGGGTGTAGAGACTAAACATAAAATCTTTAGAAAAAAGAAGAAGCATTGCAACTTTTGTAAAAGGGTCACAACTTTTTATCAGAATATTGTTTAACCACAAAACAGACTGTTAGAATGTTGGCCTGCATATTACTCAAGACTAAAAAGTTTTAAGTGTCTAGCTGTTAAGGCCGTAGGTTGTTCCTAATTTATAAATGGATTGTTCTAGAAATTCACTTAAAGTTCGTTGGTAACAGAGCTTCCAATTTAAACCATATCATAAATGATCATTAGGTTTACTGTTCATCCCCAAAGCCTATTTATTCCTGAATACATGTGAAGTACTATTTCAAATGCACCATCATTTATGCCTTACTGTCCAGGTAAAAAATGCATTCTCACTGTGGGACTTCCGTCTCACGAATATAGCCAAAAATAGCAGTGTATATCATGCTAGGTGCCAGTAACCTAAGTTCCTACAAATGTAGAAACGGTATGCCCAGGACAGGGTTTATCAGAGTGCATAGCAAGAACCTTGGAGTTAAAGCGGCAGGGATGGTTAATTCGGTGAGTCGGGCGCTGAAAAATGTATCAAGGAGTCGAGTGAGCGAGCCCACCCCTAGCTCTCTGCCCTTGTAAGAGTATCATGGCGGGCTGCCGCGCTTAGCCACGTTCCAGCACAGACAATAAAGCCCAGAGAGGAAGACGAGACTTTATGCCAGAGCGATCCCTTCCTGAGGCAGGGGAACCTTCTCTTAGAGAAGTGCTCCCCCCTCCTACAATTTCCCTCACCGTGCAAATTTCTCTCATTGGCCCAGGAGTGTATCACATGACCATGCTGAAACTGACCACCGCAAGAGGTAAAGTTCTCAGAATCACCTGGGAGCTTTGGAAACAAAATTCCAATTCTCAGCAACAGTAGGTTTTAAAAGTTCCCCAGCTGTTCCAAGAGTATACTTAGAAGCCAGGCCTACTGCCCTAGCCTCATCAAGTTTCACCCCTGCCTGGGCTTTGGGGCTCTGCCAGCAGCCATGGCGCAGGGAACAGCTAAGGCCATGGGTGACCCACGAACTACACCTAGCACGCGGACACACCTTTTGCTATAGCTAAGAAAAGGGGTGTCTGCAGCTCGATCCACCCGCTAGAGGAAGAAAGTAAAAAGATTTGTTATAAGAGATCTGACGCCTATCTTAATCCTTAATCCCCTGGAAAAAGTGGAAAATGAAGAAAATACCTTATAAACTTCCACTCCTGAGTGTTGTTAAACATACAAGCCTGTAGACCGAGGTGGCTGTAAGGCTGTGGCACCTTACGGAAGCAAAGCAAAATCTAAGTCTCTAAATGCCTCAAGGTTATGAACTCAAAACGCTACGAACAACCAATCACAAACAGCCAACGAGGCTTGAAGCGATAGCCCATCCACCATCTCCTGGCTTTGCTTCTGCCTTTCCTCCAGAAAATCTCTCGCCGGAGCTCCGGTCCGCGGAGCCCACCCAACCACTTCCGGTTCGGTGCTGCCACATTCAAAAGGACTTCGGCTCAAATAAACCCTTAACATTTTTCATATGCCACCGTTTATGTTTGAAGAGTTCTCATCTCAGAGCAGGGAGCCGGAGGAGGCCCCCCACAGCCCCCAGCAGCCCTGAGCAAGAAGTACCTGCTGAGCCCCTCGAACTCGCTGCTCTGTAGGGATGGCGGGCAACCCCCTCGGATCCGGGTTCTGGCTCTGCAGCGGCACCTGCAGCTTCCCGCCTCGTGAGCTTTCAGGCGTTAATGGCTTATTTGAGCATTTCTTTTTCCACACGGCTCCAGAAAGCGGCTGGCGTTGGACTGGGTCCGACTTCAAAACCAGACCGGGTCCCGGGCGGACGGGTTCCGCCCTAGAAACTGGTCCCGGAAAGGACTGGGTCCGCCTTAGAAACTGGGCCGGGTCCTGTGGGACACCTCAGCTGGATACAATTTTGTCTTAAGGCGGAACAAGTAATAAAGATAATCTTCAGTTACAGTGGCCAGCCACAGTGAAGAACTTTTAACCATCTTAGATAATATTATCAATTTACAAGATGCCCTAAAGAAAAAGGGGGCTTCACACTCACTGTAAAGGGGAGACAGAGGGGTGCCCGGAGGCTCAGTTAAGCATCTGACGCTTGATTTCCACTCAGGTCATGATCTCAGGGTTCATGAGTCCGAACCCTATGTTGGGGCTCTGCGATGGCATGATGCAGCCTGCTTGGGATTCTCTCTCCCCCTCTCTCTCTGCCCCTCCCCTGCTAGCCCTCTCACTCAAAAATAAATGAATAAACTTAAAAATAAAGACAAAATTCTTTTCCTCCTCTACACTTTCTGGCGACCAGCATAAGACCCGCAGGGCCACCCCACTCACTCTGGAGCATACAGACAGCATCGTGGGAAAACTGGCACAAGCCAGCAAAGGGTAAGAATTCTTACCAAAGTCATCTCTCCCAGACGTCTGTTGCCTGGTTGAGAGAAAGTAAATTTCATGTTTTCCCTTCCTTTCCAAATTCAGATTGGCAGAAAATATATCAGTTATTCATCCTTTCTCTCCCAACGACAGGTATTGTGGCTAGATAAGGCTGGGCAGAAATGCGGATGGCATTCCATTTGCAGCTAGGGTCCTACCAACTGTTACAATACCCCAGCAATTGCGGCTCTCAGGGGGACTGTCCAGGTCTTTCTTTCTATTGGGTATTTTTCACAGTAGCTCTGGATTTGGGTAACTAGTATCATCTGCACCTCTTTGAGAACCCCTCTTAGCTCCATGGGGTGGTTCAATACTGCCAGAAATATTTACTGCTTGTTCCAGCTGAAACCTGACAAGATACTCAAAAGGATTTTTTTAAGTAGCTCTGTGGTCATAAATTAGCCAAATTGGAAGCTGATATTCAGAGCCTGATAAGAACTTTTTCAGGCCTTCTCCCCTAAGCTAAAACAAAAATCTTTGCCCAGAAGAAAGAAAAGCATTCTAAAAGCACTGTGGAAGGATTTACTAAAATGTTGTAAAGAAACCCAGCTGTAAATCTAGAACATACAAATCGTTTCATTTGTTGCAGATCTTCTCCCTGATACAAAGAAGCAAATGGAGGCTCCCGCACTTCCATGGCTGGGTCAGTGGCTACATATTCAGATTGCAACCTTATTCTTTGAAGAATTAAAAACAAATGCACTACAGTATCAGTCTTTCTAAGAACAGAAATGCAGCTCTAGAAACAATACAAGGCCCACCTATCCTCTCTACCAATCCCAAATCCTCCCCTATTCATCTCAAAAGGCTTGCACATATTGTAAAAGATCTGGCTTTAAGAAACAAAAGCTCCTCTTGGAGAAACATTTTTTCTCTGTGCCTTTGAGATGCAAATGTTCTACCTAGTTTTCTCTAGGAACTCAGAGCCATCTCTTGAAGTACTGACTTCGGGGAGATAATTCTTACCAGAAAAACAAAAAGAAGCTATTTGGAAATTAGGTAAATGAATCCAGAAATATTAATAAAACCTCTAGCTATCTGAGCAAGTAACCTTAACTTATTCTGCCAGAAACACAATTTAGATACAACCATTCTTTTTAAACTAGTGAGTTTTGGGGTACCTGGGTGGCTCAGTTGGTTGAGCGTCCAAAATAAGTAAATAAACATTAAAAAAATAAAAGCTAGTTTAAGTTTGTCGGTTTAATTAAAACAGGCATTAAACAGAATACTTCAATTCTACCTAGGTTTACTAAAAGTCAAATAAGCTAATATGTTATCTGTGTTACATAATATGTCAGCAAGAACGGTTAACTGGGGCTCAGTCAGTTAAGCATCCAACTCGTGATCTCAGCTCAGGCCTTGATCTCAGGGTCGTGAGTTCAATGAGAATGAAATGGAAATGAAGCCTAGTTAAAAAAAAAAAAAAACAACAATGGTTAGCTGTTTAACATCTCATGAAATTTTCATAAGCACAGTAATCTAAATATAATTGTTAAGAACAAGTGAATTAAATAAATGTAAGCGAAAGTTTTAAAAGATATTTTTCAACAATAAATATGGTTTGTGGTAGGTCTACTTAAGATAGTTGCCAAAATCTTGAGAACTTGAAACCTTAGTTATACTGAGATGAGTTAAATGAGGGCTATTCATTGAATATCTCAATCATCCCAAATATGATAAAATACTAAAACAGCAAATACTGAACATGGGTTTATCCACTTTTGCCTTTCTTTTACAGAAGAACTAAATATATTGGGATCTATTAGTAAATATCTTTTGTGCCACACTGAAAATTTTACTATGAGAAAGAAGGTACTTCTAGAAATTGTGAAATGTATTTATAAATTTCCCGAATCCATAGAATGCTAGTGTAACAGACAGTCACATCGCTGACTTCTTAGTTTTCACAAGGAATAAAGGATCCTAAGGGGTAAGAATTCTAATCAACATAATTAGTAATGACAACTACTTAGGAATAATAAGGGTGCAAGGAAACCACTGGGTCTGTCTGTAACCTGAACCGGGCCCTGAACTCTCCTAGTTTCCTCAAATGTCTAGCTACAACTCTCCAGACTGACATTTCCCATTTTCTCCCACCCTTCTGACTTGGAATCACTAAGCACAAAGACTGCCCTGGAACCTCCCTGGAAGAAACCATTCCAGTCCTTCTCAATGCCGACACCACAGCCAAACTTCAGGGACTGGAACCCTGGGTCCACATCTCCCCCATTAAAAAGGGCTCCCCCAGACTCCTGGAACCACACACCAGCTGCAGACCTAAAATTAAAGTTGACTAGGGAGGTTCCTCCCCAGAAGCAGATGGACTTTCTTGCTAAGATGGTTTCAGATAATAGAACTGCTTTAGCTTACTTCTTGGCTGAAAAAGGAGGAGCTTGTGCCACAGCAAATACCTCCCACAATACCTGGATGAACACCTCTGGTGTTGCAGCAAATATGATAAATTAACACATCAGCCACTTGGCTAAAGCAGGTTGATGTCCCTTCTTTGATTTATCTGATACCAATTGATTTGGCTCATGGGCGCCCTGGCTAAGGCTTCTGTATAGTTGTCATCGTAATGTCCCTTGTACACTATGTTCTCTCAAATGCCTTAAATGCATGTTCACAGCCGTCAGCAGTACATACATCGAATGGTCTCACTGGGTTTGGAGAACCAGAAACAAGATAAATGAGGAGATGAACAGGAAAAACATTTTTTCCATGGATCTGACATCATAACCTAGGAGTTTCACAGTGAGACAAAGAGCAACTTTGATGGTGGCCGAGAGCGGCACTAATACCAAAGTTCTGGTCACTCCTTCACGTAGAAGATGACCAAAAGGGGGGAATGGTTAATTCAACAAGGAGGCTGTCAGGCTGAGGTAAGTCTAATGCCTTGGCAGCCTGAAACGTAAGCCTGTGAATGTCTCAATGTTATGAAATAAAATACTAAGGATAGCCAATCACAAACGGCCAACCAGTCTTTACACTGTAGCCAATCAATAACTTCCTTATTTCTGCCTTTTCTCTCTAAAGTCTCCCTCTGAGCTCCTGACACTGAAGTGCTCTGAGTGCTTCTGGTTTGGCACTGATTCCGACTGATTTTTGCCTGAATTCTTCAAGATTTTTAATATGTTTCAGTGTATTATTTAACAAGGGAGACTTCCTCTCTGGAGTCTTTTCTGACACTCTCCCTCCTCATAGGGAGATGTAAGCACCTGTGTCTGCTCTCTTCCGTCCTGCTCTGTCAGAGAGCATGTGTGACATTTGCATTTATTTGTATGCTGCTGCACCCCTCCTGAAATGTGTCTTCTTCAAGGCCAGGGTTAATATCTGCATTCTACTTTGTGCGTCTAGCATCCAGTACACAGGAGGCGCCATAAATCTTTGTTGAGTGGGGCCTCCTGGCTGGCTCAGCAGGTAGAGCATGTGACTCGATCTCAGGGTTCTGAGTTCAAGCCCTCACACCGGTCATAGAGATTACTTAAAAAAAAAAAAAATACATTTGTTGAATGAATGAATTAGGTCGAGGAGAAATGGCCAAGAAGTGCCTAATATTAATGGCAAGCGTTTATCCAAAACCTATTATATGCTAGGCCCTATGCAAATGCAAGTACATGGAGTAGATTTAATCCTGAAACAACCCGATGAGGTAGGAGCCACTATTACCTTTAAATGTAAGAGAACTGCATCTCACAGAGACTAATCACTTGTCTAAGGTCACAAACTAGAAGTGACAGGTGTGGCACTGGATCACAGAGCCCACCAAGTCCTTTACCTTTACACTCAAGAGGGAGAAGGATGCTTCACCCACATTAAAGGAGAAGGCTTCTACAGTGGTTCCTAATCTAGAGAAGGCCTGCAGAGGGGACTGTCATTGGTGGGATTTGTAGCTTTGGGGATCCTGGAGGCTTCTGCATTCTTGGATTGTTTAGGGGGAACAGGGAAGAAGGGGTGGAAATGGAGAGACAAGAAAGGATCTAAAGTCTTGCCCTGCAAGGTTAGAATCTGAAGAGGAAACCTCCATTCTCCCACAAGAAACATTTTTTAAAAAGCTAATATTCAGTTGTGGTTTAGCCACGGCAATTACTTGTGCCCTGGAGCTTCCCCTGTCATTTATGGGGAACATCACCATCAAGGGCTCATTCCTAATAAACCACAACCTGAAGAATCACAGCTCCAGTTCTGGTCCACCACTGTATTGTCATTATAGACACAGGTCACTATCCGTCCATTTTCCCCCAACCTGTCCCTCTCACGGCCCTTATTCTGGCCAATGGATCTATTGCTTACTCAAATCATTAGGCCAGAAAATCTGGACCTCTCTTGAGATTTCTCCTTTCCTCTCCCCCGTCACATCCCATGGGTGACTTGAGTTTTGGGGATTCTATTTCATAAATCTGTAATCTGTTTATTTGTTAAACATTTATTGTGTGCCAGGAATATGCAGTAATGAACTGGATGAGATTCATCCAGTTCCCCGCAGCTCTGCCCTCCCAGCTTCAAAGAGATGGGCATCTTATGGAGGATATTTTGCAAACGAACAGCCCATTATACTGCGGAGTACAGTAAACACAAGAATCGGAGAAGTAGAGGGCTGGGAAGGGGTATGTAATTCACCTGGGGAAGCCCGAGGGTTGTTCTCCTGACAGTATCCAAATTGAAATGTGAAGGATGTCTACCAGGAAACCCAGTGAAGCGGAGGACAAGTGCAAATTTCTGGAGGCCAGAACAGAGCCCAGAGTGTGGAGAACCGGCAGTTCACCATGACATCAGAGTCTCAAAGCTGGTCTCTAGACCGCTCTCAATCCAGTAACTACACTACCCACTTTCCACCCCTCAAAGCAAAAAACCCAGCACCGTCCTTCCTGTGCCTGCAGGTTTGCCCTTCAAGAGTCTCGGAGCACTTGCCTTAGGTTCATCAAAGATGTCCTGAGCACCCCCTCAGCGCAGGTACCTTCCAGGACCAGCCTCACAGTACTTTCCCCCTTTAGGGAGTATTCAATGTATTGCACCAGACCTCGGGGGAGGAACTCTTGAGTGCTGGGGGTTGAAAGACCACGCTGGAAGCGGGACTTAAGATGTTAATGACCAGGCAAGGACTCATGGGCCTCACTGCTCACCCGCTGTCACTGGAGGGCTCCAGGTCTGCCACTACCTTGTCCCAACCCAGCTATGCCCCAGTGCTTTCTTCACTCCCCCTTCCTTCGCATATCTACACCGGACTCCGGCCAGACGTCCTCCTCGCGTAGCCACACTCGGCGGCGCGCAGCTCTGCTAAGATGGCCCACGCGGCGCGGCCAGTGGCTGCTGGAGGGCAGCGGCCGGCAAACCTGCCCGCCGCCAGTGCCCACCCCAGTGAGGCTGTCTCCTGGGCGCCTGCCACCCCCGGGCCAGCCACCTTTCCCACGAGGGCGGGAGGGGCCGTTCTGCCGAAAGACCACCGCCGAGGGCAGCGATCCCCGCCGCAGCCTTCACCGGGCCCGGCGGGGACTCGCGGAGACGCGCTCCGGCGGGAGCGCGCGCGCCCGGAGGCTCCGAGGTCCGGCCGCGGCGCGGGGCGGGCCGAGGCGGGACTGAGGGCGGGGCGGCCGCAGCCTCCGCCATTCCCCGCTCCCTCCCCCCACCCCCGCCGAGGCGCGCCACCTCCCCGCCCCCACCCCCCCTCCCCCACCGCGCGCGCTCCGCCCGCCCCGGAGCCTCGCCCTCCGCCACGATGAGCAAATGAGCGCGAGCGAGGGCATGAAATTTAAATTCCACTCAGGGGAGAAAGTGCTGTGCTTCGAGCCTGACCCCACCAAGGCGCGAGTGCTGTACGATGCCAAGGTGCCGCCGCGGAGGGACAGGGAGGAGGCGCGGGCCGGGGACCCCGGGACGGGTGGCGGAGGCGGATGCGGGTGCGGACGGCGGCGCGGCGCGGCGCGGCGCAGGGGAAGTGGCGGGGCCCGGCGCTCCATGCCGGCTGCTCCTCGGCTTGCGCGGCGCCGTGCGTTCAGCAGGGGGCGCTCGCGGGACGCTGCGCGGGGGAGTCGGGGCCCGGGCGGTTCCGCTTCCGCCGGCGCGGGGCCGCGCACGCGCCTTCGGAAACGAAACTTCGCGCATGCAGTGTCGTGAGGCCGGGGCCGCGACGTCGGTTTGCGCACGCGACGCCAGCGAGGGCTGCGCGTCGAGGAGGCCGTTTGCCGGCGGCCTCTACCTTCGTGTTAACTCACACTGTTCTGCGCGGTGCATCGTTGCGTGGGCTCCCGTGCGGCACCCTGACTGACCGAGCCAGGTCCTGAACTGTAGCGCCAGAGCACTGGCCATCGACCAGCGACCTCGATGCTCTGGAGCACCAGTCGTTGTCGGGGCCCGATACCTCCCGGGACCCCTCCCGGGCCCCCCCCCCCGCCCCACCCGAGGGCAGTGTTGACCCGGAGCTTTGATTCCTCAGCGTCTTGCGGCATTTAGGTTTTCGATCCCCGACTCGCGCCCCGTGCCATCTAAGTTTCGGGGGCTGGGGGAAGGTGGGGGGCGGGGGGGAAAGTGAGCCATAACTGCAGCTCCTGGGGTTTGGATGGCGAGCGGCAGTGGACCCCGTAGGCCGGGGATGGGGGCTGGCCCCGGGCCCCAGGTGCGTCTGGGCGACGCCGGCCATGGGGGAATTCCCGAAGCCTCCGGGCTTTGTGGGTTCCGTGTTCCGGCTCCTACCCCCGCAGCCTTGGCTGTTTGCTATCCCACCTCCCTCCCCTCCTCGAGTCTCCCCAGGGGTGACACGCCCCATCGTTTGCCCCAGGTGTTCCCTCTGGGGACTCCGCTGGGAGGGAGCGCGTAATCCTCTGCCGTCCTGGCCCTGGATGCAGCGGAGCTGGGGAGACTACAACTCCCAGAGGTCTCAGGGCTGCAGCTCTCTTGTGTGGCCTGGACACTTGTGTTAGTGACAAGTCGGTCGGCCAATGGCTTCAGGAGCTGAACTCAGTCTCGGTGTCCGAGGCCAATCGTGGGTCGGTTGGAGGGATGTTTCCTATTTTGAGGCATCCACTCAGGAAAAAAAATGGAATTGAAAGGGAAAATGTTTCAACACAGCTTTCAGTCTAAAAAAGGAGAGAATGCGTTCTTTTCTTTTAAAAAGAGATCTGTGATCTAGTTTTCCTGATCTAGCTTGCACTAGTCTGTGTGTTCTGTCATTTGTGGACAATATTTCCTGGTTTCAGATTGTCGATGTTATTGTTGGGAAAGACGAAAAAGGCAGAAAGATTCCAGAATATCTGATCCATTTTAATGGTTGGAACAGAAGGTGAGTGTATTTGTTAAACGGGATTGAAAATTGGTCATCTTTGCAGCACAAGAACATTGCAAACTTAAGTTTTAGAAACACTTGTAGAGAAGCTTCACTTCCTGTTTCTGCTTTTTTATCAAACCTTTCCTATTCTGAAGAATGATTACTTTCAAGTCAATTGTGTTTGGATTCTGGAAACCCTAGTTATTTCTGTGCCTGAATGAGTTCCTTTTCCAGTTTATTTGCATCTTTTTTGTGTGAATTTAAAATATTTCAATAGCGTTCTAAAACTTCAGTACTTTTGGGACACTTCTGCTTCTGTGAGGTGCTTTTAGTATTTGTTCACACCAAACTAAAATACTGAATTTTATATCCTTTTCTCTTTTTTTGTTTGATTAGCTGGGATAGATGGGCAGCTGAAGATCATGTCCTTCGTGACACCGATGAAAATCGGAGATTACAGCGTAAATTGGCAAGGAAAGCTGTAGCTCGCCTGTAAGAATACAAAAGTCATGAAATGAATGTTATTTAGTGTGCTTTCTCTTAATGTTTCGAATTTTTTAAATCTGAAAGTAAAAATCCGATAGACCTGGTTTGTTAAATAGTCTTATATGTTTAAAGCGTGTTAATGAGGAGTTGCTATTGTATTCGAACTGCCGTGTTTTCAGAGAGGTTACTATGGAATCTTCTGAGGTGGAGATTAACATTTATGTTCTAGGATTCAATGATTTTTAGGTCCCTAAGAATCGTTGCTGTTATGTCTTGTTTGTACCTCCAGACCCATATCAGGTGGCATCGGAATTTATTTCAGCGGTGTTTGGTTTTCTTTCAGAAGAAGCACAGGAAGAAAGAAGAAACGCTGCAGGTTGCCTGGTGTTGACTCTGTCTTAAAAAGCCTCCCTGTTGAAGACAAGGATGAAAATGATGAAAACTGTGAGTGGCTTGCCTTCGTTTTCTCTGGCTGAAAGAACTTTTACCTCGTCCTTTTATGCCACAGGATTGAGGGGAGGATTCGCTGCAGTTACAGACAGGGAACCAGTTCAAGCTCGAGCTCATTGTTACGTGTAACGTCTACCCGTTTTGTTTTTGACAGTAGCAGCCCATAGTATCTCATCAGTCTTGCCCGTGACCACTGCCTTCTCAGCCAGTGTCTTTCTTTGTACTAACCCCTTATGTTTCCTTCTTGCCACTTCCTGGGCCTTGACCCCAGTTACGAATGCAAGAGAACCACAGGCTCTCGTAGGTGACCAAACACGTTTAGATCATGAACTTGTGTGGTTTTTACCTTCACTGAAATCGGTGTTATATTTCTCAAAATAAATTTCTTTTCCAAAAGGTCCAGTATTTGTGTTCAGCATATAAAACATATGCAGGGTTGGGGCGCCTGGGTGGCTCAGTCGGTTAAGTGGCCGACTTCGGCTCAGGTCATGATCTCACAGTGTGTGAGTTCGAGCCCTGCGTGGGGCTCTGTGCTGTCGGCTCGGAGCCTGCTTTGGATTCTGTGTGTCCCTCTCTCCCTGCCCCTCCCCCACCTGCAATCTGCCTGTCTCTGTCTCTCAAAAACAGACAAATGTAAAAATAAAATTTTAAATATACGCAGTACAGTTAATTATTGCCAGCGGCAGGACACACGTGCCACCTTAGCGAATTATAAGTGTAAAGGTTAAGGAAATATATGATGCCGGTTTGCCTGATATTTTCTGTTTTACCTAGCAATAAGCAGTTCCTCTGATGACAGTAGTGAAGAAAAGGATGAAGAAATAAGTGAAGAAAGTGATATTGAAGAAAAGACGGAAGTGGTATGAAGTTTTTATTGTAAAATCTCTGTCTTAGGTATATATTTAGTGGTAAAATTATGTGATAAAATTCTCCACTTGTGGATCATTTTCTAAAAATGCATTTGTTTAACCAGATATTATAGAACTGTACTTGATTTTTATGGGAAAATAACCTTTATTTATATTTATAGTCACCGTATGAACCTCTTGGTGGCTCTTTTTACCCATAAACTGTTTACATGAATCATGGTTACTTCTTTCTTTCCAATGAAATCATGAACTTTATTTCTGTGATGGTGATTAGTGTTTAAATGTATCAGAGTTTAAGTGTATCAGAGTTTAAGTGTATCAGAGTTCAGTAACTTCCGCCTGCCTTCAAAGTTAACATGTATCTCACTGCCAACGCTGAAAGGAGAGAGAAACAAAGTAAGCATTTGCAACATGCTTAGTGCCCTAAAACCTGTAAACCTTGGACCTTTCATGTGCTTTTCTCTAGGACATGTGGCATCATCACTGGTATGAATGTTGAGGATTAACTGCGTTTGTTTCATAGTAGCCTCTCATGTGTTTGTCTTTGGATATAGACCCCCCCCCCCCGCCATTATAAGTAGTTAAAGATGCAATTGTGACATTGCAGAAGGAAGGACCGGAGCCACACACAAGAAGGGAAATGGAAGAAAGGACAATAACGATAGAAATCCCAGAAGTTCTGAAGAAGAAGCTCGAGGACGATTGTTACTATATCAACAGGAGGAAACGGGTATACAGGGAGAATACATAAAACGTGGATTTGTAATAGAGCTTTCATTTAGCCATATTTTGCAATCACAGACTCAAATAATTAAAAACCTTGTAAGAATGAAATTCATATTTTAAGTTTTGTACTGAGTCAGGTTCTACAGTTCCCTGACTGTGGCATTCTTGCTGATTGCATTAAGGCGTGCAGTCTTTCCCAGCCCTGGTTGTCCATTAGAACCATCTAGGGAGCTTTGCCAAACTCCTTATGCCTGGGCTTCATTCAAGAGGTTAAGACGTAATTGATCTGTCATGGAGGCTGACTGCGAATATAGTCTCCCCAGGTGGCCCTAATTGATCACTAAGATGTGAGTCACTGCTTACATTTATTTTGAAAACTTACAGTGTGATCTTCATGGGGATATGATTAGTAGAAGCAATCAAGGAGCCTCAAAGTATATTTAAAAGATTCTCCTCAAGCAGAATTGGCTTTATTTTTTTAAGATTTTATTCTTCAGTGATCTCTACACCCAATGTGGGGCGTGAACTCACAGCCAAGGTCAAGAGTCGAATGCTCTACTGACTGAGCCAGCCAGGCACCCTGAGAACTGGCTTTATTTTTGAGTTAAAAAGTTTATAGAGACAAGAGCACTGTTTCTTGGAATGTATGATTTACACAGTGAGATGTGTGCATCAGATGTCTATGTTTTCATTAACAGTTAGTGAAGCTTCCGTGCCAGACCAACATCATAACTATTTTGGAGTCCTACGTGAAGCATTTTGCTATCAATGCAGCCTTTTCAGCCAATGAGAGGCCTCGACACCATCATGCTATGCCACATGCCAATATGAACGTGCACTATATTCCAGCAGAAAAGAAGTGAGTAGTTGGTGGGGGGGGGGGGGTTGGTGGCTCAGTGGCTCGCTCTCTCTGTGTATTAGAGAAGTGACTTCCATTTAGGATAGGTGACACTCTCCTTTTCTCTAATTTGGAATTCATTTAATACATCACTTAAGAATTAACTAATAATTCATTTAGTAACAAATTTAATATCAAAATATCCCTGTTTCAAAATGCCCAATAACTTTTTAGGTGTCTGGTGTGGATACATTGAGCATATGCACTGCCTCAACACCCAAGACCTGGTTTTCTCAGTGATACAATATAGGGAGATAACTCTTTTTCCTCGAGAAGCACCAGAATGGGGGAATAACATTTTGCAAACAGCTTGTTTGCAAACAGGTTTTTATTCCAGTCAGGATTATTATGTTCATGGCCTGTGTTCTGCATGTGGCCCAGCTCGATTAGAGTCCAACAGGCAGAGTATTGGATTTGAAACCAGTATTAGGAGTAGTGCATCGGGCTTGCCCCCTTCAGCTCCCGGTAATTGGGGTCTGTCCACCGTCTGCAGCGCAGGCTGCTTGGGCTGCTCATGTGACACTGAACGTAGTCATTTGTGTTCAGTGTGATGTTAAAATCACTAGTGTACTTTTTTCACTTTGTATTATAGTTTTGTGTTTGTGCTTAATTTTCTGTTGACAACATCTATAAACTCTTCATACATATAGGTGTAATGTATAGTGTTTAAAACATCGCCTTCTTAAAAATGTGCAACTTGATTCTGATATTTTGGAAAGTATTTACTGCATCTCTAGTCTCTTACTCTCCTAGCGTTGATCTTTGTAAGGAGATGGTGGATGGATTAAGAATAACTTTTGACTACACGCTCCCACTGGTTTTGCTCTATCCGTATGAACAAGTTCAGTATAAAAAGGTGACTTCATCCAAGTTTTTTCTTCCGATTAAGGAAAGTGCCACAAACACTAACAGGTAAGTTAGCCTGCAGTCTGACTGATGTCAGCAAATAGTTGACTCTTTCTTTGAAGATTTCTATCTGATGCTATGGGGCCAATAGGTTTGGAGGAAGAGATTGAAAGGTGGAGTTTTTTCCTGGGTTAGCCAAGTCGTTCACTTTCAAATGGCTCTGAAAGATTTTACCAAGTGAAGATTCCAGTGTGAGAACTTGGTTGGATTTTGAGCAGCTAACTCGTCTTCCCAAAGACAAGTGGGGTGAAGACACAGGGCTGAGAAGGGCGGAAGATGTGGGTTTGAATTTAGCTCCTTTACTTGCTGGTTGTGTGACGTGTGGAAATGCCTTCTGAGCCTCTTCCTTTTGCCTCTGTTCAATGGAAAGAGCGTTTGCCTCCTCGAGTAGTTATTATTAAATGAGAAAGTTCTCCAAGGGCTGGCCACCTTTTGCTTTGAAGTAAAGGTTAGTTCCTCTGCTGTGTCACCACTTTCTTTCCTCAGTCACCAAGCATGCCCAAATCTCTATTGTTTGGTTGAGAGAGGAGGGTCGGAGATCTCACCCTGAAGTCTGTACCTTCGCTGGACAAGCTACTTCCCTATCTTCCTGGGCCTCTTTTCCTGGGAGAGCGGCGTGTTCTCATGATTTCCGCACCTCCATCTCCGCTCGCCTACCTCCCGTCTGCCTCTGTCTACTGCTGCCCCTGCTCACTCTGCTTCCCCAAGAGAGGGTGCTGACAGCTGCCCGCTCGCCAGACGCCATGCTCTGCTCTGGCTACCTTTCCCTTCCATCCCCTTCCTTCCCTTCGTGGCTCCTCGTTCCTGGTTTTCTGCCTGCCTGCCTGCCTCCCTGCCTCTCCCATTGGTTTCATCCTACGTGAGAGGCCTGTGCAACTCCTTGGGGACCTGTGTTGATGTCCCCATGCCCTGCTTCAAACCTCAGGGTGGACTGTGTGTTCCACAAAGCTTGGCGGATGCTTGTGGCTTTTCTTTCTAGTCTTGTAGTAGTTACAGCGTAACGGAACGACACGGTATTCCTACACCTTTTAAAACAAAATCTATTGAAGTATAGCAGACCCAGTGTTACATTACTTTGAGACGAACAGCACAGTGATTGGACAGTTCCATACGTTATGCTGTATTGCCCACCACAAGCACAGCTGCCGTAGTATTCTTACTCTCTTGAGCAGGGTTTCTCAACTTTGGCCCTATTGACGTTTTGAACAAGATCATTCTCTGTGGTGGGGCTTTCTTGTGCCCTGTGGGATGTTGAGTGGCAGCCCTGGCCTCTCTCCATTAGATGCCAGTAGCGCTCTGCCGGTGGTGACAGCCGAAACAGTGCTGTCTCCAGATAGTGCCAGTGTCCCCTGGCAGGGCGAGACGACGTCCGATTGAGAACCATCGGTATAATATATAAAAGGGGCATCAGGCTTTAATGCCAACATGCCTTGCAGAGTTATCAAGGGGATGTAAATGATTTAATAGGTCTGGTTACTCCCTTGTTTTTTTATCTTATATTTATTTACTTTTGAGAGAGAGAGAAAGAGCGTGAGTGGGGGAGGCACAGAGAGAGAGGGAGACAGAATCCGAAGCAGGCTCCAGGCTCTGAGCTGTCAGAGCCCGAATGTGGGGCTCAAACCCACGAACCGTGAGATCATGACCTGAGCCGAAGTCAGACGCTTAACCAGCTGAGCCAGCCAGGCGCCCCAATCCGTTTGGTTACTCCTTAAGAAAACATTTGTTTTGTCACACTTGAAAGTAAAAGTTTATAAGCCTCCTGGAGGAGAGGCAAGAGTGTTTTCAGTGTGAAGGAGGACATGTAAGAACCGCTCCGGGTTTTGCAGAGGTTATGTGTGCCAGTGTGTGCGATGCTCTCTCTTCTTCCGTAGGAACCAGGAGGAGCTCTCTCCGAGCCCGCCTCTGCTGAATCCGTCCACACCGCAGTCCACGGAAAGTCAGCCCACCTCCGGTGAACCAGCCACCCCCAAGAGGCGCAAGGCCGAGCCGGAAGCCTTGCAGTCTCTGAGGCGGTCCACGCGCCACTCTGCCAACTGTGACAGGCTGTCTGAGAGCAGTGCCTCTCCTCAGCCCAAGCGCCGGCAGCAGGACACGTCCGCCAGCATGCCTAAGCTCTTCCTGCACCTGGAAAAGAGTAGGTCCATTCCCAGGCGCAGGGCAGCCGTTCACTTGTGCTTGGCCCGTGCCGGAAGCTGGCCGGCAAGGGGGGCGGGGAGGGGAGTGGGGGCGAGCGCCCAGTCACAGCCACGTTCGCCCGCTCGCCTGTGGGAGCTCCGCTCAGGAGCTGGCTCCAACCGAGGCTCATGAAGCATTTTGCCTATGGCCGGGAGAGAGAGGAGCCCCCACGCCTGAGCCCTGCGGTCGGATGCTTGGCACCTGCTGGTGTAGCTGGGTCTCGTGGGTCTGGTAGTGGTAGCTCCCCGTTGCCTCCCCCCAGCCCTAATCCAGCAGCCTGGGTGACCACTGCTTACTTCCCGTCCGGATGGATTTGCCTCTTCCAGGCCTCAATTCCTGTCAATGCGGGTAACGCAGTAAGTGGTCTTTTGTCTGTGGCGTCTTTCGCTCAACGTAATACTTTCAAGGTTCGTCACATTGTAACGTACATCAGCACTTGATTTTTTTCCCCAGATAATCGAGGTACCGGCTTTTATGGTAGGAAAGTCTTCCCGTTAAAGATGAATAACTTCTCTGCCGTTGGTAATGGTCTTCCGGCAGTCTTTGGTTCAGTTCCTGTGACTTACGAGTGAATAATTAACACCTCTTCCTTTCAAAGAGACACCTGTGCACAGCAGATCATCCTCACCTGTCCCGCTGACCCCTAGCAAGGAAGGCAGCGCAGTGTTTGCTGGCTTTGAAGGCAGAAGAACTAATGAAATAAACGAGGTAAAGCGTTGGCATTACTGCTCGGCCTCCTATGCCTGCTTGAGTCCTGTGGAAGGAAGTCGGGTTTCCTGAGAGACAGGATGTCGCTCCTGCTGTGGGTATTAACAAAATGCTTCAGATGATGATGCTGAATGTTGGTTTTGGTTTCTAAAATGAGAAAATCATTAGGATTCCAGCACTGTGCTTCTGCTCATCTCTCAAGTAAGCACGACTGTTGAAATATGAGTACTTTCATTTTATGGAACAAGCATCAGCACGCTTGTTGTGCAAAAGACCAGAGAGTACATATCGGAGGCTTTGTGGGCCACGTGGTCTCCTTCAAGAGTACTTGATTCCAAAAGCATCTATAGACACTATGTAAATGAATGGGCGTGCTGTGTTCCAATAAAACTTTATTTAGAGACACCGAAATTTGAATAGATCATTTTCGTGTTATGAAACATGGTTATTCTTGTGTTTTTCCAATCATTTAAAAATAAAAAATTCGTTCTTAATAGTAATATTAGTAGCCATCCCTTTGAGGGCATGCTGTATGTCAGCATCGTGCCAGGCACTTGACCTAAATCACCTCAGATTTTCTAGAACAACCTTGCCACCAGGTTTTCGTTTTACAAATGGGGAAACTTTTCATTTAAAAATTCTGTTTTTAAGACCGGTTAACTGATGTGTAGGTAGTGAGCGTTTCAGGGGTTCAGGAGGCATCTTAGTCTACTGGGATATTTTGTGAATCTCACTTACGTAGGATTTCCTTGTTTCTGTGCACGACTTTACTAGGCAAGGAGAACACGAAGTGATGAAGGTTGGCAAACTTTTTCTGGAAAGGGTCAGATTGTAAACATTTTCAGGGTTGTGTACCATACGGTCTCTTTCGAGGTTAGCAAGCTCTAGTGTCGTGTGAGAGGGCTACAGACCGCTCGTAAGTGAAGGGGTATGTCTGTGTGCCCCCACAATTCATTCATGGACACTGGTAATTGAATTTCATATCATTTACATGTCCTGAAATACTATTCGTGTGATTTTACTAGCCATTTAAAAATACGACAACCATTTTTAGCACAAGGGCGTTTGGGCTGGATTTGGCACAAGGCCTTACTTAGTTGGCTGGCCCTTGATAGAAAAACTGGAAAACTTAGTTTGTTTTACGATGACATTGAGGGAAGATTGGGAAATTCCTAGGATGAGCAGTCCCTGACATCCTGTTCCTCAGACACGGCCCTGCAGGTGTTATTCAGGAGATGCCTGTTTCTCGGAAAAGGCAGGGGAATATTCAGGCAAGGCCATTCCCACTCAGGTGAGCAGTGCGAGCCCACCATCTAGTGGTCACAGGTCCAGCCGCAGGCCCTAGTAGAACAGGATTTCTAGTAAATGGTTGGAGGGTGCAACAGGCTCCCAACAGTGACTCCTGAGGCCTTAGTGAACTCCCCCCTCGTAAGTGCCTCTATCTTCGTGTGTTGTAACGAAAGCCCTGCATCCGCCTCCCCTGAGACTCTCTGCCATTGCTGTTTGCTGGCCTGCATCGGGGGAGAGTCTGGATGCACACCTTTCTCATCAGTACTCACGGGTGGTTCTCTGTACGCCCCTGTTGAGACTGCCTCTGCTAGAAACCTGTTCTCCTCCGTGAGACTTACCTTCAGTTAATAGGAGGTGATACGCTGCATTGAAACGTGCAGTTGAGCGAGTGAGGCCGACTGCCCGCTAACCAGCCGAATGGCCTGCTGTCGTACACACGTGCGTTTCATTGTTCCGGTGATTGCAGATTCCTCCACGTTAACTTTAGGTGTCACTGTCAAGACAGTTGCCGAGTTTCAGGTTGAGGTGCCGGGCGTGGAAGAATGATGCCGAAACCAAATCGCCACCCTCCGTGATCTGCGCCACGGATGGGTGGGGTGGGTGGGTGAGGCCAAAGCCGAAGCTAGGACCTTAGCGTGGAGTGCCGCAGAGCCGTGGCGAGACTCACTAGCTTCTCCAGTTTCATCGTGTTAAATTGAGTACATCAGCCTTTCTGGGGTCGTTTGGGCATCCTTCTGCTTTGTCTTGTGGAGGATTTCCTTTGGCTCTACTGTTTCCAGATTAAACTTGATAGATCCCCAAAGGCAAAGCAGCAACTCAGGAGAATAGATCTATAATTTGCTGAAGTATTTCTGTGGAATCTCATCAGAGCGCTTTTATTTATTTTTTTAATGTTTATTGTTTTTGAGAGAGGGGGAGAAGGAGACAGAGGGTCTGAAGCAGGCTCTATGCTGACAGTAGAGAGCCCAACACGGGGCTTGATCTCACAAAGCATGAGATCATGACCTTAGCTCAAGTTGAACGCTCAACCAACTGAGCCCCCCCCGGGCGCTCCTCATCAGAGGGTTTTTAAATACAGCTCTGACTTTAACAAAACCTTATATCCATCCCCAGTTCTGAAATTGAAAAAGAAGGAAAAGAAATCAATACCCAGGGTTTCAGTCTATTTTCACTTGATTCAGTGGGTCAGATTAGTTTCCAAAGTCAATCAAATATATTAGGAGATTAGAAAAACCTTAAAACATGTCTGGGTTACTTTTTACCACTTCATTCTCTAATATGGCATGATTTTCAAGAAAGGAAAAGAGACGAAATTACCAGAACAGTTACAGCTAATTTATACGTAGTAGCTGTTGGAATCTCACTTAAGTAGGATTTCCTTGTTTCTGTGAACGACTTTACTAGGCAAGGAGAACATTAAGTGATGAAGGTTGGCAAACTTTTTCTGGAAAGGGTCAGATTGTAAACATTTTCAGGGTTGTTGTAGGAAATCAAATAAATTTATTGTTAGAATTTTTAGGTGATTAGAAGTATCTCCATGTTGCCAAGGAAGGTGAGTCCTCGTGTGCTTGGTTTAAAAGGCAAAAATATTTTGAAAAAGTTGCCGTAGGAAACTATAAGATACATGCTGACATGTAATCCATGTGGGAAACACGTGCCTTTATCCTCCCCAACCCCCTAAATCATAATTCCACCAATAAGACATGAACATTGAACATTTTGGTATGTACTTCTACTTGGTAATTTTTCTGTATTTACATAATCATACACATCATATTGTGTATTTTTTGCAAGCGTTCTTTTGAACTTTGTTATTTTGTAGTTTTTGGTTCTCTTCAACATAAAGCATTATACTGGCCTATATGCTGAGATCATGCTCTTAAATGGCTTCGTGGGAAAGCTAGAGGAGTGGCTTTCAAACTTCTGCATTGGTTTGTTGTTATTGTTTACTCCCATTTTCTGGTCCAGCTGTGAAGCAACTCATGAGGCACCACAAGGACAGGAAGCTTGGGAGTGAGAATGTCACACTGCATGCGAGACTGAGAACCTCACAGCATGTGTATTTCTGCTGCAATTCCAGATTTTGAGATCTCTTGGTAACAGTGTTAAGATGCAACAATTCATGCAACTCATGCTTTTCCCAGGTCCTCTCCTGGAAACTGGTACCGGACAGTTACCCCCCAAGTGACCAGCCGCCTCCACCCTCTTACATTTATGGGGCACAACACTTGCTACGATTGTTTGGTGAGAAGTCCCTGGCCCCTGCTTTCTTCTTCCTTTTTTTTTTTTCCACTTTGGGTTTTTTTTTAAGGTTATTTTTTTTTTTTTTTAATAATCAAACTCATGACCCCAAGATCAAGAGTCGCACATTCTTCCAACTGAGCCAGCCAGGTGCCCCTCCAGTTTGGTTTTCACACCCTTATTCTTTTATGTACAGCTTGTAATTTTGAGGGTCTAAGAAAAAGCATTGAAAAATGACCTCTTTAAAAAAGGCACTGAATGAATCTTAAATTTCATAAAAATGGTGTTTGTATCATTTGTACCACTACCCTGTGTTCAGTAAGACTTTTTGGTTTTATCTGATAACGTAGATGTTAATTTCAGCTTGAGCAGGATAAATAAGGACCCTCAGTATGTCCTACTCATTGCCAGAGTCTGCTGATTGTAAATGGTTTGGCTTTTATTTTGAATGCAGTGAAACTTCCAGAAATCCTTGGAAAGATGTCCTTTTCTGAGAAGAATCTGAAGGCTTTACTGAAGCACTTTGATCTCTTTCTTAGGTATTTTTCTTTTTTTATTAATTTATCTTTTATATATCTTTTCTGAACTTCTCCGTAACAGCGGTGGAAGCTAATAATCTGTGTGGTATTTTTAATAGTCGCAGTATTACCTAAGTATGATTGGTTCTAACTGTAATCGTAACATAGGGGGGTTTTGGCAATTTTTTTTCTGTAATTTATCTGTGTTCTGAGTCCAGGATGTTCGTTGTATTGAGGTAAAATTTTTTGTGTCACACTAGAAGAGTCCAGTTGGGTAACTGTGAATAGAAAATTAAATTTTTACAGTAGAAGTGATTAAGATCGATAGTAATTTAGTTTCACATTTTTTCGTTATAAGTACCTTAAGTATTAGACTTTTTTGTTGTGTGTACATAAACCTAAATATTAACATTTACAGGTTGGGTTTTTGTGTTTATTTTTTTTAAGTTTGTTTATTTTTGAGAGAGCAGGCGCGTGAGAAAGAGAATCCCAAGAGAATCTCCACGCTGTCAGCACAGAGCTCAACGCAGGGCTCGACCTCACGTACTGTGAGATCATGACCTGAGCCAAAATCAAGAGTCAGACACTCTACCGACTGAGCCACCCTGGTGCCCCTATCGTTTGTTTTTATAACGTGAAAATGTAGAAGTGGTCAGAACCCTTTTTTGCAGGAAGCGTTTGTATAAGGCAGCCTGCCACCTAGTGGAGTTTAGGTTGTTTCTATTTGTACACTTGATAGTGGAAGGGTTCTGATGAAATGGTAATTACTGCAGAAGCCAGATACGTGCAATGAAAGTAATCTGTATATAGAAATCAAAATCACGTTCATTTTTTTTTCTTTGGAATACCGAGAAGGGGTGAAATGTTAGAGTGCTTGCAAGTTAAAATTTTGCTTGCTGGTGTTCCGCCCTCACTGTAATGATCATCGGGGCAATGTTTTTCTTCTTCCAGGTTTTTGGCAGAATACCACGATGACTTCTTCCCAGAGTCTGCCTATGTTGCTGCCTGTGAGGCACACTATAGCACCAAGAACCCCAGGGCGATTTATTAAAGGTTTAATGGTTCTGGAAGAACATCTTGTCTGTCTAGCTTTGTGCTCTAGGTTCGCAGTGAAGAGTGAAGGTCTGGGGAGATGGTGGGCCTTCTTTACAGGGCTGAGACAACAGCCACCCCCGGGGCTCTGGCAGAGGTGGGCCCGTTTGTTTGAGCTGCTTACATCCTGTAGTTATTCTGTAAAGGTTTACTTCCTGGGTGCCTGAACGGCCTCCAACATCTGACCCTTGCCACTGGACGCGTTGTCTGTGACAGCGGTTAAAGAACAGCTGTGTTCACAGTGAAACATTAATGGAAGTATGTATAGGTTAGGCTGTTTTAGTAGATGTTGGAATTGTTTGTTAGCAATGACCACGTTTTTTAGTTACTCATTAGCATTAAGCAAAATTGTTTTCCAAACTGTTTTCATTCTTGTGACGAGGCTCAACAGCTCTGTCCACCAAATTTCAGTTTTGCTTGGAAATCACAAAATAGTCCCAAAATATTTTAGAGGGAATTGATATCGATGGCAAAAGAAAATTTGCAGCCCCACACTTGCTTGTTATAGTTCCTTTCGTCCAAAACCTTATTTTTGGTGATCTAAATAAAGTGTTGCCTCTCTTGTTTGAGATTTTACAGCTATACTTTGTTGTGTAATGTTATGGTTCCCTTTCTGTAAAACCTTATTTTTGGTGATCTAAATAAAGTGTTGCCCATCTTGTTGCAAAGAAGCAGGAGTTTTCACTCTGGTCTTGGCCTCTTTGTTGCAGAGGGAGAGTGAGGTAACCTCTTGACTAATAACTTTTTGTTGTACTTTTGTGCCTGCTTTGTTAAGGCCTTTTGTTTTCTATCCCTCTGTGATTTTGCCCCACTTGATGGCTTGACCAGAAGGTGACTACTGGGAGATGCTGCACGCTGGGCTGGGCCAACACGTTTCTCCTCCATCGTTACCAGCTGACAGTCTCTGAAGACACCTTTCTAATCCTCATTATAGTCTCTCGTGTGCCTCCCTGTCCCCCAGGATGCTTCACAAAGTTGTAATTCAATTAAAGGGGTACCAGTACCATACTAGCCTTGACTGTGGTGCCTGCCTATTCTTACAGCTCAGTTCAGTGGACCTTAACTTCCAAAGACCACTGCTCATGAATGACAAAGGCCACAGGGAATTTTTTTAAAAATCTAAAATGGCTCAATGATTCCATCAAAGAGATTTCTGCATGTACTGACCAGTGAGATTCAGAACCTATAAACCAGAGTAAACATCACCTTAGTGCAGTTAGTTGCTGAGTAAGACTCAAGTCTTTGGTGTCTAATCTGGACTAGAACTATACTTCCTACTGTGTTTCATCCCATTTGGTCTATGCAGTGCCTGTTTAAATCTGGTGTACCTGCAGTGTGCTTGAATTGTTAGAAAACTTTAATCTGTAATTGTGGCCCAGAAAAGAAAAAAGATTTTTCCCTTACAAGAATCTCCTTATTAAGTGTCCCCAGTGAAATGAACACAGACTATCTGTTGGAACATTTTTTTTAATGTTTATTTTATTTTTGACAGAGTGAGAGCAGGGGAGGGGCAGAGAGAGAAGGGGACACAGAATCTGAAGCAGGCTCCAAGTTCTGAGCTGTCAGCACAGAGCCTGACATGGGGCTCGAACTCACGAACCATGAGATCATGACCTGAGCTGAAGTCGGATGCTTAAGTAACTGAGCCACCCAGGTGCCCCAAGGAACGTTTTTTTTACTATGAATCTAATTTATTGTCAAATTGACTTACATACAACACCCCGTGTTCATCCCAGCAAGCGCCCTCCTCAGTGCCCATCACCCATTTTCCCCTCTCCTCACCGCCCCCATCCCCCCTCAGTTTGTTTTCTGTATTTATAGAGTCTCCTGATTTGCCTCCCTCCCTCTCTGTTTGTAACTATTTTTTCTCCTTCCCTTCCCCGTGGTCTTCTGTTAAGTTTCTCAAGATCCACATATGAGTGAAAACGTGATAATATCTGTCCTTCTCTGACTGACTTATTTCACTTAGCACAATAGCTTCTGGTTCCATCCACATTGCTGCAAATGACAGGGTTTCATTCTTTCTCATTGCCAAGTAGTAGTCCATTGTATATATAAACCACGTCTTCTTTAACCATTCATCAGTTGATGGACATTTAGGCTCTTTCCATAATTTGGCTATTGTTGAGAGCGCTGCTGTAAACATTGAGATACACAATCATCCTCAATGCAGAAAAACTGAGAGCTCTCCCCCCTGAGATCAGGAACACGACAGGGATGTCTTCTCTCAGCGCCGTTGTTTAACATAGTGTTGGAAGTCCTAGCACCAGCAATCAGACGACAAAAGGAAATCAAAGGCATCAAAATTGGCAAAGAAGAAGTCAAACTTTCACTTTCGCAGACAACATGATACTCTACATGGAAAACCCGAAAGACTCCACCAAAAGACTCCAAGAACTGATACATGAATTCAGCAGAGTCGCAAGGTACAAAATCAATGTGCAGAAATCAGCTGCATTTTGGGGCGCCTGGGTGGCTCAGTCGGTTAAGCGGCCGACTTCGGCTCAGGTCATGATCTCACGGTCCGTGAGTTCGAGCCCCGCGTCGGGCTCTGTGCTGACAGCTCAGACCCTGGAGCCTGTTTCAGATTCTGTGTCTCCCTCTCTCTGACCCTCCCCTGTTCATGCTCTTGTCTCTCCCTGTCTCAAAAATAAAGTGTTAAAAAAATTAAAAAAGAAAAAAAAGAAATCAGCTGCATTTTTATACACTAATAATGAAGCAAGAGACAGAGAAATAAACTGATCTCATATACAATTGCACCAAGGAACATTTTTTTTATTGTTTATTTTTGAGAGAGGGAGAGGGTGCTTGCGAGCCAGGGAGAGGCCTAGAAAGAGGGACACAGAGGACCTGAAGCAGGCTTTGAGCTATCAGTGCAGAGCCCGACACAGGGCTCAAACTCACAAACTGAGATCATGACCTGAACTGAAGTCAGATACTTAGCCTACTGAGCTGCCCAGGTGACCCTCTCTTGGAACATTGCAATAATTACACACCTTGAGTTTACGATTTATTCTGTTTCTAGTAATGAGATACTATTTTCTTCCCACAAGGCATTTCCTAACCATAACTTCCTTTAAGCTAATTATTTGGAGCTTGGGTTGATTTAAATATCTTCAAAATGTCCCTTGATTGTATATTACTAATAATTTTTCAAACAATTCATCACTTAAAAATATGATTTAAATGTCTGGACAGTTCTCATCAGAATTATACTTCATCCTCTTGTCAATTTTTAAATTGTTACTTGCCTAAACTGCCAAACCTTGCAATTAAGTATCATGTTCATCATGTTAATGTTTTCAAGTCCTTTAAAGATGTATCGAAAATAATATTTTAGCAACTTGTGTATCAGGTCCTTGTACTACCAGGCCCTTGGACTTTGAAAAGGACGTTCAAGAACAACGACAAAAACAAAAACACTCCTGAACAGAAGTAGATTTATAAATCATTTCACAGAACAGTGTACACAAAAACAAAAGAAAAAATTATCAGGGCACCTGCCTGGCTCAGTCGTAAAGCATGTGACTCTTAATTTCAGGGTCATGAGTTCAAGCCCCACATTGGGTGTGGAGCCTACTTAAAATGTAAAAAAACATTTTAAAAATCATCAATTTATAAAAGTTGACGTCTGTCATAAGACTTTATTATCAACTCTGTAAACATTTGAGGAAGTGAAGTCACCCAGTTTTTCCATTATTGTTTTAATAAGTCGGTGGCCTCTGCCTTTTAATATTTAGCTTGTCAAATAAGTTTATCAACATTTATTGACAACCACCTCCTGGGATACCAAAAACTGTGCGAGGTATTGGAAAGATAAGGGCAAATGAGATATGATCTGGGGCGTCTGGGTGGCTCAGTCGCTTAAGTGAATGACTCTTGGTTTCGACTCAGGTCATGATCTCATGGTTCATGAGTTCGAGCCCCACATCAGGCTCCACACTGCCAGTATGGAGCCTGCTTGGGATTCTCTCTCTCTGCCCCTGCCCTGTGCTCGTTCTCTCTCTCGCTATCTCTCTTGCTCTTTCTCTCCCTCCCTCCCCCTCTCAAAATAAGTAAACTTTTAAAAATTTTCAAAATAAATAAGATACAATCCTTGCTGGGGAATATACTTAAGATTGATTCCTCCTTAACTTCTATATCAAGGAAGTGTGTCACTTTAACCAGTTCTTGATTTTAAACAGTATAATGTAACCATAAGTGGCAACATTTTCCAAAATTAACCTTCCCATTGTACAAGAAAGAATGGATAATTCTCTTAATTAATTGGTATGTGGATATCAGTTTAGGTAGGTTTGATTATTAAGTTTTCACTATTGAAAAATCTGGCAAGATGATGTTAAGGGACTTGATATCCATTGGGGAAAGGAGTTTCAACAGATTAAAATTAAAAGCAGTTGGGGCACCTGGGTGGCTCAGTCGGTTGAGCATCTGACTTCGGCTCAGGTCATGATCTCACGGTTCATGAGTTTGAGCCCTGTGTCGGGCTCTGTGCGGACAGTTTGGAGCCTGGAGCCTGCTTCCGATTCTGTGTTTCCCTCTCTCTCTGCCCCTTCCCTGCTCATGCTCTGTTTCTCTCTATCAAAAATAAATAAACTGGGGCGCCTGGGTGGCGCAGTCGGTTAAGTGTCCGACTTCAGCCAGGTCACGATCTCGCAGTCCGTGAGTTCGAGCCCCGCGTCGGGCTCTGGGCTGATGGCTCAGAGCCTGGAGCCTGTTTCCGGTTCTGTGTCTCCCTCTCTCTCTGCCCCTCCCCCATTCATGCTCTGTCTCTCTCTGTCCAAAAATAAATAAACGTTGAAAAAAAAAAATTAAAAATAAATAAATAAATAAATAAAAATAAATAAATAAACAATAAAAAAAATTAAAATTAAAAGCAGTAATTTGGGGAGATTGTGTTTACTTCACAATGAGAAAAGACTCCTCAATAAACCAATTAAATCTTTTTTTTTTTTTTTTAAGCAATGCAATTGGAAAGACACCCTTTTACTCTAGCTTCTTTTTGTCTTAACGCTTGTGCCAAATTCTTCCTGGTGCTCATCTGGGACAAATCCTTAGTGCATATTTAAGCTAATTGAGTTGGGTCGTTTTTACCTAGTTTCAGTAAAAAGAGAATGCTACTTCCTGCCTCTCTGTTCTCTGGAATCCACCTAAACTCCAACTGACTTTGCAAATGGCCATTTCTTTGCCTCAGCTTTTCCTCTGATTGATGAGCAGAATGTAAGTGCCCTGTGAACGTCCACAAGGCCTGGGATGAAGCTCCTCTCTAGCCCAGATCATCTTCTCAAGATTCTTCTACATGTTGCCGATGTGCCTCGCGCATTAAAAGCGTACATGTTGTATCTGTCCTCACACAGCAAGGGCTACAATTAGCATCAGTGGGTGAATAAGCAAGTGTTCACGTGGTGGTAGACAGTTGGCTGTGAACTCGGGAGAGTGGAGATTTCTGAGGACAAAAGGAAGAGAAAAGCGGCCAAGGGCCTGCCTTACAAAATTGGGGTGTTTGGGCTGGGTAGTGCGTGGTGGAAGCCTCCCCCCTAAAGCTCTGTAAGATAACTCTGCTGAAATGTCGACCATTCACTTAAAGCTTGAGGAAATGGAGTTGTGGTCTTGACCCTCTGTGGAGATGGGTTGTCAGGCTGAGACTGACCTCTAGGCAGGAGGGGCAAGAGCCACAGCGCCCCAAGAGTTGGTTCATATGTTCTGTCACTTATCAAAAGGGTTCTAGGAGAAGGCAGGCACAAAAGGTCACATATTATATGATTCCATTTCTACAAAATGTCCAGACTAGGCACACCATAGGGACAGAAGGTAGACCAGTGGTCGTTAGAGGGTGGGGAGAGAAGGGAATTGGAACTGACCGCTAATAGTTCTGATGTCTCCTCGGGGTGGTAGAATATTCTGGAATTAGTCGTGATTGTGTACCACTCTGTGAATTCACTAGAAACCACTGGATTGTGTGCTTTTAAAAGGTGATTTTTACAGTATATGAATTATATCTCAGTTGAAACAGGGAGATCCAGGGATTGGCTGTGCCTGCAACTCAAGAAAAATCCACCATGAAAATGCATTTTTGAGAACTGCAAAGCTGTTTGCTCCAATACTTCAGCATGGCTTCTTTAACGCACCGTTGCCCCGCGCAGGCCAACGTTCCTTTTCTCACTCCACTGAGTTCACTCTTCACCTGAAGGTCAGAAAACCAGTGCTGTGCCTTCATACGATTTCCTTTGTGAGCAAATACGGAGTTGACAGGTCTTCAAACTTCTCTGACCTCCAAATTCTGCATGGCAGGGCGGAGGGAGTAAGTAAATACTGATATTATGACATAAGCAAAAAAGGTGCACAAGCAGCAGAGGTTAGTAACCGCAAAAATAGTATGCATTGAGAATAATGCCAGTACGCGTTCACCAGTCTTCATGTTTCGGAATTTCTTTGCAACGTCAATCTTTATCCTTCCAGAAGGTCGTGAAAAATCATAGGTAGTAAAGCGTTCGACTGTGTTTTTCTATTGATTGTACTTTTCTCACTCAGATTTACAACTTTCGGTGGAATGATTTAATAAGTCATTTAGAGATCTGCTTTGGCACAAGGTAAATTACACCAGCCTGCTGATTCTATTTACTGCTCCGTCTTCACTATTGTAAAGGTGACTTCTGAGACCATTACTCTCCAGAAAATGATTTGGGGTGAGATGACTTGTGAGCTGTATAGAAACACACCTATTAATGTTAGAGGAGAAAGGCTGTTCCAGTGTGTTCGGGCAGTACGTAAAACGAAGTCTAAAAACCAAAAATGCTCTATTGGAGGGAAGCCTAGTAAGATTTTCCTTTGATTTACAATAATTCATCTTATCGTTTATATTCCGTAGCATGTAAAGCTTAACCAATCATAGCATTGAAACCCTTTGTTAATTTCGTGGTCCAGAAGAAGCCATGGTGTGGTAGGTGGATTGAAAAATGTTTCTAAATCTTTACACACAAACACACACACAACCGTGTCTCTATCCTTCATCTTTCAAAGGCGAATTTTTAGTTTCTCTTATCAAGAGTTAGGATCTATTTTCCTTCCCCTTGAATTTGGTCTGGCTTTTATTTTTCTTGGGCTGACGGCTGACTTTCAATAGATCACAGCGAGAGGAGTGTTCTGCCCAGTACAAAACCCAGATTAGTCTGGCCTGGGGATTTGCTCTAGCCAAGAAAATAGGGCGGAAGTGCTTCCCTTCCCTTCTCTCCCTCGGAACCTTACTGAGATGTGAAACGACCCTGAGCTAACCTGCTGGACGATAAGAGACATATTGCCTAGTTATTCTCTTCTCATCACCCAAC
Organism: Lynx canadensis; assembly: GCF_007474595.2. Classification (NCBI taxonomy): domain Eukaryota; kingdom Metazoa; phylum Chordata; class Mammalia; order Carnivora; family Felidae; genus Lynx; species Lynx canadensis. Next base: position 8,242,427 of record NC_044321.2, read on the forward strand.
CAACTACCGGCCAACTGCCCCACACGCGAATGAAACCCTTTCAGACCAGCCAACCCCCAGCCTACCTACGAGTCCACTATAGATGCGTACATAAGCCACCCCAAATCTTCCAGACCTGGCCTAGGTTAGCAGAACCACCCGGTTGGCCTCTACATTGTTGATCAATAATGAACACTTACTGTTTTAAGCCACTGTGTTTTGGGGCGGTTTGCTATACAGCAATATAGCTGTATCTTTGTGGTGTATATGTTTTGCATCCTATCTATGGAAGAGCTCGAGCTTCATTGCCTTAGCTGAAAGAGCTGAAATTCTGGTATGTTCAGAGGCCATCAGCTAACCAAGGGACCATGTACCTGCTCCTGCTCCCGCTCAGGTAACAAGGAAGAAATGGATAGAGACCGCAACCTATCTTTGGGATTTGGTAGCTAGCACAACGTGGGTTTTATTCTGTAAGAAATTTAGTTTGCAGAAAACTAAAGAGGACATAGAATATGTTTTCACCATAAAATTAACAACTATTATTATTTTGTAAGATTTGTTTCCAGCCACTGTTTTAAAACCAAATGAAACATTTGTTGCTGCCCGGATCTCAATCCCCAGCCCTTCTCCCAGAGGTGATAATTCCGTGAGTTTGGTGTAGTGTGGACTTGTATTGTGCACATGGGATTTCTCGGTCTCATACTCTACACCTTGTTCCTGACATGTATTGATGCGTATTTACACATATACATGTACGTATAACAGAAATATGTGTGTATATAAGTACATCAACCTGTGTTTTTACAGATATACGTATTTAGTTTAATCCTGTTAACTGCCGCAGAAGATGATCACATGGATATAAAACCTTTTATTAATTACCTTACCATTGTTGGACATTCGGATTGCTTCTGAGTCCCCCTTTTACTAACAGTGCTGCAAAGAACAGTGCTTGTACGCAGGTCCTTGTATTCAAACAGCAGTCATTCTGTGGGTCATATGCCCAGAATTGCTGGGTGCTCAGACACATGCTTTTTCACATTTTCTAGAGTCTAGAGTTACCCTGTTGGACAGGGAGCTGGCTTTATCAGAGTTTCTGGGTGTTCAGTTTCAGGGCGGTTGTCTTGTGGGACAGATTTATAACACTGGGAGCTAAAAAGAAACTTGAAAACTTGAAATCTCGGAAACATTCTCCACATTGCCTCATCTCATATCGCCCGCTCCCCCCTGCCCTGTGTTTTTGTGTAGTGTTGGGGATTATTTGGTGGTCTCATAGAAATTAGAAATAAATAACTTCATGGTGGTACAAAGCAGGGTAGGAGTTGATGATCTGCTACTTTGCTCACAGGGCAACTGTCAATGACACCGTGGAAAGGAGTTGATTGGCCATGTGAGGAATATTTCAAATATTGCATGGAACGGGGCAAATGCACCACATTAGGTCATTTCTGAGGGGTATCAGGTTCATTATTCAATAAGGCAAACCAGGGGCTCTTGGGTGGCCCAGTCGGTTAAGCAGCCGACTTTTGGTTTCGGCTCAGGTATTTCTCTCTGCCCCTTCCTCCCCACCCCCCACTGCTTGTGCTCCATCTTTCAAAAATAAATAAACTTTTTTTTTAAGAATAAGGCAAACCAGTTCTTTTGGCTTTCTCAATCGCGAGGTCAAGTCTAAAACCCTGCATTTTCACATTCCAAGACATGAGATGGTAAACATACTATGCCAGGATCAAGGTTAGGTCAAACAATATCGTCTCTGTAAGGGAGAGAAAATCATTCTTGTTGTTTAAGGAGTAAATGGCTGAATGTTCTTAGATTTTACACATCCCCTGTCAAAAGTGAATTAGAACATAAGAAGCCTGTCCTCATAATAAATGTGCTTCTCAACCAATTGTGTGTGCCCTTTGTCCTTTGGGTTCAGTCCAGACCAGCTGATCATAATAGGATGATGTCAACCTCACCTTATTGCTTTCAGTGTGTAACCGTATCTGAGAGCTGCCTGAAGTTTCTCGATTTATGTCAGGTTACATTATAGGTGCTCTGTAACGCAGCTGCTCTTAGTTTAAAAATTTTATAACTGGCGATAAGAATTTCTGGCTAGTGGAAGTAATACTCTATCGTGACTTTTGTATAGCAGAATGAGGAGAAATAAATCTATCGAAAAACTACATCCTTGTCCTCAAATTTCCAAGCTAGGCAGATCACAAAATCATGATTAAAATGAGCAAGAAGATAATATTAATGAAGTAAACTGCGTGCTCCCAGAAAGCACTCTAATAGGAACATCTGGGGACGCCTGGCTGGCTCACTCGGTACAGCACGGCAAGCGACTCTTGATCTCGGGGTAGGGGGGGGGGGGGTCGTGAGTTCAAGCCCCACGTAAGCCGTAGAGCTTCCTTAAACGGAGTAATACACAATAATAAGAGGAACATCTGATGCTCGTTTTCTAGTTCCGTTCTTTAAGATTTTTGGAAACAAGGCTCTGGTTTGGGAAATAGCCAGCGTATTGTGCACACCTGAGGGAAATTTTATAAAGAGGTTTCAGGTGCTGGCCCGTTTTTCAGTGATGAGCTGGCCGCCCCAAATCCACCGCTCTGGGCTGGGCTCCGTGTTTGCGAAAACGCGACGGTGCAAAGCAAGCTCCGGTGACGCGGGCTTGCTTCCCGTTTCTGCCAGGGGAGGGCGCCCGAGAGCAAGGGAGAGCGGGCGGGCTCGCGTCTCCCCGCCCCGACGCTAGGGCAGCTGGCCCCCCGCGCGCCGGCGGCCCGCCTGCAGCCCACAGCTGCCCACGGTCCTTCCAGAAGCAGCCTCCTGGGAGGCGCCCCTTCCTCAGAAGCCCCTGCTCTGAAGCCCTGGTCCCAGCAGCGGCCGGGCAGCAGCGCCCCTTCCTGCACAGGTAGCCACATGTCTAAAGGCTTTTAAAGTTCTTGATACATTTGCAAATTGCTTTCCAGATGAGTTCCTATGATTTACGCCCTCGCTGGTTATGTGTGAAGATACTTCTGGAAAGCTCTCTCCCACACTATTGGTAAGGAACTCATCACGGTCTTCTGCTGATGTTTTACATTTAACTCTTGAATTCAGAGGTTCCCAAATGCCGGCGGAAATTGAGGGGGTGCGACAAAGACCGTATGGCCCGCAAAGCCTAAGCTATGTATTGTTGGGTCCCTGACAGTTCAAGTTCGCCAAACCCGATCTAGATTTTCGAAAACATTGCGATTGTGCCTGACTAGTTCGTACATTTCCAAGGCTACTTTTCAGTAGCTGTTCTTAAGGTCCAGTTGAACGCTCAGAATGTCTTTTGGAGGCATTTTCTTTTTTATGGATTACATGTGTCAAAGGTCGTCACTTCCTTTTTTTTGTTTTTGAAGAAATTTGCTCTTGGATTTATAAATAATGCCGTATTTTGGTTTCCTAACGTATTTATTTTTATGTTTTATTTTCTTCTAAATACGTAGACTTAAAAAACCATTTCCTAAAACCTTAACGATTTTATTTATTTATTTATTTATTTATTTATTTATTTAAATTCAAGTTAGTTAGCATACAGTGTAGTATTGGTTTCAGGAGTAGAACCCAGTGATTCATCTCTTACATACAATACCCAGTGCTCATCCCAAAAGTGCCCTCCTTAATGCCCATCACCCATCTAGCCCATCCCCGAACCCACCTCCCCTCCAGCAACCCTGTTTGTTCTCTGTATTTGTCTCTTAGATTTGCCTCCCTCTTTGTTTTTGTCTTATTTTGCCTTCCCTTACCCTATGTTCATCTGTTTTGTCTCTTAAAGTCCTCATGTGAATGAAAGTCATAGGATATTTGTCTTTCTCTGACTGACTCATTTCACTTAGCATAATACCCTCCAGTTCCATCCACGTAGTTGCAAACGGCAAGATTTCATTCTTTTTGATTGCCAAGTAATATTCCATTGTGTATATATACCACATCTTCTTTATCCATTCATCTATCAATGGACATTCCGGCTCTTTCCATACGTTGGCTACTGTCGATAGTGCTGCTCTAAACATTGGGGTTCATGTGGCCCTTCAAAACAACACACCTGTATCCCTTGGGTAAATACCTAGTAGTGCCATTGCTGGGTCCTAGGGTAGTTCTATTTTTAATTTTTTGAGGAACCTTCACACTATTTTGCAGAATGGCTGCACCAGTTTGCATTGCCACCAACAGTGCAAAAGTATTCCCCTTTTTCCACACCCTTGCTAATATCTGTTGTTTCCTGAGTTATTAATATTAGCCATTCTGACCGGCGTGAGGTGGTATCTCATTGCAGTTTTGATTTGTTATTTCCCTGATGATGAGTGATGTTGAGCATTTTTCATGTGTCTGTTAGCCCTGTGGATGTCTTCTTTGGAAAAGTGTCTATTTCTGTCTTCTGCCCATTTCTTCACTGGATTATTTGCTTTTTTTGGGGGGGGGGTATTGAGTTTGGTAAGTTCTTTATAGATTTTGGAGACTAACCTTTTTATGTCACTTGCAAATATCTTCTCCTGTTCCGTCAGTTGCCTTTTAGTTTTGTTGATTGTTTCCTTTTCTATGCAGAAACTTTTTATCTTGATGAGGTCCCAATAGTTCATTGTTGCTTTTATTTCCCTTGCCTCCAGAGCCATGTCAGGTAAGAAGTTGCTGTGGCCGAGGTCAAAGAAGTTGTTGCCTGTTTTCTTCTGTAGGATTTTGATGGTTTCCTATCTCATGTTTAGGTCTTTCATCCATTTTGAGTTTATTTTTGTGTATGGGGTACGAAAGTGGTCCAGGTTCATTCTTCTTCATGCTGCTGTCCAGTTCTCCCAGCACCATTTTCTGAAAAGACTTTTTTCCATTGGATATTCTCTCCTGCTTTGTCAAAGATTAGTTGGCCATATATTTATTTGGGGGTCCATTTCTGGGTTCTCTGTTCTGTTGATCTATGTGTCTGTTTTTGTGCAAGTACCACACTGTCTTGATGATTACAGCTTTGTAATACAGCTTGAAGTCCGGAATTGTGATGCCTCCTGCTTTGGTTTTCTTTGTCAACATTACTTTGGCTATTCGGGGTCTTTTGTGGTTCCATACAAATTTTAGGATGGTTTGTTCTAGCTCTGTGAAGAATGCTGGTGTTATTTTGATAGGAATTACATTGGATGTATAGATTGCTTTGGGTAGTATCGATGTTTTAACAATATGTGTTCATTCAATCCATGAGCATGGAATGTTTTTCCATTTCTTTGTGTGTCTTCTTCAATTTCTTTCATAAGCTTTCTATACTTTTTAGGGTACAGATCTTTTACCTCTTTGGTTAGGCTTATTCCTAGGTATCTTATGGTTTTTGGTGCACTTATAAATGGGATCAATTCCCTCATATCTCTTTCCGTTGCTTCATTATTGGTGTATAGAAATACAACCGATTTCTGTACATTGATTTTATATCCTGCGACTTTGCTGAATTCATGTATCAGCTCTAGCAGTTTTTTGGTGGAGTCTTTCAGGATTTCCATGTAGAGTATCATGTCATCTGCCCTCAAGAAGGTCGGGATAGAACGATCATACCTCAACATCATAAAAGCCAGATATGAAAGTCCCACAGCTAATACCATCCTCAATGGGGAAGAACTGAGAGCTTTCCCTCTGAGATCAGGAACACGACAGGGGTGTCCACTCTCACCACTGTTGTTCATCATAGGAAGTCCTAGCCTCAGCAATCAGACAACAGAAAGAAATAAAAGGCATCCAAGCTAGCAAGGAGGAAGTCAAACTTTCACTCTTCACAGATGATATATAACCATTAAGGTTGGTATCATTATTATTCAGCCGAGCAACCCCCATTTCTCTTAAAACCACGATACTAACATGTTCGACCCCCAAAGTAGCACTGGGTTTAACAACTAAAAGGCACCAACACATCAAAGCACAATTAAAAAAAAGGAAAAAAAAAACACCCCTTTCCCCCACCACCATAGCCACTTGCCATAATCATTTTGGAGGTTTTTTCTTCTAGTCTCCTCTCTGAGGCTCATGCATTTCAAGGGTCAGTTGGTCACTCTGTCCTCTGAGATTTAAATTCAGTTTGCCTGAGTCCCATTTCCACACCCCATGGGGAATCGAATCCCCTGCTCGAAGTTTCTGTGACTACAAGGGGACTTTTATTCTCTCATCTGTATCAATTTCTTCTCTCATTGTCTTTCTCTCCTTGACCATCCTCTCTTTTTTTTGTGGGAGTAGTGATCAACTTTAATCCTTTGATCACTAGTCAATTACAATCACCTCTCATCAGCAGACTTGAATTCAGCAGCTATGTTTTTTGTTTCCATGATGTCTTTCCTTCTCCTGACCTGTTTTCTGTTTAATAAGACAAGTGGAATGGAGGGGGAAAAAATGCTTTCTTCAAAGATGAGATTCTGAAATCCCTGACACTGAGACGGTAGATTTAAAACGATCTTTCCAGAGTTTAAAGTGTGATTGTATTTTGTGTCTGATGCTGTTGCTCAGTGATTTTTCTCTTTCTTAAACAATTCTCCATGTCTTACCTATAGTTTAGTAGAAGCGTTTTTCATCCAACCTGCTCACACTGCCATCTGAACAGAATGATGTTTCTTGCTTTTAAGTTATAAAAGAAGATGATGGGGTTGGCTTGTTTTAGAACTGTTTTTAAATATCTTAAAGAAAGTTTTGAAATACTAAATGGGACATCACAACCTTAAGTTGAGTTCATTTAGTGCTGCATAATGACAAAGCTTGGTAGTTTCAAACAACAATTCCTTCTTACCACTCCCTTATTGCCTAGACAGAGCTAGGCAATTCTGCCCCATAAGGCTGTAGCCCTCCTGTGGTGGCATTCAGCTGGGAGCTCGTCTGGGGTGGGAACATCCAAGATGGCTTCACTCAAGACTTGGCACTTCCACTGGGCACTGGCTATGTCTGGAGACTGGCAGGACCCCTCTCTCTAGCAGAGGAGGCAGACTTTCAACGTGGTGACTTGGGGCACCCAGGGCAAAGCAAAAGCCACCAAGCATCGTTTGTCATATTCCGCTATCAAAATAAGTCACGGGGCTGCTGCATATTCAAGGGGAGAGAAAACAAACTTCATATCTTAATCGAGAGAACAGAATGCAACGCGGTGAGCGGAAGACTCTTTGGCGGCCATATTTGAGGATAATCTACCCGAACCTAATGTAAATCCCATTATGTACATTCAGGAAAACAGCACATTACATATTGAAAATTTACATATCTGGTATTTATTGTGCCATGGGGACACTGGGGATAAATAATTAAATGTCTAACGCATTGATTGGTAGAGGGCCAGATAATAAATAATGTAGGCTTTGTGGGCCATACAGTCTCTGCTGCAAGCCAGCCTCTGCTATTTGAGTGTGAAAGCAGCCATAGACAATATATAAAAAATAGGCAGGGCTGGGCTGGCAGACAGGATTTGTCCTGTGGGCTGTACCTTGGTGCCCCTGAGTCTAGAGAAATAGTGCTTTTTCTGCATCTAAAGGAAATCAAGGGGCACCTGGCTGGCTCAGTAGAGTGTGTGACTCGTGATCTCAGGGTCATGAGTTCAAGCCCCACGTTGGGCGTCGGGCCGACTTAAAAAAAAAAACTAAAATAAAAACAAATAAAATAAATTAAAGGAATTTAAAATTAACCACGTAGGAAGGAGATTTCAGATTCTAGTAATACCCACATAAACGATCTGAAACCACCTGAAGTTAATATAATAATCAACCCGTAGTGAGCTTGTACTTGTTATTTTTGTATCAATAACATCACCTCGTGCTAATAGCATTGCGCACCATGTGTGGAGCCATTTATTACTTGAGCGTGACGCATAGCAGCACATCGTTTTTCCTTACTTGATTACCGCTGCCTTTTACATTCTACAAAATCACTCAGTGTTCTTAGAGAAAGGATGTTTGATCCCGTGAGATCCTATTTGGTAAGCAAAAGGCAAACAGTGGGATAGTTGCTATTTTCAAAATACATTTCCTAGCTTTATGTTCTCACAACTCCAAATATACGAGTTCTTCAGTTCTTAATAATGAAGCGCTAGGCAAGGCATGATTGCAGAACCCTCTTGACCACTTCTGTAGTGAATGATTTTTTTGACTTCTGCACTTTTCTGTAACGCCCTCGCCATCTCATATTTTATCCATGGCACGTTAGTGCTTTATGAGGTCATAGTTTGTTGTCTTTGTTCATACGCACACATGTCCATATGTGGGTGGAAGTTGCAGAGAGCTTTTCGTCAGTGTGCATACCATTTAAAAGTACAAGAGTGGGGGCCGCCCGCGTGGCTCAGTCTGTTAAGCGTCGGACTCTTGATTTCAGCTCAGGTCATGATCTCACGGTTTGTGGGTTTGAGCCCCACATCAGGCTCTGTGCTGGCAGCAAGGAGCCTGCTTGGAATTCTCTCTCTCTCTCTCTCTCTCTCTCTCTCTCTCTCTGCCCTTCCCCTGCTCACACACACACACTCTCTCTCTCTCTCAAAATAAATAAATAAACTTAAAAAAAAAAGTACAAGAGGGGTCGCCTGGCTGGCTCAGTCAGTGGAACATGTGACTCTTGGTCTCGGGGTTGTGAGTTCAAGCCCCACGGTAGGTGTGGAGATTACTGAAAAAATAAATAAATAAAGTCTTTAAAAGTGCGAGAGATCCCAGGGAAAATCATTTCCATCCTCAGCACCAAAGATACTTCTTTACAGACATTTTTATGTACACACATTATATAAATCAAATATCCCATTCTTTTCCTCGCTACAATATGGCTTACATTAAATCCACAGAGAAGTATTCCTTTTTGAAATTCAAATAGGGAAGCTAAGAATATGCAGTCTATTAAAAAGCAAATATTGTAAATGTTTCTCAAAACAGTAGTCATATTATTGCCCTTGACAGCTCTCAGATATTACCGTGCAGTTTTGCTCTTAGTATAGTTTCTTTTCTTTTTTTTAAGTTTACATATTATTTTTTTCCCCATAATCTCTACACCCGATGTGGGGCTCGAACTCACGACCCTGAGATCAAGAGTCGCATGCTTCACCGACTGAGCCAGCCAGGCGTCCTTTGCGTAGTTTATTTTCTGCCTGCAAGTGAGACCCCGGAGTAGAAAAGCTCTTCCTTCCCGCCTGGAAGAGCTAATGCGAAAATGCTGTCTTTTGTGGCTGTGTTGTCATATTTTCCAGCGTGCCACCTGGGCCAGGCGGTCACCAGGAGCCCCAGCCCCAGGCTGCAGGCGAAGGGGCTCCGGGCACAGTGGAAAGTGACAAAGCCCCACTTCCCTACAGCCTGGCTTTCTGCTGAGTGCCTGTTTTGTAAGTGCCGCACCCTTGTCTGTGGAGCTCATGTCTGAAACAGTGTCGGCCATCGGGTGGCTTTACGCGGACGACAGGTGAAGTGCTTTGGACTGAAAGTGTATACACGACTAGAATAGCGCTTCCTGCCTGGGCTTCTCCTGCCCCTGCCGCAGAAGGTTCCTCCTCTCAGCTCCTCTGCCCACCAAGAGTCTCTCCAGGAACTGCCTCGGAAAGGAAATAAACATAAATAGAATCCGTTCCTAACACCTTCCTTGAGACGCGGGTTTTGCCTCCCTCTTCAGCCCTTTCCAGCCCATACTTCCTTTGTATTATCTTTTCCTTTGGTGATTTTTCCCTTCAACCCTGAGCACTTAGCCTGAGGGCTGGCTCCTCCCCTCTGGCTCCTTGGGACCAGGCTTCTAGAACCCAGCACAGAGCCTGGGTCTCTGGGCAGAGCCATTTTTCTTTTATGCTCCCTTCAGGAAAATCATTCCACAGCGTGGCACAGACTTTATTCTAGTCCATCCACCAGCCGGCTGACTGGCACTTTTTAAATACATATGAAGTTTCCATGCATTAGGTTAGTTTCTCTAAGCTTCCTTTTGGAACCATCTCCTTCGATTCTTGTCTTATTTCCTTTTCCACCATCTGTTAAACTATCTTTTTTAGAGATACCGAAATTGAGGCATTAAATACGTTTGTGAGGCTGCTGGCTGATGTTGGAGATTTAAGGCTTGAGAGGGCAGTCGGAGATCCACTCTGAAACAGAAACCTCTTTTTCCTATTTTCCAAAAGGCCCACAGTAGTTTGAAAGTGCCAGTAATGAGCTTTTTGAAGGCTTAGAAATGACAGTTATTTCGTTTTGATTTCCTAGATTACTGTGTAAATTGCCACCTCATAAGGATCCGGGCTTTGGCAGGTGCAAAATGAACACTTTATAACATGCCATTCGCTTTTCAGCCTAGCTGCCTTCGTAGAAAGTTCTGTATGCTTTCCTTGGGCACATCACAGTACATGTTTCTGAGAAATGATTCTTCCAATAGGCTGTCCGGTCCTTCTAAACTGATTATTTTATCTTTAATGTCTCATTGTAAACAATAATCTGAAGAAGGACATTCTTTTCCCGTGTATATATTCCTGCTTCCCAGATTTTCCGTCTAAGTGAACCAAATCTAGTATCTCTTCCTGTGATGCACCGCAAAATTAGCTTGCTATCAGGATATGCAAAGAGAGTGATGTGATGCAAATTAGGTTTTCATGTTGACGACTGAGTTGCGTATTTGGATCAAGTCAACCAAAGAGCATCTGAGCATATTTGAGTTACCTTAAAATATGGAATTATTTAAGACAGCATTACACAGATAATACCTCGTAATTAGTGGCAATCACGTGCTTTTTGCTGCAGACTTGCCTCCAGTCAGGTTGAAAAACGTTTGCATGCGCCCTGGGCCTGTGATGGCCAGGTTGACAAACAATACGTGCTTGGGCCCCTCTGACTGCAACACTGTGTTTCGTAGTTGGCTACTCTGTGGCCAATCTGTCAATGGAGTCTGCTCGAAATTGTATTAAATTAAATGGTTTAACTTAGGCATTGCTACATGATTCTGTAATTTTCTTTTTGCATTGATGTAATAGGGAGATTACAAAACCAAAATCTAAAACAAACAAATACGTCTATCTTTTTTATGGTACCTCTTGAATAGAGGACAAAGAGAGGTTTTGTCTGACCAATGAAATGTGTTTCATATGTTTTATAACAGGAAAGGAGGGTGTAATGATTTTTTTCAACTAAAACGAAAACTACAAATGCATCATTTTTTAAAATTTGGCTTAAATTTATGAAAGGAATGTATCAAATATGTTTGTTTTTAAACTTTTTCTTTTTTTTAATTTTTTTTTTAACATTTATTTATTTTTGAGACAGAGAGAGACAGAGCATGAACGGGGGAGGGGCAGAGAGAGAGGGAGACACAGAACTGGAAGCAGGCTCCAGGCTCTGAGCCATCAGCCCAGAGCCTGATGCGGGGCTCGAACTCACGGACCGCGAGATCGTGACCTGAGCTGAAGTCGGACGCTCAACCGACTGAGCCACCCAGGCGCCCCTTTTAAACTTTTTCTTATGAGAGATGTTGAACATGTACAGATGTCGACGCAGTAGACCGTTGCAACCATTATTGATTCATAGCCAATCGTGTTTTATTCGCACTTTCCCCACTTCTTATATAGTTCTCAAATTATTTTGAAGTACATTCTAGATATCATATCATGTAAAAGTATTATGTCTACATATTTCAAGAAATGGAGTGACATCTGGCCTTGACCACATGTCTTTCCTAAAAGCAATCGCCATGGTGGCCAAGGGTCTATGGGGAGCTAAATGTCAACCTTATGGCAGAAAACCAGACTCACAAAATAATGAATGAGGTAAAACTTGAGAGCCAGTCCAATTGAAATATTCTAATTGGGCAGCAAATATTTTTTGTGTGTATGTACATATTTATATATGTATATTAAAAAATTTAAACAATCACTGCCATTTTCATCTTGGTTGCTCAGAGTAGTGAGATTTTTGTTTCTTTATGCATTTCCTTGTTTTACAGATTTCTTCCAATGACATTTATTGCTTCCAAAATGATTTGGAAAGTATTGAAAATGACTTTGCCTGTGTGCAAGCTATTGTACAAAGTGCCAGGCGGAGGTAGAAAGATACTGTTAGATTATTTCTTGTTCCCAGTTCATGATTAGTTTGGGTTGGGCCAGCTCTATGGAAAGCCAGCGTGGCAGATGTTTTTGCTTTTTGCTCTTGTCTTTGTTCCCTCTTCTTTGCATTTCCTGTGGGGAGCACACTTTCCTCCCCCCAGTGCCTGTGACTTGTATGTGAGGCGGGAGGCTTCCACCCCAGCTCCAAGACTGGGCACAGAATATAGACTGGCCGGGCAGCTCCCCATAGACCCTCGGCCACCATGGTGATTGGTTTTAGGAGAGACATGTGGCCAAGGCCAGTCAGTCCAATAAGAGCTCGTGTGGATTAGACACCAGGAAAATGTGTGGGGCAGGTACTCAAAAAGTTAAACATAGAGTTATTATATGACCCCACAATTCCACTCCTAGGTATATACCCAAGAGGACTGAAAATGTACGTCCACACAATAACTTGCACACAGATGTTCATAGCAGCATTCTTTATTCATAATAGCCAAAAAGCGTGGAATATTATTTGGCCATAAAAAGGAATGAAGTACTGATAGATGCTATGTACATGGATAAACCTTGAAAACATACTATGTGAAAGAAGCCAGTCACAAAAGGCCATAAAGATTATACGATTCTATTTATATGAGATATCCAGAGTAGGCAAACCCATAGAGACAGAAAATAGATTAAAGGTTGCGTAGGGTGATGAGGAGGCCACAGATAGTGGGGGCTCCAGGAAGGGAAGACTAATGGGGACAGGATTTCTTTGTGGGGGTGATGAAATTGTTCTAGAATTGGATAGTGATGACAGTTGCACAACTTTGTGAATAAGCTAACAACCGCTGAGTTGTATACCTTAAAGGGGTGGATTTAATGACGTGTGAATCATACCTTGATCTAAAAAATGCTATGAAAAAAAATGCTATGGAAATAAGAACAATCATACCATAAGAAGGGAGATAGATCCACTTTGCCACTAAAAGCTTGAATGGTTAAGGCAGGGATGTTAATCGTTATTGTAAAATGGCGAAGCGTTTTAAAAGCATCTAATATAAAATTAGAGATGCCTGGCTGGCTCAGTTGGTAAAGCATGCCACTCTTGATCTTGGGGTCGTGGGTTCAAGCCCCATGTTGGGCATAGAGCTTACTTAAAAGAAATTTTTAAGAATTAAAGAAAAATCTAATACAAAATTAAACAGTGAAAGGAAGATATGAGAATTTATTTGCTGTTTTCTGCCCAAGTCAAATTCCAGATCATTAGGCTCATTTTTATTTTCATTATGTTTTCAAGTTTTATTTATTTAAGTAATCTCCACACCCAAAGTGGGGCTCACAACTCTTGAGATCAAGAGTTGCATGCTCTTCCAACTGAGCCAGCCAGGCACCCCAGGCTCAATATCAATTTTCATTTTGCTGCGTTTTTAAACACTGGATATTAAGCATAATATAACCTTTTCTATTTTGGCCCAGGGTAATTACCACATGCCTTGGTCATGGTAGGTACTCAAGAAGCCTTGGTTAATTGCATGGGTAAATGAGTGTTTTTACTATGTTTTCTTAAGATATTGGGTGTGTAAGACTCTCTTCCCCCTGAAAATGAATGATTCCAGAATGTCGTATTTTGTACTTGTCTGCTTTAAAGTTTTTCCTTTATATTTATATGCTTAGTCTTCTTTTTCACAATTTGTTTGGATCAGAATTGAAATAATATTTAAGCATTGTAATTATTGATCTGTCCTTTAGTCTTTAATCTGTAGGCTCTCTCCCTCCTTTTTGTTTTTAATCCTCTTGCAATTTATTTTTTTTAAGAAATTCGTTCTTTGTCTTGTAAAATTGCTCACAGGCTGGATTTTGCTAATTGTATTCGCATGATATTGGTTAGCATGTCCGTTTGTCCTCTCTAGTTCCTTTACGTTACTAGACAGAACCAGAGGCTTAATCAGATTCAAGTTCAGATTTCTTGGCAAGACTACTTCATAGCTGCTGTTGTTACTTATATCAAGTGGCACTCCCGGTCTGGTTGTCTCCTTGTTGTGATGTCAGCAGCCATTGGTGATGATGGTATAGATCCATTCACTCATTGGGAGTTGGAAGATGGTGTCTGTTGTAGCCAGCCTCTAAGACCCTCCCCCGCCCCCCAGTGTTCCCTGCCTCCTTGTATTCCTGCCCTTAAGTGATATCCTCCCGCATTGTATCAGGGAGGATTGTAGTGAATGACCAATAGAATATGAGAAAAGTAACAGTATGCCATTTTTCAGGTGAAGTCGTCAAAAGCAGTGTAGCTTCTGCCCCCCTCTTACTTGGGCCACTTTGAGCAAAGCCGGCAGCCATGTCATGAAGACCACATGGGAAGGAACTGAGGCCTTCTGCCAATAGCCCTTTGGAAGTCAAGTCTTCAGACGGCTGTAGCTCCAGCTGGCATCTTGACTGCACCCCCTGGAAGGTCCAGAGCCAGAACCCCTAGCTCAGCCACTCCTGAATTCTTGATCCACAGAAACTGTGTTGTTTTAAGCCTCCATATTCTGGGGTGATTTGTTACTCAACAAAGGTGACTCATTCAGTGTTATTCTAATTCTTTCATTCGATCTTCATCTATTAGCTGGGATACTTCTTTTTTTTTTAATTTTTTTAATGTTTACTTATTTTTGAGACAGAGACAGAGCATCAACAGGGGAGGGGCAGAGAGAGAGGGAGACACAGAATCGGAAGCAGGCTCCAGACTCTGAGCTGTCAGCACAGAGCCTGATGCAGGGCTCGAACCCACAAACTGAGATCATGACCTGAGCTGAAGTTGGACGCTTAACCGACTGAGCCACTCAGGTGCCCCTAGCTGGGATACTTCTATAAAGAGAAACTTTTCTTTAACAGCTATTTAATTACTCTGTGGTACAGTTGGTATAGGAAATAATAGTCATTCTTTATACTCAGAATTATAATCCTATCATATGTAGGCTTTTGTATTCATATATACATTCATGCACATATGTATACATATGTGTACAGATAGATGGATGAATGGACAGATAAGTGTAAAAACTTTGGAGCATTTTCTTATACTTTTACTAGTTGTCCTGAACATCATGTTACTGGTTATGTAATATTCCACTGAGTTCATGTAACCATTCTTTGTTGGAAATTTGATTTTTTACAATGTTACTCCCAATAGCTTGTCAAGTGGAAATATTTTTGCAATAAGCCTTTTTATGGCTTTAAGACTATTTTTTTAAGCTTATTTATTTATTTTGAGAGAGAGCGAGAGAGTGCGCACACAAGTGGGGGAGGGGCAGAGAGAGAGAGAGAGAGAGAGAGAGAGAGAGAGAATCCCAAGCAGCCTCTGTGCTGTCAGTGCAGAGCCAGATGTGGGGCTTGAACTCGTGAACCCTGAGATCATGACCTGAGCCAAAGTCATATGCTTAACTGACTGAGCCACCCATGTGCCCCAAGACTATTTAAAAATTTTTTTTTTGGGGCGCCTGGGTGGCGCAGTCGGTTAAGCGTCCGACTTCAGCCAGGTCACGATCTCGCGGTCCGGGAGTTCGAGCCCTGCGTCGGGCTCTGGGCTGATGGCTCAGAGCCTGGAGCCTGTTTCCGATTCTGTGTCTCCCTCTCTCTCTGCCCCTCCCCCGTTCATGCTCTGTCTCTCTCTGTCCCAAAAATAAATAAACGTTGAAAAAAAAAATT
This sequence comes from Lynx canadensis, assembly GCF_007474595.2. Taxonomy (NCBI): domain Eukaryota; kingdom Metazoa; phylum Chordata; class Mammalia; order Carnivora; family Felidae; genus Lynx; species Lynx canadensis. Next base: position 8,258,064 of record NC_044321.2, read on the forward strand.
TTTTTTTTTTAATTTTTAACTTAAAAAAATGTTTATTTATTTTGAGAGAGTGTGCATACATCGAGGAAGGGAGAGGCAGAGAGAGAAGGAGAGAGAATCCCAAGCAAGCTCCTCACTATTAGCACAGAGACCAACATGGGGCTCAATCTCACAAACCGACCGTGAGATCATAACCTGAGCTGAGGTCAAGAGTTGGACGCTCAACTGACTGGGCCACTATTTTTTAGATCAGATTCATAAAACTATAATTGCTGAATCCAAAATTATGGGCATTTTTAAGCCTTGATATATTTTTCTAAATTGCTTGCCAAAAAGAAAATGTAGGGCCACCTGACTGGCTCAATCGGGGGAGCATGAGACTTGATCTTGGGGTTGTGAGTTTGAGCCCCACATTGGGTATCGAGATTACTAAAAAATACAACGTTTAATAAAAAAAGGAAGGAAGGAAGGCAGGAAGGAAAGGAAGAAAATGATTTCTCCTGGCAACAGCAAAGTCTGGTCACCATTTGACTGGATTCCTGTCAGAGATCTGTGTTATTTATCCATTCAATACTTGTATGACAAATATTCGTAATGTGCCTACTATGTGTTAGGTGCTGTTCATAAAAAAACTCAACTTTTTTTTTTTTTTTTTGGTCCGGTCCAATAGTACCTCAGAATATTTTGAAAATTTTAGGTCTACTTTAAAAACAATTCTTGATATGTCTTCTTCTCTACCCTCTGGGTCAGGCAGCCATTGGTTTCCCTCTGCTCACCACCACTACCACCAGCCTTACAGTCTACATCTCCGAACCTTCTCTCTCCATCCGTCTCCTATTTTACTTCTTTTATTTCTTTAAAAGAAAATTGTTTTTAATGTTTATTTTTGAGAGAGAGAGAGACAGAGCATGAGCAGGAGAGGGGCAGAGAGAGAGGGAGACACAGAATCCGAAGCAGGCTCTGGGCTCTGAACTGTCAGCACAGAGTCCGACGCGGGGCTCAAATTCACAAACCGCGAGGTCATGACCTGAGCTGAAGTCGGGAGGCTTAACCAACAGAGCCACCCAGGCGCCCCTGCTCCTTTTATTTCTTGTAGGCTGGGAAGGCAGATAACCATACTTGTTAGGACAATGAATTAAATGAGGTGACTTTGATTCATCTACAGCCACCATCCATTCTCGTAAATGGAAGTATAAATCCATTTGTAGGCCATATTTTATTTAGCTTGATTTATTATTTCTCACAAGGATAGTTTTCCCTGAACGTCCTAGAGGGAAAGCAACCTTGTAAAGATGCAACAAGACATTTTCTAAGGAAGACTCTTTGTAACAGAGACTGTCACCTTCTAAACTAAAGAGACATGCACTGGTTTTGCTTTTGGCAACATTTAGGGTGATAAATTGAGAGCAGAGATTAGGCTTCCCTTAAAGTCAGCATCCCATAGATTACATCTTTAAAGGAACCAGTGGTTCATTCCAGACCAAATCACCAAGTAGATTTGTTTCTTTTGAGGGGCAACTATTTGGGTGGCTTCAAGTTCATTTGAGATAACCATCATCCCCCACTCCGCTCTAAGGGTAACGTAGGAAATTTGCAGTCAGAATAGTAAAAGGAAAATAGCCGTTGCCTACAGCCCTGCCACCCAGATGTGATCACAGCACTATTTCAGCTTACGTCTGTCATGCAGGTATTACCTTTGGCTGCCTATGGGTCATCCGTCAAGATTTGGAATAGATTATATGTTACATAGTATGAAGTAAGAAAAGAGATGAGAGGCATGGGCACCCCATCCTCCCAATATTCCACAGAAGGGAATGTTCAAGTTAAGGCTTCTTGCTGTCTATGCATCGGATCCACGTTCTAGTGGAACTACCCTGCCCCTCGTGAGTTTTCATTCTTCCGGGAGAGTGTGAGAGCGAGCGTGTCAAGGGTGGAGTAATCCAGAGGTTGGCACTGGGAAGTCTAGATTTGATTGCCAGATGTTTGCAGGACTTGTCTGGAAACGCTAGCTACCTGGGACCTGAGGCTTTTGGAGTCCATGGGAACTTCAGTGGGCCTATGGGAAGCTGAGTCGAGGTGACGCCCCTTTCACCGGGAGAAAGAGCAGAAGCATCCTTTTTACGTAAACCGTGATCCCAACCACTTCATAGTCCACGTGACCCAGATGGGAGTGGGGGTGGGTTCCTGGGTCATCCTTGTACCCTAATTTTTTTTAACTGATTACGTGTATATGTGCCTATTAATCTCTCTTTCTCTCTCTCTCCACCCCCCACCCCCCCCACAGACATGTTTTCTATTACATGGTTTCTATTTTTAAAATTTTTTTAATGTTTTTATTTATTTTTGAGAGAGAGGCAGAGCATGAGCACGGGAGGGATGGAGAGAAAGGGAGACACAGAATCTGAAGCAGGCTCCAGGCTCTGAGCTGTCAGCACAGAGCCCAACACGGGGCTCGAACTCATGAACTGTAACATCATGACCAGAGCCGAAGTCAGATGCTCAACTGACTGAGCCACTCAGGCGCCCCACATTTGCACGGTTTCTAAAGTGAATTCTGCAGGCGGGGGGTGGGCACCAGGGTGGCTCAGTCGGTTAAGCGTCTGACTCTTGGTTTCAGCTCAGGTCATGATCTCATGGTTCGTGAGTTTGAGCCCTGCCTTGGGCTCCATGATGACAGTGTGGAGCCCTGCTTGGGATTCTCTCCCTCTCTGCCCCTCCTGTTCACGTGCATTCCTTCTCTAAATCAATCAATCAATTAATCAATCAATCAATAAAGTGAATTCTAGTTCACTTTCTGACTAGAGTTCTTCATAGTATTTCCATAGCTGTAAAGCTTCCTATCAATTCTGCTTTATTTTTAGTATGCTTTTAACTTGAATGGTTTTGTTAGTGTTATATTCCTGTTTTTTAATTAAAACAGCAAATAATCATCTTTAAGTGTATAAGCTTTTGTGTGTATTTGAAAGGTAAACACAGTTTGATCGATGAAAACTTGATTTATTTGCACCTTTCTAGGGACAGAGTTTTTATGTCAATCACACTATACATTGTGTTAATTTCTATTTGTCTTGTCAAGTCTGGCTACCTCTCCACTGTTGGGGATAAAAAGAAGAAAGGGTGAGGTCCAGGCTGTGGCTTATTCGTTTACCTCAATTTATTTCTTTAAAAAAAAATTTTTTTTTAATGTCTTATTTATTTTTGAGGCAGAGAGAGACAGAGTATGAACGGGGGAGGGTCAAAAAGAGAGGGAGACACAGAATCTGAAGCAGGCTCCAGGCTCTGAGCTGTCAGCACAGAGCCCAACGTGGGGCTCGAACTCACTACCGTGAGATCATGACCTGAGCCGAAGTCAGACGCTTAACCGACTGAGCCACCCAGGCGCCCCAACCTCAATTTATTTCTGTCAAAATTGGGATTTTTCCACAGAGAAGCCCCAGGTAGCTAGCTCTAAGACCATAATATGATTCCTGTTTAATCCCTCACCCAGAGAGAACAAAGCAAGGAGGAGAGTTTTAGAAGCTTAGAACAAGGTCAAGGTGAAAATCTTGATGAAGTGCCCCCTGAAATGTCTGCCGATGCCATCTGACTGGGAGCTTGTATGGAGAGAATGGGAGGAGAGAACTGCCGTCAGTTTAGCATGTGCTGAGCCACAGCCTAATACACATGCTCATTTCAGCCTTCCAACAACTCCTGGAGGGATCTCTGTTCCCATTTAGCAGATGAAGAGATTGAGACACAGGCATGAATACCACGAATAACAATAAGGGAAAAGCAGGAATTTCAACCAGATCTGTCTGTCTCCCAAAGACCATGTATTTTCCACTGCCACAGCTGATGATGCCCTGATGAACCCCATCCTCCGGAAAAAAAAAAAAGTGTATATATATACATATATATGTATATATTAACAATTATTATATTTTACCATCATTTTGACATAAAGATATATATAATCCAGGCTGGATTTATTATTATATGTACATTACTATATATTTTTTCTTCTTATTTTTAAAAATATTTTATCTTTAAGTAATCTCTACACCCAACGTGGGGCTTGAACTCACAACTCTGAGACCAAGAATCACATGCTTCACCAACTAACTGAGCTAGCCAGGTGCCCCCCATTTTTTTAAGTGGGCTCCACACCCATTGTGGGGCTTGAATTCACCACGCTGAGGTCGAGAGTCACATGCTCTACCGACTGAGCCAGCCAGGTGTCCCTCTTCTGTTTTCAAAATAAATGAAAATAATTTTCACGGACCTCTAAACATATTGTGGGCCCTGGACTTACTGTGGCTATTGAAGAAGTTGGTCCTATCCACTCCAACATGATTCCTCCTTCAATTTTTTTGTTTTATAGGGGAGGGAAAGCTAAGGGAAGCCAGAGCTGTAAGGTCAAGAGAAGTAAAATGAGTCACAGCAGCAGAGAATGTCTAGCACTGAGCAGTTTTAAAGTCATCATGAATAATTATTTTTCAAAATGTTTCTCTAGTGTTAGAATTCTTTGTGGTAAAACGATGAATTCTTACAGGCAGAGTCAATGTATAAAACTGGGCAAAGTGGGCAGATACTGGAGCTCCCATTACTGACCCCCCTCTCATCCCAAGGGGCCCCTAAGGGATCCTCGCTGACCCTTAAGGCACACTGGAATATAATCTGAAACCTCACCTCATTCTCAGGGGAGGGCGGTGAGACCCAAGAGAAGGTGGGCAGCTCACAATTGCTCAGCAGATCGATAATTGCACTTGGACCCAGTCTGGTGTTACCTGGTCCCCAGGCTGGGGCTCTTTGCACTGGCCCTCTCTTCTACCTATGCCTGCCTGAGTCCAAAGACATATCCAGTTTTGAAGCCTCTAAACGTGATTCAACAGGAAGATATGTGAAAATAATGATGGTTACCAACCTTCCCTCCATCTTCCGATGACTTTTTAAGCTTTAGTTGCATGTTCCTTTGACGTATTGTTTGGGGACCAGGAAGTTGTGCTGTCAAGTGGAGGGATCCCAGCCACCCCGCTGTCCTTGCTGTGTCCTGTGCAGTGGGGGCTCGTGGACAGAAGCTGAGCCCAGCCCTGCTGTCAGCCCTCCTATCTGTCTTCTTTCCCTGAGGACCAGCATTCCGAGCGCAGGCACTATCTGCTTGTGATGTGAGAGTCACACATAGGAACAGAGTCCCCCAGATGATAGGTTTTGCTTGGTAGCTGATTCATTAATACTTGAGAATGAATAAAAGAATGCATGGGGAAGACTTTCACACACTGGGAAACATTTGGAATTTCTTTGTGAAGTCTCCTTTGGGCTTGAGCCTCAGGCCTTCAGTCCCCGTTATCCTCCCCGTTACCTTCTGAGATTTGCTACTGAAGATCCTGGGGAAAAATAAAAGGCTGGCAAGGAAGACACTTCATCTGGGGAAAGGCGGAAGACTCTAGAATGTGTCTCCCTTCTCTCAGTGCTAGTTCTTCTCTGGGCTTCATTCTCTTCTGTATCTAGAAGTTTCTAAGGAGAAAGTAAGGTGGGAACTTCAGAAAATACAGACATTTGAATGCTAGCTTTGCTGGGTAACCTCGGGCCAATTACATAATCCCTCGAAGCTTTGGTTTCCCTGTCTCCTGTGGAAAGCAATGATGCCTAGCTCACATCACCTCTTAGAAGATCTATTGTGATAATATCTGAAATAGCACTGAGTAATCTCTCCCCTGGATGTATGTCTCGCGGAAATTCTCCCACAGATACATAAGGAGCATTTTAGAAGATGTTTCTTATGACATTTGTAGTAGAGGAGCATTGGAAATGCCACCATTGGCGTTGCGTGGGTGGGGGCGGGGGGGGGGGCGTTATTAGTAAACCATGATGAAAGTATAGTCTGGAATACCTCTTAGCAGTCAGGACCACGCTGGATTTGCACACAGCAACATGGGTAGATCTTAAAACCAGTGCTGCGTGAAAAAAAAAGTCAGAGAATGTTCTGGGTCTAGATCCCAATGCAGTGCATGTAACATAAAATACATGTACACAAACACACTGCTGGATAAGGTCATATGCGAAATAAAAAGGATACACATCACATACATTAGAATGGTGGAATAGGGGAAGGGGGATAGAAAATAAATAAAATGAGGCCTTGTAAAGTTCGATGATGAAAATGTGCCATACACTGGGGAAGTTGCTTAATTCAACCCTCTGCATCTAAAATCCCAAAATCAGATTGCTTAGCAGTGAGCCAGTGACACAGTAGGCCTAGTTGTCCCTCACTAGTTATACGGACACTAGAGCAGAGTTTCTCAGACTCAGCACTACTGGCATTTTGGACGGGATCATTCTTTGTCATGGCGGGCTGGCCTACGCATAGTAGGAAATTTAGCCGCATCTGTGGCCTCTAATAAATACATGCTAATAGCATCCCTCCCCCAGTTGGGTCCATCCAGAATATCTCCAGACATTGCCAAACGTCCCTAGCAGTATAGGGTCAGCCCTGACCGAGAACCACCGACTGACCCAGTGGCCGTAGTGACGCTGAGACTGGGCTACCCAAAGCAGTAACATTAGCCTCCTGCTATGTGCTGGGTGAAGTTCTAGGTCAAAAATCTGTATTTGGTCTGAGAAATAGGTCCAGGCAGAGAAGCAAAGAAAGAAAAGAGAAGAACAAAGCATTAACAACCGTCAGACCTCTGTACGGCTCGCAAACCAGAGTTCCCTTTCCGAGGGCACTCACACTAGAAGACACTCGCATATTTCATCTGTATTGAAATTAAGCAAAAGCACTTTGTCATTATTAAGATGTGTGTGTATTTATACACACACAGACACACACACACACACACACACACACACGCATGCCCACATATATGATTCTTCTTTCATTCATAAGAAGATAGTATCCTGAATATTCTTGTTTCTTCCCCTGTTGGTTCTGAGCGTGGTGACATATTATACTTTTATTTTGAGTCATCTTCTCAACAGGTAGACCATACTTTGACAGAGTGAAAGCATATTAATTCTTCAGGACAAATTTGGGAACTTTATATCATGCAGTGGGTGCTCAGTAAATACCCACTAGACAATATCTCTCATGATTTTGTCTGCCGTGTGCTACGTGTTTTAATGCGTTCTCGTGTACCTTGTTTTCTGTCACTTGTAATTTATGTCCCTTTGGAAAGGTAGACCTTAGGTTTAAATATATTATTAGCATCCCTTGAAAACATCTGTTTTGTAAACATCCCATCAATTCTGTTTCCACGACATGTTTATGATCAAATTGGAAGATGTTAGAAGAGGTAAAGAAAAGGGGAATAAGGATGTTACAGCTTTCTGAAACTCTGGCTGGTGCTAATTGAAAATGAAGGCACTTTTATTCCCCTTGTCATTTTGATGTATCTCTGAATTTTTGTAAACGGATTTTCTTTTAAGCTTCAGAGATTACACGCTATGCAGTATTCCACCTCAGCTGCTGTAATTGATTAGCCACATCTTCCATTTTAACAGTGCAGCGGCTAGGGTGAAAAGTAATAGATTATAGTCCCAGCCTTCTAAATTGAACTTCAGTCTGTTACATTTCAGCCTGGGACAAAAGACTTTCCTTAGAGTGTCTAAGTTTCTCTTCAACATCAGGGTTTTCAAGTGTGATGCATACTTAATTTTGCAGAAACTATTCTTTCTACTTCAGTCTATGAAGATGTGCTACTTGGCTTTTCTATAAGCTAAAGTTAGTTCCTAAACTCAGATGGGTAGAAGACCAAAACAGGGCCTCTTCCTTTTTATTTATTAAAAAATATTTTTTTAATGTTTATTTATTTTTGAGAGAGATAGTGTGAGCAGAGGAGGGGCAGAGAGAGGGGGAGACACAGAATCCGAAGCAGGCTCCAGGCTCCGAGCTGTCAGCACAGAGCCCGACGTGGGGCTCGAACCCAGAAACCACGAGATCATGACCTGAGCCGAAGTTGGACGCTTATCCGACTGAGCCACCCAGGTACCCCAGGGCCTCTTTATTTTTAGACAGTAAGTTGGTTCAGGGTCAATAAGTGTATCTGAAAGAAAATGCTTTTATCAGATAACAGAAAAACTTGTCATCTTCCTGATCTAGTACACTATTTATGAAAATGCATTATTATCTCCTAAGCTTGAGTGTGTAGAATTGTAGCAGTTTAAAGGAAATTTCCATGGGGTGCCTGGCTGGCTCAGTCAGTAGAGCATGTGACTCTTGATCTCAGGGTCATGAGTTCAAGCCCCGTATTGGGTGTGGAGCCTACTTAAAAAAAAAAAAATTGTAAAGAAAATTTCCATTCAGAAATACACCTCAAAACACCAAATTGAGAAATGAAGAGATTTCAGTGTATCAAAACTCCAGTATGAGTTGCCTGCCCAAATTGTTATGTAAGGTAGGAATTTTTTCAACTGCTTTTAAAAATATGAAAAAGTGATTTATAAACCTGCTAACCTTTCAGTTCTTTGAACCGTTCCCAAATATTAGCTTTCTCATCACTGTGTTCCTGCTCGTTACACATCATCTCTCAACTTCTGTCCAGAGTGATGGGTGGTAGTGAAGTGTTGGTCCCCTACTGACGGGGGTTTGGAATCTGTGGGGTGGAACATGGGATGCTGAGAGCCACATGGTTTATTTAAGGTCCAAGCCAACGTGGAAGCAGCTGAGGTTCAAACTCCTTGAAGTTGCCCTTCAGTAGCAGGGCCAAAGGGTTAGAGGTGGGCTGGGCAGAGGTCAAGACTTCACAGTTCAGAGACCAGTGAGGATAAGATTAGGGATTTAGGACTAGGCAGAATAGAGAGACCATTGTAAGCAGAGTTCCTTGCATGCTCTCAACTGCCCCCCCCCCCCCGTTGCGGTTCATGGACATATGTCACAGTTCTGGGGAGAGGGGACCAAAAGTAGGAGTCTTTTTTGTAAGTGATGGAATGCACCCATGTGCTGCGTAAGGCCTGTTGGGATTGTCCAAAGAGGGGGTCACTGGAGAGGCTTAGGGAACCACAGAGCCAACAACATTTTCAGAGGGGACCATGGCCACCTGGCCACAGAGCCCCACAGCAGGTGATTGAGAGCTGTGCAGCTGTCACGATAGAACACAGATGTAAGACATGTGGGGCTGGTGAGACCACATTGATGAGTACAGGTGAGCTGCAGAGAAGGCTGTCTGCTCTTCCTTGTGTGACCTTGTGCCTGCTACTCTCCATGTTATTAGACCCCGCAGAAATAGTGGAAAATGCTAGCCACTTCTTATGACATCTGGCCTCTTTCATGGAAAGTAAATGTTAGTAAAACAGTGCTAGAACACTTGCTGTAGTTTCTTAGGATATTGCTCTATGTGGAACCTTTGGGGGAAAAAATCTAACTTACATTCTATAATCTTAACTCTAAGATTCTGGAAAATTTCTTATGAGTGGGGAAAACATGGAAGCAGCAATGTATGTTACCCATGAGGAAGACATTTCTACTGAGGCATGATGTGCAGGCAGTGAAATGCAAAGATCTTAAGTGCACAGTTCACTGAGTTTTGACAAAGGAATACATCCATGTACCCATATCCTCAGTCAAGATGGGGAGGGAATATTTCTGTCTCCCCAGAAAGTTCCCTCAGTCCCTTTCCATCCAGATCTACCTCCAAGCTTTCTGCCTCCAATCCTAGGTGACCACTGTTTGATTTCTTCACTATAGGAGCTTTGTCTGTCCTAGAACTTGATGTAAAAAGAACCATACTATATGTACTCTTTCACATCTGGCTTTGTTCACTCGGCATACCGATTTTGAAATTCATTCGTGTTGTCGCGTGTATCATTAGTTTGTTCCTTTTTATTTCTGACTAACATAACATGGTATGAATATACTGCAATTTGATCATCTACTCATTTGTTGATGGAAGTTAGTTGCCAGTTTTTGGCTACCACGAGTAAAGTTCCTGTGAACATTTACATATGTCTTTGTGTAAACATATGTTTTCATTTCAACTGCAAAACTACCTAGGAGTGGAATACTTTGGAGTAAGAGTATGGAAGATTTATAAGAAAGTGTGAAAACTGGGGCCCCTGAGTGGCCCAGTCGGTTTGGTGTCTGACTCTTGATTTCCGCTCAGGTCATGAAAAAAGAAAGCATCAAGACTGTTTTCCAAATATATCACACGCCATTTTTCACCCCCACCAACAATATGTGAGAATTCCTGTTGCTCCACACCCTAGCTATCACTATTATTAATGCCAATCTTCTCATTTAAGCCATTTAATTGAGTTTATAGCAGTAACTCATTGTGCTTTTAATTTGCATTTCCTAATGACTAATAATGCTGAGTATCTTTTCATATGCTTATTGGCCATCTATTATCTTTTCTTGTGAGGTGTATTTAAAATATTAAGTTGTTTGTCTTTTTGTTATTGATTTGTTGACGCTGTTTTTATCATGTAGATTCACGTACTTCCTCACGGATTACTATTACAAATCTGATCAAAGTTTGTGGCTTGCCTTTCCATTTTCTTTAAGGTGTCTTTTGGTGAGCAGAGGCAGTTAATTTTGATGAAGCGCATTTATCACTTTTTGTTTTCTGGGTAATGCTTTTTGGGTCCTGTTTAAAGAAATCTTTGCTTGCTACAAGGTCAAGAAGATATTTTCTTTGGATTTTTCAAAAACTTTTATGGTTTTTGCTTTTAGGCCTATGATTCTATGAAGGTATTTCTTATTTACTACTTATATACAAATCTGTCAGCGACATGAAAAACAATTTATATGACAAAACAGTTCTTTGTGAAAATAATGGCATGCAAAACATATGTCCTAAAAATAAGCTATTCAGAGTGGCCTATTAAATTGCAATCATGTATTAGTAAGCAAGTGATTTGGAAAATCAGCTGCCTTTCATTCTGTTGGGAGAGCTTGCTAATTAATGTAAAACTCGCTTTGTAATAATATGGGAAAGATTATCTATCTAGCTGAATTCAGTTTTGCTAACAAAAGAATGTGCAGGTTTTTACATGCATTTCTTTTACACAGATGCATTTCGCAATTTGAAATAATTTCTTATCAATGGCATATTGTCTCTGGAAATAGTTCCGGTTTTGGAAATCTCTTCCCTCAGCTTCTATGCAGAACTCATCAGCCCTTTTCTTTTATGAGTGGCACATGGTGAACCCTCCAAGAGGTGCTGAGAACGGTCTTTATCAGCAGCAAGGCCAGCTGTTATAGATGACTTCCATCTCTATTTCCAAGCAGAAACTCCAGAAAAGTTCGGTTTGCGCATGGAAATTCCTTCCTCTATTCTTCCTTCTTTCCTTCATCAGAAAGAATTATGAAGTAGGGGCGCCCGGGTGGCTCAGTCGGTTCAGCGTCCGACTTCGGCTCAGGTCATGATGTCACAGTTCGTGAGTTCAAGCCCCGCATCGGGCTCTGTGCTGACCGCTCGGAGCCTGGAGCCTGCTTCGGATTCTGTGTCTCCCTCTCTCTCTGCCCCTCCCCCGCTCGTGCTCTGTCTCTTTCTCAAAAATAAATAAACATTAAAAAAATTTTTTTTAAATAAAGCTATAGAAAAAAAAGAGGAGCACCAAGGATATTCTCATTCATTAAACGTAATTTTCTTCTTAATTTTTACCTACATGATATATGTGAATAAGTAGCTATATTGGTCAGGTTTTCCAGAAAAACAGAACCGATAGGGTATATGTGTATGTATATGTATATGTGTGTGTCTATATGTGTACATACATACATACATACATTTAAAAACTTTATTTTAGGGGCACCTGAGTGACTCAGTCAGTTGAGCATCTGACTCTTGATTTCAGCTCAGGTCATGATCCCACGGTCATGGGATCAAGTCCCGCATCAGGCTCCGTGCTGAGCGTGGAGCCTGCTTAAGGTTCTCTCACTCCTTCTCTATCTGCCCCTCTCTCTGGCTCGTGCTCTCTCTCTCTTTCAAATAAAAAATAAAAATTTTTATTGTAAGAAATTGGCCCGTGTGATTGTAGGGTTTGGCAAATCTGAAATCTGTGGGGCAGGCTGGAAACTCAGAAGTTGATGTTGTAGTCCTAAGTTCTAAATGCGTATGGCAGACTAGCAGGCTGGAAACTCAGGCAAGACTGCTCTATTACAGTCTTAAGGCAGAATTCCATCTCTGGGAAACCTGTTTTTGGTCTTAATGCCTTCAACTGATTGGATAAGGCCCACCCACATTATGAAGAGTAATCTCCTTTACTTAAAGGCAGCCGATTGTAGACGTTAATCACATGTACAAAATACCTTCACTAAACTAGTGTTTGACCAGTCCACCGACAATAGCCTAGACAAGTTGACACATAAAATTTCACCATCACAATAATATTGAGCGGGTATTTGACAATTAGGTTATTTGGAACCAATATGTTTTATAATAAAGTCTAATTTTTCAAAAGTAATACCATTTATCACAAATCTTGTCATAAATAACTATATATATTCAATGCTCCGTATAATGAAAATACCTACTCCTGCTTACTTAAAGATAAACAATGTCTACCATATGCCATAGGCATAAAGTTATGCCTTAGTTTCAATAGAAATGATAAAGGGGGAATGGGAGTCTTTCTCTTAGATCCAGGCAGCAAATATAGCTAGTGGTGTGATGTGAAAATGTTGAGGTTCAGAGCAAATGGTCAAGAAAGAATTCTTGAGGCATCTTCGGTGCAAAAGGGTGGTTTCATTAAAGCATGGGGACAGGACCCGTAGGCAGAAAGAGCTGCACTGGTGTTGTGAGGGGTGGCCGATTATGTACTTTCAGGTTGAGAGGAGGTAAAGGATAGTTAAGTCTCTAAAGAATTTGGAAACAAAGTTTCTGGGACCTTGAGGGCTTAGCTGTTGTTAGGAAAAGGTCATTTATTACTGTTTAGTAAAACCTCAGCCATGAGACCCTTCAGATGTATATCAGTGGGCCATATGCTTGGGGTATGATTGCTAACATACATCTTGTTTGGGGGGGGTGGGGGCGTGGGGAGTAGAAATAAAGGGAGTTTCCAAAGGAATTTCTATATGTTAAAGGAGACTTACAGGATCCTGGAGGTTGGGATAATGTTAAGATTGCCTTTTGCCATTAGTAGAGTGTCAACCTCGAGGCAGTTGAGTTCCTAGAGGAAGGTTCCTCTGCCTGTTTCAAGGACTTGTCAATGGGCTGTAAGTTTTGAGGAAATTTAATTTTTTCCTTTGCCTTTGTTCTCCACATCATGGTGGATAACCCAAGTCTTGTCTTTTCCATGCTCAGCGCAAAGCCTGATGTGGGGCTCGAACCCACGACCCTGGGATCATGACCTGAGCTGAAATCAAGAGTCAGATGCCCAATCGACTGAGCCACCCAGGCACCCCACCTTATGTGATGATTTAAACTATGTCCACAAACTCTTTGACACATTATTCAATAAGTGGAGTCTAATTCCTCTCCCCTGAGTGTGGCCTTGACTAAGTGTCTTGCTTCTAATAAATAAAGGTGTAAGTGATGATACATGACTTCTGAGACTACATCATAAAAGGCATGTGGGTAAAAGATGCTCAACATCACTCATCATCAGGGAAATGCAAATCAAAACTACAATGAGGTATCACACCTGTCAGAATGGCTAAAATCAAAAGCTCAAGAAACAACAAGTGTTTGGTGAGGATGTGGAGAAGGAACCTTTGTGCACATTTGGAGGGAAAGCAAACCTGTGTAGCTGCTGTAGAAGACAGTATGGAGGTTCCTCAAAAATTTAAAAATGGGACTACCCTATGATCTACTAATCACCCTACTGGGTATTTATCCCAAGAATACAGAAACACTAATTCAAAGGAATATATGCACCCTATGTTTATTAGCAGCATTATTTACAATAGCCAAATATATATAATATATATTATATATATTATATATAATATAATACATATATATGTATTATAATATAATATATATAATACATATATAATATATATTATATATATATATATATATATATATATAACCTCTTTATCCATTTGTGTATCAATGGACACTTGGGCTGCTTCTATCTATCTATCTATCTATATTATATATGTAGCATATAGATAGATAGGTCTCAAGCATGCAGCTCTTGATCTTGGGGTTGTGAGTTCAAGCCCCACACTGGGTGTAGAGCTTATTTTAAAAAGGGGGGGTGGGGTGCCCAGCTGGCTTAATCAGTAGAGCGTGCAACTCCCGATCTCAGGGCTGTGAGTTCAAGCCCCATGTTGGGTATAGATTACTTAAGAATAAAAAAAAATCTAAAATATATAAAAGCATAAAAAAAAGAGCACACTTATGATGAGCACTGGGAAATAAATGGAATTGTTGAATCACTATATTATACACTTGAAACTAATACAATATCATATGTTAACTATACTGGAACTAAAATAATTAATGAGTTAATTAATTAAATGGCCTGAGGCTTCCTCCTTGCCCACTCTTGAATTGCTCATTCTGGAGAAAGGCAACTGTCATGTCATAAGGGCATGGAAGCAGCCCTTTGAAGAAGTTCATGTAGCAAGGAACTGAGGCCTCCTACCAGTTGCCAGCATCAACTTGTCTACCATATAAGCCTTTTTGGAAATAGATCCTTCAGCCCCAGTGAAACTTTCAAATGACCTTATGACTATATCCCAACTAATATCATGACCGCAGTCTCATGAGAGACCTTGAACCAGAACCAGTCCCCTAAGTTGCTTCCAAGTTGCTTACTCACAGAAACTGTAAGATAATAAACATTTTTAAACTGCTTATTTTTAGGGTAATTTCCTATGTAGCAATAGATACCTAATACACTTTCCTTGGTTGAATCCCAATTTGGGCATTTCCACATCCTCATTCCTTAATAAGTCTTCATCCTGACTCACTCAAGGTTCCTAGGAGCATATCTGCAGTTCCCATTACCTTCGAACATCTCATATTTAAAATAATATTCGTTTCACAAATTCCCTTAAGTTATGCCTTGGATTGATTCTCACATGATCAGTGTTATATTTTCTTCTGGTATTAAGGCTTTAAACAATGAAGCATGTTGTTGGAATTCTTCCTCATTCTTCAGAGAGGAATTCCCATAAGTTGGGGATAGTTTTAATGTATTATGTCTATTCCACATTTTCCTTCTGGATATTAAGAATTCAGTGATGTGACTTCATTCTGATAAAGTCCTTTGGACATGAAGGAGACACATCCTCCTACTTTGTGGTCTGTGGTTAAGAAATATAACACATATGCTAAAATTTTACAGCATTAGTTCTCAACCCTAGCTACACATTAGAATAACCTGATGAGGGACACCTGGCTGGCTCAGTTGGTGGAGCGTGCAACTTTTGATCTCAGGGTTCTGAGTTCGAGTGTCACATTTGGTGTAGAGATTACTTAAAAATAAAATCTTAAAAAAAATGGTATCACCTGGCAGTCTTCATAAAAATTTAAATCAGAATCTCTGTTGGGGTGGGGACAGGAATTTGTATTTTAATAGGCTTCCATGTGCCTCTATTAGGCAGCCAAAGTTGGGACCACGCTTTGGATCATACCCAGCATAGAATTTAGTCCTTTAGTACCAGCTCTAAAGAAAGCACAGTGCTGGTGGTTCTGCTACTATTTAGCTGTGTCATCTTTGAAAAGTCAATCTACCTCCTGGACATCTGTTTTCTAAAATAGAGCAATGGTTCTAAATCTTGATTATAGTACTGGGGAGATTTAAAAACACTAATGTTTTGAGTCCTACCCCTAGAGATTCTAATGTAACTGTTTTGGGATGTGCACTGGACATCAAGATTTTGAAAAGTCCCCCTTGGTGATTCCAAATATTCGGTCAAGGTTGAGAACTAGTAAAGAGATAATTCCTAAGATCCTTTCCAACTCTGTTTTTATTTTCAATGCCAATGATTTTGGTGGCCACAGTCCATAATATGAAAATATTTTACACTCATGGGGAGAAGGCATTCTCAAGCGACATAGCTGACTCTTGACATATAGGTACCATTATTCATGAGTTATTTGAAGTTATTCAATGAATAGAGTGGTTGGAACTGGAGAGGGTTAATCATGGAACACTTTCAGAGGAGTTGAGATTTTAGCAAAGTTGGGAAGTCAGGGAAGACTATGTAACAACTAAGAGGAGGAGGTTTCATGGACTGTGCATGAACAAAGACAAAAGGCCAACTTACAAACATTTCCCTAAACTACACACTGACTGATGTTTCCATGGTTGCTCCCCTAACAACCCTAGTTTTTTTTTTTTTTTTTTAACTCTAACAACCTTATTGTCTTGATACGGCACCATGACAACAAATAAAGTACACATCATCT
The DNA here is from genome assembly GCF_007474595.2 of Lynx canadensis. Taxonomy (NCBI): domain Eukaryota; kingdom Metazoa; phylum Chordata; class Mammalia; order Carnivora; family Felidae; genus Lynx; species Lynx canadensis. Next base: position 8,274,326 of record NC_044321.2, read on the forward strand.
TTTCTTTTTATTCCTTGAATGGTGTGACAGAGGAGTAGTTGTGCTTTCATTTCTAGAAGCAGGAATGGAAACAGTAATTTCAGTAAGAGATACCTGTAGTAGGTGGTCTCTAAGATGTCTTCAATGATCTCCAGCTCCTGGTGGTCATGCCTTTGTGTAAGTTCCTCCCTTTGAGTATGGGCTGAACCTAGTGATATGCTTCTAACCAACAGAATACAGCAAAAGTGACTGGATGTCCTTCTGGTATTATAAGACTTATTTACAAAATAGTCACACTCTCTTTGACTCACCTCATGGGCCATCTCTGAATGAAGCAAACTGGATGAGGCCAAAGTGGCAAGGAACAAAGGGTGACCTCTGGCCAACTGCCAGTGATGACCTGAGGCTCTCCGTCCAACAGCCCTTGAGGAGGTAAATCTTGTCAACAATCACTTGAGTAAGCTTGGAGGTGGATTCTTCCCCATCAAGCCTTCAGATGGGAGAGGCTCCTGGCAATTACGTCACTGGTTCAGACCCTAACCTGTGTTTTCCTAAATATGAATTTTCCAGTATGCCAGGCTGCATTTATAACCAATCATTGTGATCTGGATGAGTTATTCCCACCTCCATTTACTGCCACACAAATATAAAAAATGACCCCTCTCCCCCTTAATACACACCAAGGTTTGCTGAGCTATCACCACCACCACCATCATCATGTCTATCATTTCTGTGGAGAGAGCAATAAGCAATGCAACCCCTTCTTTTACTTCTAGTTCCAACTTCAGTTGCTAAAGAACAAAAATCCAATGGAGTAAATTTGAAGACCCAGTTGGCTTTATGAAACCATTCACGAATGGGGCAGCATTCCATCCAGCAAATAGAGGGGTTGCTCTGAAGAGATGTACAAAATGGAAGGTTTCTTTCTTTGTTTGTTTCTTTTTTAATTTGCATCCAAACTAGTTAGCATATAGTGCAAGAATGATTTCAGGAGTAGATTCCTTAGTGCCCCTTAGCCATTTAGCCCACCCCCCCAACTCACAACCCCTCCAGCAACCCTCAATTTGTTCTCTGTATTTAAGAGTCTCTTATGTTTTGTCCCCCTCCTTGTTTTTATATTTTTGCTTTCCTTCTCTTACGTTCATCTGTTTTGTATCTTAAATTCCTCATGAGTGAAGTCATATGGTATTTGTCTTTCTCTAATTTCGCTTAGCATAATATCCTCTAGTTCCATCCACGTAGCTGCAAATGGCAAGATTTCATTCTTTTTGATTGCTGAGTAATACTCCATTGGGTGTATGTATGTATGTATGTATGTATATGTGTATACATATGCATATATGTATATATATGTGTGTGTATATATGTATATGGTATATGGTATGTATATGTATACATATATATGGGGCGTGTGTGTGTGTATACACACACACACACACACACACACACACACCCCACAGATACCACATCTTCTTTATCCACTCATCTGTCGATGAACATTTGGGCTCTTTCCATACTTTGGCTATTGTCGATAGCACTGCTATAAACATGGGGGTGCATGTGTCCCTTTGAATTTTTTTTTTTTTTTAACGTTTATTTATTTTTGGGAGAGAGACAGCGCATGAACGGGGGAGAGGCAGAGAGAGAGGGAGACACAGAATCGGAAACAGGCTCCAGGCTCTGAGCCATCAGCCCAGAGCCTGACGCGGGGCTCGAACTCACGGACTGCGAGATCGTGACCTGGCTGAAGTCGGACGCTTAACCGACTGCGCCACCCAGGCGCCCCAGTGTGTCCCTTTGAAGCAGCACACCTGTATCCCGTGGATAAATGCCTAGTAGTGCAATTGTTGGGTCGTAGGGTAGTTCTACAAGATGGAAGCTGTCCTTGGAAAAGAAGGTGAGGCAAGGAAGTTATTGGCAAAACAAACAAAAAAACATTATTCCAGGCAAGGCTACTTTCTCTTAGGGTTAAGACCAGAAGATATTAGCATGTAGATTACCTGCTGTATCTTTGGTGGGGGATGAAGAGGGCCATGTGACAGATTACCTCATTGGTGCTTATGGGGAAATTTCCTGACTGACCAGTTTTGGACTACATTTCTGGGGGAGGTGGAAATTGCAATTAGGTTAGGTACTAAGCCATGGTTTAGTGTTTGGGCCTAAGTGGCTCCATTTGGGGCCTGTGATTTTCCTTTTAATATTTGGAAATAGGTTTCGTTTTGTTGCATCCACACAACTCTTGAAACAGAATGCTACGGGCACCAGTGACAGTCACAACAAAGTTTATTGCAATGAGAGGCAAGGCCGACCGACACTCTTGATCGGAGTGTGGCCTGGAACAGCCGGGGTACAGAGTTTTTATAGCTGACCACATTGTCTTATCATCACCTGGGAACAGAACAAAGAAATAGTTCCCAGATGGGGGTGGAAACAGTTCAGACATGCCCTTGCCCCAATCCAATCAAACACTAATCCAGTTGATTTTCCTTGAACTTTTGTTCCCTTGATTGATAGGACAAGGCTGTTAATCTCTTAACCTAGTGTCAAAACAAAGCTGTTATTTCTCAAGGCGACAGGTTAGCCCTACACTACAATTTAACCCTTACAGTTTCCTTTGCCAATGTTAATTGTTTCGTAGTGGTTGCTGGAACTCAGTGTTGAGAAGGATCCTGAGGAGGCCAAGTCTAGGCTCTGTTACAGGCAAAAAGAGTTGTGATCAGTTAGAGATTAGTCGGGGGTAGGGTATACTTGACAAGAATTGTTCTCTCTAGTAAACGTCAGTCCTGATGATGGGGTTTTGGAGTGGTGTTGGGGGGTGGGGGTCCAGAGCTGATGGCCATGAAAGAATTCTTGAGACATCTTTGGTGCAAAAATGTGATTGTATTAAAGAGTGGGGACAGGACCCGTAGGTAGAAAGAGCAGCACTGGGGTCGTGAAGAATGACCGGTTATATAGTATGAGTTTGGGGAGAGATAAAGGCAAAAGGGAGGCCTCCAAAAGGACCTTGATATGCTAAAGAGGATTCCTATAGCTACCTGAGGCCTCACTATTGTCAAGCTAAGGTTGTTTTCCCTCTGGTAAGGTATTAACATTGTAACAGTAAGAAACTCCTGGAAGGCTGTTATACTCGGCCTATCTCAAGTATCTGTCAATGGGCTGCAGGTTGTAAGGAAATTTAATTTAACCTACCACTTCCTTCTGGCCTTTGTTCCCAGCATCACTGTGGAGGGGAGGGTGATGCTAAGGCTCAGGAAACTGAGTCTGTAGGTTTCTGGAGATTAGGCTATTGATAAGATTGTCTTCTTATAATTTACTAAGATATTTGTAAACGGATGGAGACTCCTGGCCTGCATGACTGTGATCTTTATCAGTTAAACATTGGTTTTTCCCTTTCCTTTGTTCTTGGGCGGCCAGGAATACCTGAGGAATGTGAATGCTGGCGGGCGGTGGGGGGCTGCTGCTGGCAGGGTGTCAGCTTGCCTTTTGCTCCCTGACTGACTGTCAGGCACCTAGGTTGGAGGACCAATTCTTCCTGGTTTTGTCTGGAACTTTCCTGGTTTTAGCAAGGAAAACCAGGAACACCATCCTGGCACCACCCTCAATCCCAGGCAAAGCAGAACGGCTGATCACCCTATACCCAGGTATCTTTCTCAAAGCCAGGAACACTGGGAATTGGGTGTACTGCAATACCTTGCTACTCAAACGTGATCCATGGACCAACTGTATCAGTATCCTCTGGGAGTTTATTTACAATGCACAATCTTCCGCCCCACCCCAGACTTACTGAAGCAGAACCTGCACTTTTACAAGGTCTCCTGGGGATATGCCCATTAAAGTCTGAGCAGCTGCCCTGCTGGAGGATCACTGTTTATGGATCAGTGGCTCCCAATCCCTTTTCACTTGGAGCACCCAAAATTGATCACATCACCCATGTGACATAATCTCACACACACACTCCATGCTCTGAAGTGGCCAATGGCACACCTCTTTCCCAGATTTATACGAACAGGAGAGGAGGGAGAAGTGAGGCTATATTACACAGCTATGGCGAAACTGCTCTAATATTTTAGTGACACAGCAGTATGTGGGGGTGCTGTAGAGGGGAACTGCTGCTCGGCACTTGCTCCAACAGCACGTTGGCCCTGAGTGAGAGAAGGGGAGGTTCATTTGTCCTCTCTTGCTCCGTGTTCACCCTTTGGCCACGGGGTCGGTGGCGTCCGTCCCAAGATCCCCCTTCTAGATACTGGTTGGGGGAGACAGGAGTTGGATTTGTGAAGGCTCGGGGTCCTTAGACCAGTGGTTCTCAAACTTGAGCATGCATCGGAATCACCTGGAAAGCTTATAAAAGAGATTAGCGGGGAGCGAGAGTTGCGAGGGCCGCCTGCTGAGCGAGCAGGCGCTCTACGGAGAGAGAAGGAGGAACGCACGGAAGGAGAGAGAAGCCGGAAGATCTCACACCGAAAAGCAACAGTGTAGGAAGCTAGGAAAGAGGAGGTGCCGGCGCTCCCTGAGGCCGCTCACCCCAGTTCCCACGCGCCGGTTTCCCAGGAAGAGGGAGGGAGGCCAGGGGGCGAGCTGGCTGGGCTGATGAGGCGGGGCGGAGCACGCGCGTTTGGAAGCTGCCCGGAAAGCTAAAGCGCGGGTTGGCGGGGCGGTCTCGGGGGGCGGCTCCTTGGGACCGGAGCGCGAGCTTCTGAAGGAGGGATAAACTCGCGAGCTCTGGTGGCGAAATGCCTTTTAGTAATAGTTAATCTTTTATGATTCTCGAGTTTTACTAGGGCCCGTCTCTCACTATTGGGCCAGGGGTCCTTTAAGGGGGGTAAAAAAGAGAAGCCAATTGCGGAAGTCTCCTGCAGCTCCTCCCCTCCAGCCGGCGCGCGCAGCACGGGCGGGCACGTCCTTCCTGCGCCGGATACGTCATCACGGCCTGCGCCCGGGGCGGAGCGGGGCGGAGCCTCTGGGTCAAGGACGAGCCTGCGCAGAGCGTGGGAAAGGCATGCGTTGTGGCGTCTGACGTATCCGTGGAGACATCTTAAGTTTCCCTCAGTGGGCACGAAAAAAAGCAAGTGTAGGTCTGCTTCTCTCCCCGCCTGCATTCCCAGCCGGGCTCTGCAGCCGGCTCCTTGTTTCCGGCGAAGGGAATTTCCCGGCGCGATCCCTGAGGGTCCCTGAGGAGCAGCAGGCGCCCCCGCGCCGCCCCCTCGCCCCCGCCTTCCGGGTTCCGGCCGGCCCCGCGGGCCCCCGAACCCTTTCTGTGGCGGTAGCCTTGAGGAGCCGTGGGCGCCTGGCGCTCCACACGGCCAGTTTAGGTCGGATTCACGCCACACTGAGGAAAAAAAAAGAGGAAAAAAAAAACCCCAACCCTCAGAAATATTGAAGTACGGCGCCCCGCTCTGGTATAAGTTTTAGGGGACCTGGACTCTAGCAGCAGCTGCGAATATATAATTACAACGCATTTTGTTACTTTAGCGCTACAGTAGTTAAAATGGGAGTAGTTGTTATTTTGAGGAACAAGTAATTCTTGACACGGTATTGTCTGGGCCTTAACTGAGTTAATTTTAGGGATACAACAATGGTTTTTAGACGACCCTAGTAACTGGCATGTAGATCAGCTCTACTGACGCTGAATGAGAAGGATCTATATTGGATTATCAAAATCAATTATCTGTATGGTTGTCCACAGCTATTTGATTGTAAAAGGGAGGGCCATCCTTTTGAGAAGCCCTGTTGAGGTTAATGTTGTGTCCTTCGTGATGGAAGGATTCAAACTTTGAGAACAACCTTAGGACATCTGGATAATATATCAAAATTAAAGTGATTTTTAATGTGATTTGAATGATATTACAGTGAATATAGATGGGAAGATTTAGTGTTCAAAGCCTTGTACAAAGTGACTAAGAAACTTGGCTGCTACAACTGAAGACTTTCTGCCGTGTTGGGCAGTAGGTTGATTTAATCTGCCTTCAGGCACCTCAAAACTCCAGACCTTGTGAAGTTATGAGCAGAAACTTAGATGAGGATTTCGTTAAAAAAAAAAAAAAAGAAGAAGAAGAAGAGTTTGGTGTAATTGGTCTGGAGATGTCAGCTCTGGTAAACGCTACTGAATTGCAAACTAAGCGAATTTCTTACCCCTAACATCTTTTCTACCTGTTCTGTAGTTAGGCTCAATTAATATTAGATAACTTATGTGGAACCGCTTTAAGACAATAAAAGCACTACATACATTTTTATTTTTTGGCTAGAATGAATTATTCCATTGGCATTCTTGTCAGTAAACTGAGCTGAGAGAATTAGGGCTTAGTGAGACACTATTTAGGTGAGTGTAACAGGTTTAAGGAAAAGATGTATGGAAAAGTTCTTTGGACTTCTTAAACTATTCTGTTTCCGTGGGCTCCTGGGTGGCTCAGTCCGTTAAGTGTCTGACTTCTGTTCAGGTCATGATCTCACGTTCAGTGAGTTCAAGCCCCACCTAGGGCTTGCTCGCTCTCTCTCTCTCTCTCTCTCTCAAAAATAGACAAACATTAAAAAAATGTGTTTAAAAACTATTCTTCCAAATCTTTGGAATTGAATAGGTGTTATTTGGAGAGTGGAAGTAAAAAAAAAAGGTTACTAGTCTATACAAATTGAATCTTGAAAAATATTTGCTTTGTATCTAAATATTTTACATTTGTTGAAAAGCCCTGATACTTTTTTTCATTTCAGTTTTCTACATTTTTGTCAAGAAGGTAGCCTTCAAGAACTTAATATGTTCCTTAAGGGGGGAAAAAGGATTAGAGCCATAGGAGATAAACTGAAGAGTGTTTTAAAGTACTTTATTAGGGTTTCAAAAAAAGATTAGTAAGTGAATGTCAATGTACCTTACCCACCTAATTTTTAAAATCAGGATGCTTTTGGCAAATGGATTTGAAGCTAACATTTAAAGTTCTTCCCATAAGTTTAAATAATGGCAAATAACATAATTTCCAGTGCATTATAAAATGTTATTTTACCCTCTTGCGTAAATGTATGCAACGGAATTATTTTCATGCCTGTCATCCACTTAAAAAAAGCGAACTAGATAGTCAAAGCTTTATATTGTATTGCTATTCTATCCTTTATAGCAGTGGTTCTGATTTAGGGACTCGTGCTTCCTGGGGGACATTTGGCAATATCTGAAGACATTTTTGGTGTCATAACTACGGGGTGGAGGCTACTGGCTTCTAGTGGGAAGAGGCCAGGGGTATTGCAAAACATCCTACAGTGCATAAGGCAACCCCCAACAACAAGGAATTAACCAGCCCAAAACGTTCTTAGTGCTGTGCTGAGAAGCCCTGACCTACAGAATTCTACTCTTATGTAGTGTGGTTTCAGGAATGAAAGTCTTACTGGTTATCATTCTTTCCTGCAGCAAAAATGTGTGTATATTTAAATTTATTGCATATCTTGCGGTCGTAAAGTTCTAAATGTTAAGTCAATCCAGAGAAACATTTTTTTGTAATCATTACAAGTATCCTCTGCTTTTTGAAAGTGTACGTTATGCCACTTTGCTTTTCAAAAGACCTACATTAGCACTTGTTTTTGCTAACCGAAAGAAATCCCAAGAGGATTTTTGCTTTTACTAATAAGGTGAAAAGAGAAAATAGCCTCAGCTCCCCGCCCCCAGCAGGGTTCATGCCAAGGGAGAGTGGCGCCACCAGGCTCCTTCCCCAGGAATAACACTCAGCATCTCAGCATCAAGCAGCCATAGCTTTTGAATAGCAACTCTGCTATATCTTCATCTATTTTGTGCATCTATTGGCGAGATATGTTCTAAGGTATCAGAAAAGCCTAAGAGAAGTGGTTGTTTTGGGTCTGGGCGCACTCACAAATTTTTCAATGTAAATTAATGGTAATTGCTTCTTCACTTTATGCCCTTTCGGCTTATGAAAGGTTTCATAGGAATGCTCTACTTTCGGATAGTGAGGGAAACCTGTATAACTATTACTAGTATATAGCTAATTAAAAGTATAAATATCCCAATTTTGAATAACTATGAAAGTAATATTTGATTACAATGTATTTCTTAATGAGATGGGGCTTTTTATCATTTAGCTTAAGTTTCCATGGATAGATAGTATTCATTGCTAGAATCTGACAAGAGTGCAACATCAGTTCTTTCTCTTTTATTTTTATTTATTTAAAAAATATTTTAGGGGCACCTGGGTGGCGCAGTCGGTTAAGCGTCCGGCTTCAGCCAGGTCACGATCTCGCGGTCCGGGAGTTCGAGCCCCGCGTCAGGCTCTGGGCTGACGGCTCAGAGCCTGGAGCCTGTTTCCGATTCTGTGTCTCCCTCTCTCTCTGCCCCTCCCCCGTTCATGCTCTGTCTCTCTCTGTCCCAAAAATAAATAAACGTTGAAAAAAAAATTTAAAAAAAAAAATTTTAAATATTTATTTGTTTTTTGTGAGAGAGAGACAAGCAGGGTGGGAGCAGAGAGAGAGGAAGACAGTATCTGAAGCAGGCTCCAGGCTCTGAGCTGTCAGCACAGACCCCAGTGTGGGGCTCAAACTCACCAACTGTGAAATCATGACCTGAGCTGAAGCCAGATGCTTAACCAACTGAGCCCCCCAGGCGCCCCTATTTTTATTTATTATTTTAATATTTACTTATTTTGAGAGAGAGAGAAAGAGCAGGCATGTGAGGGCATGTGTGAGCAGGGGAGGGGCAGAAAGAGAGAGGGAGAGGGAGAGAGAGAATCCCAAGCAGGCTCCCTGCTGTCAACACAGAGCCCAACATATCTATCTCATGAACCCTGAGATCATGACCTGAGCTGAAATCAAGAGTCAGATGCTTAACCGACTGAGCCACCAAGGTGCCCCTCTTTTATTTTTAGTTATGTAAAGGGCAGAACATCTTGTTCATTCAAGTTGATAGGAGCAAAAAGAATTTTAATATAGTAATGTCATCCAATTCTTTTTATTCCTTCTGAGTTATATGTCAAACACCATTTAGAGTGATCTATCAGGATAACTTAATGACATATCAGTTACATGCTCCAATTTAATCTGGTTTAGAAGTAAAGTACTAGAATCCCAACTTGAAAAATGATTCTACCTAGTCATTAATTTTCTCAGTATTGACTGTTTAGCACCTGGCAGTTATGTCCTAGAACAATGCACCATAGGAAGATTCGGGATGGGTCAGAAATAATTCCTCTTGTAAAGGCCAAAAGGGCAATCTCTGTGTACCTAAGTACCCAAATGTCTGATTTAAGTGATTGTTTATCAGTAGCTGTTGGACGGGTGGATGGATGAACATTTGAACGAATGAATACTTTAGGATTAAATATTATGGTAATAATCCAAGCTAGAAATCATGAGTGATAGCAAGAAAGTTGGGGAGAACATTCTGGATATACTCTGAAGACAGACGTGACAGAATTTTCTCAAGGTTTGGATGTGAGAGAAGGGGAAGCATCAGCAATCGCTGCATGTTTTTTGTCCTAAACCCCGGGGAGTTACCATTTACTGAGCTGGGGAGAAGGAGGAGGGAAGAACAGGGCAGCTACAAGTGCAGTCCCCTGTGCGTTTTCTCAGTGCGACAGTTGTATTTCCCAGCTTAACCGAGCTGTTGAAACCTGTGGGTTCTCTATCAAAATACATGTTGTATCGTTACTTCTGGTCTAATTAAAAGACTGATGCAATTGTTTTCCCACCAAATGATGGAGCCTTTCCCCTTGTTTCGAATTCGGGTGCCTCAAATTCAAACACTTGACAGTATTGTTAACTGTGTTACTAAGTGATGTTAATTATTTGATTTATGTATATTAGATGTTCCTTAAGGACAAGTTTTGTAGTTTAAAGTTGTTAAGTATTTTAATAGATTATTTTAAAGATTTTATGTTTTTGGGATGCCTGGTGGCTCAGTCGGTTGGGCGTCCGACTTCAGCTCAGGTCATGATCTCACGGTCCGGGAGTTTGAGCCCCACCTCGGGCTCTGTGCTGACAGCTCAGAGCCTGGATGGAGCCTCCTTCCGATCCTGTGTCTCCCTCTCTCTCTGTCCCTCCCCCACTCACACTCTGTCTCTCAAAAGTGAATAAATGTTAAAAAAATTTAAACATTTTATGTTTTTAAGTAATCTCTACACCCAGCAAGGGGCTCGAACCCACAACCCTGAGATCAAGAGTCACATGCTCCACTGACTGAGCCAGTCAGGTGGCCCATAGAATTTTAAACATGAATTTTAAATTTATTTATTTATTTATTTATTTATTTATTTATTTATTTATTTATTTAGAGTGTGTGTGTGTGTGTGAGAGAGAGAGAGAGAGAGAGAGAGAGAAGGAGAGGGGGAGAGATAGAGGGAGAGAGAGAATCCCAAGCAGGGTCCACACTGTCAGCACAGAGCCTGATGCGGGGCTCAAACTCACAAATTGTGAGATCGTGACCTAAGCCAAGATCAAGTTGGCTTAACCAACATAGCCACCCAGGCGGTCCCTGTACTGTATTTTAAATCAATCATCCTCTACAGAGGTATTGTTTAGGACAGATTTAATAGTCAGCAATTGGCTCTTTTGGATATAAAATAGATTTCTCAAACTCCTAAACAGGAGAGCCATGATTTTGCTTCACATAACGGAATCCCAGCTTTCTGACTAGGTCAGAGTAATGCAAATTAGCTCAAATGCAAACGCAACTTGTAATTTATGATTTACGTTGACGCAGATGAACATGCAATGTTGCATAGAGTTTTCCACCTTGACAGGTGAATCCAGAGAGACACGTTTTTCTCTTAGTAAATGTTGAATACTTGTTTGTTTTTTTCCCAGTTTGTTTCAGCAGAGAAAATAGTATATGCAAAGACAAAAAAATTAACACCATTTCAACGGGAGGGCACTTACATACCCAGTTGTTAAGACCTTTTGAAAAGTGAACTGGAAATGTGTTTACCTGTGTAATGTTTTCAATACCTATTTTATGGATTGGCATACATACTGAGAATGTTCCTTATTCAGTTCCACCCACGTACAAGATTCTGAGGATGTGGGTTCTTAGAGTTCGAAGGGGGAGACAGATGCATGCGTACCAACTTTATTACCATGTTGGTGGTAAATATGGAAATTGTAAGCAAATATTAAGGAGCATAAACAAGGAAGAAATTCCTGTAGCTACAGATGCCATCTTTGCATCGATCATGCTCCTCTTGGGAGAGGGGTTTGTGCGCACTAAGATAATTTTCCCTGTTTCTGCTGTTTCCCTCCTAAGCCTTGCCTCCCGTGTCTCCTACCTCTCGGCATCTCCGGGCTTGTGTAGGGGTGGTCCAGCTGCCTCTGCAGGATGACGGCACCCGCAGCCCCCGCCGTCCTGTCTGAGAGAGCGTGTCAGAAAGCTCCGAGGTCCGCAGCTGCCCTTTCAGAGCAAAAGCATCCTCTGGGTAGCTGAAGCTTGGACTTCTTTCTAAGCAAGGTATGTTTTACCAGGATCCCTTCATGGAAGCCACATATATCCATAAAAGACCTGTCATAGACGTCAGCCTAATGGCTGTGCCAATTATGAGGACCAGCCACAGCCGAGGGAGGCCTTTTATGTTTCGCACTCGGGTATCAAACAGAATGTATAGTCAGTGCTCGAAATTAAATGGTTGAGACGTGTCGATTTTTTGTTTTTGTTATTTCCTTACAAAAGGGCTTATAAACCCTGTAGGTAAATAATTAAGATTTCCCATTTGGAGGAATTAAAGATTCTGGTCACCAAAATAAACAAACAAGCAAAAACCCAAAATGCCTCTGGGGATGTTCCTGATTCTGTAGGTTGGAGGTGGGCCATGAATCTTTGTAGCTCTTGCTCATTCCCAGGTGACCTTGCTGTTCAGAGTGTGGTCCATGGGCCGACAGCATCGGCATCAGCTGGTAGTTTGTTAACAATGCAGACTCTCACAGATTCTCAGGCCCACGGCAGGCCTCTGTATCAGAATCTGCATTTTAACATGGTGCCAGCTGACGGGTGCACCGTGGCCCCCGGGCCACCAACTGTGAATAGCAAAGGTCGGATAGCCCTGAGAGGTTGTTTCTCCTGTTCCGGTCTTGTCGGAGGTGATGGCGGCTGTTAGAGCTGGCTCCCCCCTGAGCCTTGACTTGCTGGTTGGTCCCTGCCAGTCAGTGACCTGCTCTGTGCCGTCCCCTGCCCCAATGTGACTTGCCTGCCTTGAAATATTCCTCTGTACATCCCTGAATGGAAATACTACTTGGCTCTGCTCCAGAACATTCGTTCTGAAAAAATGTAAAGAAGGCGAATGCCTAAACATCTGCTTACCTTCCTGCTTCCCTGCTTCCCACTCACTTCCCTCAGCTCCCACCTTGGCTAGCTCTCTTCCTCAGCGTCTTGTGGCAAACATGTGGGAGGCCAGAGCATCACCTCTGCACGGCACCGTGACAGGAAGGCTCCACACAGAGATTTAATGGCCCAGAAGAATGAATGGCGGTCGCGTGCCCGTGCTGGGTATAGTGGGACGTTATTTGGCAAGAGTCGCTGACCACCCTGATGGGTCAGGGCTGCACCTGGTGGTCCCGGACCAAGAGGAATCTATAAACATTCAGAAAGAAAGCAAGGACTGCAGCAATGTAATACATGTTAATGTGCTAGCCCAGCACCACACTGGCTGAAATTGAGCCAATCTTTCTCAGATTTTGCCCCCATCAGCCACCACTCGTTTGTCTGCAAAAGATTATAGAGGCGCCTGGGTGGCACAGTCGGTGAAGCGGCTGACTTCAGCTCAGGTTATGATCTCACAGTTTGTGAGTTCGAGCCCTGCATCATTCTCGGTGCTGACGACTCAGAGCCTCAAGCCTGCTTTGGATTCTCTGTCTCCCTCTCTGCCCCTCCCCTGCTCATGCTGTCTGTCTCTCTCTCAAAAATGAGTAAACACTAAAAAAAATTAAAAAGAAGATTATAGAAGTATTATTAATGCAAAGGGTTTGGAAAATAGAATAGCAAATATTCACCCACCATCCCACTGCCCTATTATATAGTTATATTTATATATGTATATTTTTCTACCTGTTGAAAACCATATGTGATTGGCGGAATAATGGACTCTCAAAGATGTTCATGTCCTAATTCCTTGAGACTGGTAATTTGTCAGGTGACATAAAAATTTGGAAATTAATGTTGCAGCAGGAAAAAGTCTGCTTATTGTTGACTTTAAATATGGAGATTATCCGGGATTATCTGGGTGGGTCCAGTGTAATCACAAGAGTCCTTTAAAGTGGAAGAAAGAGGCAGGAGACTCTGAGGGAAATGTGACTGGAGGGAAGTCAGAGCAATTTGACGGGAATACTCAACTGGCCTTTGCTGACTTTGAAGGAGGGCAGGGCCGCAGGCCAACGAATGTGCGTGCCCTCCAGAGGTTGTGAAAAGCCAATGGATTGTCTTGTGCAGCCTCCAGAAGAGAAGGTAGCCTGGCTGGATACCTTGACTTTAGCTCAGTAGGACCTGTGTCGTCTAAAGTCCAAAATAGTAAGCTAATAAATATGTGTCATTTCAAGCAGCAGAGTTGTGGTAATGTGTTACAGAAGCGACAGAAAACTAATACGTCATATTTCTCATAGTATATCATGCCTAAATATTTTTTATGTTGCTATAGCTTTTATAATTATTTGAATGGGCATATCTTATTCTCTGGGGCTGAAGTACTGTCATTCCTTAACTCCACCTTCATTTGAACATCAGATGTGTGAAATGCTTTCTGTATTTTCCCTTTTTCATAGGTTTCATTATTTTCTAAGGCTATTGTATCAGAAATTACATTCGGACTTTGAATTTCTTCAAATTTTTTTGTAGTTAACTTAAAAAAAAATCTCCTAAGTCCACATGAAATTTAACTTGATAGCTGACACAAAATAAGAATATACTTTTTTCCTAATCTATTTTTTCCAGCAGTATATGTAACATGATTTTTTCTCTTCTGTTGTTTTTCATGCATTATTAAATCTTCAATTAAAAAATAAGCTCATTTTGGGGCGCCTGGGTGGCGCAGTCGGTTAAGCGTCCGACTTCAGCCAGGTCACGATCTCGTGGTCCAGGAGTTCGAGCCCCGCGTCAGGCTCTGGGCTGATGGCTCGGAGCCTGGAGCCTGTTTCCGATTCTGTGTCTCCCTCTCTCTCTGCCCCTCCCCCGTTCATGCTCTGTCTCTCTCTGTCCCAAAAATAAATAAACGTTGAAAAAAAAATTAAAAAAAAAAAAAAAAGCTCATTTTTGGGCTACTGATTCTCCTCTTGTATTAATTAACTTTTGTCTGTTCTTGAACCACTGCTGCACTACTTGAATTCTTGTTGCTTTATAATACATTTAAGTTCCTGTGAGGACTAGTCTTCTCCCTTATTACACTTTAAAAAATATTTTTTTTTGTTAAAGATTTTATTTATTTAAGTTCAGAAACGAATCTATTTTTTTTGTTATGCATCAACTCCTCTACTTTTTATTTATTTGTTTAATTTTATTTTTTAAAATTTACATCCAAATTAGTTAGCATCTAGTGCAACAATGATTTCAGAAGTAGATTCCTTAGTGCCCCTTCCCCATTTAGCCCATCCCCCCTCTCATACCCCCTCCAGTAACCCTCTGTTCTCCATATTTATGAGTCTCTTCTGTTTTGTCCCCCTCCCTGTTTTTATATTATTTTTGTTTCCCTTCCCTTATGTTCATCTGTTCTGTCTCTTAAAGTCCTCATGTGAGTGAAGTCATAGGATATTTGTCTTTCTCTGACTGACTAATTTCGCTAAGCATAATACCCTCTAGTTCCATCCACATAGCTGCAAATGGCAAGATTTCATTCTTTTTGATTGCTGAGTAATACTCCATTGTGTGTGTGTGTGTGTGTGTGTGTGTGTGTACCACATCTTTTTTATCCATTCATTCATTATTGGCCATTTGGGCTCTTTCCATACTTTGGCTATTGTTGATAGTGCTGTTATAAACATGGGGGTGCATGTGTCCCTTCGAAACAGCACACCTGTATCCCTTAGATAAATGCCTTGTAGTGCAATTGCTGGGTCGTAGGGTGATTCTATTTTTAGTTTTTTGAGGAACCTCCATACTGTTTTCCAGAGTGGCTACACCAGCTTGCATTCTGATTTATTTATTTTGAATGTTTATTTATTTTTGAGAGAGACAGAATGTGAGGAAGGGGAGGGGAGGGAGACACAGAATCTGAAGCAGGATCCAGGCTCTGAGCTGTCAGCACAGAGCCCGACATGGGCCTCGAACTCCCAAACTGTGAGATCATGACCTGAGCCGAAATCAAGAGCCAGGTGCTTAACCCACTGAGCCACCAGGTGCCCCTAAAGATTTTATTTTTAAGAAATCTCTACACCCCGCATGGGGCTCAAACTCACAACCCTGAGATCAAGAGTTGCATGTTCTACTGACTCAGCCAGCCAGGTGCACCTACACTATTTTTTAAAATAGTACATACTTTAAACATTTAAACTTTTTTTTTAAAAAAAATTTGTTTTTCCTTTGAGGTATAGTTGACATACAACTTTATATTAGTTCTTGGACTTATTATACTTTCACTTATTTTTTTAATTAATATTTTCAGATGAGTCTTAATTTATTGTTTGTAGCTCCTGGGGAAATCCCATTGAGAGTTTTTGGTGTCTGTTGCCTTGGAAAAGCCCTTCAAAACCCATAGGCATGCGGTCAAAGCCTTCAATCTTGTGGTCCCACTTTTCCTATTTCCATTTTTCACGCTGTTTTTTTTCATAGCTTGATTGTTTTTGATCTTAAGTCTTTGTGTGTCCTTTTCCCAGTCCAGGTTGCACTTTTCACAGTGACGTGATGTGTGATTTGTCTTACAAGCTTTTCCTCAGCAGCTTGGTATGCGAGAGCGTGAGCTTTGGAATCGGACAGCCCTGGTCTTGAATCTCAGCTCTGCTTCTCACTAGCTGGATGGCCTGGAGTGAGTCACTCGTCTCCTTGAGCATCACTTTCCTCTTTGGAACGAAGTCAACAGTTTTCTTTGCATGGTTGTCAGTTGGATTATAGCTGATGTATACACAGAATCTAGGAAGATCCCTGCCACTTAGTAGGCCATCAATTGAATATCACTGTTCATCTTAGGACTTTTTTGGTCTACCCTCATTAAACCATAAATTCTTTTTTTTTTAATATATGAAATGTATTGTCAAATTGGTTTCCATACAACACCCAGTGCTCATCCCAAAAGGTGCCCTCCTCAATACCCATCACCCACCCTCCTCTCCCTCCCACCCCCAAACCATAAATTCTTGAAACATAATGACGGTTCATTCTTTTTAAATGTATACCCTATGGAGCCTAGGATATAATAGGTGCTTACTAAACATTTACTATTTCGACCTCATCCTCCCATTCATTTTCCCAGGTTCCTGTTGCAGCCCCATCTCCTTTGTGACTCATCCTCACCACCTTTACCACACTTAACCTGGGTGAGTGAGTACAGTTGATGTAAAATGGAGGATACGGGAGAAAAATAGTGGTTCGTGGAGATGATCCATTGGATCCCTTTTAGCTCTAACTTTTTATGTGATTTTGGAATTTTCTGGGGAAGGAGTTATTACTGAGCTCTTGTTAATGTGCCCAAATGTTCCACATATTGTAGGGCTTGTTGTGCCATTTAAAACTCAACCCAGAATGAGAAAATATTTGCAAAAGACATATCTGATAAAGGACTGCTATCCAAAATATACAAAGAACTCTTAAAACTCAACAATAAGAAAACAACCCAATTAAAAAATGGGCCAAGGACCTTAACAGACACATCACTGAAGACAGTGTGCAGATGGTGAACTAAACATATAAAAAGATGCTCTACATCGTATGTCATCAGGGAAATACAAATGAAAAGAACAACAGGCCTCTTTGGCCAAAATCTGGAACAGTGGCAACACCAAATGCTGGCAAGAATGTGGAGCAACAGGAGCTTTCTCATTCATTACTGGTAGGGATGTGAAGGGCTGTAGCTACTTTGGAAGACAGTTTGGCAGTTTCTTATAAAATCAAGTATACTCTTACCATATGATCCAGCACTTGCATTTGTTGGTATTTATGCAAAGGAGTTGAAAGCTTATGTCCACACAAAAACCTGCAACCACATATAGACAGCAGCTTTATTTGTAATTGCCCAAACTTGGAAGCAACCAAAACGTCTTTCAGTAGGCAAATGGATAAACAAACAGCAGTCCATGCAGACAATAGAATATTATTCAGCACTAGAAAGAAATGAGCTATCAAGCCATGAGAAGCTATGGAGGAATCTTCAATGCACGTTACTAAGTGAAAGAAGCTGATCTGTAAAGGGTCCATACTGTAGGATTCCAACTATATGACACTCTGGAAAAGGCAAAACTATAGAGACAGTAAAAAAAAAAAGTCAGTGTTTGCCAGGGAGTGGGGCAGAGGGGGTGGGGAACGAATAGGCAGAGCACAGAGAACTTTTAGGATAGTGGAACTACTCTGTATGATACTATAGTAATAGATACGTGTCATTATACATTTGTCAAAACCTATAGAATGTCCGACACCAAGGGTGAACTGTGTGGTAAACTATGGACTTTGGGTGACGACGATGTGTCAGTGTAAGTTCATCATCTGTAACAAATGTACCACTCTGGTGGGGATGTTAAAAATGAGGGAGGCTGTGCGTGTGTGGGGCAGAGGATATAAGGGAATTCTTTATAGCGTCCTCTCAATTTTGCTGTGAACCTACAACTACTCTAAAAAAATCTTCAAAGAAGATCCCCAAAACTCAACCCAACACTTACCATATTATATGCATTTTTAGAATAAGGAAAGGGAAAGACAGAGGTTAAGTGGCAGAAGCAGGACTTTCACCTCGATTTCTCTACTTCCAAAGCCTGCGGTCTTTCTACCCTATCAATCAAAATGGTGCAACACTGACAGTGCCTTGTCCACAACCTCTTGGTTCTCACTCTTCCCATACGTGGCATACATGCCTACAGATTCCTATTGAGAGCCCCTTTGCTTCTCCACCTTCTCAGACTGCAGAGGTGTTCTTGGCCCATGTGCCAGGTAGTCTAGAAAGACCAGGAGTCAATATCTGGGGGATCAGCCCTTGAAAATGGTGGGTGGGTATCAGTGGATAACTGTTCCAACCTCCTTACCCGGTAAGAAAGACAGTGGGCAGTTTTTAAGAATTAGTTCATCATGGGAGTTTGAGAAACGCTATTCTATGGCAAGGAGTTGATAAACTATAGCCGTTGGGGTGGCTGCCTGGTTTTGTAACTAATGTTTTACTGGAACACCGCCATACCCATTCATTTATGTATTATCCATGCTTTTGGTCTACAGTGGCAGAATTGAGCCTTTGTGACAGACAACGTGTGGCTCCCAAAGCCTGAAATATTCACTCTCTGCCCTTACAGGGAAAGTTGAGCCAAGCCCTGTTGTACTCTGTCTCCCCTGGTTCCCCAGCTGGCTTGAGCTCCACAGTGCTAGCTTGCTTGCTAACATACCTTCTATCAACTCTTTTCCCTTCCCTGTCTCATTCTTTCACTCCCTGCCAGTGTTTCCAAAATGTCCTAAAGAAATGACTTATACTCGCATTCTTGACCCAAAGTGAAGTTTTGGGGGAGCCCACCCAATGCACACATCACATGCTTGTTTGTGCTGATCCCAGGACAGACTTACGAGCAGAGCAGGGACCACTTTCTAGCCACGTCAACTTAGGAACAACAATTCTCCTATCACATTCCTCCCACCCCCACCGTCCTGTCTCTTCTGTAGCACCATTTGAAAATTCAACCTTGTGGGTATGACTTTTTCTGGTTCATATATTCTTTCTTATTGAATACCACCGCTGCACCAGGGATGGTGGAGGAGAGGGTAAGGAGCAGCAGGAGGAAAGAAAACCCCCTATTGTCCTAGATAGGATGCTCCCTTTTTACAACAGAAGCCTGCTTGGAGCCGATCCCAAGGTGCCCATGCACCTGAGTCATGGCCAGTTGTTCTCAGCCTCCTAGGACATGGCCAAGTCATTGCTCACCCCCACTGTTATAGCTGCTGCTTTCATTTGTCTCTGTCTACCCCTCCTAATTACTTAGGTCACTTCAGACTTTAATTCTGTCTTCTAAAGTGTAACACAGCCATAATTAGGCCATATGTTAATTAGCAAAATGACGTCTTGTCACTCGTGAGAGATGTGGATCATCCCAGAAAGTACCATAGAAAGGGCAGTTCAGCAGGAAGAGAAAGTCTAAGGAGGCTGAAGTGACTATCTAGCTGAAACCACCTTAGAGAGCAGGGGAAAATGGCAGGATGCAAGAGGGCAAAAGGATGGGGTCGCACAAAGAAAAAGAGCTAGAATTGACCTCTTTTCCACTCCAGGAATGAGATGTAAGCCGGGAGACAAGTGTGAGGCCGAAAAGCCACCCGGGATGGCAGAATCTTCTGAAGGACTGGAGGCAGCCAGGGCTGAGGTCAAGGCCCCGATGGAGGCTACAGGCAAGGTGAGTGTCAGGCATGCTCCCGTCTGTTACTCCTGGAAGCGTGTGGGGATGCCAATCAAACATCAAGGCCATTCTTTGTTTATGTGGCCACTCTGAGTGTCTTCCAGGAAATCTGGAAGAGTGGTGTTCTGGTAGCTTGGAGGCCGTTTCTACATGCTAATTACTTACTTAATGTTCCCCATTTTCTGTTAACTTATTTTGTGACATCCTTGGGAAGACAGAGTTGGAGAGAGGATTGGGCAGGTCATGATAATTTCCTTTTTCAGATAGTGTCACCTTTATCACTCAGGAGACAGTTTTCCAGGAAACTAATTACTCAGGGAATTCACAACTGGGTACAATGACATTTGAATTATTAAGATATTAACCTTCCTCCAGTTTGCTCTCAAAACATGATGTGATGAGAACTTGTTCTGTCATCACCCAACTAATGGATGAAAGGGACCAGGACAGCCGTTTCAAGTTGTGTATTTGCCTGGATTTTAGGAAAAGGCATTTGACATAGGAACTCAAAGCATATCAAAGGGAGAATTTTGAGGGGTAAAGTTTGTGTTAATATTGCTTCTTCTTCTTATTGGATTTATATAGTGGTTCCTACTATGCTCCAAACCTTTACAGGCATTACTTCTCATACTCCTGACAATCCTTAAAGGAAAGTATTATTATTCTCATTCAACGTGAGGCTCACACATGTTGGATCATATTCAAACATCACATTGCCAGCTGAGGTGAACTTGAAATCTATGTTATTTGTCTCTAAACTCTAAAATTTGAGCCCGTATCAGTATGCTGGGGTCAGCAAACTTTTTCTGTAAAGGGCCAGATAGTATTTTCAGTTTGCCGGCCACATGGTATGTGTTGCAACTACTCGTTTCTGCTGGTGGAGCACGTAGGTAGCCATAGACGATACGGCAACAAATGAATATGCCATGCTCTGATAAAACTTTATTTACGCCCACTAAGATTTGTTTTTAACATAATTTTCACATATCATGAGTTATCATTGTCCTTTGGAATTTCCCCCCCCAACTATTTAAAAAATGGTAAAGTCATTCTGTTCACGGGCCATACATACTAAAGGCCCAAAGCAGGAGACAGCCCAGGTTTGGCCCATAGGCTGTAGTTGGCCGGGCCCTGCCCTCCACAAAAGTGTGTATCTAGCAATGACTTCTAAAAACAAGTAGAAGCAACTGAGCTGTGTCTTTTACCTGAGGAAGTCAAGTCATCTATAGGAAAGGTTATTAAATCCTTTAGGACACAGAAGCCGTAGGAAATGATACTCCTCATTCTGACTGTGCCATCAAGTTTAATGTAGATATGTAGGTACATCTCAAGAACTTCTGGGTCTTGCTCGCCTCATCTCCTGAATGAGACATACCCCTAACAGCTCCACTGTTCTTTGATTCTACACATAGTATGCCTGCACCAAACGATTTCCATAAAATCGGGATTGAAATCTAAGACAATTCCTTGGCCGATGCCACCGTCCACGTGGGGAAGACGGGGGGAGAAGCACGTTCGTGTATGCCAGCAGTAGTTTGGTTGTGGACAAGTTAAGTTTGAGGCCGTAATAGACATAACCGGAGACAGTTGCATGTAAGAACCTGGGATTGGCAGGGCGAGGCAGGACTAGAGATTGTATTTAGAAGTGGTTGGCATGTGCAGTGATCTGGGTATATCATAGCATTGAGTAAGAGCTTTTAGGGCAAAGTTTCATAACCTTGGCACTATTAACACCTGGGATGGGGATAATTCTTTGTCGTGGGGGCTGTCCCATCCTACAGTCTACAGCGTAGGGTGTTTAGCAGCATCCCTGACCTCTACCCACCCCACCCCCAGCTGTGACTACCTAAAATGGCTCCAGACACTGCCACATGTCCCGTGGGGTGAAAATCCCCCTTGGTTAAGAGAGAATCACTGTCTTAAGGAAAAGGCTGAGGGTGGTCCCAAAGGTCCACAGCTTTGGAGGTCAGAAAGAAGAGGACAAGACGGGAAAAGGGATTGAGAGGAATGGCCAGTGAAGTAGGATAAAAACCCAGCTATGAGTCCCCAGCTGTTTAGGCTGGACTTGGTGTAATAGTTGATGAAAGGCAGAGGTGGAGGTAATGGCCCATAGCTCAGGGCTGAGCCCCCCGCTGAGCTCCACCATGTTTCCTTCCTGGGACCCCCAGTGGTAGTAGAAGGGACAAGGGCACATGGAGCATTAAGGTCATACATTTTCTAACTGCACGGAGCCTGAAGACAGTGCGGTGGACAGAGTGTTTTCTGGTAGGGGAACTAAACTAAATAGCAGGTTAAAAGTAACATTTACAAACCAAAGATAGAGACCTTTCTGTGTTTCTTCTTCTTTCTGATTTTATTTTTAGAAATAATCCTCAGAGGATAAAAATGTTATTGTCTGGGTGCAGGAGAAAAGCAAGAACAGAAATAGAGTTGCTATGGTTTTGAGGGAAAGCAAAAGGGACTTAAGACCTGGGGCTTTTGCTGTCCTGAGCTGCAGGATGGATCCTCTTTGTTTTGTGATCTCTTCACTCACTTCGTGTCTAACGGTAGTAAAAAAAAAAAAAAAAAAAAAAAAAAAAAAAAGTGAAGACGTGTGAACTTGTGTGAACTTTCTCTTTATACATTTGAAAATTGAAGAGCTATGACTTAATGAAGGCCCAATATAAAGATTTTAAAAATCAGTCCCTCATACTGAAGTTGATGTCATCAGACAAGAGTTCCCGTTAGGCACATGCCTGATGGTAAAGGACCAAAACAAGGGGAGATGTATGCTTTCTCCTTTTTTTATATGTGTTCTCATTCCAAAAAGGAGATCGTAAGTTTACGTCATGAGGTTATTATGTAAAATTGCCTAACAGTGTCTAGTGCCTAGTTGGGCTTTCATAAATGTTTTAAAATAATAACATGTATCCTGGTTGTGGTGGTGGTTACACATGTCTAAACATGTAATAAAATTACATAGAACTAGACACTGAATCCCCACCCCGAAAACAGGATAGCAAAAGAGTGAAATGCAATTAAAGTTATTAGTTAACAGTATTCTATCAATGTCAATTTCTGGTTTTGACAGTGTACTATAATTATGGAAGATGTTCTCATTTGGGGAAGCTGGCTGGCTGCAGGTACACAGAACTCTATATTGTTTTTGCAACTTCTTGTCTTAAACTATGTCAAATAAAAAAGTATTAAAACCCCAAAGAATGAGATTTTAAAATAGATTGAAAAGCGCCCGTTTGTGACTATTGCACATCTCTGGATCCTTTTGTTTTGTCGTAGATTCATTTTTATTTTATTTTTTATTTCAATGGAGACTCCTATCACGAGTAAACCGAATTAGGAGGTTTTATTTATAAATGACCAAGCAGAATCAAATCACTGTATGTTTAGGCTAATGCAATAGGTTATAACCCAGATCGTGAACCTGAATTGATCTTAATAAATATGCAGTCATGCAGCCCAATGACAGGTGAAAGTCTGAAATTAAACAGGATTACCATTTAGCCTTTAGTCTTGGAATATTTTATTTTGGGATGGTCCAAGACTCATCTAAGTTTGCCAAAGATTGAAATTTTCACACAACACATCCTTAAATTCCCCGAGAAGTAGAAAGTAGAGGTGGCTTACGTACTTTTTTAGGTGAGAATTTCTACTTCAGCAGACTTTGGTGAAGGCAAGCCTCCTCTATCTTGCTGATATGCCTGAGATGTGATCTATTTATATTACAAACCATATGCAGAGCCTGGCAAGCCTTTCTGTAAATGAGCTCATCGGTTCTACCCTAAAATAGGAGGCTGAGAGGAGGGTGCCAAAGACATTAGGGACCTTTCACAACCATTACACCTCTTGGTGGTGATTGAGCAGGAAGGATAAACAAAATCTATGGGTTCTGATAGGAAGGATAAATAATAAATACCTGTCAAGGGGAACAACATGCTTTCCTTGCTCTTTGCCATCAAAGTCAAGTTCTTAAAGACTCGAGTACTTTTTAATGGATTTTCCTTTTTTGTGTATCGTACAAATTGCAAGTAAAGATAATTTCAAATTTGTCATACTGATGGGCCTCCTTCAAAGTGTGATGAGTTTTATCTAGAGCTTCATTCAGAGCAACCAGTATTTATAGAACATTCTATCCAGTGTTAAGTAATTAGATTTATCTGTAAGGAAATAGAGAAGAGCAGTTGCTGACCTTAAAAGGCTCCCAGACAAGTAGGAAAGAGATGAGAAAACAAAGAAGTGCATTACAAAATGGCAAGCACGGTGAGAGAGGCACATGCAAGGTTCAGAGAAAGGAGTAAGAGGGGGGTCATTAACCATGTAGGACAGCATGGCTCAAACTGGGCCTTCAAAAGCACGCATTCTTGGAGTGTGTCGTTTGCCACAAGAATGTAGAAAGGTTGTGTCTTCGTTAGGGGGAAATTATACGTATGCATATGCACACGTAAATATATAATTTTTCTAGTTCTCTGGATGCGTGTGTATGAAAAATTTTCTTTTATTGCAGTAAGAACATTTAACATGAGATCCACCCTCTTAACAAATTTTGAAGTGCACGTTGCAGTAGTGTTGACTGTAGGCACAGTGTCATACCGCATGTCTCTAGAGCTCACTCATTTTGCAGAATCGAATCTTTATACCCGTTGAGTAGGATTTTGCCATTTCCCCCTCCCCCAGCCCCTGGCAACCACTCTTCTACTCTCTGCTTTTATGAGTTTAACTACTCTAAGTTCCTCATATAAGCGGAATCATAAAGTATTTGCCCTTCTGTGACTGGCTCATTTCACTTAGCAGAATGTCCTCCGGGTTCATTTATGTTGTAACAAATGGTAGAATTTTCTTCTTTTTTAAGGCTGAATAACATTCCATTGTATGGATCGACCGCACTTTCTTTTTTTTTTTTTTAATTTTTTTTTAAACTTTTTTATTTATTTTTGAGACAGAGAGAGACAGAGCATGAACGGGGGAGGGGCAGAGAGAGAGGGAGACACAGAATCAGAAGCAGGCTCCAGGCTCTGAGCCATCAGCCCAGAGCCCGACGCGGGGCTCGAACTCACGGACCACGAGATCGTGACCTGAGCCGAAGTCGGCTGCTTAACCGACTGAGCCACCCAGGCGCCCCTCGACCGCACTTTCTTTATCCATCCATCCATCCATGGACATTTAGGTTGTTTCCATAGCTTTGGTATTGTGATTTGGATGAACCTTTATGTTGTTGAATAACCATGTCCACATGAACTATTCAGACAAGAGTTTTGCTTTAGTTTGGATAGAGGGAAGTGGATAAGAAAACTGACTTATTCCACAGCACAGGGTAGCTGGAAACATGGAATTCAAAGAACCTGAACTAGGGGGTATCTGGGTGGCTCGGTTGGTTAAGCGTCTGACTCTTGATTTCAGCTCAGGTCATGATCTTACGATTCTTGAGATCAAGCCCCACCGGAGCTCGGGATTCTCTCTCTCTCTCTCTCTCTCTGCCCCTCCTCTGCTTGCACGTGCACCTGTGTGCTCTCTCTCTCTAGATACATAAAACTTAACAACAACAACAACAATAACGACAACAACAACAACAACAACAACAACAACAAAGAACCTGAACTAGAACATCAGTGGCGAATTGTGAGTTCCAGGGGATGTTCTGCAGAGATACCATCTTTATTTGTTCCAACTAGCAACTCTTCCTTAACAGGAAGTGTGGCAGTACCTATTCAGTGAAGAGTTAGTGTACTCCTGACCTCAACCACAACTGGTTAAGAAGTCCATTCAGTTTCTGAATAATGCCCCAGTGCTTACCCTTCCTTTAACTGAACAGGAAAGCTGTGCCTGTGACAGACCCTTTCCCCTCTCCATATTCTTGTAATAAGCAAGGCAGCATCAATTTTAATACTTTAATGAAAAGGCCAGAGGAGCTATAGGTACATTGACAGTATATGAATCAGAAATTGCATTCAGCCGCTAGTAATAAAATCCCATAAAAAGATGGCTTAAACTATGGCTTTATTAGTCCGGAGTGGGTTGTCTAAGACTGTTATGGTAGTTACATGATATAACTAGGGACCCATACTCCTTTTGACTCTGTGCTTTGACATCCTTGTCCTCCTGTTCTCAAAAGGGCTGTCAGAATTCTAGCTGTCGTATGTTCATTTGGGGCATAAAGAAGGGGGAGAGCAAAGAGAAAAGAAGGTATATGCAAACCCCTAAAATTGCCTTCCTAGAAGTCCCCTTCAGTGACTTTTACTTACATCGCATTGACCAGGACTATCTCAAATACTCCTAGTTGTAAAGGAAACAGGAAATGTCATTTTTAGCTCGTCACATTATCCCTTCAAATAATCTCAGGGTTCAAGTAATACAGAAAAGAGAAAATAGATATTTGGTAGACAGCCAGTAGCCTCTGAACATTGAGATCTCATTGTCATTGGGCTTTTGATCCGACTTGAGCAGCTACCTACTTCCAAACTTCTTGATTTATGAAAGGCAAAACCCCTATTCGTTAAAGGTACTGTTATTTAGATGTTTGTTATTTGCAGCTAAACATATTCCTAACTGAAACAAATGTAAACACTGCTTTCAATAACACTTAAAATTGACTCATTTAGGGGTGCCTGGTTGGCTCAGTCGGCTAAGCAGGCAACTCTTGATGTCAGGGTCTTGAGTTTGAGCCCCACATTGGGTGTAAAGATTACTCTCAAAAAATTTTTTTTAAGGGGAGTGGCTCAGTTGCTTAAGCGTCTGACTTTGGCTCAGGTCATGATCTCACAGTTCATGAGTTCGAGCCCCACATTGGGCTCTCTGCTCTTAGCACAGAGCCTGCTTCAGATCCTCTGTCTCCCTTTCTCTCTGCCCCTTCTCTGCTCGTTCTCTCTCTGTCTGTCTCTCTCCCTCCCTCTCTCTCTCTCAAAAATAAACATTAAAAAATTTTTTTTACTGAAAATTGACTACTTTACCAGGAATCACAAATTCAAATATATTCAGAGCTAGATAGGCAATGTGAGTGAGTGATGTTGGTTAGGAAAGAGCTCACGACAACCTGGAGAGCAAGTAGCCAATTTAAAGTGGGCTGCTGCTGGACTAAGAGGGTTGTTTTCATACAGGATGTCCGACCCCTGTTACCAGATAAAGACATTTCAAGAGAAGGAGAAAGCTGGATCTTTTTTTTTTCTTTAGTAGATTTTATTTCTAAGTAATCTCTGCACCCAACGTGGGGCTTGAACTCACAATCCTGAGATCAGAAGTCACATGCTCCACCGACTGAGCCAGCCAGGCACTCCAGAAAGCTGGATCTTGATGTGTATCACAGGGTCAGAGAATCCCTTTCACACCACATTGTAGATATGAAGAAATTAAGCTTATTTATATAGTCCATAATTTTGGCCTCTCCCCACTTCCTTCCTCTCGTTAGGGAAAAACCATAAGAAGATACCAGCAACACCTGAGCGTCAATCTTGTGTAAGTGTTACTGCACTCTGAAATTTTAGGAAATGTTGTTTTCTTCTCTTCTAAAGTATTAAGGTATAATTCAAATGCCATAAAATTCACCTTTGAAAGCTTATAATTCAGTGGTTTTTAGTATATTCCTAAAGTTGTACAACAATTGCCACTATCTAATTCTAGAACATTTCATCACCTCAAAAAAAAAAAAAAAACAAAAAACCCATACCCATTAGTAGTCACTCTCCTCACCCCAGCCCCTGGCCACCACTAATCTACTTTCTGCGTCTATGGATTTGTGTGCCCTAGACATTTCCTATAAATGGAATCATGCGGTATGTGGCTCTTTGTGATTGGCTTCTTTCATTTAGTACAGTGTTTTTTAGCAATTATCCGTGTGTAACATGTATCAATACTTCATTCTTTTTTATGTCAGAATAGTATTGCATTGTATGTGGCTAGACCACATCCTGTTTACCTGTGAGTTGATGGACATTTGAGTTGTTTCCACTTTTTGGCTATTATGAATAATGCTGTTATGAATGTTCACATATAAGTCTTTATGTAGACATATCTTTTTGCTTCTCTTAGGTATATACCTAGGAGTGAAATTGCTGGGTGAAATAGGAACTTTGTGTTTAACTTTTTGAGGAGCCGCCCAACTGTTTTTCAAAGCAGTTGTACCAATTAACATTCTCTTCAGCAGTGAATGAGGGTTCCAGTTTCTCCCCCTCTTTGCCAACTCTTGTCATTGTCTTTTTGATTATAGCCATCCTAGTGAGTATGAAGTGGTATCTTATTGTGGTTTTGATTTTTTTCCTTCATGGCTTATGTTGAACATCTTCTTATGTGCTTATTGGCCATTTGTATATCTACTTTGGAGAAATGTCTATTTAAATCCTTTACCTACTTTTAAAAATGGGTTAGGTCTTTTTATTATTGAGTTGTAAGGTTTTTATATAGTTTGAAACATATGTTATTATCATATTTTATGGATGATTTCAACCATTTTAACAAATGGTTGAAAATTGGCAACTAATGTGGTTCTGGTTCAAACTAATATAAAAATACTCAGTCTCCTACTTCTTTTCTCCCTAGAATAGCACTGAGGTTGGTGGGGCAGGGTGTAACTTTTGTAACCTCCTGGCAGGAGGGAAGAGTCAGGCTCTTTGGATCTTCTTCTGGGCTTACTTCTTTGATGGGAGAATTGGTGATGTGGCCACTCTTGGCTCGTGAGGGTCTTGTGTGGCTCTGGCTGCTTTGGCCTTAGATCTCCCTCTGTTGTCACTGCAGATTCATCTGTGGTCTGACCCTGACTTTCATTTGGCCCTTAGTCCATTTGGGCTGCTCTAATAAAATACCAAAGACTGGGTATCTTATAACAACAAAAGTTTATTTCTCACAGTTCTGGGAACTGGAAGTCCAAGATACAGGTGCCAGTATGGTCACATGAGGGTCCTCTTCTGGGTCACAGACTTCTCATTGTATCCTCACATGGTAGCAGAGGCTAGGGAGCCCTGTGAGATCTCTTTATAAGGGCACTAATCTCATTCATAAAGGTTCCAGCCTCATGATCTAATCACCCCAAGGACCCTCCTAATACCATCACCTTTGGGGGTTGAGGTTTTAACATATGATTTGGGGGGCAGGTCACAAACATTGAGACCGTAGCAGTCTTGACTTAAGTGGTCTTCTATAGAATCTCCAGTGGCTACCACCTTACCCCCACTACGGCCATTCTCTTTAGCAAACTCTACATCTAGATACTCCGCTGTTTTCCATGTTGGAACCCAGGGCAACTTGAGCAAGCTGAATTTCAGGGTCTTCTCTTGCATGACTTGGTTATCAGGCAAGGTGATATGATTGCACTGCAGAGTGGGGTGAGGAAGCCTCCTCTCAGACTTGTAGATTCTCTCTATTCTCCCACATTTGTCCATGATGTCTCTCCTTTGCCAGGCACAAGATAAAGAAGTCAGGAGACCCAACTCTGCACTTGGCTCTCCTGCTTTTTTCTCTCTTTCTTTCTCACAGTTCCTCAGATCACAAGGCAGGAGGGTGTAATAGTTAGGGTTCTTCAGGAAAACAGAACCAATAGGGTGTATGTGTATGTGTGTGTGTGTGTGTGTGTGTGTGTGTGTGTGTGTGTGTAAAGATATTTACTCTAAGGAGTTGTCTAATGCAATTATGGAGGCTGACAAATCCCAAGATCTATAGGGTGACTTGGCAGGCTAGAGACCCAGGAGAGACAATGATGTGGTTCAAGTCTGAATCCAAAGGACTAAGAATCAGGAGAATGAACAGTGTAGTTCCAGTCTGAAGGCTAGCAGGCTCAGACCCAGGAAGAGCCAGTGTTTCAGTTAGAGTCCACAGCCGTGAAAAAGCCAATGTCCCGGTTTGAAAGCTATCAGGCCAGAAGAGTTCTCTCTTACTTGGGGAAGGGTCAGCCTTTTTGTTGTCTTTAAGCCTTGCATTGATTGGACAAGGCCTAACCACATTAAGGAGGGCCATCTGCTGTACTTAGTCTACCAGTTTAAGTGTTAACCTTGCTCCAAAACACCCTCCCAGAAATTCTGAGAATAGCGTTGGACCAAATAGCTGAACACCATGTGGCCCGGTCAAGTTGATGTATAAAATGAACCATCACAGAGGGCTGCCCCTTTACTTCCATTAGAACCAGGATGGCCCATAAAATGTATCATGTGACCTGGAACACATTTGAGAGTTGAAAGGAGGCACTGCGTGGGTGGGATGAATGGACAAGTGTAACCTGGGACTGTGCAAGCCAAACTGGGCTGTATAGTGACCCTCCTTGTAACGTCCTCTGACTGCCGTAGCGCGTGTCCAGCTGGCTGAGATGGATTGCCTTCTGTCAGGCTACTGTAGAAGTCTGTGAGGCTTGGTCCTCAAAGCTTGATCCTTAGCAGACTAAAGAGGGACATAAAGTAATTTAGAAAATCATCTCTCAAGCAAAGAGCTCGTTTTGGAGGATTAGTGTCCTGCTTTATAAGCCTGATTTTGAAGACCAGGAGATTAATATTTCCTTGGGTTTTCTCTTCAGATTTTTTCTTTAATGAATTCTAGTCTGTCTCCAGGCAGCTAGATGACTGAACAGGCCAAGGTGATGGTCATGAAATTCAGAAGGCAAAACAATGAAGCACAAAAGAAATAAGAAAATAGTACTTCAGTTACAGGTGAGATTCCTCAGCTTAAAATACTAGGAATCTAATTTATAAATTTCCATTTAAATTAAACGAAAAAACGTCTATGTCGTTGTTCACTCAGGGGCCAACAGTTTGCGACGCTTGCTGGGCGAATCACAGATGAGTTTTGTTATGGAATCAGGCTGGTGGGGAGAGTGAAGGATCAGCAGAGGGGAAAGGAGAGGGCGTTACTGCTTCTTTTACAGAATGAAGAGACAAGTGATGGGGCCTTTGGTGGACAGAACATGGAACAGAGAAACAGAAGTGTACTTACTAGCAGCACTGACCAGTGGAGGTCTTGATCTGGAGGTATAACCGCAATATATGCCCAGAGCTAAGTGGGCCCTGATTATAAGTGAAAACATCCTTCTCCCAAATGAGAGAGTTGAAAACAACTCTTTTTTTTTCAACTTGAATATACAATATTTAAAAAATTTTTTTATGTTTATTTACTTTTTTGAGAGAGAGAGAGAGCGAGTGAGCAAGCAGGGGAGGGGCAGAGAGAAAGGGAGACCCAGAATCCAAAGCAGGCTCCAGGCTCTGAGCTGTCAACACAGAGCCCGATGTAGGGCTCGAACTCACAAACTGTGGTGAGATCATGACCTGAGCCAAAATCAGATGCTCAACTAACTGAGTCGTGCAGGCGCCCCTTAACTTGAATATACAATAATCAGGGAAGGAGTTTAAATAGCCAAATGTCTACTGACAATATTTAATTGAACTTTAATTATATATGTTTTAAATCTCATGCTATATAAAATATACAGAACTGTTCTTTTTCACTCACATTTCATGGTACAATTTTTTCTCAAACGCCACATATGCACATCGACATTCATTTCTCCTTCATCAAGAGCCACTTGAAGACAGTGCCATATTCGCTTCCACTCAGTTTGATAGCAGCGTTTTTTGAATCTGAGCATGATGCTGCCATTAGAGAGTTTATCATGATTCACACATACCCATTCATTGTAGTAAGCTTCACAACGTATGCATTTAATGTATTGTAATAAACTGATATTTTAAAAAGGCTTATACGCTGGGGTACCCAGAACTGCAGTTTGAAGTCATTTCTCCAGAAATGGTGACTCAATCTGTGTTAAATTTATTTACCTTCCCCCATCATGTCAAGTGACCTCTATAAGCATTGAAGCTGAGTTTGATTGAGGTCATTTCAGGTTAATGTATCTTCCCCAAATAGCACTTTGTTGTTCAAAAGTAAGTAATTGAGTAATTGAGAGACTGCCTACTGCCTGTAATATGAAAATCTTAATAGGGACTTGATTTTATTTTTTTAGGACTTTATTTATGATGGGATAATTTTGAGGAAAAATCTTGCCTTATATTTGGGTATATACAGAATTTGGGGAAGAAGGGCTCCTGGAGATTTGGGAGTCAGAGAGATAGGTTAAATCTCATTTAGAGTAGCAGAAAATTAATAGAAATTTTATTTTGATAAACCAAGAAGTTGTGACATAAAGCATACTATCTAGAGATACTGTGGCAACTACCAGATGATCAAATACCTGTAATAGTTTCAGTTAGCAGCTTGTAGGGAGCTAGACTGGAACAGGATAAGATCGAGTGAAGAAATTTGTTTTTCATTATAAAAGCACTAAAACTGTAGTATAGTATAACGAAATATGTAAAAGTTAAAGCAGGATGTTACAGTAGTCCCAAGCGAGAGACGATGAACCATGTTGTTGGTGATGAGGATGGAAGGAAGAGGCAGATTTTAGAACTGCCTGAAGATAGAGTTGATGGGACTTCATGCCTGGATTATGAAAGTTCATGGAGAGGGAGGAGTACAGGATGACTTCTGATTTCCCAGGTGTGGAGACTGGGTAAATATGGTGCCAAGTTGAAAATGCATGAACAGGGGAGTAAATGACAATGGGATCCATTGTGAGCACCCATACTCTTGGCATCCGTGCCCTGTTTAGGTAGAGATGAATTGGGAGTGCAGGAGAGAAGCTCTTGGGGAGATAGGCATTTGGGATGCATCAACATGTAAGTGTAGATACAGGCATGGGAGTGGATAGATTGCTCAGCAAAGGTGTTTTATTAGGGCTGGGGACTGGGCTTTGGGAAAACCACCACTGTTAGAAGGAAGGGGAGAGAATCCAGTGAAGGAGGTTGAGAGAAGATAGGCCGGAGACAAAGAAGGTCAAGACAAGGAAGGTGGGGCGGGAGGGGGGCACCTGGGTGGCTTAGTTTGTTGAGCATCTGACTTCTGCTCAGGTTATGATCTCACGGTTCGTGGGCTCGAGTCCCACGTCGAGCCTGCTCTGGATTCTGTGTCACCCTCTCTCTCTGCTCTACCCTGCTCACACTCTGTCTGTCTGTCTCTCTCTCAAAAATAAATAAACATTAAGAGAGTGTTTTTTTAAGGCAAGGAAGAGGAAAGCATCAAAAGCAAGAGTATTTAGTATAGATTTCTAAGGAATACCAAGCAAAATAAGGAATGAGCAGTATCCCCTTGATTTGGCAAAATTCTTTTATATTTTCTAAGTAAGGCTGTGAACTTGTTAGAAGATAGATCCTTCTGTCTATAATCAATTTAAAAGAACCTTTTGGAGAAGGAATGATACAGCAATGTTTAGTTGAAATAGGCTCAATAGTCATCAATAGGACGATGACCCTCCCAAAGAACAAATGAATGTGCTCTTTGCCCACATTTGCCTGTGGCCCTACACAGTGATAACCTTACAAGCACCTAAAGTGAGGTCCTGCCTCTGTCCTTTAGGACCTCAAGGTCACTGTGAGTCTAGCTTGCTGTCTGGTTTTCCCTGATCCCTGCTTCATTTTCTTGAAAAGTCTACCTGTAAGGCAAGGGCTTCACATTTACTGGTGGGATTTCTGTTGAATAGATATTAGATTTGCCTCCAGACACTTACTTACTGCTATCTTTCTGATTCCCGTTGATATATCTAAAGAGTAGGAATTATGGGGAGACAGGTTGGTTCAATGCTAAGATGACTCTCAGGGTGATTTGAGGAGGTATTGAAAGAGTTAATCAAAGAGGCACCAAATTTCCATTCTCTGAAGATCGTCCAGCATAGATTAGATGACCTTTCAGCAGTCATGCCACAGAGAAAAGAATTCATCCATTGGATGACCTTTAAAATCCCTTTTTGTCCTGAGAGTCAGTGGTCTCTCAATATCAAACAGGGCATAGAAATCAGGGAACCTCAGAGTTGGAAGGGACTTTAAGAGGTCATCTGATTCACTTTGTACCGAATAAATACATCCCTTCTACTGCCTTATTGGTGAAGAACATCCCTACTTTTTTTATTAATAAACTTTTCTGAGAGCCTTTTAGATTCACAGAAAAATTGAGGGGAAAGCACAGAGAATTCCCATATACCCCCTGCTTGCATACTTCTATAGCATCACCCACTATCAACACCCCCCCACTAGAGTGGTACATTTGTTACAATTGATGAACCTACATTGATACATCATTATCACCCAGCTATAAAAAGCCATGGAAGAACCTCCTTTCATTTTAGTGCCAAGTAATATTCCATTGTCTGAATATACTACTGTTTATGGATCCATTCGCCTACCGAAGGCCATCTTGGTTGCTTCCAATTTTAGCAATTTTAGATAAAGCTGCTGTAAACATCTATGTGCAGGTTTTTGTATGGGCATAAGTTTTCAATTCATTTGGGTAAATACCAAGGAACACAATCGCTGGATTATATGGTAAGAGTATTTATAATTTTGTACGAAACTGCCAAGCTGTCTTCCAAAGTGGCTGTACCATTTTGCATTCCCACCAGCAATGAATGGGAGAGTTCCTGTTGCTCCACATCCTTGCCCACATGTGGTGTTGTCAGTGTTTTGGGTTTTGGCCATTTCCCAGCTTCTGTCTGAATGCTCAAACAATGGTAATCCACCATGTCAGAAATTCAGAACTTACTTAATGGCTGGCAAGGAAAGCCTTATAAGGTAATAAGCTGAGGTAAAGAATGTGTGTGGCATCTCTGCCTGGAAAGGGTTTTATCTTGGCTGTGGGCAGTGCACCCTCCAATAACTGAGCTCACTGAAGTCCATTTCCTTCCCTGCATTTCCTAGCCTCCCTCATAATTGGGCTGGAGCATATGACTAAGCTCCAAGGAGCTTAGGAGAAGAAGTGAAGCCTCACTTTAGTTCTCGGTCACTTAAGAGTCCATGTGCTCCTGCCTTTTCCTGTTTCTTATATTCAGAGAAATTGGAGCCTCTGTGATACGGTGGAAGCAGCTATAAAGCATGAGACAGACCTCTGTGAGCCTGGACCTCAGAATTACTCTGGGAAACAGAGCTCCCTACCTACCTGCTTTGGAACATGTATTTTTTTGGTAATGTTTATTTATTTTGAGAGACACAGAGAGAGAGAGGGAGAGGGAGGGAGGGAGGGCAGGGCAGAGACCAGTCTCCATGCTGTCAGTACAGAGTCAGCGCAGAGCCCAATGCAGGGCTCGATCCCATGAACGTTGAGACTGTGACCTGAGCCGAAATCAAGAGTTGGATGCTTAACTGACTGAGCCACCCAGGCACCCTAGAACGTGTATTTTGAGCAGAAAATAAACTTTGTTGTGTTAAACCACCAAGATTCCAGGGCTAATTTGTTACTTCCACATCGTCTAGCCTAACCTGTCCTCTCTTTGCCGACCCTTAAGTTTTCTCTTGGGGCTCAATCCCTTTCTCTCCATCCAGTTGCAGTTCCTTTCTCTGTTTATGCTAAACTTCAACTTCAGAACTCTTTAGTTATATTGGGCAACTTGACCCTCTCACAAGGCTTTTGGAATCTGTCCCATGTCAATAAGATTTCCCAGTCTCCCATTTCATTCTTTGTAGCCAATCTTTGTCTTTGGGCTCTTTGGGAATCTCTTTGCTCACTCTTCTGTCCAGTCCTTCCATTGGCTCTCCACTGATTTCTCAGAGTCTTACTAATATCGGCATTCTTGAGCTCTCTCAGTGACAATGCCCTTCACTTGACAATTATAAATGGGGTAGCCATTCTTTGTCTAAGAGGAACTAACTGATAGCAGATACCAAGTTTTTCCTTAAGTGAGTTTAATGTGCCTAATGAAAATTGTCTTCTATTTGTTCAGCCTGTATTCTCTGGGCTTGTCAAAATATCTTCTTCTTTTTCCATGGGGTAGACTTCTAGGTAACTGAAGATGGAAAGGTATCATGTTCTTTCTAATTTCTTCTCTTACGTAGAAGATCTGTTTTTATCCAGATGTATACATATATATTTTTATGAAAGTGAAACCTTGATAATGTGAAAATGGAATGATAGAAGGATATATATTTCAGTACATAAGTATAATTAATATTATACATTTAACACAAGAGAGATGAACTTGTTTAAAAAAACCATAACATGTGTGTAGGCGGTATGATTATACCTATAATCCATCTGCTTTTTATATATCTTTCAGTTTTCTTGGTAAGATTTCACTTAGGGTTGAAACTTGGCAAAGCCTTAGTCTGACAGCAATTTTTAAAATACAAAATGTGAGAAAAGGAGAAAAGGATCTGTTATATTTTTCAATTACAAAAGTACTAGGGCAAGAAATAGCTTGCTTATCTTCTTTTCCTTTTTATGAACTCATAAAGTCAAAAAAAAAAAGGGAGGGTTGGAAGAATAAAACCCTAGTGTCTTTTAACTTTTTGAAAAAAACTTGTTCTAGGTATTTAAATGAGAGAAGTAACCAATGACCTCTCAGAAGTCAAGGAGGCCACCATAATTTACAAGTACAGCTGACCCTTGAACAACACTCGTTTGAGCTGCATGGGTCCACTTATATGTAGATATTTTACAGTACAGTACTATAAATGTATTTTCCTTATGATTTTCTTAATAATGTTATCTTTTCTCTAGCTTGCTTTAGCTTAAGAATATAGTATACAGGACACATGAAAACTATGTGTTAATCAACATATGTTATCTGTAAGGCTCCTGGTCAACAGCAGGTTATTAGTAGTGAGTCAAAAGTTATCCACAGATTTTCTACTGCATGGTGAGGGGTCAGTGCCTCTGATGCCCACATTGTTCAAGGGTCAACTGTGCATTCAAAAGAGCCCATTGTGCCATATTTTCCCAGTGTTTCTTGTCTTCTAAAGCCAGACGGGCTATATATTTCTTTCAAAGTTCGGAGGGGCTCTGGGAGCCTCTTACTGCCATCTTGTTCCATTTAACTCAAATGCCTTTTCCTATTTAATCTTCTCACTATTGGGCTTTCCCTCCCTCATCCTTTTTTCTCCTTATCAAAGCAGCCAGATTACACCAAGCCAGCAGGGTAAAGGGAACAGCTATATTTACACGTATATATATACGTATATGTATATGTATATGTATATGTATATTTCTAAAATCAGGGGATGAAAGTAGCATATACAAGGCAGCATTGTGGCATCTGAGGAAGTGGAGAGTGAGCTGGGGCTTTGGGAGGAGCAGAGCCCAGCCAGGGAGCCACATGGGGTGAGCCTGGGGATTATTTTCGCTTCTTCCTGCCCTCCCTCTTCCTTTTCCCACCTTCTTTCCTTTACTTCATTTTCTCTCTTTCCTTTCCCCTATTTTGTCCTTTCTCTGCTTTCCCCAGTTCTTACTATTCTTCTTTCCTGAAGCTTCTGCCCTCTTTTCCCAGTCTGTCACTTGCCATGTGTGCAGGAAGCCTGAGGCTGCCTTCTTTCCAAGGCTGGCCCTTGGCTGGCACCTGGGAACTTTGCGTTTGGGAACATTCTCAAGTGGTGGGCACGAAACACCTCCTCCCTTCTGGAAACCTGGCAGTTTGGCAGTTGTCCTGGGTCATTATGCTGATGTGACAAACTCCCAAGAAGACCTTGAACTCTGAGTCTCAAGAAGACTTCACGGGGTGGGACACTGGGTACATGTCGCTGCATGCCATTGCTAGAGGAACACATTCCTTCCCGCTGCTGGGGGGTGAGCAGGAAACGTGGGCCCGGATTTCTCTAGACACCTCCTGATGAGTCCTTCCCCCTTGGTGATTGCTGTAATACGCTATAACCCTGAGTGCAACTCTTTCTGAATCCTGTGAGTCCTTCTAGCAAATCACTGAAGGTATGAGTGGTCTTAGGACTCCTGAAACACATACCAAAGCTAATGTTTTATCTGGTCCATCTTTGTGGCCTTCAAAGTGGCATTTAAAACTCAGAAAAAGGACTGCTGATTTTTTTTTCTATCTTGTAAAAATGATTACTCTTCCTCATTGAGAAGAAATTTGTGTTAAAAGAAGAGGCGAGGGGAGTGGATACTGCTATATAGCAGGCACTGTGCTAAGTTCTTTCTACATACTGTGTCATTTAATTAACATCCCTGTGAGGTAGTTCTATCATTCCTACTCTGTGCGAAGTTGACTCACTAAAGATCACAAAGATGGGAGCTGGAGAGGCAAAACATCAACGCTTTAGTTTTGCTTAATCAACACGTATTGAATAACTAATAGATACCAAGCATGTGTTCGGCACCACAGAGAAAGCGATAAATGAGACTAAGAACCGATTATAGAGTTGCTCACTGTTTAGGGAGGAGACAGATAAACCTAACAATTATGCTCCGGTGAAAGCTTAAGACAAATACACACCTGGTGGGCTGTGGAATTTGAAATTAGGCTTTTTCAAGTTCATTATTGCTATGGCCCTCCTTTCTTTCAAGGGACATACATATGAGGAAATGGAAAAGTTCTCTGTTCTTGAATAATTTTTGCTAGGTTTTGAAACGTAAAAGAAGTATATGTGCATGACAAAAATGTCTGACAGTCCAAAAAAGCAAAGCAAAAAGTCGAAATCCACATCCATGTTTCAATAATATCCCCCATTCCATCCCTCAGAGAGAACCACTTTTCCATTTTTCTATTGTCCTACTCACTCCTTAATGCCAGGAGATGTCAAATAAAAAGATGTGAGCCCAGCAATTCCTAACTTTAATCCTTAAAATAATAAATGACTTTTCTCCCAGCCTTTCCGGGTACAATTAAAGCATCCTGCCAGCCCATGGCCATGTTGGACTGGATATACGTTTCTGACGATGAATTCTATTTCTGACTATAAATTCTATTTCTGACTATGAATTATATTTTAGTTTATCTTTGAGTTCATTTTTAAACTGAAAAAAAAAGAGTTGTATTTCAATGCATTTCTGTTTTATTTTTAAAAAATCCTACTGGTTAATGCTTTACGTTAGGAATCTCAAATCTTTATGTCGATGTTGGATTTTGAGAAAGCTATTTTGAAATGTTCCTGGATTCAGCTTTTAAAAAGCTGAGATTTTGTTTCTTCTATTCTGGATTTGAAAAAAAAAAAATCTTACTTTCCTAAGGATTTATTCTTGGTAAAAGAATAGTGTGACAAAAATAGATTTATGCTCAGCTACTACAGAAATAGGTGATAATGGGTAGAAATGATAAATAATAGTCAGGAATAATAGGGGGTCATGATTTATGTTAGAACTGGAAGGAAGCTTAGAGCTCACCTGGCATGTCCCCTCATTTTACATGTAGAACTCTCCATGCTGCTAATGATGAAAAGCAGAAATGAATATTAATCCACAATGAGATTACAGCTTGTCGTTTGTTTTTTTTTTTGTTTCTTTTTTTTAACTTTATTTACTTATTTATTTAGAGAGAGAGAGAGAGGCAGAGAGGGAGAGCGAGATCCCAAGTAGGCTCTGTGCTGTCAGTGTGGAGCCTGACATGGGGCTCGATCCAACGAACCTTGAGATCATGATCGGAGCTGAAATCAAGAGTCGGATGCTTAACCTACTGAGCCACCCAGGCACCGGTTGTTTCTTGTTTTTATCCTAGAGTCTACTTTTTGTTTGTCCCTGGATATAAGTATTCTTGTGTATGTTTGCAGAATTCTTCACGATACAAGCTGAGTCATTAAGGAGTAGAAAAGCCACTATGTTTGATCCGATTCAGGAGAATGGCTCGGTTTCACCACGCTTATTCTGATGAACTTAAACCAAGTAAGTTTAGTTCAAATTAACTCATCGATAATTTGTCACAAATTCTTGCCTCATATTTACTTCATCTAATGGGAAATAGGACCCTCAACATGAAAAGTTAGAAAGCAATATCAGAGTTCAAATACAAGACACAAAGCAAAGGTACTAGAAGGATATTCAGACATTTTTATGGGCCGAAGAAGGCAATTTTCTTATTTTTAAATAAAGATTTTGGATTAAATTGACCGAGTGGTTTTCTTTTTTAATTTTAGTAAATTTACAGAGTTGTATAACCATTATCCCAATCTTGTTTTAGGATTTTCCCATTACCCTCAACATTTTCCTTGAGCCCATTAGTAGGCAAGTCCTAGCCCTATGCCCCCACCCCCGCCCCAACCAGGCCCAGGCAAACACTGATCTGTCTTGTATCTCTAGAATGGAGTTGCCTTTCTGAAATTTCATATACACGGAATCATATAAGATACAGTCTTTTGCATCTTGCTTCTTTTATTTAGCATAATTTTTGAGTTTCATCCATATTGTAGCATGTGTCAGTAGTTTGTTTTTATCGCCAAGCACCACTCCATTGTGTGGGTGCATCACATTGCGTTCATGGAGTCAGCAGTTGATGGGCACTAATTTACTTTGTGACTAGTATGAAGAACGCTGCTATGAACATTCACCTGCAAGTGTTTCTGTGGACATATGTTTTCATTTCTCTTGGGTAGATTCCTGGGAGTAGGCTTGCTGGTTTGTATGATAAATTTAATTTTTAAAGAAACTGCCAAACTGTTTTACAGAGTGGCTGTACCATTTTTTATCCTTCCCAGAAGTATATAAGTGTTCTAGTTTCTCCAAGTGACTGGTGATGCACATCCTTTCATGTGCTTATTATTTATTTGTGTGTCTTTCTTGGTAAAATGACTATTTATGTCTTTTACTCATTTTTACTTTGTTTAATGTTCTGTTTATTTATTTTGAGAGAGAGAGAGAGGGAGAGAGAGATCCCAAGCAGGCTCCATGTTGTCAGTACAGAGCTCAATACGGGGCTCGATCTCAAGAACTGTGAGATCATGACCTGAGCTGAGATCACGAGTTGGAAGCTTGGGGCGGTTAAGCGTCCGTCATCGGCTTAGGTCATAATCTCACAGTCTGTGAGTTCAAGCCCCGAGTCGGGCTCTGTGCTGACAGCTCGGAGCCTGGAGCCTGCTTTGGATTCTGTGTCTCCCTCTTTCTCTATGCCCCTCCCCCACTCCCACTCTCTCTTTCTCCCTCTCTCTCTCTCTCTCAAAAATAAATGAACATTAAAAAAATTTAAAAACAGAGTTGGACACTGAACTGACTGAGCCACCCATGTGCCTCTATCTTTCATTCAGTTTTTAAATTGACTTGTTTTTATTGAGTTGTAAGAGTTCTTTATGTATTCTGGATAGAAAGAACTAAAAAAATAAATATTTAATTTTTGAACTCTTCTTATGGATTTTGTTAACAAAGGATTTGGGGAAATACTTGGGATTAGCTTTCTACTGATGACAGTAGAAATTTTCAAGAATGGCTAAACTCATACCTTGGAATGCAAATTATATATAGTTTACCTATAATAGCAGGTATAAATATATAAAAAAAAAACCCCAATTCTAACAGATATACAGTAAGGTTCTGTTCTCAACTTCTGATTCTTTATCACAAGGAAGTTAATGAAATCCTTTCATCTGGTATGGCTAAGAAAAGAGTTGTTGTGGTCCAGTTGCAAGACTTCCTTCTTCATTGCGTATTAGCTGAAAATAAGAGGCCAGCCCAGTTGCCTGAAAAGTGGATATTCTCGTTTGGGCATTTCGTGCCATTTGGGGCACATAGTTATACCTTCTATTTGGGAATGACTTCTATATGAGTAGGAGGAATCACCAGGCTTCATTAGTAAAATGGACCCACTCCATTTTCTCAGAGTCTATGGTGAGAACACCATTTGTACACCTTCACACTTTTCAAATTTATTGTGACTTTAAAAAAAATTTTTTATGTTTATTATTTTTGAGAGAGGGAGAGACAGAGTGCAAGCAGGGGAGGGGCAGAGAGAGAGGGAGACACAGTATCCGAAGCAGGCTCCAGGCTCTGAGCGGTCAGCACAGAGCCCGACGCGGGGCTTGAACTCACGAATGGGGAGACCATGACCTGAGCCGAACGAAGTCAGACACCCAACCAACTGAGCCCTCCGGGTGCCCCTATTGTGACTTATTTGGTGGCCCAGTCTATAGTCTATCCTGTGGAATATTTCATGTGTACTTTTTTTTTCATATGTACTTTAAAAGAATACTTACCAGGAAACTCTTATGAAGTTGATTCAGACTGTAAAGTAGCCTGTGAAATGTACTTTGAATGTTTATGATACCCTTGTGTAAATGAGGCTTCTTTCTATTCTCCTAAGGTAAATTTAACAAGGAGATGCATATTTATGATGCAGATTATTATGAAAGCAAATATTATACTTGCAGAAATCCTTAAAAATGTAGCTGTCAAAATAATTTATTTTTTCCTCTCCCTGGTTTTAATAAACAGTTGAAGGTATGAAAATATTATTTCTTCCTCAAAGTGTTCTTCAACATTTGTGTACACAACAGAGGCTTAGTAAGGCCATTCCCATGCCTGAACTAAGCTATTTGACATTTATTTAATTAAAAAATTATTCATTTACTGCACATGGGAAGTAAATGTGGCAGACTATACTGGCAGACAAGGACATAATTATCCAGGATATCAATTTTTATTCTCTGCAGTATGAAATTGATAATAAGTAAAAGTAGGAAGCACAAAGAGGCAAAGCATAGCATTATGTAATGTTTTGAGGCTTTGTCATGCAGTGTTAAAAAGAAATTTCAGGTTTTCACATGACAAAATTTTGCAAAATATATTTACTTTTGTTCCTTTGAACTTGGAATTGATCATTTTCAGATAAAGTCTTGAGATGAGGTGGACATTTTCCATAGTAATTACAAAAAATAAAATCCATGTTAGGACAACAGAATTCCTTCATTTTGCATAAAGTAAGGAAGACCTCTTTATAAGACTTTGAATTTTTGCCTTTTAATGTTTTAGAAGCTAGATAGTTTAGACTGCTTTATTATTCAATTTATCACTTCTTTAGAAATAATGTTGAAGGTCAGGGAAGAATTACTAAAATTGTTTTCTCCATGTATTTTAAGAGTTTTGCTGGGGTGCCTGGGTAGCTCAGTCTGTTAAGCATTAGACTTTGACTCATGTCATGATCTTGTGGTCCGTGAGTTCCAGCCCTGCATCAGGCTCTCTGCTGTCAGCACAGAGCCCACTTCAGATCCTCTGTCTCCCTCTCTCTCTGCCCTTCCCATGCTCGCTCGCTCTCTCTCAAAATAAATAAACATTTTGGGGTGCCTGGGTGGCTCAGTCACCCAGCTGATGTTTCAGTGTCCAACTTCGGCTCCAGTCACGATCTCATGGTTTGTGAGTTTGAGCCCCACTTGGGGCCCTACACTGACAGTGCAGAGCCTGCTTCGGATCCTCTGTCTCTGTCTCTCTCTGCCCCTTTCCAATATGCACGCGCGCTCTCTCTCTCCCAAAAATAAACATTGGAGAGAGAGAGAGACAGACACAGAGCACCAGCAGGGGACGGGTAGAGACAGAGGGAGACACAGAATCCGAAGCAGGCTCCAGGCTCCGAGCTGTCACCACAGAGCCCGACGCGGGGCTCGAACTCACGAGCCGTGAGATCGTGACCTGGGCCGAAGTCGGATGCTCAACCGACTGAGCCACCCGGGCGCCCCCATAATAAAATCTTTTTTTTTTTTTTAAAAAAAGCAAAAATATGGGGCACCTGGGTGGCTCAGTCGGTTGGGCGTCCGACTTCGGCCCAGGTCACGATCTCACGGCTCGTGAGTTCGAGCCCCGCGTCGGGCTCTGTGGTGACAGCTCGGAGCCTGGAGCCTGCTTCGGATTCTGTGTCTCCCCTTATCTTTGCTTCTTGAGAACCATGCCCATGCTCTGTCTCTGTTTTTCAATAATAAATAAACGTTAAAAAAATTTAAAAACAAAACCCCTTGTTAAAAAAATTATTTTTAATCTTTATTTACTTTTGAGAGAGAGACAGTGTGTGAGCAGGGGAGGAGAAGAGGGAGAGGGAGACACAGAATCCGAAGCAGGCTCCAGGCTCCGAGCTGGCAGCACAGAGCCCGATGCGGGGCTCAAACTCATGAACCGTGAGATCATGACCTGAGCCCAAGTCGGATGCTTA
Organism: Lynx canadensis; assembly: GCF_007474595.2. Taxonomy (NCBI): domain Eukaryota; kingdom Metazoa; phylum Chordata; class Mammalia; order Carnivora; family Felidae; genus Lynx; species Lynx canadensis. Next base: position 8,317,614 of record NC_044321.2, read on the forward strand.
ACCGACTGAGCCACCCAGGTGCCCCAGCAAAACTCCTTGTTTAAAATAAATGTTTATTGGGGTGCCTGGGTGGCTCAGTTGGTTGAGTGTTCAACTTCAGCTCAGGTCACGATCTTGCAGTTTGTTGGTTCAAGCCCTGTGTCCGGCTCTGTGCTGATAGCTTAGAGCCTGGACCCTGCTTTCGGATCCTGTCTCTGTCTCTCTTTCTCTCTCTCTCCCCCTTCCCCGCTCGTGCTCTCTCTCTCAGAAATAAATAAACCTTTAAAATTTTTAAAAAATAAATAAATAATAAAGATTTTATTTAAAAAAATTTTTTTTTCCAACGTTTTATTTATTTTTAAGACAGAGAGATACAGAGCATGAACGGGGGAGGGGCAGAGAGAGAGGGAGACACAGAATCGGAAGCAGGCTCCAGGCTCTGAGCCATCAGCCCAGAGCCTGACGCGGGGCTCGAACTCACGGACCGCGAGATCGTGACCTGGCTGAAGTCGGACGCTTAACCGACTGTGCCACCCAGGCGCCCCATAAAGATTTTATTTTTAAGCAATCTGTACACCCAACATGGGGCTCAAACATACAACCCCAAGATCAAGAGTCACATCCTCTACTGACTGCACCCTAAGAGTTTTGCTTTTGGAGTTATCTACCACACTGCGTCTGCCCTTGTTACATCAGCTGGCTTACCATCAAGTTTAGGCTAGCTGCTGCTGCTGCCACTTCAAATGAAATAATCCCTTCTGTTTCTTGATGTTTTCACTCTGACTGCGTCCTTCTCCTTCTTTGGAGATATATTCCTATCGTCCGTGTGCTTTGTCTGGTCTTTATATTCAAAAGGATTTGGACTGTCACTTCTATTGACTTTGCTTGACTTTTGCCTCGTGTGTTGCAAACTTCCAAGAATTATGGTTGACTTAATGACTCAAATTAGCAATTAAATGCAACAAGGATACTTCTTGGGACAGTGTAAAATTAAGAACACATTTGCCAGAGCACCTGACAGCTACAAGAATAGGCATATATTGTGGAAATAATAGTTTCTCAATTTATTGTTTTCTCTCCAAGAATGTGTTGCTGTAGTTCTGGGCTGTCTGTTTTATTCTGTGCAAACGTACTACATGTGGTTACTATTTCTCAGGTTGATCACCTTCTTGAGATTGAAGAACTTTCTGTTTGAGGATTTTCTATGGGATGTTGGTCTAAAGTTCAGCTTCTTCCAGAGTGTATCTGGACTGTGTGCTTGAACCACTCCATGCCTCAGGTGGTATTTGTAATCCTGATTCATCCCTTGCAAGCAGTATATTGATACCAGAGAATGTCTCCCGATAATCATCAATGTTCTGTTTGCTCAGACATACTTGGTTTTTCCAGGAAAGAGAGTCGGCAACTTAGAGCCAGTTGGTACCTGACTAGCTAATGGTGATGTGTTCTTTTCCCTCTGTGTGTCAGTTCCCTAAGGGCTCTGTGACAATCACACTTGAATGATATTTAAAAAAGACGAATTTTCTTGGAGAAAACGTTTCTGCCTTGAAAGCATCTCATGAGGTTCTTGAAACCTGATTATAAATGAACGCATGAAAGAGATAATTTTATGAAGCAGTTGGATTTTCTCTAAACCAAGTTAGGGATAGATGGTTTGTTCATTGCTTCAGGTATGGTGAGCTGAGTTTTAAGGGCTTTCTATTAAACTCAAATTCCTGGTTATCGGAAGGTAAGGTTATCTTGAAGGTAAGGATTGATTGATCTTCAGTTACTACTGATTATTCTTTTATTGAAAAGTTTACAAGGTTCTCTATTTACAGAAGAGTAGAATTAATTTGGAGATTTTCTTTTGAGTCTGATACTCTTGAATTCAACTGAAATACTTTCTCAAAGGATTTAATTTTAAAAACAATACAACAACAGTTACATCTTTGCTTTCAGACTCTTAAGCAAATTCAAGCCATTTAATGATTTTATTTCTTTGTATTAATTGTGGATTTGGTACAAAGCTGAACAAGAGCCAAAGGCCCAACAGAAGATGGAGACTGAGAGCTAAGATGTGTGATATAGAGATAAAAAGGACATAGATAGCTGAAGGGGTTTTAGTAGGATTGTTAAAAGATAAACTGAGGCATATTAACAATTTTAAGACTTTGAGCAAACATCAGTTGGAATTGGGAAGCACCAAACAAAGTGGTTAGGAGCCCTTCGCCAACAGGAGCTTGCAGGGCGGGGTGGGGGGGGGCGGGGGTACTTCTGTAGAGCAAAGGAGGAAGCAACGTAGCAAAGTAAGGAAATTATTGAATGGCTGTACCTCAAAGCCTAGTGGCTGTTTGTGCTTGGTTATCCTTAGTGTTTTGGTTTTATAGGCCTAGATTTTGGTTTCCTTCCATAGCCTGCCACATTATGACAGCCACCTCAGTCTGATGACCTCCTTGTTTCATTAATGTAACAATTTCTCCTTTTGGTCATCCTCTCAGAATGACAGATTGAACATGTCTTGGTATTGGTGGTACTCTTTTTTTTTTCGTTTTTAACATCTTTTTGAAGTAAACTCCACGCCCAACACGGGGCTCAAATCCACGAGCCCGAGAACAAGAGCCACATGCTCCACCAACTAGCCAGCCACGTGGTTCTCGGTATTAATGCTACTTTTTTTATATACAGTTTATTTATTTATCTTGAGAGAGGGGGTCAGGGGCAGAGGGAGAAAGAGAATCCCAAGCAGGCCCTGCGTTATCAGTGTGGAGCCCAACATGGGGCTCAAACTCACGAACTATGAGATCATGACCTGAGCCAAAATCAAGAGCCTGACAGTTACCTGACTGAGCCACCCAGGCACCCCAGTATTAGTACTATTCTTAACCACCATCAGAGTTAAGTTGTTCTTGTCTCACTGTGAAACTCCCTAGGTTATGATTTCAGATCCATGAAAGAAATGTTTTTGCTATTCATCTCATTAATCATCTTGTTTCTGGTTCTCTAAGCCCAGTGAAACCATCTGATGTACTGCTGATGGCTGTGAACATGCATTTAAGACCTTAGAGAGAAAATAGCATACTAGAGGACTAAAATGATGACTTATTATAAGGATAATACCAAGAGATTGAAGTATACTCCTTACTAGGGCCCCCATGAGCCAAATCAATTGGTATCAGATAAATCAAAGAAGGGACATCAACCTGCTTTAGCCAAGTGGCTGATGTGTTAATTTATCATATTTGCTGCAACACCAGAGGTGTTGATCCAGGTATTGTGGGAGGTATTTGCTGTGGCACAAGTTCCTCCTATTTCAGCCAAGAAGTAACCTAAAGCAGTTCCATTATCTGAAACCATCTTAGCAAGAAAGTCCATCTGCTTCTGGGGAGGAACCTCCCTAGTCAACTTTAATTTTAGGTCTGCAGCCGGTGTGTGGTTCCAAGAGTCTGGGGGAGCCCTTTTTAATGGGGGAGATGTGGACCCAGGGTTCCAGTCCCTGAAGTTTGGCTGTGGTGTCGGCAGTGAGAAGGACCTGGGATGGTTTCTTCCAGGGAGCTTCCAGGGCAGTCTTTGTGCTTAGTGATTCCAAGTCAGAAGGGTGGGAGAAAATGGGAAATGTCAGTCTGGAGAGTTGTAGCCAGACATTTGAGGAAACTAGGAGAGTTCAGGGCCCGGTTCAGGTTACAGACAGACCCAGTGGTTTCCTTGCACCCTTATTATTCCTAAGTAGTTGTCATTACTAATTATGTTGATTAGAATTCTTACCCCGTAGGATCCTTTATTCCTTGTGAAAACTAAGAAGTCAGCGATGTGACTGTCTGTTACACTAGCATTCTATGGATTCGGGAAATTTATAAATACATTTCACAATTTCTAGAAGTACCTTCTTTCTCATAGTAAAATTTTCAGTGTGGCACAAAAGATATTTACTAATAGATCCCAATATATTTAGTTCCTCTGTAAAAGAAAGGCAAAAGTGGATAAACCCATGTTCAGTATTTGCTGTTTTAGTATTTTATCATTTGGAATGACTAAGATAGTCAGTGAATAACCCTCATTTAGCTTATCTCAGTATAACCTTCAGGTTTCGAGTTACTAAAAAGATTTTGAAAACTATCTTTTTTGACCCCTCAAAATGTATTAATCATTGATAATCATAATATTAACAAAATCTACAGTGTTTTTTTTTTAAGTTTATTTATTTATTTTTGAAAGAGAGAGAGAGAGCACAGATGGGGTATGGGCAGAGAGAAAGAGAAGGAGAAAGAATTCCAAGCAGGCTCCACTCGGTCAGTGTAGAGCCCGACGTGGGGCTCAAACCCACACACTGTGAGATCATGACCTGAGCTGAGATCCAGAACTGTACGCTCAACTGACTAAGCCACCCAGGTGCCTCAAATCTATAGTGTTTTTTATGTTCCAAGCACTTTATATTTAATTTTCATATTGAGTCTATGAAATATGTACTATTAGGGGTGCCTGTCTGGCTCAGTGGGTAGAGCATGTGACTCTTGGTCTCAGGGTCATGAGTTTGAGCCCCACGTTGGGTGTAAATAAATAAAAAAGAAATGTGTACCAATATATCTACACACAAATACATACGTGTATACACACACACACACACACACACATAACCCACAGAGAAACATACATATATAATTGCCAAGAATACCTATATGGTAAAACCTTAGCTTTCAAGCATAATTTGTTTTGGAAACATGCTTGTAATCCAAAACACTTGTATATCAAAGTGAATTTCAAGAACCATTGGCCCAGTTGTGATCATGTGACATTCAGTGTCACATACTACTCGTATTGCAAGATATCGCTCATTTATTAAGTTAAAATTTATTAGAAATGTTTTCTTGTCTTGCAGAACACTCACAGAACAAGTTACAATCCAAGGTTTTACTGTATTATTGATAATTATATACATAATTTTACATTTGTTTTGTATCTTAAAAATAATTTTTTTCCACCACTAAAGTAATAGAACAGATGAGTTTTGGCAAATAAAAATATATGCATAAAACACGTAACAAAATTGTACCACAATTCATACTATAAAAATGGCTTGAGTTCTTCATTTCATTGTTTTCTTAATATACTATATAGATTTGTTTGCATTATCTTTTTATTTTTATTTATATTTATTTATTTTTATTTTTATTTTTTTAAGTGTTTATTTTTATTTATTTATTTTTTCAACGTTTTTATTTATTTTTGGGACAGAGAGAGACAGAGCATGAACGGGGGAGGGGCAGAGAGAGAGGGAGACACAGAATCGGAAACAGGCTCCAGGCTCTGAGCCATCAGCCCAGAGCCTGACGCGGGGCTCGAACTCATGGACCGCGAGATCGTGACCTGGCTGAAGTCGGACGCTCAACCGACTGCGCCACCCAGGCGCCCCTAAGTGTTTATTTTTGAGAGAGAGATTGAGAGAGAGGGAGAGAGGGAGAGAGAGAGAATGAGTGGGGGAGGGGCAGAGAAAAAGGGAGACACAGAATCCGAAGCAGGCTCCAGGCCCTGAGCTGACAGCACAGAGCCCAATGCAGGGCTCGAACTCATGAGCCGCGAGATCATGACCTGAGCCAGAGTCAGCCGCCAAACTGACTGAGCCACCCAGGCACCCCATCTTTCTATTTTTATTTTTAATTGTACTGTTGGCAGGTAATATTAGTTTCAGGAGTACAACAGTGATTCAACAATAGTAACATTATGAAGTGCTCACCACAAGTGTAGTTACAATCTGTTGCCATACAAAATTATCACAATATTACTGGCTATATTTCCTATGCCATACTTTTCATCCCTGTGTCTTACTTTATAATTGGAAGTTTATACCTTTTAATCTCCTTCACCTGTTTTGCATATCCTCCCACCCCTTGGATTTGGGAAGCTGTTTTTTGGTAGATATATCATTAGGCATAATTATTATTGAAAAGTGCATTTATAAACCTTTATCTTCCTTACATATATTTAATTTACTTATTCTTAATTATGTTTAAATTACTTATGAAAATTTTATAAGGCATTAAACAGCTAAACATCATTCTTGCTGACATATTCTGTAACAGAACTAATATGAGCTTATTCACTTTTAGTAAACCTAGGTAGAACAAAAGTATTATATTTAACGCTGATGACTCTAAAGGCGTGCTTATTTTAATTAAACTAACACACTTAAACTAGTTTCTATTTACCAAAGATTATCCTAGATCACTTTGTACTTGAAAACCATTTGAGGGGCGCCTGGGTGGCGCAGTCGGTTAAGCGTCCGACTTCAGCCAGGTCACGATCTCGCGGTCCGGGAGTTCGAGCCCCGCGTCGGGCTCTGGGCTGATGGCTCAGAGCCTGGAGCCTGTTTCCGATTCTGTGTCTCCCTCTCTCTCTGCCCCTCCCCCGTTCATGCTCTGTCTCTCTCTGTCCCAAAAATAAATAAATGTTGAAAAAAAAAATTAAAAAAAAAAAAAAACCATTTGAGTTAGTTCCTATATTTCTGAGAGTATAATGATTTATGTAAATACCTTTTTGACTTTAAGCCTATTAAATAAAGCCCTTTACAAATTAATTTTGGCAATATCATCTGGAGGTAGAAAAATATCATATATCTGTAACACACATACATAGACATACACAGAAATCTTATAGCTTTCATTTTTAAAAATTTTAGCCATGAGACCAACAGACACATACAAAGATGCTCAACCTCACCAATCATTAGAGAAATTTGCAAATCAAAACCATAATGAGATATCACCTAACACCAGTCAGAATGGCTAATCCCAAAAAGACAAGAAATAACAAACACTGGCAAGGATGTGGAGAAAAGGGAACCCTCATCCTCTGTTGGTGGGAATGTAAATTGGCACAGCTACTCTGGAAAACAGTATGGAGTTTCCATAAAAAACTAAAAATAAGACCTACCATATGGTCCAATAATTTCACTTCTGGGTATTTACCCAACGAAAATGAAAACACTAATTTGAAGAGATACATACACCTCTATGTTTATTGCAGCATTATTTATAATAGCCAAGATATGGAAGCAACCCAAGTATCCATTAAAACATGAATAGGGCGCCTGGCTGGCTCAGTGCATAGAGCATGTGACTCTTGATCTTGGGGTTGTAAGTTTGAGCCCCACATTGGGTGTAGATATTACTTTTAAAGTCTTTAAAAAAAATGAATAAAGAAGAAATGGTGTATATACACAATGGAATATTACTCAGCCACAAAAAAAGAGTAAAATACTGCCATTTATGGGGCACCAGGTTGGCTCAGTCGGTTGGGTGTCTGACTTCAGGCCAGGTCATGATCCCGTGCTTTGTGGGTTCAAGCCCCGCATCAGACTCTGTGCTGACAACTCGGAGCCTGGAGCCTGCTTCGGATTCTGTGTGTCCCTCTCTCTCTGCCCCTCCCCTGCTTGCACTCTGTCTCTCTGTCTCCCAAAAATAAGTAAACATTAAAAAAAAAAATACTATCATTTGTGACAATATGGATGGACCTAGAGGGTATTGTGCTAAGGGAAATGTAAGAGAAAGACAAATACCATATGAAATCACTTATATGTGGAATCTAAAAAACAAAACAAAGAAACAATAACAAAACAAAAATAGAAACAGATTCACAAATATAGAGAACAAACTGGTGGTTGGCAGGAGGCAGGGAAGGAAATAGACGAAATAGGTACAGGAGATTAGGGGCTTCCAAGTTATAAAGCTTCCAGTTATAAAATAAATTAGTCATGAGGATAGAAATTATGGGTACAGAATTTAGTCAATGTAATAACTTTGTATACTGACAGATGGTAACTGCACTTATTGTGGTGAGCATTTCATAATGTTCATAATTGTCATATCACTATGTTGTATACCTGAAATATTATATATCAGCTATACTTAAATTAAAAATACATGGGGTACCTGGGTGGCTCAGTTGGTTGAGCATCTGACTTCAGCTCAGGTCATGATCTCACAGCTTGTGAATTAGAGCCCTGCGTTGGGCTCTGTGCTGACAGCCAGAGCTTGGAACCTGCTTCAGATTCTGTGTCTCCCTCTCTCTCTGCCTCTCCCCCACTTACACTGTGTCTCTTTCTCTCTTGAAAATAAATAAACATTAAAAATTTGTTTTTAAATACAGATAAATTTTGGGGCACCTGGCTGGCTCAGTTGGCAGAGTGTGTGACTCTTGATCTCGGGGTTGTAAATTCAAGCTCCACGCTGGGTGTAGAAATTACTTAAAAAAACAAATCTTTAAAAAAATACAGAAAAATTTGAAACAATAAAAATAATAAAAGATGAAAAGAGGTGCTATAAAAATGTAAGATAACATTTTAGCAATTAGGTATGATAACGCAGAACTTTATAAAAGAATGGTTGTATATAAATTGTGTTTCTGGCAGATAGAATAAGTTTGCTCAGGTGGCTAAAGCTTTTACTAATATTTGTGAAAAAGACTTTTAAGATTTTTCATTTACCTAATTTTCAAATAGCTTCTTTTTTTTTTTTTTCAAATTTTTATTTAAATTCTAGTTAGTTAACCTACAGTGCAGTATTGGTTTCAGGATTAGAATTTAGTGATTCATCACTTACAGACAACACCCAATGCTCATCATAACAAGTGTCCTCCTTAATACCCATTACCCATCTAGCCTATCCCCCACCCACCTCCCTCCATCAACCCTCAGTTTGTTCTCTATCTGTATTATTATTATTGTTATTAATGTTTATTTTTGAGAGACAGAGTCCGAGTGGGAGAGGAGCAGAGACAGAGGGAGACACAGAATCCGAAGCAGGCTCCAGGCTCTGAGCTGTCAGCACAGAGCCCAACAGAGGGCTTGAACCCACAAACCACGAGATCATGACCTGAGCTGAAGTGGGACACTTAACCGACTGAGCCACCCAGGTGCCCCTGTTCTCTATCATTAAGAGTCTCTTATGATTTGTTTCCCTCTCTCTCCCACCTCCCATGTTCATCTGTTACTTAAATTCCGCATATGAGTGAAATCACATGGTATTTGTCTTTCTCTGACTTATTTCACTTAACATAATACACTCTAGCTCCATCCATGTTGTTACAAATGGCAAGATTTCATTCTTTTTGATGGCTGAGTAATATTCAATTGTGTGTGTGTGCGTGCGCACGCGCGCACCACATCTTTTTTTTTAATGTTTATTTATTTTGAGAGAGAGAGCACATGAGCTGGGGAGGGGGGCAGAGGGAGAGAAAGAGAAAATCCCAAGCAGGCTCCACATTCAAGGCAGAGCCCGACAGGGGGCGCCATGTCACAACTGTGAGATCACGACTCAAGTCAGTATCAAGAGTTGGATGCTTAACCAAGTGAGCCAACTAGGCTCACTGCTATTATACCACATCTTCTTTATCCATTCATCACTTGATAGACATCAAATAGCTTCTTCTTTTTTTCTTTAATTAGAATTATCTTCCTGAAGTTTGCATTTTAAGATGGCTCTGAGTTCCGGGGCACCTGGGTAGCTCAGTGGGTTGAGTGTCTGACTTAAGTTCAGGTCATGATCTCGCAGTTCATGGGTTTGAGCCCTGGGTTGGGTGGGCTCTGTGCTGACGGCTCAGAGCCTGGAGCCTGCTTCAGATTCTGTGTCTCCCTCTCTCTCTGCCCCTCCTCCACTCATGCTCTCTCTCGCTCTGTCTCTCAGTAAATAAATAAACGTTAAAAAAGATGGCTCTGAGTTCCTAGAGAAAACCAGGTGGAACATCTACATCTCAAAGGCACATAGAAAGGATGTAAGTTTCTCCAAGAAGGGCTTTTGCTGTCTGAATCCAAATCTTTTACAATATCTGCAAGCCTTTGAGATGGATAGAGGGGGATTGGTAGAGAGGATAGGTGGGCTTTGTATTGTTTCTAGAGCTGCATGTCTGTTCTTAGAAAGACTGATACTGTAAGATGAGTACATTTGTTTTTAATTCTTTAAAGAATAAGGTTGCAATCTGAATGTGTAGCCCCTGACCCAGCCATCAAAGTACCGGAGCCTCCATTTGCTTCTTTGTATCAGGGAGAAGATCTGCAACAAATCAAACGATTTGTATGTTCTAGATTTACAGCTGGGTTTCTTTACAACATTTTAGTAAATCCTTCCACAGTGCCTTTACAATGCTTTTCTTTCTTCTGGGTAAATAGTTTCGTTTTAGCTTAGGGGAGAAGGCCTAAAAAAAGTTCTTATCAGGCTCTGAATATCAGCTTCCAATTTGGCTAATTTATGACCACAGAGCTACTTAAAAAAATCCTTTTGAGTATCTTGTCAGGTTTCAGCTGGAGCAAACAATAAATATTTCTGGCAGTATTGAACCACCCCATGGAGCTAAGAGGGGTTCTCAAAGAGGTGCAGATGATACTAGTTACCCAAATCCAGAGCTACTGTGAAAAATACCCAATAGAAAGAAAGACCTGGACAGTCCCCCTGAGAGCCGCAATTGCTGGGGTATTGTAACAGTTGGTAGGACCCTAGCTGCAAATGGAATGCCATCCGCATTTCTGCCCAGCCTTATCTGGCCACAAATAGGGTGTAACACAGATTTATGTTCAGCCATCTTTTGGGGGCCCCTAATCTGACAGTTGCCTAGCTAAGTTCTCAGGGTACAAAATGAGACAAACAAGAAGGCAATAGTTATCCTTGTTTGAGAAAGGATGGATAACCCATGTTTTTTTCTGCTGATCCAAATTTGGAAAGGAAGGGAAAATGTGAAATTTACCTTCTTATCTTGACCAGGCACCACAGACAGTCATCTGGGAGGGCTGACTTTGGTAAGAATTCTTACCTTTTGCTGACTTCTACCAGTTTTCCCAGAATGCCTTCTTCATGGCTGCATTGCGAGTGAGGTGTCCCAGCTGGTCTTATCCTGGCCAGCAGAAATTATAGAGGAAGAAGAATAATTTTCCCTCTACTCTTTATAGTGAGTGTCTGGCTGAGACCCTTGTTATCAGGGCAACTTGTGAATTGATAAGATTACCTAAAATGGGTAAAAGTTTCCCACTGAAGCCAGTATAATTGAAGATTATCTTTGGTAAGGTTAAGCTACTTGTTCAGTCTTAAAAGAAAGTTTTATTCACCTGAGGCCTCACGTGGGCACCGGTTCATTTAAGTCAGACCTAGTGTGACTCCAGACCCAGTCCAGTTTTTCAGTCCGACCCAGTCCATTTCCAGCAGTTTTGAACCCAGTCCGGAAGTAGAAATGTTGAAATAAAGTGGGAAAGCTCATAACGCGAAAGCTGTGGAACCTGGATCCAGGATCCGAGTAGGACTTGCTCACCGTCTCCACAGGCAGCAGGAAAGCAGCATGCTCCAGGGGCTCAGGTTTGCTTTCCGTGTTTGGTTTCTCATTGCTCTGGAACTGGTAAAAGATAAACTGAGGCATATTAAAACACCGTAGAGTTTATTTGAGCAAAAATCAATTTGAATCGCGCTGCACCAAACTAGAAGTGGTTAGAAGCACTCTTTTCACAGGAGCTCGGGGAGAGATTTTTTGTGAAGAAAAGATGGAAGCAAAGTACGGAAATTATTGATGGGCTGTCACTCTAAGCCTAGGTGGCTGTTTGTGATGGGTTATCCTTAGCGTTTTGATTTTATAACTGTGAGGCATTTAGAGACTTAGATTTTGGTTTGCTTTTGTAGGCCACGGCATTAGAGCCTCCTCAGTTTAACAGCCTCCTTGTTTAATAAGATTTTATGTTTCAGTCTCACAAAATATTCATTTATTGGGTCAGTTTCCTGTGTCAGCTAATTATAGTGTGTGGATTCTCTATGAGTAGAGCAGTGATGATGTCCTTTCCCAGGTAGTTGGGTTTTTTTTTGCCTTGAGTTTTAGAATCACTATTACCTTGGGTTTGATAGTTCCTGTTATCCTATAATTTTTTTTTTTTTTTAAAGTCAACACAAGGGATGGGCTAAATGGGTGATGGGTACTAAGGAGGGCACTTGTTGTGATGAGCACTGGGTATCGTATATAAGTGAGGAATCACTAAATTCTACTCCTGAAACCAATACTACACTATATGTTAACTAACTTGGATTTAAATAAAATTAAAAATAAACAAATGAATAATCAATACAAACATGAAAATAAGAAATAAAAATGGTCTTTTAGCCTTATTTTTAGGCCTGGATCAATAGATATGCACCAGGCCAGAATTTGTCTGTCGTTAATTCATTTGCTTTTTTCAGTTTATCTTTTGCACAATAGTATGGGAAGACACACTTGAAATGTGGACATTCCTCCTTGGGATTTGCTATGGAGATAAAACTTGTAAGAACTAAAGCAAGTAGAAAGTGCTTAATACTCTAAGTACAAGAGTATATGAAGTTCCATGGATGTTCTAAGGAGGGAAAGAACGTTTCCACTAGGGTAGCAGTTAAGTAGATGGGGTGGAGGCAGGAGTTTTGAAGATGGTCTTAACGTTGGGTTGGCATTTCAGAATGACCTTACAGAGTAGGTAAGATCTTAAAAAGAGGTTTTGAGGTGGGAAAAGTATTACAGGGAGGAAATAGTATGAAGGAAAGCATTTTGGTCACCAGTGGGACTGATATGAAGACCAAGGGGTTACTTAGACTAATGTGAAAGTGCCAACAAAGCAAGTGCCAGAAACTAAGGTTACACATGAGTTACGCGGAGATCAGGGAAACTTTGGGTGCCAAACTCAAGATTTCTTGCACAGGTATAAACTTTTGAATTTCTACGTAGCAGTGGTATACGGGCCCTGAGAATGCACCTCATAGGCCTCCTGCACGGGGGCCGGGGCGGGGGGGACAATTGTCCCAGGACCCCAGCCTCTGCCCTCTGGAATCCATTGTAGCTCTTGCCTCCCATGGGCTGCTCCCCAGCAATGACTGAGTGGGGACACTGAAGCATGCTATTTCAGGAGACAAACTCTTTTGTTGGTTGACCTTGGATTAAGAACTCCCAGACAGCTTTGCTGAAGCTTCCTTAGACAGTAAAGGTGGGTCTGTCAGCTCTCTTAACCTTGCCTGACCCCATCTGTTATTTCCCTTTGCGTGGCATTTCTATTAACAAAATGCTCATATATTTAATCTTGGCTTGATTCCTGCTCCTTAGATAAAGGACCAGGACTAAATCAAGGTGTTTAAGGGTAGCAACCTGGTTGGAGGTGTAGGACTTGGGAAATTGTCTCGAAGATGTGTTTGTATGGCAAGCACACTGCTTTTATTTAGATCACGTAGATATTTGAAGACCCTTTGATGGAACTGGTGGCAATTATAGAGGTCTGTTAGCACCCCCCCTAGGTTACCCTGGGTGTTGGCAGTGGGAGTCACTGAATAGTTTTGACTTATTGGGGCACCGTGGTGGGTCAATCAGTTGAGCAACCGACTCTTGGTTTCAGCTCAGGTCATGATCTCAACGGTTCGTGGGATTGAGCCCTGCATCAGGCTCTGTGCTTACAGTGCAGAGCCTGCTTGGAATTTGCTCTCTCCCCCTCTCTCTCTGCCCTTCCTCAACTCATGCTTTCTCTCTCTCTCTCTCTCTCTCTCTCAGAATGAATAAATAAACATTAAAAAAAACATTTTGACTTACAGGAGTGGTGACACAGATTATTTCATAGTTCAGTCATTAACTACTATTACATAATAACACTAATTCTTGCCTCTAGTTCAGCGTTTCTGACTTAGAAAAAAAACTAACGTGTTAAGTGTTTGACAAAGACAGCTTAGAAATTATTTTCTCCATTATTTTTTCTCCTCGGTATCCTTTTAATACATTTTGTCAGGAATTATGGCATGGCTGTGCAATTTCTTAATTTGTATGTTCTTTCTTTGTATAATTCATGAAAGAACTCTCGTGGTGGCCAAAAATTACTTTGACTCCATTTAGTATTAATAAAGACATGTGTTAAAGCATGCGCTCTGTTTGCCTGTTACTCAGCTTTGGGTTATGCTTGGTCTGGCATTGAAATAATTCTATGTTAAGGACCTCGCCGTTGGTTGCCTTGGATATCATGGTACTGTCACAACTTTAGGCTGTGACTTTGCTGCAGGTGCTAACAGGAGGAGACAATAGGCTGCCAAGCAGAGGCAGGGAGGGAAAACTGGATTCCCACACATACCGCGGCCTTGGCATGTTGCACACATTGCATGAGTCTGTGAAAATAACTTCTACTGGGAATATGTGCCATAAATAAACAAAGACTGCTCAGAAAGTTAACAAGAATGAAGGAATGAGGGAGGAAGAAGAGAGGAGTCTGGGAGAGGACTGACGGCCCTTGAAGGCCATTGCAGTGGCAGCGCTAAATGGGTGGTCAGACACAGCCGAAGGCCGAGGACGGAGGAAGCCATCTGCGGGACACTAGACCCCACAAGAATAAGCCAAGACCATGAACAGGGTAAGTAGAAGTGAGGGGAAAATGGCCAATTGTTTTTGAGTCGTGTGCACAACTGGAGAATTGGGAGCTTTTGGCCAAAGCAGCCAGGCCTATTGTCTTTATATGCAAAACCATCCTGTCATTCTTTTGTTGCTCTGGGAACTTTATAGAGAATCAGTGCCTCATTTATCCATGGAGACTTCCATTCATCTGCTAATCCCCTAAGAACAAAGCTGCATTCCAGACTTGAAGAGTTTAATGGACATTTTCCATTGACCTTCTCACTCTGATTTTGTTGGCATTCTTAAGTTCTGTTTATAGTAAAATGTGTTTCCTTGGGTAGTAAAATGGACTTTTTCCCTAGTAAATGTCTGTGCCTGTGTAGAAAAATGTGGAAGAAACTTTATTATTCATTGTTACGAGTAGTTTCATAACGTTAATCATTATTTAAATTTAGTAGAGATAGGAAAAGTCAAAAGAACATCTGTTTGTGACATTTTCAGGAGATGAGTTCTTGCCATGAGTAAAAGGGAGTGGATTATACTGTTCTTTAAAAATGTGTAACACATTTTGTATGAAGAAGATAATCAAAACCAGATATCATTTATCTCATAGGTGGATGGAAAAGAGACCAAGAAAAAAAAATAAGTGGCTTGGTGACCTAACTTTACCCAGAGAATGGAAAATAAAATGCAAGACTCCAAACCCTGCCCTTCTATTTCATCTTCATTTTGGAAAAATACAGGTGAGTATAGTCATTCTGAAAATTGATCTAGGGGCTGTGAAAACAAAGTCGCCAAGACAGCAGTGCAGATGTGAGTCAAAGAAGTTTTTGGTTTCCTTGCAAATATAATTAGAATGGTATTGTTTTCTTATTCATGAATGTGGAAATGTGCGACTTGATTATTTTTTATTTATTCATTTATTTATTTTTAGTTTTTTGAAATTCAAGTTAACATATAGTGTAGTGTTGGTTTCAGGAAGAGAATTGAGTGATTCATCACTTATGTACAACACCCAGTGCTCCTCCCAACAAGCACCCTCCTTAATGCCCTTCACCTGTCTAGCCGAACCCCTTACCCACCTCTCCTCCAGCAGCCCTCAGTTTGTTCTCCGTATTTAAGAGTCTCTTATGGTTTGCCTCCCTCTCTGTTTTTATCTTATTTTTCCTTCCCTTCCCCTATGGTCATCTGCAGTGTTTCTTAAATTCCACATATGAGTGAAATCATAGGACATCTGTCTTTCGGTGACTGACTTATTTTGCTTGGGATAATACACTCGTTCCATCCACTTTGTTGCAAGTGGCAAGATTTCATTCTTTTTGATTGCCGAGTAATATTCCATTGTGTGTGTGTGGGAGGGGATGGATATATGTATATACCACATCTTCTTTATCCGTTCATCAGCGACTTGATTACAAAGCACATCTATGTGCTTTGTAGTTGTACAGGACATATGAAGGTGTGCTAACACAGAACTCGGTCTGCATAGAAAAGGCGACTGTGACAACAGTAATGGTGACAGTCACAGCCTAGGGCGTACTCATTCTATGCTGAACATTGTACTAAGGTGTGCTCCATAGGTTTTCCAATCAATCCTTATAATAAGATGAATTATTTTCAGCATTTTATGAATATGGAAACTGAGGCATAGAGAGGTTAAGACACCGGCTGAGCTTCATGTATCTGGTATAACGAGTCCAGGTTTGTTATCTCTCTCCAAGGAAAATTCTCTTAACCAGGGCAGATTGTATAACTGGTATACTGAGTGATGACTGGAAAGCACCAGCTTCTTTCACACATTTGATTCTTCTGAAAGGATATCCAGATTGTAGAGGAAGCTGAATCAGAATGCGCTGATTCGTACAAGGCTTTGGCAGAGGAATGACTACTATGCGGCCTGGTCTTACGAGATCTTAGGTCCATCAACTACTTGCTTTTGGAAGAAGGACTTCACCAGGAAGGTTCAGTTTCTAAGCAAGTAGTTGGAGTAATGAAGGACTGCAAACATTGAATTTAGGCAATAGCAGGAGAAACAGGGTGAAAAGCGTAGTTCTCAGTTCATGGGTCCCGGAAATCCAGACAGCATCAAGTTTAGTAAAGTTTTGTAAAGTAATGGACTGAATGTTGTCTCACGGTTTTTTAAAAGTTTTAATTCCAATATACTTAACATACAGTGTTACATTAGTTCCAGGTGTGCAATATAGTGATTCGGCGATTCTGTGCATCGACCCAGTGTTCATCACAAGTGGACTCCTTAATCTGCATCGCCTGTTCCCCCATAGCACCTCCCCACCTTCTGCCCCTCTGGTGACCATCGGTGTGTTTTCTGTAGTTAAGAGGCTGTTTCTTGGTTTGTCTCTCTCTCTTTTTTTTCCTTTGTTCTGTTTCTTAAATTCCACATATGAGTAAAATCAGATGTTATTTGTCTTTCTCTGACTTATTTTGCTTAGTGTAACACTCTTTAGTTCTATTCATGTCTCATGTCATTGTAGACAGCAAGATTTCATTCCTTTTTTATGGCTGAGTAATATTCCCCCGCCACATCTTTATCCATTCATCTATCGATGGACACTTAGCCTGCTTCCTCATGGTTTTTATTTTTACTGAAAAAATATGCTAGTGGTGTGTTTTTAAAGTCTGGATATTTAATTTTAAAAGATTTCACAAATTTTGATGACTTTGTGCCACCATTAGCCAATTTCTCAGGTAGAAATATACTTTTGTGGTGCGATTGATGGTTAACAGTAATGGATGTTAATTAATTCCTATGTAGGGAGTCTTTTTAATTTTGATGTCCTGTAGCTGAATTCTCCTCAGATCTGATTGCATGAGTATTTTTCAAATACTGCATATCACAACCTATCATGGGTTATAATAGTAATAGTAACTAATACCAGTTTTTAATAAAATAGAAGGGAAAATGTTAGAGTACGTAATTAAGAGGTATTGTTTTGAGAAACTCTTATCTCGTGTATATACCTATATCTCTATATTTGTAAATACTTACGTGTCCATAGATACATATCTAAATACTGAATCAGGATGTGAAATGTGGCAGTCACACTTTTGAAAATATTGAATTAGATCATTATTTTTTACTCAGGACTTGTCATTGTTAAAGAGCTTATGCTAGGTGACAGAGAAAAGTAAACTATTTTCTCTTGTTTTTAAAAAAAAAAATTAACATTTATTTATCTTGAGAGAGACAGAGAGAGACAGAGTGCGAGTGGGAGAGGGGCAGAGAGAGAGGGAGACACAGAATCTGAAACAGGCTCGAGCCAGTTTCAGCGCAGAGCCCGATGCAGGGCTCGAACTCAGGAACCATGAAATCCTGACCAGAGCCGAAGTCGGACACTTAACCGACTGAGCCACCCAGGTGCCCCTATTTTCTTTCGTTTTTTTAATGTTTATTTATTTTTGAGAGAGAGACAGAGTGGGGGAGGGGCAAGCAGAGAGGGGGTCAGAGGATTGGAAGCTGGCTCTGCACTGACAGCAGAGAGCCCAATGTGGGGCTCAAACTCACAAACTGTGAAATCACAACCTGAGCTGAAGTTGGATGCTTAGCCGACTGAGCCACCCAGGCACCCCAAACTCTATTTTCTTACTTTTCAATTATGCTTGTGTAATTTGCATTAGTGTCAGTCCTTGACAAGTAGAGAATATAATCTGTAAATTCACTTAGGTCCACGTTAGGACCTTAGGTCCGCTTAAGGTCCACATCAACTGCAACAGAACAAAAGTATTCCGGGTGCCTGACAGACCCCTTGATAACTCATTTCCCTCGGGAGAGTTCCAGCAACGTACCAGGTTCATGGCCTTTAGACATCCCCACTGAGAGAGAGTGCCACTGACAATCTTTATATGACCTGTTAGCAAAGCTTAATTTCTTTCCTATTATTTTAGACCAAAAAAATGCATTTAAATAAAAGTGCTGATATTTTTATCCTGCACCCCAGTGGATTGTGTTGGGCCACACCCTGTGGAGCACAGTCTCTGCTTTGTAGGCACATTGTCCACTGGCAGCCACCCCTGCCTTCTGTTCTGACCTCATCTCACACAACTGTCCCTGCTCTGGCCTAATCACACTGAACACACCAAACAGATTCCTGTCTCAGGGCATTTGAACCAATGGTTCTCTTTACCTGACATGATCCCTATGAGTCTAGCTCTTTGTCATGATGCAAGATTTGGTTCAAAGGATACCTTCTTGAAGAGGCCTTCCTGATTACTGTATTTCACAGAGCCCCCTCCTCTTTCCATAGCCCCCAGTTACTCTCTATTCTCTTTCTGTTCTATTGCTCTCTTTGATTTATTTATTTTCACAGAACTTACCACTATCTGTTTAATCCCCCTCATACATTCTAAGCCCCTCTAGAATGGGATCTTGTCTCTACAGTCCACCCCCCATATCCCCAGGATGTTTTGGGGGCTGGTAAATATTTATGGAGAGATTCAACATTTCTCCTGTCCCTCTGCCTCACTTGAACCTGTGCCTTTGGATCTAGTTTTTTCATTTGTGTCTGAAAACAGTTCCTCCCCATGACATCAGTTGGCAGAGACACTGTATTAGGAAGGATGGGGTGGTTGATTGTAGGGTAAGCTGGATGCTGTGAGAACTCCCTGGAAGTAATACTTGTGACCTAAGGATTGGGTAGGGATGCTTGTCCTGGAAATCCTGATGACTTATTTCTGGTAATGAAGTGATTAGTCCACTTATGTGTCTGAGAACAGAGACCTTCACAACTGCAGGTGAATTATGCTCTTAGCTCTAAAGGAGATCAAATTTTTGTGTTCCATAGATAATTTCCACGATCAGAAACTTGATCTCCAACTGGAGATGTTTTCTTGAGACACAATTAATAGAGTCTGCTAAATTTTATCCCTGAAGACAAAATATTACACTCTGAATTTGGAGTTAACCAACTGTACCTAAATTCCCTACTATCCTGCCTTATGTCTGGTACTCAGTAGACCCTTAATAGGTATCAGTTAGATGAATAAATAAATAAACATAGTCATGGGGGTTGGGTCTGATCTGGCTCTGACATTATTCAGCTGTGCTACCTAGATCAGGGTCTGACAAACTGTGGTTCATAGGCCAAGTCCAGGCCACCACAGTTTTTATAAATAAAGTTTTATTGGAACACAGTCATGCTCATTTTTTTAAGTATTGCCTTTCACACTATAGTGGCAGAGTTGAGTAGGTGTGACAGAGATGAGATAGCCCACAAAGCTTAAAATATTTACCCTCTGGACATTTACAGGAAAAGTTTGCTGACCCCTGGGCTGGGGAATGCCACTTAACTTCTCCAGGCACTGATTTTGTCATTCATAAAATGAGTTGAATGGACTCAGTGATGTCCAAGGTCCTTCTCAAAGCTTACATCCACATTTTCTAGATTGTAAGATACTATGTTCCTAAAGAAACTCAAAGTGAATGGACTTAAGGTTACCCTCACTGTCTTCTTAGAAAACATGATTTCATGAAGCTGTGTTTTCATTAAATGGAGATATAGGTTTTGCCACATTTATCTGAAAGACATACGGAATGTTGCAGGTTGAGTTCATTTCTCTGGTTTGGTGTTTAAGTGTTTGGAGGAGTAGATGTATTATGCTGCTTAGTACCTTCCCACCGCTTTTGCCAAGGGCTCTGCTGAAGTAAAAGTCAAGAGTTTGTAAAGAAACTGATAAGTGGGTTTGCTTACAATCTATAATGCTTTAAGTGGGGGTCTGGTATATTGAGCTAAGAAGTAAAAAATAACGTTAAATATAACATTAAAATCTCAGCTTGGCTTACTGTGAGGTCTTTCATGGTCCAGATAAGAAAATTATTCACTGCTACATGTTGAAGGAGAACAATTCTGGTCTGGGAAGAAACAAAAATTGTCTTTGTTAAGTTAGAATCAATTACTCTATCTTGATTGGTTTTCTTGTTTGGGCTTAAATTATAAGTGCTTAAGTACATAAAAGCCTCGTGGATCCCTTTGAAAGATCATCAGCCCTGCAAAGATTTTGTTCAGGTCACGAAACTTGTAATGGGTATTTCTCCTCATACTTGCCTTCCACTTGCCTTCCTCCAATTACTGTTGACTGCACGCTTCATCACAGATCACAGAAAATGAGCATCACCATCAGATCACGTAGTCAGGACTTTCTAACAGACTGAACAACAACAAAAATAGAATACATTGAACTTTTATGAGAGGATAAGCAATGAATTGCAATTCTGGGACTCTGTCCCTCCCTCTTTCAACATTTCCTGACCATGTACTATGTGGCAGTTCTATACCAGGAGCTGGAATATCTCAGGTATATGTTATCTTTCACAGATTGCACATCTATAGCAATTTAGAGATTTCACACCATGATCCCACTTGGTTCTCACACAAGACTTTGGGAGGGAATCAGAACAAGGATTCCATCTACCCCTAAGGTTTATGTGGGACCCCTCTGTGGGAATACTGGAGTGAGGGAGTGGAGATGGGAGCTCAGCCTGACTGCCTGGAGAAACTCCGGCCTCCTCCATGTGAGGATTTTGTTTTGTTTTGTTTTGTTTTGTTTTGTTTTAGAAGGGATCTTGTGCTCTGGCGAACGCCTGGCACCTCCATCTCACTGATCTGAGCGTAGGGAGCAGAAAAAGGTCAGTGACAAGGTACAAGGGCCCTAATTCCTAAGTTCCACCCTACTCTGTCTTCCAGCCCCAAGCAGGAGGCTGGATTTTCAGCACACGGTGAGAGTGGCCCTTCTGAGCCTGCAGAATTCCCAGATAACTCTGGTGCTTCCCCAACACCCCCTCTCCTAACCAAACTCAAAGAGCTCCTTCCTCCTTGGGTGTAGAGTGCTTGCACGGGCATCTCTGAAATGTGAAAATTCTTGGCACATCATCCACCAGTGCTTGATGGTGACCTGGCAATAATAGAAACCGCATCTTAGACCTGTCAATAGGTAACTCTGCCTTTGGGTAAGTGACTCTCTGAGCTTTAACGCCCTGATTTGTGAAATAGGGGAGTTGGACTAGATTATCTTTGAGGTCTTTCCCGGTTCTTGCTTGCCATGCTTTTTGGACTTACATCTGATTCCCAAATTAACTCAGTTTATATAGGGCTCCTGATCCAGAGATATCACTATAGCAGATGCTGTCACGGCAGTGCGTGTTCATATCCCCTTGGCACTCACCGTTTCTGCAGGCTTTCACTATCGCTCTGCCAGAGGCTTTCATCTGGCTGCCGAGACATGCTTGGCTGCAAATGCTGGGGAATTCAGATCCTCAGGAGTGGTCCTCAATTAATGCCAAATGCGAACCGAAGAAGGATATTGCAGCATCCTTTTTCCTTGGGGGAGACATCTCTCAAGCAGGTTCTTGCTTATCCACAAGCAGTAACTGGTTAGTTAATGTACACTGCATTGACTTCTTCCCTTCCTTCTGTTACATCACCTCCCAAATGAACCACTTGCAATCAGATCCTTATCTCAGGGCTTGCTTCTGGGGGAATCCACCCTAAGATCAGTCCCAAGCAAGTCCTATTGTGATTCGTCTAGTAGCACATGCATTGGTTCACAGTGGTCAGTTCCTTGAGGAATGTGTCTTGTTTACCCGGACTAGGGTTACCAGATTTAGCAAATAGAAATACGGGAACTCTAGTTATTTCTCAATTTCAAATAGTGTCAAATAATTGCTTAGTGCAAGTATATCCCATCTCAAATATTACATAATGTATACTTATACTAAAAAAATTCATTGTTTACTTGAAATTCAAATATAATGGGAGTCCTGTCTTTTATTGGTCATCCTTATCCCAGTTCTCATTGGGAGCAGTGGGCATTGCACCTAGACCAACACCAGGGCTGAGGAAAGGAGGGTGATTGGGATTGGCTTCGAAGATACAGAGCGTAGAGGGAGGGAGGGAGGCAGACCTGAATAGCAATGCTTAGAGATAAAGACATGTTGAGTACCAACTAGTAGATGGGTGTGAGGTGGTAGATAAGGAATGATCAATTCAAAGAGCTTGGGCAAGGAGGCAAAAACGGGGTACAAGAAAACTGCAAGCTGCAGTTTCAAACATTGTGGGGAAGGAGGTGCCAAAGTCAGCGAACTTGCCGAGACGTTATCGATTTCTCTAGCCCTATTGCCTCGCACAGTGCCTGGCTCACTCTGGGTGCTCAATAAACATTAAATGAATGATGGGGTAGGAAGATTGGTGGAAATAAGAAATTCTGCCATTGTGAGCTTTATGGAAAATGGTGCCCACTAAAAAATGCACAGGGCCTTTTAGAGCAATGACTTGCATCTGATTATAGAAGCATAGAAAATATGAATTGCTATGTGAATTCTAAGTAATGAGCTTTTCTAATCCTTTCCTCATTTTTCATTGCAGGTACAATTCAACTTAAATCTTTCATGGCTAGTCGGGTTTTTGAATGCCACTTGTATGTTCAAAGCTAATTTACTTAATAGCTAACTTATCTGAACCTTGACCAATATTATTGGAGCATTTAGATTGACAGAGAGTTTGGGATGAAAATTCCCTATTCAATTTCAGAAGATTGTAATCAATTTATGTTTTTAATGACATTTCCTTTTCTTTCTGCAGGAAGGATAAAATCTCATCCTAGGTCTATTATTTCTAGCTATAAGTTCAAAGTTGAAAAAGATTGGTTTTATCCTCAGCAAGCGATGTGATATTTCCTAACTCTTTGATAGAGAAAATGAAGAGAAATACAAAAATAAACGTCAGCATTTAGATAATAGAAAAGTAGTGCTAACGCATCCTCAATTTTCATTAAAGTCAGCTTTTATTGTTACTAGAGAAAAATGTTTTTTTTTTAAATTTTTTTAATGTTTATTCATTTTTGAAAGACAGAGAGAGACAGAGCACAAGCAGGGGTGGGGCAGAGTTGGGGGGCAGACACAGAATCCGAAGCAGGCTCCAGGCTCTGAGCTGTCAGCACCGTGAGATCATGACCTGAGCCGAAGTTGGATGCTCAACCGACTGAGCCCCCCAGGCGCCCCAAGGAAAACGTTTTTATGAAACAATAAGCAGGCTGGTCTCCAAAGGGTGGTTTCAACTTAAAATCATTTCTTCTGTAGATGATGTATCTTTAGAGTTAATATGCTCATTCTGTGTTAACTGTGTGTCAACCACATGAGAAGGGCAGAAATCTGTATATGGAGAAGTACTAAAAATGCACCTAGGAATTCAAAATAATATACATTTTAATGTAAAATTAAAGATGTACTTGTTCTAAGCTTTCTATCAAAAGTAAAAGTCTTCTCCGATGCTATAGAGAAAAGAAAACAGAAAACCATAAACCCAAAATGGAGTCACTTGTGCTAGGCCCGTGTCACCAAATCAGGGCTTAATACCTAACATAACTGCAGTTTCCGACTTCCCTGGGAGTGTAGTCTTACCGGGTCAGTCTGGAGTTTTCTGGTTAGTACCAGTGAGGTAATCTGCCACATAGAGCCTCTTCTGTCCCCCAAAGGGAGGTGAGGTAATCTGCTCACTCTTTATCGCTGCTCCCTTCCGTCTATAAAAGCCTTCCATTTTGTATAGCTCCTTGGGCTCCTTTCTACTTACTAGATGGGATGCTGCCCAATTCATGAATCGTTCAGTAAAGCCAATTAAATCGTTAAGTTTTACTCCACTGTATGTTTGGTATTTGAGGGAGCCAATGATGTTACTTTGAGGTGTATTACCAAATCTGTGTGGTACTCTCATGGAAGTTTGCAGAGGAAGTAAAAGGAGGTCTCCTCTTTCTGAGAGTGGCAGGGTCAGTTATTCAGACCAATTCTCTGGATAAAATCTTTTTAGAAAGCTTAAAATTACTGAAGAGCTGACCAAAGCACAAAAGTGAAGGAAAATGTAAAATAACAAGCGTTGACCAGGATGTGGTGAATTGAAACCCTTGGGCATTGCTTTGGGAATGAAAAATGGTGTAGCTGCCGTGGAAAACAGTTTGGCAGTTTCTCAAAAAGTTAAACATAGAAATACCATATGATCCAGCAATTTCGCTCCTAGGTGTATATTCAAAAGAACTGAAAGTAGGAACTCAAACATACTTGTACACCAATATTCATAGCAACATCTGTCACGATATCCAAAAGATGGAAACAACCCAAGTGTCTGTCAGCAGATGAATGGATAAAAATGTGGTCTGTCCATACCGTGGAATATTATTCATCTACAGAAAGGAATGAGGGGGGCGCCTGGGTGGCTCCTTTGATTAAGGGTCTGACTTGGGCTCAGGTCGTGATCTCAAGGTTCATGGGTTCAAGCCCCGCGTCGGGCTCTGTGCTGACAGCTCAGAGCCTTGAGCCTGGTTTGGATTCTGCGTCTCCCTCTCTCTCCCCCACACGCGCACACACTCTCTCTCTCTCTCAAAAAAAAATAAACATTAAAAAAAATTAAGAAGGAATGAAATTCTCATACATGTTACAACATGGATGAACTTTGAAGGCATTCTGTTGAGTAAAATAAGCCAAACACTAAAAAACAAATACTGTCTGGCTTTACTTATACCAGATCCCTAGAATAGGCTATTTCATAGAGACAGCAAGTAGAACAGAGACAACCAGGGGCTGTGGGGAGGGGGAGTTGGGGAGTTGTTGCTTAAGGGGTACAGAGTTTCTTCTGGGAATGATGAAAAAGTTCTGGAAATGGATAGTGGTGATGGCTACATGGCATTGTGAGTGTACTTAATGTCACTGAATCGTCCATCTAAAAATGGTTAAAACAGCAAATTTAATATTGTGTATATTTAATCACAGAAAAAAAGAAGGAAAAAAAAATGAAGGAGAAACCTGACAGGTAAATGAGCACAGAAGGTGCTTTTGACCTGAAGGCATTTACCAATTTTCAGAAAATTAAGACCTGTTCTTCACAGCCTCCTGCAGCAGGAGACAGAAAGCAAAGCACAGAGTCTTTTTGTTGGGTTTTTAATATTCATCTCATTGATTTTATCCTGATTGTGTCCATGAAGTTTCTGAATCAGAGACAGACTGTCATTAGTGTTATTTACATAACAATCATTGCCTTGACCGCCCCTTCTTATCCCAGACCTTACTCCCTGGGGCCTCAAAATGAAAGTCAGGTGGAAAAATCTGTCCTGTGAGGGGCCAGATGATCCATAGGTGAGCAATGGAGAAGAATGGATTTTCTCTGCATATATACTGGAGAATGAGATAGCTGCCTCCTCGCTTCTCTCAAAAAGAGGGAATAAAATTTTGCCTCCTGGGGATGGGATGAAAGGATCCTGGGTTCTCACTCTAACCTTTTAGTATGTGATTAAATCTTTTTAAGCACCAGATAAGCCTGAATGTCGCTGGCTCTCCAAGGCCCTGAGCCTCATTTTTCCCTTGAAATGTTAACACATATCTCCAGAGTTAAGTGAATCTCTCCAGAGTTCTCTCACTATCTATACAGTTCTAAATTACCTTCCCAAGGCTGCTCTTAGCTCTGGATCCCAAGTTTTCAGCAAGATTTATTCAGAAATCCCCACCTCTGCAGAAACACAAAAATATTTTCTCTGCACCCACACTGTTGAAGACCAGGCTTTAAAAAAATTTCTTTGTTAAAGTTCTGTTTATCAGCTCTTTCTAGTACTTAAGAATGATTTCCCCTTCTCACCACTTCTATTCAACATTGCACTGGAGGTTCCAACAAGTACATTCAGACAAGAGGAAGAAGTGGGGAGAGAAGGACTCGGAGAGGAAGAAGCGAAATTGATTTCATGTGCAGGTTACACAATCATCTATGTAGAAAATGCTAAAGCATCTACAAGAAGCCTACTAGAACGAACTATAAGTGAGTTTAGCAAAATTGTACACAAGTACCTCTAACCTACGGCAGAACGTGATAGCTGCTTTTATAGAGGTACTGTGTCCTTTAGAAGTACTGAAGTGGGGACATTAATTCTCTTGGAGAAAGTAGAAGACATCATAGGAGGTAAGCTGTGAATCGCATGTTTGAGGAAGGATTGATCTGGGTCAGGAAGAAGGCAATTGGTGTTGATGGGAGGACAGGGAAAAACACAAATGTTTGGAGGTGGAAAATCGTGGTGCTGAAATGCCGGACCTTGAATGTCAGACCCCAAATTAAGGACTTTATCTGAACGACTTGAAATAATTTTCCACACCTTCCTTAGAGTGTTATGTAATTATCTTCTCAACTATAAAATAGTAGGCTTCTTTTTCTATTGGCTAGTCAAAAGAGATGGTTATGTTCATAAGTAATTTAAATTGACCTTAGTATTTTGAAGCAGGCAAAATAATCCAGTTTGATGTAAAAGCAAATGAAAACATGAAATGAACATTTTCCAATCTGCTGCTCTTGGATATTTACCATCTTTCTACATAATCCTAGAATATAAGCTTTTCGAGGGTAGCACCATGTGACCTGAGTCTTTCACGTTTGCCACCGTGCAGGCCATTCAGTAGGCGTTTAATCCTTGCTCTCCAGCGATGATGTAAAACTGCAATAATCTAGGTGGTAACTCTTGACATTATTAAAAAATGAGTGCTTCCAAGAAAAGAAAAATCCACAGCACACAGCCAAACAATAAATATGGGAAATAGGCTAGAAATAGATTTACTTCTTAAAGCCCCTGCTTCTAGGACCCAGCGCGTAACTGGAGTGTCCTTCCCCCATCCAGGTCACATTGAGCAGCCTGGACATTTCCCAAGGCAGACAGCTTCCTCCTCCTGTAATCCAGTCCGTAGAGGAGGACGTGGTTTTCCCTGATTCCGAACACCATTCTGCTTTATTAAAAACTCTTTTTCTCCTTCCTATCCCAAAGTAGATGGGGCATGCACCTCTCTTTCCCTGCCTATTCAGTACTTTCTCATAGGAACCTCCGAGCACAAACCTGAGCCCTTCGGAGCCGACCCCTTCACACCAATTTCCAAAATAAGCCCTGGAGTGGACAGACAGCCGTGCAGACACAGTTGACCATGTGAGCAACTCGCCTTCCTTGGGATCACACCCGCTCCTACTCAGAAAGGAAATTCTGAGGCTCTGAACACTGTTTTTTCTCCCAAGACAACTTTCCGTCTGTAAGATTTCTCCCTTAGGCATGCCATTCTTAATGAGAAGATGTCCGCCATCGCCTGTGGACTTGAACTGCACTTTTGCTTTTGAAACCATGTGCCTCATTTTCTCAGTGTTGAATTTAAATAGACTGCTGTTATTGTATTTAGTTGAAAAGACTTTTTTTTTTTTTTTTTTTGCACTAATACGAGGCTCATAAGGAAACATCCCAACTGGGTTGGTTAAGGTTACCCAAATAGGCAGGGAATCTATGTCCTCATTATCTCTGCCTTGATTTGTTTGGCTGTCAAAGATCTGCTCAGAATAGTTTGCCAGAACAAACCCTACTTGCAATGGGATGACAGAAACTGAGGTAAAATGAAGAATATGTAACAAAGGAGAAACTAGCATATTAAAAAAAATTTAATGTTTATTTATTTTTGAGAGAGAGTGCGCTAGTGGAGAAGGGGCAGAGAGAGAGGGAGACACAGAATCCCAAGCAGGCTCCAGGCTCTGAGCTGTCAGCACAGTGCCCGACGTGGGGCTTGAACCCACGGACCGTGACATCATGACCTGAGTCGAAGCTGGACGCTTAACTGACTAAACCACCCAGGCGCCCCTAGTGTATTTTAAACAGCAGGTGTGGGAGACTTGCAAACTATAGTAGTGTGTTATTTCGAAACAGAACCAATAGAATACATCCACGCACACACACACATATATTTGGACAAGGGTTCATAGAGCTGTCTTATGAGGAATTGGTTCACATGATTATGGAGGCTGAGAAAACCCCATCATCTGCCATCTGTAAGCTGGAGACCCAGGAGAACCAATGGTATAAGTTCCAGTCAGAGTGCAGAAGACCCATGTCCCAGCTCAAAAATAGGCAGAGAGAGCAAATTCTCCCTTCCTCCACCTTTTTTTCGATTCAGACCTCCAATGGATTCTCTAAGGCCCACCCACCCTGGGGAGGGAAATTCCTTTATTCCATCTACTAGTTCAAATGTTAACCCATTCAGATACACACTCACAGGTACACATAACATGATATTTAACCAAATATCTGGGCACCCCACGGCCCAGTCAGGGAGACACAGAATTAATCATCACAGGTAGTGAGCAGTTTAGCGAAAGTCCATGGAGAGTTGATATTCCCCACTTAAAATGTGTGTCAATTTGGACAAATCAAATTGGCCACCTGCATATGAGTCCTGTGGCTCACCCACTTTGACTTGACTTTGCCTGCCACCGGTCTTTGGCATGAGCCTATCTCAAATGTAAATGGCATCCCTCCTCTTTTGAACAACTTCACTAAAGCAATGGGTCTAGAACAGCAGTTTCAACCGGGGGTGATTCTACCTCAAGGGGATATTTGGCAATGTCCAGAGACATTTCTGGTCATCACAACTGGGGAGATGCTATTGGCTTCTAGTGGTTGGAGGCCAGGACGCTGCTAAACAACCTCCAGTGTGCAGGGCTGCCCTATAACAAAGAAGTATCCAGCCCAAAATGTCAATGATGCTGAGGCTGAGAAATCCTGTTCTAGAGAGAAAGAGACATTCCACACTGCTCAACACAATATGCCCCACATGTCCCCTGTCTTTGTCATGAGAAACCGATGCTTTCTGAAAGCTTTCTAGATCGGGATTTTTCCACTGAGTTTAAATTACTGGGTAGGATCTAGTGTTAAAATTGGCAACTTTTGAATAACTGCATTAAGGTAGACACGTTACATATCAAATTTGGATGAGATGCAGGAAAGCCACGAGAGAAGTTAAGCGGCACTTTGAAATCTAAGAGAACTGTGTGAATGGTGTGCAGGTGGCTTTATTCCAGCTCATAGCGCAAAATACCCCATAGTGAGTTCTCAGATGAGGAAGAGCAAATACTCATTTTCGTCAGAGGCAAATTGCTGAAACTGCAGTTATGACCTCTTCAGACCTTCAGAAGGTGCCAGTTCCTTCCCAGTATGACACCACTGTGATTCTAACTGCACTGGGTTGTCTTGAGCCAATAGGGGTCAGTGGGCAAAACTTCGGAAATCTTGTTTCTTGACTTGCCAGTTTGTGTGCTCTATTGCAAACCTGATTGCTTTTTTCTTAAATGGGTAACCTGTACATCTTTGCTCATGGTCAGGAAAAAAAAAGTCCCTGTTAATAATTTACAAAAGACAGAGCTCCTCCTCTCTTGCATCCTCAAATCTCTCAAAACACGTGATTGTCTAAGCATATCTGGTTTCCAAGTAGCTGAGTGAGGAAATATGATTGGCCTCTCAGCATTGATTCCTCCTCTCCTTCCTCTCTCACTCTTCTTGCCTAGCAGTTGTTTGCTACGAGACGGTCATTCTTCCTATAAACGAATAAAGAACAGAGTTCTTTCTTTCCATCCTTAGGAAAAGGTGGGCTGTTTTGCCTTCCTACCATGGACGAGGATCTTGAAGGAGAAACTTGGCAGACCTTTTCCATTCCCTGGGGCTTCGGCCAGGCAGTAGAGGATGAAGGAGGACATACATGCCAGTGAGTAACAGTCCTCAAGTACAAATAGCAGGGGTCCTGTCATTGCTTCCTGAGATTAGCTCCTGGTTTTCAGTAGGATGGATTTATTTGGACAAGGGTTGAAAACCATGTCTCAGAATTATACAAAAATGATGCCTTTGATAGAAAAGCGATGAGATCCTTCTGAGTTTTGTCTCAGTAACTGTAATTTTTACAAAAAGAATATTTGGAGGTGAGGCAGGAATATCCTGCAAAAGAAAAGCATAACGTCATACACTACTCTGGCTGTTTATTTCCTCACGACTACATGTCCAGAGGCATGCTTTTGGGAAGAGAGAAACTGATTTTAGCTGCTCATCCTTATATATGGTATTCTAATCGGCTATCACTCACAGTAAACTTTTGACTGCACTTGTGTACTTTTTGCAAGAGAAATTGGGTTGTGCTGTGTTTATTTTCTTTTGAAAGTGGTATCTTCTCAATGACAAATGTATCTATCAAGATGAAAACTTTTCATTGTTAAGCGGAAAATGCTATGTTGGCTATACAAATTAGTTTGTATTTAATTGCTTATCTTCAGTGGTCTTGATAAATAAGTGTTTCTCCCTTGGAAACCTATTTTACAGAAAGTGCAGATCCTTGATGAGTGGCTGATGGTTTATATAAATATGTAATTCTTTCTTGATTTTGTCTAAGTTTCAAGTATTTTGAAATTCTTGAAATTTGTCAGTGCTGCATGCATTTTGGAATGCAAATTGGAAAGTTTCCAGTCATTGTGCTATTCAATGCTTTCTCATTAATCACTGGTACTTGTGAGTTTGTTTAAATGATATTCTTTCGGCAGATTCTATGATTATCGAGTGTTGCAGCATTGCAATAAGAACATTATGTGAAGGGGCACCTATAAAGGAACTGCCACAGGTTAAGAGAAGCTCTCCAAACGGGTAGAATTCATTACCCTGGACTTTTATCACTTGGGACTTTGAGCCAAATGTGTTTAGAGTTGCCATCATTTTCCGTAATAGTAATCACTTGGTGGCACTATGTGTTTTAAAACAGTTTTGACAGTTTGCATGGGTGCGAATGAAACCTCTTTCCTTTCGTCGTAAGGAAAATTTAGAAAGTGACGTTGTCATTCTTTGGGACTAGAATATACGAAACAGCCTGATGTTTTGGAGCGAGCAACAGTGATCTCCCAAAAACTACTGTTTGCTTACGATGTAATTTCATTGGACAGCTTTTCTTTGTAGTGCACACATTTTCTTCCCGATTTCATACCTGAAAGATGAAATGATTGGATATACTTAGGCTAAAGAGAACAGCCGCTTAAGACAGGATCCTGAGACTTGTGGCTCTTGCTTGTCTGATTAGTACCATGAAACGAAATAGATTCGGCTCCGAGCTCACTGAAGCATGTTGTTTGCAGGTTTGGGAGAAAATAGATAATGAAAGGGATAAGGAATATTTTAAATCAGAACACTAAAGACAAACCACTGAATTCCAGTTGGATAGTTTGTTGGCCATACTTTTAACTCCATGTACCCAGTGAAAAGTCTAGTGTGTCTTGTTTTATTAGAATTAGTGCTAGATATGTCTCTAAAGACTGAAGTTCCGTGTTATCCCTGGATGTGCTTAGTCATTAGATGATTCAAGTTAATATATTATTAATTTTAACTTTATACATAAAATACTATTTTATTTTTATGACTCAACACAAAAAGCAACCATTATTATTACTTCAGCTCATTTCTGCAGTGGACGATGCTCTCAGGTATAGAACCACGTAAATGTGGTTCAAGATTCAGTAGGTGGGGACAGTCTTCGTAGAGCAACAAGTGAGGCTGGCCCAATTCCCTCAATCGAGTCTCATTTGAGCTGCTGACTTTTCACAGGAGTACGATCTAAAATCCTTAGTCTGTCGTCCAGTCAGGCAGCGCAGGCTCCCTCGTCTGGGAGGTCCCTGCAGCCCTTCTCCACGTTGCTCATTGCTGATCCGAAGAAGCTATCATAAGACTGAAGTGAGGATGAGAATGGTTCACTTTGCTGAAGTTTGTAACCTTTAAAATTAAAGCGACTTGAGATTGTTTTTGTTGTTGATTAAAGAGCAACTGGTTGCCCAGTAGAGCAGCCACACAGAATGGTCAGGTTTCCGGAACGGGTCTGACCTGGCTGTGTGCCCTGGTGCCTTCATTTATTGCCTATATGGCTTTGGGCAAGTTTGTCAGTTTCATTAAGCCTCAGTCCTCATGTCTGTAAGATGAGGATAATGCCTACCTCATGGGGATGGAGGGCTAAGTTAGTTATTGTAGGAACATCTCCTAGCACAGTGCCTGCCTCAGCCAGTTATCTGATTACCGACGGTCATTCTTAGCATTCGTATTAGTAGCAGTGATAGCGGAGCCTTTCAAAAACAATCTGGATCACAGGCCTCCAGGTTCAGTTTAAGTTTGAGAGAAAGTTATAGGTTATTTGGCTATATGTTCTGGCAGGAAGATCCTAATCTTCTAGTAGGAAAAAGGATTCATTTGGAACCTCACCTACTAGAATGGCAAACAGGGATAACACTGAGAATGCCAAGTGCTAGCCAGGGTATGGAATGACCGGAACTCTCATGGATTGCCCGCACTATGTACCCGCAAAATGGTAGAGCCACTTTTGGAGAGCACTTGGTAACTTCTCCTAAAGCTAAATGTACATTTGCCGTAAAACCCCTGCAGTCCCACTCGTGGATATTTCCCCTAGAGAAATGAAAACTCACGTTCACAGAAAAAACCTGTCACAAAAGTTTAGAGCAGCTGTATTCAGAATTGCCCCAAACCGGAAACACCCCAGATGTCCTTCAACGGATGCATGGATAAACGAACCGTGTTAAATCCTCACAATGAAATACCACTCGGCAAAAAAACAAGAACAAACTATTGATACACACAACAGTTTTGGATAAATGTCAGAGGCATTATGTTGAGTGCAGGAAGCCAGTTTCAAAAGGTTATATACTGTACGATTCCATTTATATGACATTCTCAAAAAGACAAAGCTATAGTGACAGAGAACAGATCGATGGGTGCCAGGGGTTA
The DNA here is from genome assembly GCF_007474595.2 of Lynx canadensis. NCBI lineage: Eukaryota > Metazoa > Chordata > Mammalia > Carnivora > Felidae > Lynx > Lynx canadensis. Next base: position 8,350,521 of record NC_044321.2, read on the forward strand.
GGGGTTGGAGAAGTGTGTGAAAGTACCTTCTGTAATGGAGCTATTTTGTATCCTAATTTTGGTCATGGTTATAAGAACCTATACATGTGATAACATTTATATGCAACAGTATGTCGAAAAGTCAAATTTACTATGTGATAATTTAAAACATGAAAAATGAGAATACAAGCTTTTGGCCCTTGAGGAGTTCATAGGTGCACCGAGGGACAAACACAAATACTTATAATGCAGTGGGGTGAATGCAGTGATCGCAGCACGCTGAGAGAAGAGCTAACACCTGGTGTGGCATGCCGTACTGGTCTGATGTGACTGGGTTACAAGCGTACCCAGATATTGCTGTGCAAGAATTGTGGGGTCCCGAGGCCCGGGCCAGTTGTTTATGGCCATGTGCAGCCTTGTCCCTGTACCCTCAACCGTCTTCTATGTGTACCAAGACCTGAAAAAGTCTCGGGGGGTCCTGGATTAGGGTATGATGAGACCCCTTTGCTTAGTCGCCTGGGAGGAGGAAGGTACCGAGAAACCTCCATAGGGGAGGTGGTGCCCGCAGTGGGAATAAAGGGTAAAAAAGAGAGAGCTAGGCAGAGCCAGCAAGCCAGTTGTTGCCTGACAAAGGCACAGAGGAGAGAAAGTGAGTACAAGTTGGGGGCTCTAGGGTATCCAAGATGACAAGAGTACGAAGTGTGAGGTGTGGCTGGAGAACCGAGACCGGGGACAGATTTCTGGATAGCCTTGTATAATAAAAGGACATTTGGTTTTATGATAGTGGATTCTGGGCGTATTTAGAGGCACATGGGGGATGAGGCGGCAGAGACAGCAATTTGATGAAAGCGAGAAGAGGCTGCAGGGGTGGGATAATGGGAAGAAGTACAGGGTTTGATCTTAACTGTCAAGTGTTCGAGAACACACTTGTAGCATGTGTAGCATTAATGGCAGACTCTCCCTCCTGGGAAGATCTTTTCACTCATTCGTTCACCACCAATTCATTCAACAAATCATCCACCTGCCTGATAGGCACTATTTTAGGTCCCGGGGATCCAACAGTGAACAAAATCAAGTCCCAGCTCTTGTGGAGCTGATATTTTCAGGGCTAAATGAGCTAAGCTTTGGACAGTTTTGAAGTATAAAGGGGCTCTGAGGTAATAATGCCTAGTAGACACGTGCTATAAAGACCAGTCTGAGCTGAAAATTCAAATTGGTGGTCACTGGTACAAAGATAGATATCAGAGCCTTAGAAGTTGATTGAATAATCCATCTTTTGATACTTCAATAAAGCTGGAAAAAACCCATTTTTTTCACCCAAATTCTCAATGATTTGCCATTAAGACTTGTTCTTCTGTAAGAGGAGGGATCCATCTAGCTTATGCTGTAATCTCAAGGGTGCTCATCCACCCAGATTCCTTTTTTATGACATCCTGGCAAAGGGTTCTCTAACCTTTCTAGAAGAGACTGTGTTACAATGAACAGATGTGTCTGACATGTGGAACATTATACTAAGCTCTAGGATGGGGAGGGGATGGAAAAGAAAGAGTAGACCTGGTCCCTCTTCTGAAAACACTGAAAGTCTACAGGGAGAGCTAGCTCCTTAACCCTCTGTAAGTACTCATGGTGCTTGAGAATGGCCATAAGCAAACAAATAGAAATTCTGGGTGGCTCAGGGTGCTGAATCTTACAGTACATATATACACGGGCAGAGTTGTAAAGCAGTCATCAGTGACTTTCAAAAGAAGTATGTTCTTTTTTTTAAAAATTTTTTTAATGTTTATTTAGTTTTGAGAGAGAGAGAGAGAGAGTGAGAGAGTACGAGTGGGGGAGGGGCAGAGAGAGAGAGAGGAAGACACAGAATCTGAAGCGGGCTCCAGGCTGTGAGCTGTCAGCATTGTGCCTGACATGGGGCTCAAACTCATGGACTGTGAGATCATGGCCTGAGCCGAAGTTGGATGTTTAACCGACTGAGCCACCCAGGCGCCCCAAAAGGAGTATGTTCTGAAGCCAGTTATCGATGAACTGGCAATAATTGGAATGACATAGGCCAAATTCTTGGGTTTGACTTTGGACAGCATAAATGGGCACGTGGTATTTTGAAGAGATTCTTTTAGTGAAATAGTTTTAACCCGGCTGTGTTGTTAAAGCTGCTGTGACTCAGGTACGTATTCATGCTACCATGAATACGTTGACGTGGCCCCCCAAACCAAAACATTAAAATTCCGACTGTTCTGACAACCAGGAAATAAACAAGTGGATGTCCTTTCTCCATCGTAAGGCCTCATCTCCCTGTGGTGGGTCTGGGATAAGGTGTGAGTCAAAAGTGGGGAGGCAAAAGGGTAGGTTCAGGTACCATCTGGCAGGCAAACTACCCATGACCGGGAATCGCGTGCTAACCATTGTCCACAGCTCATAAAGGACTTTTGGTCATTCTGAGCTGAGTGCCCACTCATTTTTGGAGCTGTCATGACAGCTTGGATGGTCTGCATCTCATGTCAATTAATTTCACCTTTAAAATTACAGTGGCTCTACTTGTTTACATATAACAAAGAATTACACGTACTCAACTAAAAATGTGACTTATTTCCTTTTCCATTTGATAATTCAGGGATACACACCTCTGCTATTTAAAGACTTCTTGAGTATACTCAGTTTTATTGACTGGTGTTATGTTGGACACTAAGAGTAAAGAGGAGGAAGAATGTGTTTGTCTTTATTCATTCTCAGCTCCATATTGCACAGAAAATCTTCAAATAAATTTCTAACAGATCTAATATATATTATATTACAATACATACATTCTTTGTATATAAAATTCATTTACTAATGAATTACTAATATTATAAAAATTTCCTTTGAATTGATGTCTTTTTTTTTAAGTTTATTTATTTATTTTGAGAAAGACCCACTGGGGAGGGGCAGAGAGAGAGAATCCCAAGCAGGTTCTGTGCTGTCAGTGCAGAGCCCAATGCAGGGCTTGAACTCACAAACTGTGAGATCATGACCTGAGCTGAAATCAAGAGTCAGATGTTTAACTGACTGAGCCACTCAGGAGCCCCCTGATGCAGATTCTTATCTATTTAAGAATTCTTCTGGGGGGGGGAGGAGGGGGGAATTCTTCTCCGTTAAAGGGCCCATCGCTTTCTTCAGTTCTTCAAAGAGGCATATGACTTCGTCCCCGCCCAAAAAGGCTTAGAAGTGCTGCTCAATGAATTATCTCTATACAATAAACTTAATTATGTACAAAAGCAATTATTTCAAAGTTTTGAGTTGAATATATACCCAAATAAAGCAAAATCTTATTGAGGGACACTTGGCTGGCTCAGTCAGTAGAGCACACGACTCTTAATCTCAGAGTCATGAGTTCTAGCCCCATGTTGGGCGTGGAGCCTACTTTGAAAAAAAAAAACATCTTATTGAGGCTCATTTACATGATTTATTATTCCATCTGAACTTTCAGCGGCTGGGATGAATTTATGGCCAAATGCTTATAAAACCAAAGTGCCCTTGTGAGATGCTCAGCTTAGAGGGTGCCTTACTCTACAGGATGCATACGTCCCTGAGAAATCATATTTGTTAGTTTCTCAGCTTTTCTCATGCACATCAAGAAGGTGTATCCAACAGTAATCAATGATTCAAACCCCACTGATTTGTACTCCCCATTCATAATTTTCCTCCAGTATGCACTTCTATTTTCTGAGGTTTTTAAAGATGGTAATTAGGGAGTCTTCTACTCTTTGAGTAAAGTGGATTTCTAGAAGGAAACAGCTGGGAAACATGTTGGAATTACAGAGAGGAGATCGATTTAGACAACCGCCCCCCCCCCCCACTTTTATTCTGGTTACAAAGCACAGACAAACTCAGTGCTTTGAAAAGCAAACAGAGATGTCAGAAGGTCCTTCTCCAGGCAATTCAACATGTACTTGAAGGACCCTTCTCGGACAAGGACTGTGCTTTGCCCTTTCAGAGCCTACTCTCAGGTAAAGATGGTTATCCTGTATTACAGATAATTGCTGATGGGATTGAACACAATCCTCCCAGGAGACTGAGGCTAATGGGTTGGAAGTTCTGTGTGTTTAATATATTTGCTGGGGGGATACCGTCTCCCCTTTCTAATACAAAACTCAAAACCCCGAAGCAGGGAACATGCACGCACACTCACACACAATGCCAGCTCCAGTAATCACATCTTTCATTTTTTGTTGTTTACTTTTACTTTTTTGCTTATTCTATTTCTCTATTTTTAACTATTCTATTTCTCTATTTTTGTTGTCATGTGATAATCATTTCTTAATATCACCCTTCCTTTCTGACTCAGCATTTTGTGCAAATCGTTCCCTTCTTCCGGAATGTTTCATCATTCACGTCTGTGTTCAAATGTCTCCTTTTTGGAGAAAGCATGCACACGTTGACATTCATTCATTTAATGACTCTATTGACTAACACTGTACCTGGCACTGATCTATATGCTAGTGGAGCCATAACATTATACCATTACTGAGCTGGTCTTCTGTCTCTTTGTGAAAATGTAGACACTTGACTAGGATTTTTTTTTAAGTTTATTTATTTATTTTGAGAAAGAGAGAGAGCACATGGGAGGTGCAGAGAGGGAGAGAGAGAATCCCAAGCAGGCTCTGGGGTGTCAGCACAGATCCTGATGTGAGGCTCAAACCGACAAACTTAGAGACCCTGACCCAGGCCGAAATCAAGAGTCAGACGCTCAACCTAGTGAGCCACCCAGGTGCCCCTCAACTATGATTTTTGATTGAAACTTTCATCTGTAATGGGTACTGTTCTGAGGTCTCACATTACTAGTGTATCAGGAGTGTGTTTTTTTCCCCTTGAGTTTTCATGGGGAAAGAAGTAGCAAAATGATAACATAGATAAATGGAGTTTTGAGAAGTTGCCTACAAGATTAATTTCTTGTTCTAAAAAAGTAGATTGATTGATTGATTATCCAGTAAAGTTAAAACATGATTTGTAAGTGTATAATTTCCTTACAGGAAATGCTTATAAATATGATAAAAATAAGTATGATTTTATATTTTCTTGCATCTTATTCTTAAATATTAAACTCATTTTATTGGAATATTCTTGGAAAATGTTAGTTCTGAGGTTTCACATGACAAATAGCAACCATTTCATACAGCGTATTTTCCCAAATGAAGCACATTATGACTGATATGTGGATGAGAGGCCTAAAGGTGATTACTACGTACATCAAATCCTTTATTTCCCAATTCTAGTTTGTGTACGCCTTTCACCTCAAAGTTCTATGTAGTCGTCTTTTGGCTTTACCACTACACCTTCACAATTTTTACCTCCATGACATCTCTGAAATTCTACTGTTTCTCTTTCTGGAGAATATATTCTATAATATCCTTGATCCTCCCAATTCACTAGGTTAGTGAAATAATATATGCCATGTGCCATAGCAATTCATAATTTTAAGAATCTATTTAAAATTGTCATCCTCTGTATAAAGGACTTGGAGAACTTTCTAGGATGTATTTATCGGTAGGGCTGACTTTTTTCAGTTTTCTCTACCAGATGTGATCACCATTGCTCAGTCATTACACACTTGTTTTTACTTCTCCATTTATCTATGTTTAAGTTGAACTTCCTCTATGGGACTGTTCTCTGATAACTCCAGAATATACTAACTGAACTTTTTCTAGGTGTCCATAGAATTTGTTTTTGTAATTTTTTAATGTTTATTTAGTTTCGAGGGAGAGAGAGACGGAATGTGAGCAGGGGAAGGGCAGAGAAACAGGGAGACACAGAATCCAAAGCAGGTTCCAGGCTCCCAGCTGTCAGCACAGAGCCCCACACAGAGCTTGAACTCACAAACCATGAGGTCATGACCTGAGCCGAAGTTGGATGCTTAACTGACAGAGCTACCCAGGTGCCCCAGAATTTTGTTTTTGATGTTAAAATATTTTGATTCCCAAATATATGCTTAGTGCACTATTACTGATTGAATCATATTTTCTAGTTGTTTTCTTTGTAAAATACTAGTATTCCCAAATCTATTGCAAGTTTCTTAGAATTATGTCTCCAACTTTTCTCACCTTATCCACCAGCTCTAAATAAATATGTATTAAATGGAATTGAATACAGAAAAGAGGTTTTCATGAAGAAGATCTACTCCAAATGTGTGAGTCAGATTTTGCATATATTCTGCCTTCTAGTTGGTAGGCATGTTTCTATATAGTTCTTTAAAAAATTTTTTTTAATGTGTATTATTTTTGAGAGACAGAGAGAGAGAGAGACAGAGTGTGAGTGAGGGAGGGGCAGAGAGAGAGGAAGACGCAAAATCTGAAGCAGGCTCCAGGCTCTGAGCTTTCAGCACGGAGCCCAACGCAGGCCTCAAATCCGTGAACTGCGAGATCATGACCTGAGCCGAAGTCGGACGCTTGACTGTCTGAGCCACCCGGGCACCCCTCTGTAATAGTTCTTTCAAGTGTTTTGGCTTTTAAAATTTCTGTTATCTCCTATGCAAGCAGAACATGTATATTTGCTATCAATTGCTGTGTAATGAACCACCCAAAACGTAATAGCTTAAAACAGCAGAGACTTATTATTTTTTTTGTAATTTCTGTGGACGGGGCTTAGCACGGTGGTTCATTGGCTGCAGGAGCTCTTATCTGGGGTCACCTGTGAAAGCCAGGAGGTCAGCTGGGGCTGGAATGTCCAAGATGGATACGCTCACATCTCAGCTGGCATCTCAGCTACAGTGCCTAGAGCTGAGGGCTAACTAGTCCTCTCCCTCTTTCCCACTCAGCAGTCTGTCTCAAGCTTTTTTTTTTTTTTTTAAGTTTATTTATTTATTTTGAGAGAAGTAGTGCAAATGGGGAAAAGGCAGAGAGAGAGGGAGGAGAGAGAATTCCAAGCAGTCTCTACACTGGCAGTGGCAGTGTGGAGCCCAGTGTGGGGCTCGAACTCACAAACTGTGAGATCATGACCTGAGCTAAAATCAAGAGTCAGTCGCTTAACCGACTGAGCTACCCAGATGCCCTTGGCTCAACCTTTTTTACATGGCAGCTGGGTTCTAAGAAGACAAAAGAAAACTGCCAGGCTTCCTCAGTCCTAGACTTAGAAGTCACATAGCTTTACTTCTGCCACATTGTCATTGTCCGAACAGGTTACAGGACAAGTCAGATTTAAGGGGAGGGGCTCCACCTCTCACTGGGAACAGCAGCAAAGTCACACCCCAGAAGGACAGGTAGGGAGGGGGGAATCGTTGGCAGCCATTTTTGCAGATAATCTGTCGCAACAGGATAGTGTGGTAGGAGTGTGAAATGATCCAGATACACTTTAAAATTTTTGCAGCTTAGAAAGCTGAAGCCTAGAGAAGTGAGATGGCTTGCCCAAGGTCCCATAGCTGTTTTCCCAGAACTTTGTTACACCAAGTGTGGCCCCTGGACCGACAGCATCAAAACCGGGAGCTCGCCGGAAATGCGGACTCTCAGGCTCCACCCCAGATTTGTTGAACCAGAATCTGCCTTTTCCCAGGATCCCCAGGGGCTCTGAATGCACATCAAATTGTGCTGAAAAGATCTTTTGCGCCTTTTACTTCCAAAACTGAAAACAGAAGACCTAGTTATGAAATAAGAATGTCTTACCGTCTGAGACTTGACTCAGCACGACAAAGGTTTTGTTTTACTTAATACCTGTTATATATATTTTTTGAAGCACTTCCCTTAGCTCTTTAAAATTATTATTGAATTTAATTCTCACAATAGCTCTGAAGGGTAATTATTATAATTTACATTTTATAAAAGAGCAGACTGATGCTTAGAGACCCACACTCGTCCATGGTGGGGCTGAATTAAAACCTAGGGTTTTCCGACTCCAAACTCCGTGCTCTTAATTACAGGACCGTATACACTGGCAAGTGCCGTATAGCAGCTGTGAAGGAGTCTAAGTGTTTAGAGGAAGAGATTGTTTGAGGGAAGCCGAGGCATGTGGCTCAGCTTGGTGAGCGGCTGCTTCTCTCCTGATGCCTCCCACTCCCACCTTGCCTAAAGTGAAGAGGCTGGCACGGGCATGTGACAGATGGCGAGACCCTGCTCTGCCGTATGTGCCCTGCTCCCTGTTCCTGGGCACACAGCTGCCTGACACAGACCTTGCCAGTTGGGCAGCTGCCTCTTGAAGTGTCTCCAAGGGCTGTTGCTCAGAGAGTGCAGTCCAGCATTTTTTCTGCTTTCCCTTTTAGACTTGTCTTCCCTCTGCTTCTAGGTCTCCACCCAGAGCAGAGAGTGCTCTTCGGGGACTGAAGGGGAGCCCGGGCCAGACCTTGAGCCGCACATAACAGGTGGCATGTGGACGAAGCTCATCCCGAGGCGGGCCAGCCAAAGCAAGGAGCAGGGGACAGGGCCGGGCTCCTCCTGGATTCCCGCGTCCGGGAGAGCTTGGCGCCTGCCGGAGCTCCTTTCCGACAGCTGTGCGTGGGATGGAAAGGCAATTTCCTCCTTGCTGTTCCCTTTCCAGGAATGAGGAGCAAGTGCAGGCAAGGGCACTCCTCTTCCTAGACCCGGGGGCTGAGGGAAGAGGGGGCCAAGGACAAAAGCTCCAGAATCTTTCCATCTTGGAGTAAAGAGAGCAATATTTATGTTTGCTTTGGTCCGGTCAGCACTTCGTGCCACCGCTGGGCAGGTTAACACTTGCCATCTGACGCTGACAGTGCAGTGTGAGCTAGCTTAGGTAGTGTGATTACCGTGTCTGGAGTAAAATCTACATGCTTTCGCTTTCTTTGGGTAAGTTACTTGATAAGTTTCAAGGTTGTCATCCGGAAACTGGGAATAATAATTTTCTGTCTTCATATGATTGCTGTGAGGGGTAAATGGGAAAATACGTGTAAAGGGATTCATAGCCCAATAACTGGCATTTAATACATATTTGATAAATATTATTTGGTAATGTTAGAATTTTTATGAGGGTAGAAACTGTCTTGTTCGCTGTCATATCCCCAGCTCCCAGAACAGTTTCTGGCACATAGTAGGTACTTGTTAATTATTTGATGAATGAAGGAATGAGTGAATGAATGGATGACTTAAGCGAATTAATGAATGTATTCTATGACAGTCTAACAGTTATTTTTGTGCTTTATCAGAGGACTCGATGGCTTTAAGTGTAAACGGTTGAGTGTGATTGTGTTTGTGCACATGTATACATAGCAGGTGTATATATGTATGTATATGGGATAGAGATTTTTCAGATGCTGCCTAGTTAGAAATGACACGGCCCTTTTTTTCTGGAGCTATAGCTATCTTCCTGTCCCCCTCTTCCCTTTGCATGCTTGCACACTTGTGTACTCTTGCCCTCACTCTCACGTGCACTTGCTTCATCTTTTCTTTTCTCTTCTTTTCTTTTCCTTTCCTCTTCTCTTCTCCTCTCTTCTCTTCCTTTCTTTTTCCTTTCCTTTCTTTTCCCTTCCTTCCTTTCCCTCCCCCCCTACCTGCCCCCTCTTTTTCTTTTTCTTTCTTTCTTTCTTTCTTTCTTTCTTTCTTTCTTTCTTTCTTTCTTTCTTTCTTTCTTATTTTGGCTTTGGTGTTAAAATCCTTCCTCAGAACCTGTCGAAATATATAGCTTTCATACTCACAGTACACCCAAGGTCTTTGCCACGTGAAACACTATAGCCTTTCTGCTCTGATGATGGTCTTTCAACAGTGTGCTCACTTGCTTTTGTTAAACAGAATTCAAACAAGTAAATTTGGAAATTTAATTGTTTTATTAAATGATTTGTGAATTGGTCAGCATCCCATTTAGCAAGTAGAGGATACCTCCACTGAGCTAAACAAAAGAAAGGTTTTTTTTTTTTTTTTTTTTTTTTTTTTAATTTTTTTTTTTTCAACGTTTATTTATTTTTGGGACAGAGAGAGACAGAGCATGAACGGGGGAGGGGCAGAGAGAGAGGGAGACACAGAATCGGAAACAAGCTCCAGGATCTGAGCCATCAGCCCAGAGCCCGACGCGGGGCTCGAACTCCCGGACCGCGAGATCGTGACCTGGCTGAAGTCGGACACTTAACCGACTGCGCCACCCAGGCGCCCCAAAAGAAAGGTTTTTAAAGGCAGAGAGAAGGCATTAAAAAAAAAAAAAGAAATTTATTAGTGAGGAATGCATTGGTTAGGCAAGGTTGCCCTTCTAAGGGGAACGGAAGGGGTCTGTCAGTAAATTTCCAAGTACTGATTGGAATATTCCATGTTGACGGGTTAAAGGTTACATTCCTGGGGCGTGGGGGTTAAGACTGGACTTAGGTTAGGTATTAAGTCTCAGTTTACTGACTTGGGGCCTTAAGTGATACTATTTTGGGCCCATGATTTTCTTTTTACCGGTTGTAATTCAAGTGCCAGGGCAATCATTTTGCAGTCCTCCTTGGGTTTGTGAGCCGTCTCCCAGTCTTGGCCTGTTGAAGGCCATGAGGCTCTGACAACCACCCGCTCCTTCACTCCCACATGAGTTGCAAGGAAGACAGGATAAGCACAAAGACACATGTGCACTAGGATACAACCAGAGCCATAAGAATGAGTAAGTACATAAAAACCTGCTGTGCAGAGAATGGATTTACTCTGTTCAATAATTGAGTTCCGAGATGGTGAAACTGAAGGGACTTTTCACAGTTAAAGAAAGGGCCGGGGCACCTGGGTGGCTCAGTCCGTTAAGCGGCCGACTTCAGCTCAGGTCATGATCTCACAGTTCCTGGGGTTGAGCCCCACGTCAGGCTCTGTGCTGACAGCTCAGAGCCTGGAGCCTGCTTTGGATTCTGTGTCTCCCTCTCTCTCTGCCTCTCCCCTGCTTGTGCTCTGTCTCTCTCAAAAATAAACATTAAAAAAAAAAAGAAAAAAATTTTTAAAAAAAGACAGTAATCACTTACTGAGTGCTATGAATGAGGTGCTGTCCTCAGTGAGTTGGATATGGTAAGGCATTTAACTCTGTGATAGCTTTAGATGTGTCAACTTGGCTAGGCTCCACTATAGTCCAAGGGTTCCCTTCAAGGGAATTGTACTTCTGGTTAGGGCAGGCTACCAGGGGTATTCTCAAAGGCGTCGAAGGAAGAAAGGGACACAGTGACTGTTTTGTAGCACATAAGTCTTATCCCAGTTATTCAAACACTAGTCTCGATGCTGCAGTGAAAAGATTTTCAAGATGTGATTAAGACACACAATCAGTTGATTTTAAGTTAATCAAAGGGCAGTTATCCTGGGTGGGCCTGGCTTAGCCACCTGGAAGGTCTTTAAAAGAGAGCTTATGCTTCCCTGAGTCGGAGATGTTATGGACCAGCTGAAGCTTGTGCCCGTGGGCCTGCACCCTGCTTATGATCCTCCCTTCCTGACTGCCTACACTACAGACAGCGGGCCTCATAAGCAGCCTTCACAACTGCATAAACCAATTCCTTGTAAAATACACACACACACACACACACACACACACACACACACACACACACACACACAATCTCCTACTGGCTCTGCTTCTCTGATTGAACCCTGACTGATGGGAAGCCTTTTCATATGAGGTAGTTATTCCCATGTGCATCTGGAGAAGCCGAAGCACGAAGAGATTAAATAACTTTTCCAGGATCACATAATCAGTAAATGACAGTTGGAATTCAAACCCAGGGAGTTTAATCCCCAAGCCAAGCTCTTGACTGCTACATTATACTGACTCCTCTACAGGTTGTGAAATGTATAATTGAAAGTAGTCAGTATCAACCATAAGAAGAATGATTAATCCAGAGTAGTGGTTCTCGACCTGGGCCAAACATTAGAATCTTATGGAAAGTTGTAGACATCCCAATGCCTGGCGTGAACCCCAGACTGATTACATCAGGCTCTGTGGAGGTGAAGCCCAAGCATCAGTGTTTTTCAAGTTCCCCACAAGATTCCAGTGCACGGCCAAATTCTAGAATCACTGCTCTAGCATAGAACGGCACATCTCAGACTTTGATGTGTGTGAGACTCCCCTGGGCATGGTGTTAAAATGGAGGTTCTAACTCAGTACACCTGGGTAGGGGTACAGCTTCTGCATCTTGTAAGAGGCTCTTCCCCGGGGATTATGATATTGTTGGTGCAGGGACTGCATTTGGGGAGCAGGGCTCTTAAGTGTGCTTCAAAGAGAAGGATATTTGAGAAGAGGAGAGGGACTAGAAAAGAGCAGGGTATTCTTGGCTGTGAATAATAGGTATGGAGCAGTCTAGATGGAGCATGTGAGAGAGGGCACTGGGGACAGACCAAGCAAGTGGAGTCACCTGTCTGATGGCTGGACCCAGGCTGGATGTGAGAGCTGGGGGCTCAGGGAGGTTCATTGGTGAAAGGTCTTAGAGCTTCCCCCCAGAAATATGAACTCAAAGGACTGCAACGATTCCTGAATGGTTGATTTGGACAAGATGATTCTTGTCCTTGCTTGTATAACAGATTATAGTAGAGCGTGGTTTCTTAACAGCGGCACTAATTGATATTTAGGGACAGATGATTCTCTGCTGTGGGGCTGTCCTGTGCATTGGAGGATGTTGAATGGCATCCTTGGCTTCTGTCCTCTCCACACCTGTAGCACCCCCTAGTTGTAACGACCAAAAATGTCTCCAGACATTGCCAAATGTGCCCTGGCTGACAAAATTGCCTCTGGTTGGTGGAGATCCACTGGAATAGACTGAAAATTAGCACAGGGCTGTTGCACTAGGTTCCAAGATCCAGTATTTTCCAATGCCCTCTAATCAAGCTACCCTTCTGGTTTAGTTGAATGCGTGAGAGCTGAAGGGTCCTCTCTTTTAGAGGAACTATTCCTTATTGATGCTCTTCGATGTGATTTCTCAATTTTGGACTTCCAGCCATTGGGTTCTGACTGATTTCCCTTGTGCAATTGCACAGATATCCTTCTTGAGCTCTTTAGGCTATTGGAGTTTAGATAATCCAATTAGCTTTCCCTGATCTCAGAGGCATGTGTGTTTTTAAGAGGGAATTCAGGGGCGCCTGGGTGACTCAGTCGGTTAAGCATCTGACTTCAGCTCAGGTCATGATCTCACAGTCTGTGAGTTCGAGCCCCGCGTGGGGCTCTGTGCTGACAGCTCAGAGCCTGGAGCCTGTTTGGATTCTGTGTCTCCCTCTCTCCCTCCCCACCTCTCAAAAATAAATAAACATTAACAAATTTTTAAAAAGGGAATTCAAACTTGACTACATTCGTTCCTTTCTACTGCAGTATTCCCTCCTTGTCTTTCCACCTTCTAGTGCCAAACTGATGTTTGTAAAGAGGCCAAGCTGATATTAGGAGCCGTTGCTTAGTTTATGTCGAGTGACCAGCAGCAGTGAAACGTGTTCCAGCTGAACCCGGGCACAATAGCCAGAGTGCGACGTGACGGCTGCATTACTGAGCCCCTCCTCCTAAGAGTATTTTAACAGGTGCTTCAAAAACCGGAAGGTGCTCACTAATTGCCTGGGCATTTTGTTAAAATGCAGATGCCAATTCAGTAAGTCTGGGACAGGACGTGGGACTCTGCATTTCTAGCAAGTTCCACGGGGATGCTGATGTTACCAGTCCCTGGGACAGACCACACTTGGAGTAGTGAGGATTTAAACCGGTCTTGTGGTTGGAGATTTGGAAACTACTAAATTCAGTATTTGAATTAATCTGAGTATAAATTGTTTAATATTCACCCCACCTTACTTTCCTCAAAAACCTTGATAATTATTGTTCCAGCTTTCTACTTTAAGATATGGTATGAACCATGGAGGAACTGCAAAAACATTATGCTGAGCAAAGGAAGCTAGACACAAAAGAGAACATACAGTGTGATTTTATTTACATGAAATTCTAGAACAGATGAAGCTAATCTAGAGTGACATAAATTAGATCACTGGTTTCCTGGGGCTGGGGTTGGTAGTGATGGTGGGGTTGTCTAATTTGTTGGAGGTGATAATGGTCCTTATATTTTAGAGGTAATACTGATATATTTACAAATGAATGATATGATTCCTGGGACCGGCTTTAAAATAATCTGCTGGGGGAAATGGGTGGAGGTGTATATAAAACAAGAGTGGTCACGTGTTGATAATTGTTGAAGCTGGATATTGGGTATGTGGCCTTCAGTGTACTGTTGTCGACTTCTGTGCGTGTGTGTATATTACCAGAACACTTTTTTTTTTAAGGCAATTTTCTGTTGAGATGTTTCCTGTCATGATGAATGCCTTTTCCGAAGGTAAGAGATGTTCTTATCTCCAGTGACTGCTTTCATTCATTCAACATAGATTCATTGGGCACCTGCTATGTTCCATGCGCTATGTTAGGCAATGGGAATACATCAATGAATGAAGCTCAAAAAAATTCCTACAGCCACATTACTTGTACTCTGGTGCAGAAGTCAGGCCATGACTGATTAAGGTAATAAATATGTACATTATTTAGTATGTTAGACCAAGTGCTGTGGGAAAACTAGAACAGAGTAAGAGGGGTCACAAGTGGTGGCAGGGCAAGAGGGTGAGAGAGACAGGTGAGGGCTCCTTGAGGAGTTGGGTGCTCAGGGTAGGCCTTCCTGAGAAGATTTCATTTGCATCAAGTCCTGAAGGAAGTGAAGGATTTAGCCCATGCAGATGATCGGAGAGAACATTCTAAGCAAAGAATAACCAGTGAGAAGGCCTCGGGGTGGAGCAGCCAGAGACTGAAGCAAAAAGGAAGAGGCCCTTGTGACTGAATGGGGGGTGGGGAGAGGGCACAGCCAGAAAGAAGATCAGGGTGGTGACAGGTCCAGATGAGTCACTGTAATGACTGACTTTCATTCTGAAATGGCAGCCTCCTGAGAGTTTTGAGCTATGAGTGATAGGACCCTGACTGCTGTCTTGAGAACAAACTCCCGGGGGCAGAGGTGGAAGAAAGAGAGGCTGGCAGGCAGGAGACTTCACTCGCTTGGTCTGTCCCCAGTGCTTTCTCTCACTTGCTGCATGTAGATGGTTCCATATCCTATCATTCACAGCCAAGGATGCTCTCCTCTTTTCTAGTCTCTCTCCTCCTCTCATATATCCTTCAGTTTGAAGCACACTCTAGAGCCTCAGTACCCAAGTGTGCTCCCTGGACCAGCAGCCTCGGCCTCTCCCGGGAGGAGCCTAAGAGATAACCATCACTAATCCAAGTGAGAGACTATGGGAGAGTCAGACAAGATGAAAGCTCCCAAGGTAGAGAGAAGAGTTGAATTCTGGAAATAAGTTGAAAGTAGGGCCGACAGGATTTCCTGACCAAACGTATGTGGACTGTGAGAGTACCAGTGAGTGAAGGATGTCTCCAAGGTTGAAGCTTGAGTAAATAGGAAGATGGACTTGCCTTTGAAATGGGAAGACTGCTTTGGGTGTCCAAGTGAGGGTTTGAAGGTTGCTTGACATACCCTCCACTCTTTAGTGAATATAGCATCTAACTACCTTAAAGACTTATGTTTGTGCAATAGCCTCATAAAAACTACCAGGTGGCTTTGCCATCAAAGCAGATTTGAAGAGGTTATTGAGGAATGCATGATGTGGGAACTATAAATTTGTGGGACATTTTGTGTGATGCTAGCAGCTAATGGCAATATACTCTACATTCCTCTCTGTAGCATCCTAATTTTTCATGCCTAGAATGCACTTGGGTGATTGAGACTGTATTTGCTTCTTTTCAGGATGTGACTGGTGACTGTAGCAAGAGGAACGTTGTAGAATAATTTGTTAGTACAGAGGAAAATGGTTGAAGGGTTTATTGTAGACTAAAACCTGACATCAATCCTAATCTTATTTTCAACTGCTGTGACTCAGGAGCAATGTCGACTTGCAGCTGACGCTTTGTGGGGCCACCCGCCTTCTCTTTCTTGTTTTTGCCTTTTATTGCCACCCCCCTTTCTCTTCTCATGAGAGTTAAGGACTAAGGTTTAAATGATAGGTAATAGAATAAATATTGGTTACTTAGCCATGATCGCTGAGTTACCCAATAATACTTTCATATTTATAAGGAGTTTTGAATATAGGTACACATTCACTGAAATGGACTATCATGTGAAGGAATTTTTACACTGCCTACTGGGTCATTTTGCGCCAACAATAGAATGCCCAGTTCTAAATGGATGATATTCTTTCCTTCCCATCACTTTGTTATTCACTATCAGCATGGCATCGTATTTCCTTGAATCATTTTCTCCTATTATCACAATCTCACAATAATATAAAAGTGTTGGGTATTAAAGAACTATCCAGATGCGTGGTCTTTGGAAAAATAGTCATTGATTCAGGGGTCCAGGTTTCTGAACAATTTTCTTTCAGGTCTGCCATGAGCTGAGTTCCTTGTTTCTCTTTTGCTTTTTCATCCAGTTGTAAGCAATACTATATGAAAGATGTAATAATTTGACAGAGTATCAAATTGCCTTTCAGTGAGATCTGTTACTTAACTCACCCCTCAGAAAAATACAATTCCTAGGAATCTGCTCTGTGGCTGCTGACACTTGGCATGGGAAATTATCTCTTAGAATGGAATTGGCATGGAAACGGTGGTAGCCTCTTACTTTCCTCTCACACTCAACCGTGAGGGAGAATTCACAGAAGGAAAATGAATGGCTGAGCCAAGAGCAAAGGTGAGGGCCAGAAGACTGGTTGGGAGGTTGTTGCAGTCACCCAGGGGAGTGCTGAGGCAGACTGGCACACCACTGTGCTTAGCTGGGGAGCTTACGGGAGATGGGTACATTCTGGACGTGTTGTAAATACGGGGCTAATGGGATTTGCTGATGGGGTGAAGATATGGTGTGGGTCAAGGGTAACTCTGAAGTTTCGGGCCCGAGTTACGGGAAGAATGAAGTCAATAGGCAGGGTGTTCTTGGAGGCCTATAGAAAGGAAACTGAGAAAGGCAGGATTTGGAAGAATGAAGTGGCATTGGGCAGGAAGAGCTGCCATTTTTTATTTTGTCTACAGTCTTTGAGTGTGATTACTAGTCTTATCTACCACTGGCCACTTTCCAAAGCTTTCTAATAAATGAAAAATGCTGGGAAAGATAACTGGTGCGTGTTTATGTGTCAGTATTGAGCATAGACTTCAACCCCAAAATGGAATATATTGCCCTAGTTTTCTAAACTGTGATATTTTTAACTTTAATATTTATGCTAATATATAATACTTTTTTGAAGAAAAATTGAATCAAACTTTGAAGAGCAAATTGAAGCAAACAATGCTTACATGTAGTCTAAAGTCCTTGAGCCAGAACATCCAGCAAATAATGAGGCTGATTAATAAACCACTTGGAAACCCACTCTTCATTTTTAAGGCCCTACCTCCTCCTCTCCGATTTAAATCCAAATCACAATTCCATTTTGTTCAAGTTCCACCTTTTCAGTTCCATGCTTTCTTGTTTGAAGTAAATAATTTTTTTAACGTTTATTTATTTTTAAGAGAGAGAGAAAGAGAGAGAAAGAGAGAGAGAGAGAGATTGAGAGAGCATGAGCGGGGGAGGGACAGAGAGAGAGAGGGAGACACAGGATCCAAAGCAGGCTCCAGGCTCTGAGCTGTCGGCACAGAGCCCGACACGGGGCTCAAACTCACGAACTGTGAGATCATGACCTGAGCCAAAGTCGGATGCTTAACCGACTGAGCCATCCAGGCGCCCCAAGAAATGTTAAGTTACAAATTTAAAAGTCATTATATTATATTAGAATCCCAATACTTGAATCATAGTTGTAAATTTAGAGTTTATGTTCTGCAGCCAAAATTCCATAGAATTTTCTCTTTGTAGCCCTACAAGTTGTCTTTTTAACAATTACTGTTATTTTAATTCCTATGCTATTTGAGTTTTAATATATCCTGCTGTTTTGAGTCCAATTTTGAGACTATTAAGTGAAACATCTGGATATTGCAGAAGCATTGTTCATTTATTTTGAAACGGTTACATTTATCCCCTCTGTCTTTTGTTTTCAAATAGGTGGATATAAATAGTCATCATCTGGCTTAAAGCATTGTCACTTTTATGTCTCACAGTGTCTTTCTAGAAAAAGCAGATAGAACCCTCCATCATGAAAGGTAGTCTTCATAAAGTGCTGCTTTACCCACTGAACTCAGGAAACTGAGGGGAGACTTTGCCACTAAGTTTGAGGTGAAGGAAGGGTATTTGTCTCTTTCACCAAATCCTGTTGATCCTTGACCTTTTCAATTGAAGGGCAAGGGACACTGTTAAAATGTTGGCTGCAAGGAAGATAAGAGCTTGATTTGGGTTTTAAATTTAGCATTCAATTCTGTCCAACCATCATTGAGTCAAGTGGTTTTTACACAATTAGCTGAAGTCAATATCGAATTTCCTGTCTTGGTCCTCACTTTCACCCTTCTCAGGAAGCAAGTTGGAATTGACTGCGTCAGCCTTGATTTCCCAGACCCATGGGAGGTCAATACTCATCAGCCACCTTTTAGGAATATCAACAATGACCTTTGATTACTGTTCTCACTTTAATGTTAGGATTCTGAAGTCTTGACCTTGTCCCCATAAGCTCTGGAGCTTTTATAATATGATTATTTTTAAAGATACAACATAATATCGACATGTAGAGAATAAATCTATTTTTGGTGATAATGGAAGGAGCTCCTCAAATAGCAAGACTGTATTTTTTTCCTATTTCTTTCTGTGGCAAAGTTAGTTCTACCCATAATCACGTTTCCCCTTTCCTCTTGCCACCGGCAACTCGATTTTATTTAGGTGGCAATATACATTCCCACCCCCTGGAAGATGAATCTAAACCAGTGGTCTAAACTGGTGGTCTAAATAAGTGCATGGTCATTCCATTTCCCTTGGACAAATACTCCCTTTTCCACCCCCTCCTGCAAACTAGGCTGTTCTGTGACTTTTGGCCAAGCAGACAGTCTTACGGGGAAGACTGCTGAGGGATATCCAGGAGAGAGTCTACTGCCTGAAAAAAGAGAGTTTAGAAGAGCACCTCCTCAGCACTGCACTTTCCCCCTTCTTCCTGCCTTGAATGTGGTTATGTGATGCTTGGATTTGCAACATCCCTCTTGAAACTACGAGGTTACAAACTAAGGGAAAATGCTGAAGATTGTGAAATGGAAAAGTAAAAATAATCCTGAGACCTTGGTGATTTTGTTGATTTAAGGCAGCAAACCAGCAACTCCCGGCCTTCCTTTATTTTGAGATAATAAAATATATTTGTTTTCCACATTGTTAATAATTCTTTTCCTTAGTAAGAAACATTTCTTATTGGGGTTGCCTCGGTGGCTCAGTCAATTGGGCTTCCGACTTCAGCTAAAGTCATGATCTCACGGTCTGTGAGTTCGAGCCCCATGTCAGGCTCTGTGCTGACAGCTCGGAGCCTGGATCCTGCTTCAGATTCTGTGTCTCCCTCTCTCTCTGCCCTTCCCCCATTCACGCTCTGTCTCTCTGTGTCTCTCAAAAATGAATAAACGTTTAAAAAAAATTAAAAAAAAAGAAACATTTCTTATTATTGATTCAGCTTCTGTTGTGTTCTTCAGGCAAATTACCCATATACTCCATTTTGCAGAAGCAAGTTTTGCCTACTAAAGAGAGCCCTGAATTAGCCCAGACTTGGTCTCTAGTCTTTTTTTTTTTTTAATGTTTATTTATTTTTGAGACAGAGAGAGACAGAGTATGAACGGGAAAGGGTGAGAGAGAGAAGGGGAGACACAGAATCTGAAACAGGCTCCAGGCTCTGAGCTGTCAGCACAGAGCCCAACGTGGGGCTCAAACTCATAGACTGCGAGATCATGACCTGAGCCGAAGTGGGACACTTAACCGACTGAGCCACCCAGGCGCCCCTAGTCTTAGAACACTTATATTTGAATGCTGACTATTCATCAGATTCTGTGCTACATATTGGGGATGTTAAGATTGATACTATGTGCTCTTAACCACAAAGGATCTTAGAAACAAGTAGGAGATATCACCTTTAAATAGATAATTTTGATACAGTGAGTCAAGTATAACAACAGAGGTATCGACTAGAAGTTATTGGAGCGAAAGCTGGCATTATGGACTCTATTTTGTAAGGCACAGAGAAAGCTTCTGAATAGAAGCTGATTTTTCTTTTTAAATAAGTTTTATTAAGGTATAATTTACAAACAAAATTCACCAATTTTAAATGTACATTTTATGTACAGTCGTGTAACAGCCATCAAATTCAAGATACAGAGTATGTACATCACTCTGAAAAGTTCCTTGCAATTAATCCTGTCCCCAAATCCTCTGAGCCTGGCAAACACTGGCTTTCAGTTTGTCCCCACGATCTTGCCTTTTCTGGAATGTCAAATTAATGTGGTTAGTTCCCTCTCATTTTGAAGGTTAATTTTGCCAAATTTGAATTCTTAGTTTATAGTTTTCTTTTTGTACTTTAAATATATTATCTCACTGCTTTCTAGTCTTCATTATTTATGATAAGAAGTCAGCTTTTTGTTATTTTATTCCTACTCTAGTGAGTTGTTTTTCTCTAGCCGCTTTCAAGATTTTTCTTCTTCTGTGGCCTTTAACAGTTTGACTATGGTGTGTTTAGGTACAGATCTCTTTGTCTGTATCTGATTTGGGTTTTGTTCACCTTGTTGGGTCTCTAGATTAATGTGTATTTTCAACTTTGGGAAGGTTGCAATAATTACTTCTTCAAATATTCTATTTATTTCTCTCTTTCGTTTCCTTCTGGTACTCCCATTCCATGTACATTGGTACACTTGATATTGTTCCCCAAGTCTCTGATACTTGGCTAATTTTTTCTTCCATTTTTTTCTCTCTTTATTCAGATTGGATAATTCTACTGATCTATTTTCAAGTTTATTAATGCTTTCTTCTGCCATCTCAAGTCTGCTGCTAAGACCATCTAGCAAATTTATCATTTCTGTCATTGTACTTTTCAACTCCAGAGTTTTTATTTGGTTATTCTTAATATGATTTCTATTGCTATATTGATAATTCCCCATTTTTTGAGTCATAGTCATTACATTTTTGTTTAATTCTTAAATAAACATGGTTTTTCTTAATTCACTGAGCACATTTATAATAACTGCTTTGAAATCTTCACTGAATCTAGCATCTGGACCCACTCAGAGCCTCAACCCACCCACCCCCCTTTTTTTAAACTCCTTTTGTTTTCCTGTGTATGGGTTATACTTTCCTATTTCTTTGTAGGTCTCATTTTGTTGTTGTTGAAGCCTGGATTGGAAGCTAGATGTTTTAGGTAATATACTGTAGAAACTATGGGTTCCCTATTTTTTGCTCTTAGGGTTTTTGTTTTTGCTAATTTATCTTTTTTAGCTTTATTTTATTTAGTAACTTGCTTTGCTGTGATCTGTGGAATCTTTTCCTCCCCTGTTATTTCCCTTGTTTGTGGCTGCAATGTCTCTGTTGTTTTGTTTTTTCACTTCTAAGTTTTATTTTTATTTTTATTTTTTAAATGTTTATTTATTTTTGAGAGAGAGACAGAGCATGAGCGGGGAAGGGGCAGAGTGAGAGGAAGACACAGAATCTGAAGCAGGCTCCAGGCTCTGAGCTGTCAGCACAGAACCTGACCCAGGGCTCGAACCCACTAACCATTACATCATGATCTGAGCCGAAGTCAGACGCTCAATTGGCTGAGCCACCCAGGCACCCCAGTTTTATTTTTATTTTTATTTTACTTTTTTAAAACTTTTATTTTCATTCCAATGTCATTAACATGTTATATTAGTTTCAGGTGTAAAATGTAGTGACTCAACAATTCCATACATCACTCAGTGCACTCCTTAATCCCCATCACCTATTGTGTCCATCCCACCACCTACCTCCTCTGTGGTAACCATCAGTTCTCAATAGTTAAGAGTCTGTTTCTTGGCTTCTGTTACTCTTTTTTCCTTTGCTCGTTTGTTTTGGTTCTTACATTCTACATACAAGTGAAATCATATGGTATTTCTTTTTCTCTGACTGATTTATTTTGCTTAGCATTACACTCTGTAGCTCCATCCATGTTGTTGTAAATGGCAAGATTTCATTGTTTTTTTATGGCTGAATAATATTCCATTGTGTATATGTACCACATCTTCTTTATCCATTCATCTATTGATGGGTGCTTCCATAATTTGGCTATTGTAAATAGTGCTGCTATAAATATAGAGGTGCATGTATCTCTTTGAATTAGTGTTTTTGAATGTTTTTAGTAAATAGCCAGTAACATGGTTACTGTATCATGTGGTAATTCTATTTTTAACTTTTTGAGGAGCCTCCATACTGTTTTCCCCAGTGGCTGTACCAGTTTGCATTCCCACCAACAGAACAGGAGGGTGCCTTTTTCTTCACATCCTCGCCAATGCTTGTCTAAATTTTTGTATGTATGTATATATTTATTTATTTTATGCTCAATGTGGGGCTTGAACTCACAACCCTGACATCAAGAGTTGCATGCTCTATGGACACCCTGGGCACCCCATTTATTTTTAACCTGGCTTCCTATGAGTCACTCTTTTGTCTGTATAGCTTTGCTTTCAGTCAGTGATTGGATAGAAATTGTGCTAGAACAACCTACGTCAGTAAGGATTCAACTTTCTGCTGATGGATATGTGTGCGCGTATGGAAACACTTTCAGAGTCTAGGTAGTTTTCAATCTTGTTTAATTTTTGGCCGGGTCCACTTAGGCCTTCTCTGCATGTGCAAGCAGCTTCCTGGTCATCTAGGGATGTATGGAGAGCTTAGACCCACTTAGATTGTCCCCGTGCTTGTACACAATTCTAGCCCCTCTACGCACCTTAATTTTTCGGATCTCCCCGTTCAATTTCTGGCTTTCCAGCTGGACTGTCACTCACTCTCAGTGGGTTTATAGGGTAATATAGCTGTGGACTTTCCTTCTTGGTTTCCTACCATACTTGTAATTTTTACTGACAATACCACTGTTGGTCATGGGTTTTCCACCTTCTGCTCCAGATCAAGGCAGCTCCATCTAGCAATAAGTGTTTTGTTTTATACAACCAAACCCACCTGATACTACTACAGAGTATTACTGTCTCGCTTAATAATCTGGATGAGTAGATCGGGGTGTGTGTGATCCGTTCCAGGCAAGAATGCCAATGGCTCCCATTATTCTACTCAAAGTTTACCAGTTTCTCATGAATAAATATCTCTCAATTTTTTTTCCTTCCTTTGACTGATTTTGAGAGCTTTGAAAATGGTTGTTCTGGGCAATTGTCCAGTTTTCTAATTGGATTTTGGGAGGAGATTTGCTGACTGCTTTACTGTGCTATCACTGAAGGTCTTGCTTTTACATTGATTAGTTTTTTTAATGTTAGATCTTACATTCCTAGAATAAACCCTACTTGGTCAAGATATGTTATACTTCTTTATATTGCTGTATTTGATTTACTAACATTTTATTAAGAATCTCCTATCTGTGTTCATAATATTGCGGAAACTGGTCTGGATCACCCGGCAGGAGAACCAAGTGGCGCTCAGAGATCTTGGAAGGAAGGAGGTTTATTTTACACCGGTGGGCTCAGAGGAGATCATTCTCTAGAGATCTGAGCCCCGAATGCAGGTGGCAAGGGTAATTTATAGCGTCATCTTCCTCATTCGTGGAGGCTTTCGCGCGTGGCAAACAGGGCAGGAAGAACCCGGAAGAGGAGTCTCTAAGCTGGGAACTAGATAGAGCTTGTTTTAGTCCTGTCAGCCACCTTATGGTACAGAACTTTACTTACTTTCCCAACAGTAGTAACTTGGTTCCTGAGGCATACAGGGTGGGAAGAAGAGCCCAGATGGGAAGTCTTCAGGCAGGGACTGAAATTCCCTTATCAGTCCTGTTGGCCATCATATAACAGATTTTTCCCTAACAATAAGTGATATTTGTCTCTAGGGGTTTTTTTTTTCTTGTACTATCTTTGTTTATTTTGGTATCAGAGTAATGTTAACCTCAAAAAGTTAGTTGGAAACATTCCCCTATCTTCTAGTTTTTGGAAAAGTTCATGTGTAATTGTCTTGTTTCTTCTCCAAGTATTAGGTAGAAGTCACCATTGAAGCTATCTGGGTCGAGAGTTTATTTGGGGGGAAGGTTTCTTTAAAAAAAAAAAAAACAAGAGACAATCTAATTTCATAGGTATATGTGTGGGGAATCACACAGACATAAAATTCTGAATAAAATGAGGCAACAAGAGGCTTATATAAGCTAAGGAGAGGTGTAGTCAGAGTATACAAAGGGGAGTTAGGAAATTAACTGAAAGGTGAGAGATGTTTTACAAAACAAAGTTTGCCCTGTTATGCAGATAAGTCTCTTAGGTAAAGGAGAGAGTCTGTTAATAGCTGACGTCCTAGTACAGGTTCTCCTTTCCA
Source organism: Lynx canadensis (assembly GCF_007474595.2). Taxonomy (NCBI): domain Eukaryota; kingdom Metazoa; phylum Chordata; class Mammalia; order Carnivora; family Felidae; genus Lynx; species Lynx canadensis. Next base: position 8,374,795 of record NC_044321.2, read on the forward strand.
ATGTAAATGTAGGCAGTTGAGGGGCAAGCAGAGAGCTTTTCCTGAATCTGCTGGGTTTTGATTACTTTCAATTTGAAATAATCTTTATGCCAAAGTGGCCCATCTTAGAGAAGCCTGCACTGGGCTCCTATAATTCCCTCCACTGAGGCTTTCTTTTTGGCAAAGGTTTTTAAACTACAAATTGCTCTTCCATTTCGTCTTGAGTGAGCTTTGGTAGTTTGTGTCTTTCAAGGGATTTTTCCATTTTATCCAAGTTTTGAAATATATTGCTATAACATTGGTCATGATAATCCTGTAATATCCTTTAATGTCTGTAGGATCTATGGTGATATCTCCTTTTTCATTCCTGATATTGTTAATATTTGTATTCCCTTATTGTCTTGATCAGTCTGGCTAACTTTTTTTCAATTTTATTTAACTTTTCAGTAATGGTTTCATTGAATTTATTTATTGTCTATTTTCTATTTAATTGATTTCCAGTCTTTTTTAGTTTATTATTTCCTTTTACTTGCTTTGGGTTTCATTTGCTTTTCTCTGCCCCCCTCCCCCTCTACTGCCAGGTTTCCTTGAGTGGAAACTTACAATACTGATTTGAGATCTTTCTTCTTTTGTTAATGTATTTATTTAATGGTACAATTCTCCTTCTAATCACTGCTTTAGCTTCATCCCACAAATTTTGATATGTTGTATCTTCACTTTCAAAATTTAATTTAAAATATTTTCTGACCTCCATTGTGATTTTTTTCTTCAACCTACGAGTTATTTGGGATGGTGCTGCCTAACGAAATATGTGAGAGATTTTCCCAGTATCTATCTTATTGATTTCTAGTGTTGTTTTGTCATAGTCAGAGAACATACTTTTTAATCAATCATCTAAAAATTACTGAGACTTGTGTCCCAGAATATGGTCTATTTTGGTGAATATTCTTACATACTTTAAAAGTATGTGTATCCTTTTGTTGTTGGATGGAAGGTTCTATAAATGGCCATCCTATCAAGCTGGTTGATAATGTTTGTCAAGGCTTTTATGTCACTACTGATTTTCTGCTTACCTGTTCAACTTCCAAGACAAAAAATTTTGAAACTTGGGACTGTAATTTTTGATATGTCCATTTCAAGAAATCTTAATATTAAAGATGTGAAGCTTCTCTTCTCATTAATTACATGATTGTAAACAAACCCCTTCAGCCCATGGGACTCAGTTTCTTCATGGTTAAAATGCTAATAGTTCTCTTTCTTCCCACCTCAGAGGGTTGCTGTATTCACTAAAATGGATAAATCAGGAAGGAGGATTGTAAACCATATACCATTGTGTAAATGTATTATCTCATTAATACCCACCTTCCAACATTGCATAAGCATAAACACACAAATTTAATAATATAGTAATAGAACACACAACTTTGCATTTGTAATATGATACTCCTACCAAAGTATCAAGCCTTCTTCATAGGTATGCAACATGTTAAGACACAGGGTGATGCCTGGTAGGACTTAAGCGTTTGTCTTTTGTTATTTAATATTAAACATCCATAATAGACATTCAGAATCAACCATTTTCATCATTATTTTTAAAGCAATGTAGTTTATTTTGCTGTTAAAAAGAAGTGAAAATGTAGCCCTCAAATAAAGTCTGCCAAGAATCCCTGTAGAGGGACTGTCTGTTCTGTTTAAATGTTGTAACAGCATATTTTTGGCTTGTTGTTAGTCTAGCACAAGGGTCAGCAAACACTTCCTGTAAAGGGACAAATAGGAAATATGCTAGGCTTTACGGTCTCTCTCAACCAGTCAAGTCTGCTGCTGTAGTGCAAAAGCAACCATAGACAATATGTGGAGGAATAAGCACAGGTGTGTTCTGATACGTTATTTACAGAAACAGGTAGTAGGCCTGATTTGGCCTATTGGGCCATGGTTTGCCAGTCTCTGCTGTAGACAATAACATCGACTTTCCCCTCCCTCAATTCAAACAGTGCCTTTGTGTATCTCCATACGTATATTTGGTAACAGAGAGGGAAGAAGATATACTGTTCAGGGAGGGTGACAGGTAGAGAGGACAGAAGGATGAAAGAGGTTAGGATGGCAACTTGGGCTGGTTTTGAAATCCCTGCAGTGAAAGCAATATAGATGCCAAGGCTAACAAAATCATTCAAGTACTTTAGGAGACCCTGAGCCCAATTGCAGAAGCTTTGGGGTGCTAACTGCCAAAGTATGGCACCGTGTTGTGGCAAAGGACTTCTCTGTCCTTCTGAATGGACTCCAATTCCACTCTGGCACTTTGGAGAGCATCCAGAGAGAGACTGTGGTTTAATTTTGGTGGGGCCTGATATGTGCTGGCAGCAGGGAGACTTTTGGCGACAGGGGATGGAGACCAGGTTCACAAAAACAAGAAAGAAGGACGGGGTAGATATCTTAGTTGGATTATAGCTGGCAGACATTTTTGTGGACACGGGGGAAGCATCCTCTTGAGAACTGAGAGATACTGTGATGATAATGGTAGGAGAGAGGGCTGGGACTTCTGTCCACTTGCTTTACGAGTGAGTGTTATTGAGCCAGGAGAAACGTAAGCCATAAGAGGGAAGAGCCAAGATGAGGCAAAGTGGTGCCACAGCCAGATTTGGCCAGAGAAGAGAAGATGGGCCGGGAAGACCTATATACTTTCCCTCAGGGTGCTTTTGGTGGTAGCGCGGAGGAGATATTCGGGCTCCGTTTGTGGGTTTAACGGACTGGCTGGTTATCAGGAAGAGATTAACAGTACGGAGAGGGAAAAGCTTTCACTGGCTATTTGAGCTGCAGGAGCTGATTCTTCCTCCTCGAAAACTCCCAAAGAAGAGGAAGAACATGCCCCTTGGCCTTCTCCATTGAAGCTGGTAGTTAGGGAGAAAGTGAGTTTCTGTGAGCTACTCCCAGATTCTTGTCTTACTCTTTGCTTCTTAGTTTCAAAGTTTTAATAAAACCAGATTGGCCTCACATCTTTCTACGTAGTTTAGCCTTAAGATGTTACCCTCGAAAATGGAAACTCCTGCTTAACAAAAAGGACAAATTGTATTGTCCTTTTCTCAGAAATCAAAAAGGAGGGGCGCCTGGGTGGCGCAGTCGGTTAAGCGTCCGACTTCAGCCAGGTCACGATCTCGCGGTCCGTGAGTTCGAGCCCCGCGTCGGGCTCTGTGCTGACAGCTCAGAGCCTGGAGCCTGTTTCGGATTCTGTGTCTCCCTCTCTCTCTCTGCCCCTCGCCCGTTCATGCTCTGTCTCTCTCTGTCCCAAAAATAAATAAACGTTGGAAAAAAAAAAAAAAATTAAAAAAATAAAAAAAAAAAAAAGAAATCAAAAAGGAGATCACTTACCAGAAATATATTTTCCTCCTTGTCTTCCCTCTAAATGACTGATACAATGAACAGATAATTTTAGTTTACTGCTGCTCTTGTAGGTTCCATAGCAAATGGCTTGTTGGGATAATAACACATAAAAGAAATATAAAGGCTCAGATTCTTCTGAGGACAAAAACGCCACTTGACAGATGAGTCCATTGGCCTGACAAGCTAGTGAACTTATTCTGACCTATGGAGAAAAAAAATCCTATGTATACATGATGACAAAACAAGATTTGGGACTCTGCCTGAGGATTTCCTTTTGGTCGAACACACTACTTTAAAATGCCCCATCAATTCTTGTAATATTTTTATATGTGGAGGTACTCTGTTATCCAATCACAATTGTAGGACATGACAACAAATTGCATATTTTCTTTCTTTTTTTTTAATTCTTTTTTTTTTAATTTTTTGAATGTTAATTTATTTTTGAGAGAGAGAGAGAGACAGAGACAGAGACAGAGACAGAGACAGAGACAAAGCATGAGCAGAAGAGGGGCAGAGAGAGGGAGACACAGAATCCGAAGCAGGCTCCAGGCTCCGAGCTGTCAGCACAGAGGCCGATGTGGGGCTCGAACTCACGAGCCGTGAGATCATGACCTGAGCCGAAGTCAGACGCTCAACCGACTGAGCCACCCAGGTGCCCCCAAATTGCTTATTTTCTGATATAGCAGAATAAATGAGATTACAAAACAAGAAGCTTCTGGGGCATCTGGCTGGCTCAGTTAGTAGAGCATGTGACTCTTGATCTCAGAGTCGTGAGTTCGAGCCCCATGTTGAGGGTAGAGTTTACTTTATTATTTTTTTTTGTATGAAATTTATTGTCAAATTGGTTTCCATACAACATCCAGTGCTCATCCCAACAGGTGCCCTCCTCAATGCCCATCACCCACTTTCCCCTCCTTCCCACCCTCCATCAACCCTCAGTTTATTCTCAGTTTTTTTTTTTTTTTTTAAATTTTTTTTTCAACGTTTATTTATTTTTGGGACAGAGAGAGACAGAGCATGAACGGGGGAGGGGCAGAGAGAGAGGGAGACACAGAATCGGAAACAGGCTCCAGGCTCTGAGCCATCAGCCCAGAGCCTGACGCGGGGCTCGAACTCCCGGACCGCGAGATCGTGACCTGGCTGAAGTCGGACGCTTAACCGACTGCGCCACCCAGGCGCCCCTATTCTCAGTTTTTAAGAGTCTCTTATGGTTTGCCTCCTTCCCTCTCTGTAACTTTTTTTCCCCTTTCCCCTCCCCCATGGTCTTCTGTTAAGTTTCTCAGGATCCACATATGAGTGAAAACATATGGTATCTGTCTTTCTCTGCCTGACTTATTTCACTTAGCATAACACTCTCCAGTTCCATCCACCGTTGCTACAAAAGGCCACATTTCATTCTTCCTCATTGCCAAATAGTATTCCATTGTGTATATAAACCACAACTTCTTAATCCATTCATCAATTGATGGACATTTAGGCTCTTTCCATAGTTTGGCTACTGTTGAAAGTGCTGCTATAAACATTGGGGTACAAGTGCCCCTATGCATCAGCACTCTTGTATCCCTTGGGTAAATTCCTAGCAGTGCTATTGCTGGGTCATAGGGTAGATCTGTTTTTAATTTTTTGAGGAACCTCCACACTGTTTTCCAGAGCGGCTGTACCAGTTTGCATTCCCGCCAACAGTGTAAGAGGGTTCTCATTTCTCCACATCCTCTCCAGCATCTATAGAGTTTACTTTAAAAAGAGGCTTCTTGGGGCGCCTGGGTGGCGCAGTCGGTTAAGCGTCCGACTTCAGCCAGGTCACGATCTCGCGGTCCGTGAGTTCGAGCCCCGCGTCGGGCTCTGGGCTGATGGCTCAGAGCCTGGAACCTGTTTCCGATTCTGTGTCTCCCTCTCTCTCTGTCCCTCCCCCGTTCATGCTCTGTCTCTCTCTGTCGCAAAAATAAATAAACGTTGAAAAAAAAAATAAAATAAAAAGAGGCTTCTTCTAGATAGTAGCAAAAGAGGGAAGGGAATTAATGGAACATGAATTCTGCCCCAGATATAGGACTGGGTGCTATAGTTTTATTACTTCATATTATTTCATTTCTATCTAAAGTCATTACCACTACTCCATTTTAGAGATAAAGAAACTAGGGCACCTGGGTGGCTCGGTCATTTAAATGCCTGACTTGTGATTTTGGGCTCAGGTCATGATCTCATGGTTATGAGATTGAGCCCTGCATCAGGCTCTGTGCTGACAGCTCTCTCTCCCTATGCCCCTCCCCCCTCAAAATAAATAAATAAATAAATAAACTTTAAAAAAACAAACAAACAAACTAATGCTAAAGGTTAAGAAACTGACACTTACAGGGGGCCCATGGCCAAGTTGGACTTAATATCTGTATCTGCCTCCAAAGCCAGTTGCCCTTGTAGTGCTGTACTTTTGTCTAGCCTGTGGCTCACAGTCTTTATTGGGCTTACATATTTCAGAGGGAGCTGGGAATATGCAGATTCCTGAACCCTGGCCCCAGAGATCCTAATTCTGTTGCTTTTTAGGGTGTACAGTCAGAAATTCCCATTTTCTAAGCATGCCCTATGATGGTAATGCTGACTGTCTGAACACAGTACTTGGAGGAGTGTTGGTTTGGACCTGAGGTCGTCCATGCTGGCTGCACACTGATCATGTAGGAAGTTGACAAAGTACCAGTGCTTGCCATCTTACCCCAGATTCTCTGGAGTGGGGCCCAGGCATTAGTATGTAAAAATGAAGCCCTGCCCCCTCTGGGTCATGGTCATTTTGACAGACGGTGAGGGTTGTGAATCTCTGGTCTAGCTGTTTCTAGAGTAATTTCATGATCACTGATAGTCCTTCCTCCTCCGTAAGGTATTAGGCCGTGATAGTTAATTTTGTGTCAACTTGACTAGGCTAAGGGATACTCAGGTAGCTAATGAAACATTATTTTGAATTGCGTCTGTGGGGGTGTTTCTGGAAGAGATCTGCGTTGAAACCGGTATACTGAGTAAAGAAGATCTGCCTTCCTCAATGAGGGTGAGCATCATCCAATCCACTGGAGGCCTAAATGGAACAAAAAGGTGCAGCAAGGGCAAATTCTTGACCTCTATAACCACATGAACCAATTCCTATTATAAATCTCCTCTTATATGTATCTCTCTGTATCCTATTGGTTCTGTTTCTCTGGAGAACCCTGACTAATACATGGGCTCTCCAACTTGAAGATCTCTTCCAGAAAACCAGGTCTTAGAGGAACACTAGTTGATATTGGATGCATTGTTCATCATTCAGTAAAACTTCCAAGTATACTATATATGGTTTTCTGGAATTAAAATTTTAAATATCATTTTCCTTTTGGCAAATAAGGAGAAATACAATATTTGCTGGTGAAATCTGATTTTGTTTCAACACTTCCTGTAGAATGAAGATCAAGAATTTTCTCAAAGATATGAAATAGAATGGGAGAAGAAAGACAGGGCTGAAGATGGTAGATAGAGTGAGTGAGCAGAGGCAGGGTGTGAACCCAGGTCAAGTTTCCCATTTCAATGGGATGCTCACCAAACTCTGGAGAAAAACCAATATGGAGGAAAGAGAATGACAGTATTTTTAGATTTGGCAATTATAATCATTTTAACTACAGTAGATTATGAGAGCTGCTAATACACCCTAGAATTCTAGTTCTGCTAGAATTCTCTGTCTTGAAGAACACAGGTCTACACCTCCGTATCCCATAAATACAGCTCTGTAATCCATAAGTATTTCCTGGATGAACTAATTTCTCCAAGTTTATAAATGGTTCATAGATGCATAAAGGGAATGTGTCCTTTTTGTTTAAGGGATTAATACATCTACCATGGTAAAGTGAACAGCACATTGCACAGTGTCTTTCAATTATGATGTCATTTGAATATAAGTAGGTAGGAATATGACATTTTGGAAAGCGCTTGAGCACTCTGAGTTCCTGTTGTGGAATGCTGCCTAACCCCGGGTTGCAAACTCCAGTGTCTATGGGGATCCAGGCAGGTAACGGAGATAGGAATACCAAGCAGATGTAAAAGAAGGGATAATGGGAACGATGGAATATTTGAACATGCAAGTCCTATCTGAAAGCATTCAAATATACATTTCTGAAAAAACATTGTGTAAGCAGAATAAAACACATTCAAGGGCCACCACTTTGCAACCCCTGATCTAAGCAAAACCAATTAGTATCCGGTCGTGGGCTTATATTGTATAGGTTTAAGACTGTAATCCCTTGAATTATTTGAAAATTCTTTACAACTTTGAATATACCACTTTGTTGCCAGGCTCTCTTCTCTCCCTGGGAAAGAAAACAAAACCCCAAACACACAAACAACCCCGTGTGTTCTTTAAACTGTAGCATCTGGTGACTAAACATATGGGAAAATTATTTCTATGGATATTATCATTCTCTGCACACTGTGCCAAATGGGGGAGAAAAATAAACTTTTTAAAAGGTATATGTTAAATAACATGATATAGACAAAATATATATTGCCTTTGTCACTTAGATATTTTACACTGAGTTGTGAATAATGTTCAGAAATTTATATTAATGTAACTTCTTGATACAGATATCTGCCAAAGTTTTTAAGCATACATCTACATAGGGCATATTTTTTTTTATACTTTTTTAAAAGTTTATTTATTTATTTTGAGAGAGAATGTGTGTGCATCTGCACGTGCACAAGAGGGGGAGGGATAGAGAGAGGGGAGAGAGAATCCCAAGCAGGCTCCACATTGTCAGCTCAGAGCATGATGCAGGGCTCAAACCCATGGAACTGTGAGATCATGACCTGAGCCAGAATCAAGAGTCGGATGCTTAACTGACTGAATCACCCAGGTGCCCCAGGATGCATGTTTTTTTTTTTTTTTAATGTTTATTTTTGAGAGAGAGACACAGAGCACGAACAGAGGAGAGGCAGAGGGAGAGGGAGACACAGAATCTGAAGCAGGCTCCAGGCTCTGAGCTATCAGCTTAAAGCCCGACATGGGGCTCAAACCCACAAACTGTGAGATCATGACCTGAGTCAAAGTTGGACACTCAACTGACTGAGCCACCCAGGTGCCCCAGGCTGTATGTATTTTTAGGGATAAAAGAAAAAAAGAGCTTTATAGCAACACAACACAAATAGCTTTTAAGATTTGCTTGTCTTTACTGTAGTTAACTTTTATTTCCTATTCTGAGGCACATTGTGCTGACATTATAAATGTTATTGTTGATCTATAAATATAACTAAGAATTGTCAATAAGTGGAATTGTATTTGTGAACACAGAAGTCAGATTCTTCTCTAAGCTGCATGAAGTTGCTTGTAATATCAAAAGTAATAAAACAATTTTTTGAGAAGCATTTTCAGTTAGAGTGGTTGAGCAGATTTTACAATAATAGGGATTGTTCCACATACGCTACAAAATGGGAACTCGGGAAAATGGTCTTGTCTCTCAGTTGTAGGGGTAGAAAAAACTGGCCTACATTTTTCTGGCCAAAAAGGAAATAGGCCTGTTTCAATCTAACAAACATCAAAAGTGGATTCTGAACAAGCTGTAGTCCCTGCCCTCATATGGAGATGAATATGATGTAGAACTGTGTTGTCCAGTATGGTAACCAAGAGCCACATGCGGCTGTTTACATGTAAATGAAATTAATTAAAATGAAATAAAATTAAGATTCCAGTTCCTTCATCACAATGGCCCCATTACAAGTGCTTAATAGCCACATGTGGTTAGTGGCTACCATGTTGGAGAACAGAGATATATATACCATGTCCATTATCACAGAGTTCCATTGGACAGCACTAGTGTAGAAATCATGAACTCATCTCTAGAGTCAGCCTAACTGGGTTTGAAACCAAGAAGAGTTCCTAAAGATCACTGTGCCTCAGCATCCCCATCTGTAAAATGGGGATAATAGTTATGAGGGCTGCTGTGAGGATTAAATGAGTTTATCATATGTAATTCTTTTATAAATACCTCACCCACAGGAAGTATACAATAGGAACCTCAGTAGAGGTTCAATAGAACTTTCGGAACTCCCAGAAGAGGCAGCAAATTCTGACACAGAGATTGAGAAAGCTTCATGGAAATGGTGGCAGTTAAGTTGGACCTAGAGTGATCAATTTTAACAAGTGAAGAAGGGAAGTGGATGGGGAGGCAGGGTATTCAGGCTGTGCAAAGGCATGGAGGCATGAAATTTTGTGCCACATTGAAGTAATGGCAAATTGCCCACCTTGTGTGTGGAAAAAGGGAAAGCAGAAGGTGAAATTAGGAAGGCAGGTGAAGAAAGACTGTGCAGTGTGCCTTGCATGCCACACTAAGGAGGCCAGATTTTATTTTATAAAAACAAATAAAGAGGGGGACCTGGGTGGCTCAGTCAGTTAAGCATGTGACTCCTGATTTCAGCTCAGGTCATGATGTCACAACTGTGAGGTGGAGCCTGGTGGCATCAGGCTCTATGCACTATCAGCACGGGGCTGCTTGGGCTTCTCTCTCCCTCTCTGTCTGCTTCTCCCCTGCTCACAGATGCACTCGCTCTCTCTCCCTCCCTCTCAAAATAAATAAATATTTTTTAAAAATAAGGGGCCAACAAAGGATTTTGACATCACATCTAAGTTTTGAAAAGATAAGTATGGTGATATTGTGGAAGATGAATTAAAGTGAGGGTCCAACAATCAGAAAGGGAAAAGGGAGATGATGTAATTGTGAACTAAGGCTGAAAGTCTGGAAGTAAAGGAGAGAGGGATGTTGATAAATCTTGGGGGTGAATCACATGTGGGGAGATGGGGGTCAGGCATGCATCTTCCAAGAAGCCTTCCTTAACCTCTCCAGATAGCACTGACTGCTCCTGTTTTGTGTTTCTCTTTCTCTCCCCTTCCTTCCTTCCTTCCTTCCTTCCTTCCTTCCTTCCTTCCTTCCTTCCTTCCTTCCTTCCTTCTTTTTTAAGGATTTTATTTTTAAGTAATCTCTACACCCAATGTGGGGTTTGAACCCACAATCCCAAGATCAAGAGTCGCACGCTCCACCAACTGAGCCAGCCAGGTACCCCTATTTTTTTTTATTTGTGTATAGTTGACGCACAATATTATATTAGTTTCAGGTATACGACTTAGCGATTTGATAGGTTTATACATCATTCTATGTTTACCACAAGTGTAGCTACCATCTGTCTGGAAATATTGCTATTACAATATCAGCTATATTTCTTATACTGTACCTTTTATTCCCATGATTTATTCATTCCATAACTGGAAGGCTGTGGTATCTCCCACTCCCCTTCATCTGTTTTGTCCAACCTCCCCTCCTACCCACCAGTGACCATCAGTTTGTTTTCTGTGTTTATAGGTCAGATTCTGCTTTGTTTATTCATTTTTTTCTGATTCTACTTATGAGTGGAATCATATGGTATTTGTCTTTCTCAGGCTGACTTATTTTACTTAGCGTAATACCCTTTAGGTCCTTTCATGTCATCTCAAATGGCGTGTTCTCATCCTTTTTTATGGCTGTGTAACATTCCATTATGTTTATATGTATATATGTAAATATATGTGTATATACATACACATACCCCACATCTTTCTTATTCATTCATCTATTAATATTTATTTATTTTTGAGAGAGAGAGAGAGACAGAGTGTGAGCAGGGGAGGGGCAAAGAGAGAGGGAGACACAGAATCCGAAGCAGGCTCCAGGCTCTGAGCTGTCAACACAGAGCCTGATGTGGGACTCAAACCCACGAACTGTGAGATCATGACCTCAGCCGAAGTTGGATGCTTCACCAACTGAGCCACCCAGGCACCCCTTTATCCATTCATCTATTTATGGACATTTAGGTTGCTTTCATATGTTAGCTATTGTAAATAATGGTGCAATAAACATAGGGATGCACATATCTTTTTGAATTAGCATTTTTATTTTGGAGAGGTAAATACTCAATAGTGTAATTATTGGATAATATGGTATTTCTGTTTTTATTTTTTTGAGGAACCTGCATACTGTTTTCCACCATGGCTGTACCAATTTATATTCCCACCAACAGTGCACAAGGGTTCCTTTTTCTCCACATCCTTGCCAACAATTTTTATTTCTTGTCTTTTCTATTTTAGCTATTCTAACAGGTGTAAGGTGATAGCTCATTGTGGTTTTACCTGATGTGCATTTACCTGATGATTAGTGAGACTGAGCATCTTTTTGTGTGTCTGTTGGCCATCTGTATGTCTTCTTTAGAAAATGTCTATTTAGGTCCCCTGCCCACTTTTTAATCAGAATTTTTTTTTTTTTTTTGGTGTTGGGTTGTATAAATTCTTTATATATTTTGGAAATTAACCCCTTATCACGAATATCATTTGAAAATATCTTCTACCATTTAGTAGGTTGTCTTTTTGTCTTGTTTATTGTTTCCTTTGCTGTGCAAACACTTTTTATTTTGATGTAGTCTCAATAGTTTATTTTTGCTTTTATTTCCCTTGCCTTAGCAGACATATCTAGAAAGATGTTGCTATAGTCAATGTCAGAGAAATTACTGCCTGTGTTCTCTTCTAGGATTTTTGTGGTTTCAGATCATACATTTAGGTCATTAATCCGTTTTGAGTTTGTTTTTTGAGTATAGTGTTAGATGCTCTCCAGTTTCATTCTTTTATATGTAGTTGTCCAGTTTTCCCAGCACCATTTATTGAAGAGACTGTCTTTTCCCCATTGTATACTCTTGACTTCTTTGTTATAGATTAATTGACCATATAAGCGTGGGTTTATTTCTTGGCTCTCTGTTCTGTTCTGTTGAACTATGTGCATATTTTTTGCCAGTACCATACTGTTTTGATGATTACAGCTTTGTAGTATATCTGGAATTGTGATACCTCCAGCTTAGTTCTTTTTTCTGAAGATTGCTTTGGCTATTTGGGGTCTTCCGTGGTTCCATACAAATGTTAGTATTATTTGTTCCAGTTCTGTGAAAAATGCTATTTGGTATTTTGATAGGGACTGCGTTGAATCTGTAGATTGCTTTGGGTAGTATGGACATTTTAACAATATAAATTCTTCCAATCCATGAGCGTGGAATATCTTTCCATATGTTTGTGTCATCTTCCATTTCTTTCATCAATGTATTATAGTTTTCAGAGTATAGGTCTTTCACATTTTTGGTTTTTATTCCTAGGTATGTTATTCTTTTTGGTGCTATTGTAAATGGGATTGTTTTCTTTCTTTCTTTCTTTTTTAAGTTTATTCATTTATTTATTTTTAGTAATCTCTACACCCATTGTGGGGCTTGAATTCATGACCCCAAAATCAAGAGGTGCATGTTCCTCCAACTGAGCCAGCTAGGTACCCCTGGGATTGTTTTCTTAATTTCTTTTTCTGCTACTTTGTTATTAGTTTATCGAAATGCTACCTATTTATGAGTATTAAATTTGTATCCTGTATCTTTACTGAATTCATTTATTACTTCTATTAGTTTCTTGGTGGAGTCTAGGATTTTCTATGTATAGTATCACATCATCTGCATATAGTGACAGTTTAACTTCTTCATTACCAATATAGATGCCTTTTATTTCGTTTTCTTGCCTGAATGCTGTGGGTAAGACTTCCAGTACTCTGTTGAATAAAATTGGCAAGAGTGGATGTCCTTGTCTTATTCCTAATCTTAGAGAGAAAACTCTCCATTTTTCACCGTTGAGTATGATGGTAGTTATGGGTCTTTCATATATGGCCTTTATTAGGTTGAGGTATGTTTCCTCTCACTCTACTTTGTTGAGAGTTTTTATCATGAATGCATGTTGAATTTTGTCAGAGGCTTTTTATGCATCTATTGAGATGATCATGTGATTTTTATCCTTTGTTCTGTTGATATGATGTATCATGTTGATTGATTTGTGAATCTTGAACATTTTTTGTATCTCTGGAATAAATCCCACCTGATCATGGTGAATGATCTTTCTAATGTATTGTGTATGTGGTTTGGTGATATTCTGCTAAGGAATTTGCATCTGTGTTCATCAGGGATATTGGTCTATAGTTTCTTTTTTGTGGTGTCTGTCTGGTTTTGGTATCAGGATGCTGTTGGCCTCGTAGAATGTAGCTTTCCTTTTCTATTTTTTGGTATAGTTTAAACAGAATAGGTATTAACTTTTCTTTATATGTTTGGTAGAATTCACCTGTGAATCTATTTGGTTTTGGACTTTTATATTTTGGTACTTTTTTGATTACCAATTCAGTTTTGTTAGTTGTAATCAGTCTGTTCAAATTTTCTATTTCTTTCTAATGCACTTTTAGAAGATTGTATGTTTCTAGGAATTTATCCAATTTGTCTAGGTTGTCTAATTTTTTAGTATATAATTTTTCATAATATTCTCTTATACTTTGTATTTCTGTGATGTCAGTTATTATTTCCTCTCATTTCTAAAAATATTTATTAGGATCTTTTTTCTTTTTTTTCTTGGTAAGTCTTGTTAAGGGCTTTCATCTTTTCAACCAAGGTTTCATTAATTTTTATTTTTTTTTTTTAGTATCGATGTCATTTATTTCTGCTCTGATATTTATTATTTACTTTCTTCTATTCATCTTGGATTTGTTTGTTCTTTCTCTGGTTCATTTAGGTGTGTAAGATTAGATTGTTTAATTGAGCTTTTTCTTGTATTTTGAGGTAAGCCTGTATCACTATATACTTCCCTCTAAGTAATGCTTTTGCTGTGTCCCAAAGATTTTGGACTGTTACGTGTTATGTTTCCATTTTCATTTCTCTCCATGTATTTTTTTTTTAATTTCTTCTTTGATTGCTTCATTGGCCTGTTGGTTGTTTAGTGTCATGTTGTTTAGTCTCCATGTATTTGTGTTTTTTCCAGTTTTTTCTTGTGATTTATTTGTAGTTTCATACAATTATGTTCAGAAAAGATGCATATGATTTCTGTCTTCTTAAATTTATTGAGGCTTGTTTTGTGACCTAATATGTGATTTTTTTCTGGAGAATGTTCCACGTGCACTTGAAAAGAATGTGTATTCTGTTGTTTTTGGATGAAATATTCCATATATATCTGTTATGTCCATCTGGTCCAATGTGTCATTCAAAGACATGATTTCCTTATTGATTTTCTGTCTAGATGATCTATCCATTGATGTAAGTGGGGTGTTAAAGTTCCCTAAGTATTATTGTCTTACCATCAATTTCTCTCTTTATGTCTGTTAATATTTGTTTTATTTTTTAGGTTCTCTAGTGTTGGGTGCATAAATATTTACAATTGTAAATTGTACAATATTTACAGTTTACCATGTCCTCCTGTGGGATTGATCCCTTTTTCATTATGTAATGCCCCTTTTGTTGTCTCTTGTTACAGTCTTTGTTTTAAAATCTATTTTGTCTGATATAAACATTGTCACCTTGACCTTTTTTTTTTTTTTTTGCTTCCATTTGCATGGTGAAAGTTTTTCTTTCTCTTCACTTTTTAGTCTTTACTTGCCTTTAGGTCTGAGGTGGGTCTCCTGTAGGCAGCATATAGATGAGTCTTGTTTTTAATCCATTCTGCTACCCTGTGTCTTTTGATTGGAGCATTTAGGCCATTTACATTTAAATAAGTATTGAGGGTTGCCTTGGTGGCTTAGTCGGTTAAGCATCTGACTTCAGCTCAGGTCATAATCTCATGGTTCATGAGATCGAGCCCCACATCAGGCTCTGCACTGACAGCGCACAGTCTGCTTGGGATCCTCTCTCTCTCTGCCCCTCTCCAGCTTGCACTCTCTCTCTCTCAAATAAATAGACATTAAAAAAAATTATTGGTAAGTATGTACTTATCGTCATTTTGTTATGTGTTTTCTGGTTGTTTTTATAATTCTTTGTTCTTCTTTTCTTACTCTCTTTCTTTGTGATTGATGAGTGTCTATAGTGTTATATTTGACTTTCTTTCTCTTTCTTTTTTGTGAATCTGTTGTCAATTTTGGATTTGTGGTTACCATGTGGTTCGTATACAACATCCTAAGTAAATAGCAGTCTATATTAAATTGATGGTCATTTAAGTTCAAACACATTCTAAAAAAATAAATAAAAATAAGGACAGAAAAAATACAAGGAAAAAACATTTCTTTCTTTCTGTTTTTTTCTTCTTTTCCCTTTTTACTTTCTCCTCCACATTTTACGTATATGTTGTCATATTTTACATCTTTCCATTCACAGTTTTTTTATGTCTAATTATGGACATTTCTTTTCCACTTAAGAAGTCCCTTTAATGTTTCTTGTAAGGCTGGTTTAGTGGTTTATTTGAGAAACTATTCTCTCTCTTTGGTTGTTCAGAAACTGTTCAGTCGGCTCTTAGCCCTTCTGCAGGAGGAATTGTTTTTTTATATAGGTGTACTTTGGTGTATTCTGTGGAGGAAGTGGTTTTAGAGTCTTCCTATATTGTCATGTTGGACCAAAACCCCCATCCTTACATTCTTTTTTAAATTTTTTTAATGTTTATTTACTTTTGAGACAGAGTGTCAGAGGACCAAAGCAGGCTCTGCACTGACAGAAGAGAGCCCAATGTGGGGCTTGAACTCCCGAACCATGAGATCATGGGCTGAGCCAAAGTTGGACACGTAACTGCCTAAGCTACCCAGGTGTCTCCACTCATCCTTACATTCTAACTTTAATTGGCAGCTGCTGTCAGCCACCAGTGCTACCCTGTGCTAATCGGATTCTCTCTGCAATAGGCTGTGAGTTCCACGTAGAGAGGACCAGGCAGTGAGAGCACTGTCCTGTGCCTTCTTGTGGAACGTCCCACATTCTCTTTCTTGCTATATAACACACACCCTCCCACTAAAATACCAGATACCTGTGTTCCCAGCCTCCCTTGCCGCTAAGGCATGGACGTGGGCAAGTGATTCAGTCCTGGCCAGTGTGAACTGAGGGAACCATTGGAGCTGAGTCTGGGCAAAAACTTTCTTCTTTAACAGAGGAGAAAGTTTAACAGAGGAGGAAAACAGAATGCTTTAAGACATTATTCTGTGAAAATGTTACAGAGCTCTGGCCACCATACTGTCACAACGAGGCAAATCTGAATAGACCAAAGAAGCTGACTACCATGATATTGTTGAGGTCCTGGATCAAACATGGTACTGCCCTTCTTCTCTCACCTCCTACCACTTTTTAAATCCCCTTTCAATTGGTGTTGTCTTACATATGTCCCCTTAGATGCCAACTCTCCCCCAGTTGAGGATCGCTGTTCCAGGCAAATGTTTTAGTTATATGGCAAAATCTCAAGAGCAAATAATCGAGACTACACAAATATCTGTTATGAATTACTGGTGAGTCCTTGAGAATCTATCAGTCTAATGGATTGGTTGGTGGGGAGGAGAGCCCCCATGGATGGTGGGAGGCTGTGCACAAGGGTCAGGTGGGCTGGGTGAGATCATGGGTGCTATGGAGGGAGGATTGGTCTGGCTGGAATGTTTCACAGAATTCTTAGGGAGTTAGAGTCAATAGTGGGCTCCATAAAATCATGCTTGACAGTTACCATTGCAGGGATCGATCCAACGACAATTCCTTCCTACTTCAAGAGTTGCATTTGAGGACGACTGTTCAGAGAAAATGCTACCCTCGTCAGGAATTTCACCATGAAAACTAGTTCATGTTTCTAATTCAAGGCTAGTCATTGAAGCCACATCACTCTAGTCAATTCTCTAGGTTTTAAAGCCTGAACAGAGAGAGCATCTTTTCAGACAGGCCTTCCCTCCTCCTTGCTTCTCTTC
Source organism: Lynx canadensis (assembly GCF_007474595.2). Taxonomy (NCBI): domain Eukaryota; kingdom Metazoa; phylum Chordata; class Mammalia; order Carnivora; family Felidae; genus Lynx; species Lynx canadensis. The sequence continues at coordinate 8,391,873 of NC_044321.2, forward strand.
AGAGATTATCTGTTCATACATGGTACACAGCTCAGGATCCTTGATGGCTTTGCATACTTTCTGCAGGATACATATTAAACTCTCCCGGAATGAGTACTGAATGACTGAAGGACAATGTGGCAATGAAGAATAAGGAAATGGATATTTATTAGTGAGTAAATCTCTTTTTAGGCCTATAATTCCTGAATTAAAAACAATACAGCTGGCATCATTTTATGAAACATTACACAAACACACCAAACTCTTCTCCTTCCCACCATCTATATTCCTATAATTTCCAAAGCCACCCCCCTCTTTTTGTTTCTAATAAAAACAGAGTATTTTTCTTCTGGACCATTGAGATTCTGTATGGCTGAGACCAGCCGGAAAATAAGGGAGAGAAAAAAGCGAAGCATGTTTTCAGCTTTTGCAGTAGCTATGGGCTTCAATCACAATTGATGATTAATGCTAACATCTTTATTTAAATGCCAGTGTTGTTATGACAAGTAAACACCAGTCAGCTGCATAGTGGCCTATTAAATAAATGCAATGAACCTTTCTTCTTGCCTGAAGGTTGGCTCCAACAGCCTCCCTTCTTCCTTTCCCATCTCCACTCTCTCCAGTCCCCAAACAATTAATCACGGTATCTTCTGTACGGTAATTAGTCCTGTAAGATGAGCTCTGATTTGAAATAATGATTTATGGAACAAAGGAAAATGGCTCTTTTGATAAAACTGATACATATTAAGCTTTAAATTCCCTTCAGGATGGATTTCTTCAGTTCCTAAGAAGAATGTAGGAAGAGAGGAAAATAACATTTGCTGAAAACCTACTGTGTGGTAGGATTTTCTCTCATTTACCTTTCACAGCAACCCTGAGAAGCAGCATTATTCCTATTTGGCAAACACAATAGAACTCAGTGAGTTGAAATTAGGTTCCAGGGACAAAGTGCTATAGCTATGACACCCATCTCTTCCACTGGGACAGCAGCTCATTCTGTAAGGTTTAGGAGCAGAGTCAGCCCTGGACAAATGGAGAAAAGAATGTTTTGCTGTTGGTGCCCCCCAAACTACCTTTCTCCATGTGTTGATCTGGACCTGTCGGGGCATTTGAAAAGTCAGGGTAATACTAACTCACTGCTTTAACAAACATCCCGTGATTTTAGTGGCATGATGTAGTAGATGGTTTAATTGTCCCCTATTGTTTGTTTAGTCTCCTACTTTGTAAGAAGACTGTCATGCTCATCCATCACCATGTAACTTGTAATGCCCCTCTGTGGGGGTGTTTTAGGTTGCTAGAGCCGCCACAACAAAATGCCACAGATTGAGTGGCTTAAACAACAGACATTTATTTGTTTCACAGTTCTGGAGGTTAGATGTCCAAGATCAAGGTGCTGGCAAGTTTGGGTTCCCCTGAGGCCTCTCTCCTTGGTTTGCAAGTGGCCACCTTCTCACTGTGTCCTCATATGACCTACTCCTGGTGTCTCTGCCTGGTATAAGGGCACCCGTCTTACCAGATTAGGACCCCGCCTTTATGGCTTCATTTATCCTTAATTACCTCTTTAAAGGCCATAATAAAGGTCAAATAAAGTCACATCGATGGTTACGGCTTCAACCTATGAGTTTTGCGGGACGAGGGGTGAGTAGAGTTCCCACCCTGGTAACTGAGGCTTGGCCACATGAGCAGCTTTGGCCAATGGAATGCAAGCAAATGTAATGGCTGCCACATCTGAGCAGAAGGTTGAAGAGCCTTGTGTGGCAGCTCTGCTGTTGGCTCATTTTCTCCCAAATGGGAGTGGCTCCTTCAGCCTGGATTCTGAAATAAATAAAATGTAAGGAGCACCGCCATAGCCAAAAAGCAGTTATCGTGTAATAAGAAGTATAAATAAACATCTGTTGTCGTAAGCTACTGAGACTTTGGGAGCAGTTACCACAGCATAACCTAACAAAGACTGGCTGATGCATGTAACAACATAAAAATGTATTTCTTGGGGTGCCTGGGTGGCTGTTGGTTAAGTGTCCAACTCTTGATTTCAGTTCAGGTCATGATCTCACAGTCTGTGAGATCGAGCCCCACATTGGGCTCTGTGCTAACATTGCAGAGCCTGCTTGGGATTTTCTCTCTGTCTCTCTGCCCCTCCCCCATAGGCAAGCACGTGCAACCGAACACGCTCTCTCAAAATAAACAAACTTAAAAAAATGTATTTCTTGTTCAGTTATAGTCTAATGCAGGTTGGATATCTCTCCTTTTTTTTTTTTTTTTCAACGTTTATTTATTTTTGGGACAGAGAGAGACAGAGCATGAACGGGGGAGGGGCAGAGAGAGAGGGAGACACAGAATCGGAAACAGGCTCCAGGCTCTGAGCCATCAGCCCAGAGCCCGACGCGGGGCTCGAACTCACGGACCGCGAAATCGTGACCTGGCTGAAGTCGGACGCTTAACCGACTGCGCCACCCAGGCGCCCCAAGGATATCTCTCCTTTATGTTTCTCTTTCCAAATAGTGTCTCAGGAATCTGAGCTCCTTGCATCATAGAGTTCTGTGATCTTGTCCTCATTTCTAGCTGTACAGATGGAGGCAAGAGAAAGCCAATGGTTTCTTGGGAGAATTTAGTGGACAGACCTAGAAATGGAATATATCACTCTTGTCTTCTTTTTTGTTGACGAGAATTAATCTCATGGTCCAAACTTAAATGTAAGGAAAGCTTAGAAATACAGTTTTCCAGGGGTGCCTGGATGGCTCAGTCGGTTAAGCGGCCGACTTCGGCTCAGGTCACGATCTCGTGGTCCGTGAGTTCAAGCCCCGCGTCGGGCTCTGTGCTGACCGCTCAGAGCCTGGAGCCTGTTTCAGATTCTGTGTCTCCCTCTCTCTCTGACCCTCCCCCGTTCAGGCTCTGTCTCTTTCTGTCTCAAAAATAAACGTTAAAAAAAAAAATTAAAAAAAAAAAAAGAAATACAGTTTTCCAGAATGCCCAGAAAAGGGAATATTGGTGAGCATTTTGTCACCATCTGCTTAAGCATCTATCCTCAATGTCTACTTCCTGAGAAGGGTCCTCTCTCCCAGCTGTTAGTAATACCCCCCAGGGTATTAACTGACAGTGGCATAAAGTTTTAGATACATATTTGTTTTAAAAAAGGACTTTTAAAGATTAGAAAGCCTTGTGAACCCCAAAGGAATAAAATGCCAGTAACCTACCTGATAGATGGGGATAGAACCTATATGCATCCATTCATAAGCTAAGCTCGACCCAGCTAGTTCAGTAAGTATCTATTAAGCCCTTAGCTAGGCCCACGTAAGACCCTGGACAATGTGCCGTGGAAAGTGAGGAGTGGCTAATGTTGCCTGTGAGGTATTAAGAAGATTGTATGGAAGAGGTGACATCTGAACTGGCCCCAAAGACTTTTTCTTCTGCCAAGGCATGTAGCCAATGGCATTCTAGTCAGAAGGGCACTGGCACGTTATTACTCTCATGTAGAAACGCAAATGAACACAGTGTGTCATGGGAAGTCCAAGTGGCAAAGAGTGTCCAGATCACAGCATGCCCTGGGCCAGGGACAATGGGGAGAAAGAAATGACATGGAGAAGTGGCGTATAGTCGATTAAATGGTGGCCCCCCCCCCCCAAGAGATATTTCCACCTGGAACATGTGGATCTGACCTTATTTGGAAAAGGGGTCTTTGCAGATGTGAATAGATGAAGGATTTTGAAATGAGATGATATTGGATTACCCAGGTGGGTCCTACATCCAGTAATAAGTGTCCTTATAAGAAGCAGGGGCATGGGGGGAGGGTGGAAAAGTCAATAAATAAAAACGAAGAGGAGAACACAGACACACAGAAAAGGCCATGTGAAGACAGAGGCAGAGATTGGAGTGATGTAGCCACAAACTGAGGGATACCTGGAGATATCAGAAACTGGAAGAAGCAAGGAAGGATTCTCCCCTAGAAGGGTTCTCCCTTTACTTCAGACTCCTGGCCTCCGAAACTGAGAGAATACATTTCTGTTGTTTCAAGCCATAAAGTTTATGGTAATTTGTTATGACCACTACAAGAAACTAATACATGAGGATATGAAGAGTCTGTTCTATCTTGCTGAGGAGTGTGGAGCAGGGGGATGGGTGGAAGAGGCAATATTGATGATCTTGAAGATGGAAGTGATACAGTCTGATTTGTATGTCAGAAAGAAAGGCAACTCTAGTGGCTCTCTAGGGTATCGGGTGGTTATTATCGGTCTGGTTGTGTTTAGGGAGATGGATGGTGATGAGCTATGGGTGAGCCCTGCAGTGCAGTGGAGCTGAACCGGAAACATCTACCTCTAGAGACACTGGCAGTGCCTTGGCCATGACATTGCATGGCCTCTTCCCACCGAGTGAGTTGCCCCGGCGCCCTCTCAGGGGATATTTAATGGGCTGCCTTTGTCTAGCTCCCAGAATGACCAGTTCGTGACTGGAGGGAGGGGAATGAATTCTTTTTAGTGCCTCTTTTCTGGAAAAAGGCAGGACCTTTGCAATCATCTGGCTGTACGTTGCCTCTTCTGGAAAACTGACCTCAGAAATATTCCAAGTGCAGTGTGTGTGTGGGAGTGTCCCATGGGTGAGCCCTCAAATTCCACTGAGACTTGTTTAGTTATGACTGTATAATAAGCTGTCCCTAAACATAGGGGCTTAAAACAGCAGCGCTTTCATTCTGTCTCAGTTCTTTGGGTTGACTGGGCTCAGGTATGCAGCTCTTCTGTGGGCCTTCCTTGGGAATTCTCATGGTTGTCGTCAGATAATGCCGAGCCTAGAGTCATCAGGAGGCTGAGCTGGAACACTGGACTGGGATTGCCAATTAGTTTCAGTACCTCTCCTCTCCAACTGCCTTCTCCAAGCAGTCTCTCCAGAAGAGGAGAGGGGCTTCATACATAGTGGTTTTGGGGTTCCAAGAGGGAGGAAATGGTAACTGGCAGTGCTCTGAAAAGCCAGGTCTGAAATTGGGAAAGCCTGGCTTCTGCTGCATTCTGTTGGTTAAAGTAGTCACAGTAAAGCAGACTCAAGGAAGGAGAAATAACCTCCATTTAAAAAAATTTTTTTTAAGGTATATTTATTTTTGAGACAGAGACAGAATGTGAGTGGGTTAGGGGCAGAGAGAGAGACACACACACACAGAATCCAAAGCAGGCTCCAGGCTCTGAACTGTCAGCACAGAGCCTGACACAGGGCTCGAACTCACAAGCTGTGAGATCATGACCTGAGCCAAAGTTGGACACTCAACCGACTGAGCCACCCAGGCGCCCCATAACCTCCATTTTTTGATGGGAGAAGACAAAGAATGGGCAGCCATCTTGAAGTCCATCTCAAGGCGATTTGCAAAAAGTTGTACTTATATCATTCTCCTTCAGCAGAACAGATGGGAGTGGAAGAGGCACGATGTAGGTATTCAATGAATATTTGATGACTAGACTGAATACATGAATACACACACGCAAAGTCAGCATGTTTCAGAATGTCTACGTTACTTTAAAAAGAGAATTTGATAATAACATGGGCATGGTACTGACATTGCCCAGAGGTATTGTTTGAGGGTTAGATTAGGAAAAAGAGAAAAGCTTCTTGTCTGGTTAAGAGTATAAAGTCAGCATAGAGTGGTGTTATTTTTTTAAAATTTTTTAATGTTTATGTATTTTTGAGAGAGAGAGAGACAGAGACAGACAGAGCATGAGTCGGGGAGCGGCAGGGAGAGGAGACACAGAATCTAAAGCAGGTTCTAGGCTCTGAGCTGTCAGCACGGAGCCCGATGTGAGTTCCAACTCACGAACCACGAGATCATGACCTGAGCCGAAGTTGGACATTCAACTGACTGAGCCACCCAGGTGCCCCTAGAGTGGTGTTATTAATCAATTGTGTTGTTAATTACAGGAGGGGTGTGTGTGTGTGTGTGTGTGTGTGTGTATTTACATACCACAGTGCTAAGGCCCAGGAAGACACTGTTGCTTGCCCCTTACCATTTAGTCAAGATACTCATTATAAAGAAATACTAATGACATTTAGTTTCTTTTTATGAATTCTAATCTAGCAGATGAAACTGCTACAGCATGAATTAAGAAAGATGAGCTATTCACTTAAAAACTTCAAAAAATTAAAAAGCTTTTAAATCAATATATATGCATTTCATCTTGACTGAACAATTCTGCATTCATAAATCATATTTCCTTTGCTTACCTGTTTCTAATCTTTACCTGTTTCTCTTTCCTATGACACGAATCCTGAAAGTCATACATTTTCTAACCTAAAATACTATGATTGCTTTACTATTATAAATTAAATACTACAGTTGTTTTTTTTTTTTTTTTTTAATTTTTTAAGAGAGAGAGAGCAGGGTGCCTGGGTGGCTCAGTCAGTTAAGTGTCCAACTTCTGCTTAGGTCACGATCTCGTGGTTTGTGGGTTCGAGTCCCGCATTGGACTCTGTGCTGATATGATGTGGAGTCTGCTTGGGATTCTCTCTCTCCCTGTCTCTGTCCCACTCTCTCTCTCTGTCTCTCTCTCTCAAAATGAATAAATAAACTTAAAAAAAAGAGAGAGAGAGACAGAGCACGAGCAGGGAAGGGGCAGAGAGAAAAGGAGACACAGAGAATTGGAAGCAGCTCTAGGCTCTGAGCTGTCAGCACAGAGCCTGACACGGGGCTTGAACTCATAGACCATGAGATCATGACCTGAGCCAAAGTCGGTCTTTTCACTGACTGAGCCACCCAGGCACCCCTAAATGGTACTGGTTATATTAATGATTCAGGCATCACACAAAAAAGTATACAAAATGCTGAGGGGAAAGTATCAATCAATAAGTTTTTTGGAAAATGTTATTCAAAGTAAGAGATCAGTCAGCTGTCCAAATGGCCGTGTCATTTTAATGGAGGAATCCCCAGCTGTATAATGTGCAATGAAATTCTTCAACATTCACTTCTTTGAGTTGGGCATCTCAAATCATGGACTAAGGTATTAAACACCCAAAGCAAATAGTGTTCTGTGTGAACAAAGGGAGGTCTTCAACGGCACCGAAGGATAAAATAAGAAACATTCCAAATTGCTTTGAACCCAAGAAGCATGTTCCTCGGTGTCTTTGCCTGGCCTACTCTTTCTCCAAATCCTCCTTTGCCTGGAAGTCACGTATTTGGCAGGACTTGCGCCTCGCTCCATTCAGAGGCCTGCTCACATTCCACCTCACTCACCAGGGTCACCTTTCCTGGCCACCCTTGATAAAGTAGCATCCCCATTATCCTAAGTCTCGTTCATGGCATGCACATGGAGTTGTTCGTTACTTTATAATCTGTCTCTCCCCTGAGAAGAGAGACAGTGCTTTCTTCCCTGCCACCTTATGGTGCCTGGCACATAGCAGCTGTGCACCAAATACCTGTGGATTATTCATAAGATCAGGCCGCCAAATATCACTTAATATAATGCACACGAGTCGAGGGCTCACACGCTCCAGAAACAGGTACCCTTTTCCATGATAGGGAAAGATAAACACTGCCGATAGACGTGCCAGCCCCAGAGTCTAACGCGGAGACATCTGCACCAATTGTGGAAAAGGCTGCTGGTTCCAGATTGGCCTTGTTATTCATGGATCATAAAAAAGAATGGTTTCTTCCTCTTGGGAGATGGCTCATCATCAGCACTGATCATTTTGTACTAACCATACCCTTGTAATGCTCTTCATGAAGACGGGCTTCCTATCTTCCATGGTACTCCCCACCTGCTTCCACTGGCTGCCCTCCTTTTTGGTATTTAAGCTATGAACTATCTCAGCAACCTCAAATGATTCTTTGGAAATATCTTTCATTTGGATCAGTGAAAGTTTTCCAGATGCAAGGGATTGCAATAACTAGGAAAAAGCAGAAAATTCAAACGTTTTATTTTATTGTTGCAAAATGATTTTCAATCCTTCCTGCGCCCAAAGTGGTGCCCAGGAATTCCAAAGGATTAAAAATGGCACCATCTCGGGGCGCCTGGGTGGCTCAGTCAGTTCACAGTCCCGACTCTTAAACTCGGCTCAGGTCATGAACTTATGGTTTGTCCCATGGAGCCCCACGTCAGGCTCTGCACTGATGGTGTGGAGCCTGCTTACGATTCTCTCTCTGCCCCTCCCCTGTTCACCTGCTCCCTGCCCCCACCCCTCAAAATAAATAAACTTAAAAAAAAATGTCACTGTTCTCAGTGCCTGCACCATAAATTCTATTTCAGGAACCGGTTGTACCCACCCACTGTCAACCAGGGAAAATAAATAAATCCATTTGTAGGAGTGAAACTGAGTTTCCAAAATACTTGGTGACGTTATTGAGGTTAGCTTTGTTTCTTTAGGGACGATCAATATCTCTCAAGAATAAATGTAGCATCAAATTGTATTATTTCAGTGGCAGGGCTTCTAATTATGATTCCGTTGATAAATCTGGTGCTAAATGCATGCAATAACCTTGCCTCTTCGTTTATGTTTGCCTCTGTGCTAATTTTCTTTTTAAATTAAACTCTTCAGAAGAGAGCTTAAGGTGTGGAATTTTTATTTCAGTTAAGTAGTCCTGGCTCATTCATGGCCTATACCCAGCTTTCCTGGTCCAGTGCTAGTCATACTTAAAGGGTGGATGAGTTTATCAAGGTGGTTTGATAATGGCAGGCAACAAGTTTACTAGCTGATAATCTCAATTTCAGAGAATTTCAAGCAAGGGGTGTGGACTTAGTTTACTGTGCTGGCTAGATGGGGGTGGGGGGGACCACTTATTGGCTTACTGCATTGGGTGCAAGGACTTGTTGTTGTTAAGGTTTTGTCTGCTTGCTTACCTTACTTGGGTCTCTGGAACTTTTAAACTAGGAAAGTGTGGCTGAGTTCTCATATAAGCAAGGTTCTGCCAAACCGCACGGCAGTTGGTCTACATAGAAACAGGGAGTTTGGGGCTGGAAGGAACATCCTCACCCCTCCTTCTCCAAGCACAACACCGATACAGAAGTTACTGAGAAATGGGGAGCGTCTCTCTGGCTGCTTGAGCTTCTAGTTACAGTGGCTTCTAGACTATGGCCCCTCCCAGGGAAGTCTCCATGGTAAGGGTGGTTTGTCTGAAGTTCCTAAGAGAGAAGACCCTCATTATAAATGTAAAGGGAGCATTTGGGGGAACATTTTCTGTCCCTACACGAAGACAAAAGCTTCTTTTCTAAAATGATACCTTATTTCTGATTATAAGCTCTTTGAAGTTATGGACAATGTCTGTCTCTCCCACTGCTGTATCCCTAACCTGGGACAGGGTCTGATACCTGGCAGAATGTCAATAAATATTTATTGATTGAATGATGAAGGGATGAATGATATCCTTGAGGTTAATAGCAATTTACCACCCAAGTTCATTTTTGTTGTTGTTGTTGAGCTTAATTTGTTTGTAGATGAAGAAGAACCTACGCCATATGATGTGAACAAAACACGGGCAAGACAGATTACATGCAGTTGGTGTTTTCTCGTGAATGTTGAAGGTCAAGTTCATATATACCAGTTTGTCAGTAAACTTTTGGCCTTTTGTGATACTGGATTTCTAGCAGTCCAATAAACTCTTGGTGAATTTTTTACAGTATTGTTGGGAGGTTTTAAGAGGTGATTATTATGAGAAATGCCATCTGTTTACCTGTAAGCCAGTCTGGTATTTGCTGGTAAGTGCGTTCCCCACGGCCCTCAGCACTTAGTGAAATAGAGAAGCACTCTGCCCTTCCTCCCCCACAGTTAGCCATATGCCACTTCGTATCTATAGGTAATTCTTCCACATCACTCCCTCTTGGGAAAGAAAAACAGCTCCCATATATGAAGGCCCATTCCAAAATGAGAAGCATGTACAATGTTTAATTTAAGGAATACTTCAGCCTCAAGTATTTAAAAGCTTAAAGGGAGCAGTACCTTTGTTGGAACAAATCCAGTGTTCAAAGTTTGAAAAAATCCAGTAGGTTTCAAACAAGCTTCTGGATTTATCCCCTACTTTGAAAGACTAAGGGAAGGGAGGTGAAGGCCCGGAAGTTATTTTTAGCACTATTGAAATCGTGGAGGGACACATTTATTGCTCTGCAAGTTGAGAAGGTTTTTCTGCTACGCTGAAAACAGGTGTGTTTCTTCCTTCCTAAGGCGGTGCTAGCTTCTGATCCAGTGTGTGTAATAGAAGCCCTTGTTAATAATCATCAGTCCTCAACCGTCAGTGGTGACCAGGGGCTTCAGGAAGGACACGCAGTGGAGAGGTGAAGAAAACACATCACCCAGATGCATACGAATGCTAAAGCTTTGCGATGGACAAAGGCTAAACATTATTGCCGATTGGCTTCTGATTTTGATGCATGTAAAATAGCAGGTAAAGGCCTTTCTACTGATCCCTCTCAGTAAACCTATCTTTGAAAGAGTTGTGCTCTCGTGCGAATTTATGCTAGATTTTGCATTTTATTTTTTTCTTAGCGATTTTATTTTTAAGTAATCTCTACATGCAATGTGGGGCTTGAACTCAAAACCCCGAGATCAAGAGTCACACTCTCCACTGACTGATCCGGCCAGGCACCCCAGAGATTTTGCATTTTAATAGGAAGTTTGCTTCAAACTCTGACCCTGTGGAAGTTTTCTGAGCAATTATGTTGATTAGTAATTTAATTGTAAGATGCATTTTAAAATCTATCATTACTGTGGGGCACCTGGCTAGCTCAGTCAGTAGAGCATGCGCCTCTTGATCTTGGGGTTGTAAATTTGAGCCCCACGTTGGGTGCAGAGATGACTTAAAAACAAAATCTTAATGGGGCACCTGGGTGGCTCAGTCTGTTGAGCCTCCGACTTGGGCTCAGGTCATGATCTCGCGGTTGGTGGGCTCCAGCCGCTGCGCGCGCCGCCCCCCCCTCCCCCCCCCCAGGGCTCTGTGCTGACAGCTCAGAGCCTGGAGCCCGCTTCGGATTCTGTGTCTCCCTCTCTCTCTGCCCCTCCCCTGCTCGTGCTCTATCTCTCTCTGTCTCTCAAAACTGGATAAATGTTAAAAAATTTTTTAAAAATCTTAAAGATAAATAAAACCTATCTTGACTTAAAGAAAAGTATTTAACTTAAAAAGTGTCAAAAATTAGGCACAGAGGAAGTACACGTAACATTCTGGCTATGGTAGAATTAAGGGAGAAATAGTAACCTGCCACCTCATGTCAACCGAAATGAGTCAGTAGAAGTTTCACTGAAACGAATATAACACTGTACGTTAACTATACTGGAATTACATTTATTTTTTGGAATTAATTTTTTTTAAAGAGAGAAAGTGGAAGTTTCCCCAAACATAGTGACATTTATTATAAATTTAGGACCAGATATTGTGTCTGACAAAGGGGTGTTAGGGATTAGGTTGTCTTCTATAATATTGGTCTCTTATTTTTCGAATAAGTAAAAGGAAAGCACATGGGATCATTGTTTTTTTTTACTGTGGTGAAACACATATAAAATTCACCATTTTAACCATTTTAAAGCGTACAATTCAGAGGCATTTAGCGTATTCACAGGGTGGTGCAACCATCAGCACTAGCTAGTTCCCTAACATTTTCATCACCCCAAAAGAAAACCCTGTACCCATTAAACAGTCACTTCCTATTTCCGCCTCCTCCCAGCCCCTGCAACCAAGTATCAGACTTAGGCAATCAGTAAAATATGCTTTCTATCTCTTTGTATTTACCTATTCAAAATATTTTATATAAATGGGATCAATTTGTTTTAAAGATTTTATTTTTAAGTAATCTCTATGCCCAACGTGGGGCTCAAACTCACAACCCCAAGATCAAGTGTTGCATGCTCCACTGACTGAGCCAGATAGGCGCCCCTGGGATCCATTTTTTAACAGGGGAAAATCCAAGCCAGCAATAGCCATTATTTGATAAGTGGGATATAAGCAAATGGTTGGATTTTACAATCTGGAAACCTTCCTTCTGCCAGCCGGCTACACCAGAGCTGAAGGACAAGCTGGGGAATCTTGATAATTGAGCAGAAAGCAATGCTGGAATACCTAGGCACCGTAGATAAAAGTGTAGGATTTCAGGTGAATTCCTAGGTCTCCAAACCAGAAAATTTGGGCAGCATTCCATAGTAGAATCTCAAATTGCTACAGTGGCCTAAGTCTGGTGTGAAATCACTAAACTGTGAGAACTCAACTTTCTCCAACTCTCCTACCCTTCCTTCCTTCTTTTGTTTTTCCTCCTCTTCCTCCTCCTCCCCCTTTCCCTCCTCTTCATCCTCTTCCTCCTCCTCCTCCTCCTCTCCTTCTTTCTCCTTTCCCTTCCCTGTTCCCCTTCCTGTCCTCCTCATTCTCTTCCTCCTTCTCCTCCTTCTCCTCCTTCCCTCTCCTTCTCCTTATTCTTGTCCTCCTTCTTCTCCTTCTTTTTTAAGTAAGCTCTATGCCCAGCATGGGGCTCAAACTAACAACCCCACAATCTCTACCAACTAAGCCGGCCAGGCACCCCCTGTTTTAAAACAAACTTTATTGAGGATGTAGTATGGTCAACACTCTGGAAACAATGGTGTACAAAGCAGGCATTATCTCTACATTCACAGAATGCACACTCATGTAAAGACAGACAATAAAATAAGTAGCTACACTGTGCTGTAGGTGTTGAAGGAAGAGAACACCATATTATGTGTGAGAATATGGAAGCGGGAAGCTCCTTTAGACCAAATATTCAGGAGTGGCCTCTCCGAGAATGTCATGTTCAAGCTAGGAGCTGAAGGCTGCGAAGAAGGCAGCCATGTGAAAAGTAGGATACAAGGTTCCAGGTAGAAGAAACACCACGTATAGTGGCATTGCAGCAAGAAGGCGCATGGCACATTCTATCAAGAAAAGATCGGAAACCTAGTGAGTGAGGTGAGGCTGGAGAACTACCCAAGGGCCCAGTATGCAGAACTTTATAGTCTGTGGTACAGATTTTTTTATAAAAGCAATGGCCAGTCATCAGTATCAAGGAGGAGATTCACTGGAACCAATGTTTTTCACTTGCTGCTATGAGGAGATGGGATTAAGGGGACAAGAGTAGACTAAGGGAGACCAGTTAGAAGGGTAACGAAAAGGTCCAGGTGAAAGACAGTGGCGGCCGGACATAGTGGAGCTACATCTATTCATATCATGGTCACTTACGGAATCCTTTGGCTGTGCTAGGCAGAATGGACTGAGCGTGGGTGTTCGCATTGGGATGTTTGGTCCACGTAACATCCCTCTAGGGGAGTTGGGGACATAGAAAATGCAAACCAGGAGCCAAGTTGGTAATTGGTTGCAGTTTAATAAACATTTATTGAATACTTCTCTGTGCCAAGCAGATGGCACCATTTTTCTTCAGAATTTTAAAGGCATTGCTCCCATGTTTATCTTCTTGGTCCCAGTAGTGCCATTGAGAAGGCCCAGATCCCTTGCTTTGATCTGGTTTTCCTCTCCAGAAGCCGGAGGGATCTTCTCTGTTCTGTTCTTTCACGATGACAGGTTTTAGCCTGGGTCTCTGATCATCCCTTGCGCTGGAAACTCACTGGGCCAGTTCTGTGGCAACATTCATGCTTTTCAGTGCCTGAAATTTAAAAAATAATTGTATCAATGATTTGGTGTCTCCCATTTTCTTTTTACTTTCTCCATATCTTATTGTATCCAGATATTGAACCATTAGACTGGTCCTTTGTCTTCTTTTTTTTTTTTTTTTTCTAATTTTGGAACATTTACTTAATTTTATCTTCTAACCCATCCATTGAGCTATTTATTTTTAATGCCTATGAACCCTCCTTTTATATATTTAATCTCTGGATGTTGCTTTTATACAGGATCTGAGAACCTGGAAATCTAATTGCTTCTGAAACATACTTTTAAATTTTTTTTTTCAACGTTTATTTATTTTTGGGACAGAGAGAGACAGAGCATGAACGGGGGAGGGGCAGAGAGAGAGGGAGACACAGAATCGGAGGCAGGCTCCAGGCTCTGAGCCATCAGCCCAGAGCCCGACGCGGGGCTCGAACTCACGGACCGCGAGACCGTGACCTGGCTGAAGTCGGACGCTTAACCGACTGCGCCACCCAGGCGCCCCGATACTTTTAATCAACCTACTCCTTTTTTTTTTTTTTATAACTCCATCTTCTCCCCAACTCCCTGAGGTACTTGACACTCCCGGTTACTGAGTCTTTGGAGTAATCTAGGCAGGGATCAGCAAACTTTTTCTCTAACGGGCCAGGTAGTTAATATTTTAGGCTTTGTGGACCGAGCAGCTGCTTGACTATCAAATCACATCTCCTCTCAACTGCCCAGCTCTGCTGCCGTGTCAGGAACGGAGCCGTAGGCAACACCTACGTGAATGGGCGTGCAACCTTCATTTACTCACCCCTGGTGCGTGATATGAATTGGGCCGCATAGTGGCTTTCCCCGCTGCTGCGTCAGGGTTTCTGCTTCTCGTGGTCAGCTGACTCAGCAGCTCCCCATCCGTCCGCTTTCCAGCTTCCCAAATTTTGTCGCTGTCATTTGTTTCCCCTCTAATCCTTATTTTGAGATTGTATGTTTTTAATCCTTTTACAGTCCTTTCACTGGAGTTTCAGGAGCGAAAGTAAGTAAATACCTTGTGTCTTCTGGCATCTTGACCTGGGCGCTGCAGTTAAGCATGAGGTGTTAATAAAGGGGCAGCATGAGGTGTTTACATGACTTAGTTCTGTAATTTGACCCAACCACTGTAGGCCGTGTAAACGATTTTACTTGTCTCACCCTTTTGGGGGGCCCCACTAATTCGGGTTCTTCAATCTTTGTTTCTCTTTCCGGCGACACGAATTTTACTTTTATTTTAGCCTTTGTCAAGAAATCTATTTCCAGCAGTCGGCGGGATTTTAGCATTTGTAATTTCATGTGAAAGTAATACAACATAGATTTGAGGCAGCAGAGGCAACACATGAGGGTAACTTGCACGGTAGGTCCGAAAAACAGCTCTCCCGACGTGAGGCCGGCACCAGCCAAATGTGCTCAGGTATCCTGGAGACCGCTGCTTCCATGATCACCCACCACAAGCAGAACCGAGGCCCACAGGAGCCGTTGCTAAGCCTCCCATCCTAGAACCTTGAGCCATGGGAGCAAATCGAACAGGAAGCCACTCTCTGAACCAATACCTCCCGATAAGCTGTGTCTTCAAACCATGGCCAAGTTCCAGAATGCCTTCCCTTCCTCTCCTAGAGCAAAACACCAAGTTCTCAGTGTGCTATTGGCTGAGGAAAGAGGGCTGCAAAATAAACCCACTGTTTCTTCCGACTAGAGAATGCTGTTCCGTGTTGGAGGAAACGCCCTAGCAGCAGTGGCTTTCTAACATGATTACACAATGGTGTCACCTGGGGAGTTTTAGAAATCCTAATGCCCAGGCCTCACTCTAGATTATTTACATCAGACTCTGGGGGAGAGGGCGTGCTGGGCATTAGCATTTTCAAGCTCCTGTGTGAGGTCCTTGTACAGTTTGGCTCTCAGCCTTTATCAGAGATAGGGTGTGCAAATGCTTTCTCCCGTTCTGTGAGTTGTCTTTTCATTTTGTTGATGGTTTCCTTTGCTGTGCAGAAACTTGTTTGTTTGACGTCACCCTGCTGGTCTGTTTTCCTTTTGTTGCCTGTGTCTTTGGTGTCATATCCAAGAAATTATTTCTAAATCTAATGTCATGAAGTTTCTCCCTATGTTTTCTTCTAGGAGTTTTATAGTTTCAGGTCTTACATTTAAGTCTTTAACTCTTTTTGAGTGGATTTTTGTATATGGTATAAGAGAAGGGTCCAATTTCATTCTTTTGCATGTGTATATTCAGTTTTCCCAGCATCATTTGTTGAAGAGACTATCCTTTCCCCATTGTGTATTTCTGGCTCCCGTGTGAAAAATCAGTCGACTGTATATATGCATGGGTTTATTTCTGGACTCTCTATTCTATTCCATTGGCTTATATTTGTGCCTTCACCATGCTGGTGGCCAAAGGATTTGAATAGACATTTCTACAAAGAGGACATACAAATGGTTACCAAAGCTATGGTATATGAAATGGTGCTCAACATCAGGGAAATGCAAATCAAAACTATAATGAGACATCACCTCGCACCTGTTAAAAAAGAAAAGATAACAAATGTTGGAGACAATGTAGAGAAAGCAGAACGCATGTACACTGTTGGTGGGAATATAAAATGGTGCAGCCACTGAGGAGAACAGTATGGAGTTTCCTTAAAAAATTAAAAATCGAACTCCTATATGATTCAGCAATCCCACTTCTGGGTATACATCTAAAAGAATTGTAATCAGGATCCCAAAGAGATATGTGCACTCCCATGTTAATTGTAGCATTATTCATAATAAATAACCAAGATGTGGAAACAAGCTAAATATCCATCGATGAATGAATGCATAAGGAAGATGTGGTATATACATATATAATGGGATCTTATTCAGCCCTAAAAAAGAAGGAAACCTAGGGTCTGTCTCAGTCAGTTAAACATCTGCCTCTTTTTTTTTTTTTCTCAAGTTTTTAATGTTTATTTATATTTGAGACAGAGCGAGCATGTGTGAGCAGGTTAGGACACAGAATCTGAAGCAGACTCCAGGCTCTGAGCTGTCAGCACAGAGCCCGACGTGGGGCTTGAACCCACAAACCGTGAGATCATGACCTGAGCTGAAGTTGGACGCTTAACCAATTGAGCCACCCAGGCACCCCAGCATCCATCTCTTGATTTTGGCTCAGGTCATGATCTCAAGCTTCATGAGATCAATCCCTGCATTGGGCTCTGCACTGATGGCACGGAGCCTGCTCGGTATTCTCTCTTTCCCTCTCTCTCTGCCCCTCCCCTGCTCATGTGCACAAGTGCTCTCTCTCAAAATAAATGAACTTTTTTTTTTTTTTACAGAATAGGGGCGCCTGGGTGGCTCAGTCAGTTAAGCGTCCGACTTTGGCTCAGGTCATGATCTCACGGTTTGTGAGTTTGAGCCCCACATCGGGCTCTATGGTTACAGCTCAGAGCCTAGAGCCTGCTTCAGATTCTGTGTCTCCCTCTCTCTCTGCCCCTCCTTTCTCTCTCTCTCTCTCAAAAATAGACGTTAAAAAAATTAAAAATAAATAACAAATAAAAAATAAATAAAAAAAGAATAAAACCCTGCCATGCACAACAACATAGATGAGCCTGGAGGACATTATGCTAAGTGAAATCAGCTAGACACAGAAGGGCAGATATGACATGATTCCACTTACACAAGGATTCTAAAATAGTTAAACCCATAGAAGCAGAGAGTAGAATGGTGGTGGCCAAGGGTCGGGGGGAGGGGGAGATGGGGAGTTGTTCAGTGGGTATAAAATTTCAGTTTTGCAAGGTGAATACGTTCTAGAGATCTGCTGTGCAACATGGCACCTATAGACAACAACACTGTGCTGTACATTTAAAAACATTTGTGAAGAGGGCAGATCTCATGTTAAGTGTTCTTACCACAATAAGACAAAGTCATCAAAAATTAAAGAAAAAAATTAAAATTAAAATTAAAAAACTATTCCCTGGGTGATTTGAGTGCATAACCAGGTTGAGACCTCCTGTCTTAAAGCACACCCTTTTTAGGGACTCTTTCTGCCGGAGTCTGTCTTCCCCACATGGCTGCCATTTTTCCCGTAATCCCAAGCATTCCCTGAGAGCAGTGGTTCTCAAAGTGTGGCCACCAGGCCAGCAGCTTCAGCTTCACCAGGAAACTTGTTAGATATGGAGAATCTTAGGCCCCGTCCGGCCCAACTGAATCAGAAACTGGAATGGGGCCCAGCTCTGGGAGTTTGAACAAGCCCTCCAGGTGATTGGATACAGAGGCATTTGAGAACCACCGCAAGCTATTTAAAAGTGCAACTGCCCCAGGGTGGGGGTGGGGGAGCACCACGTTTGCTTCTCAGGCTTCCTTTCCTTGGTGGTAAATTGACACCAGGATGTGACACAGGACAAAGGAGTGTTTTGACTTGGGAGAGGAAGTGAGGAAACTGTGGAACATAATTTTGGTTTTAGAACATAAGATTTTTTTTTAAAGTGTAAGAATATGAGAATTATGTCATATTTTTAGTTAATAATGAATAATAACTCAAACTTAGGCACTATTTTACGTACTTTCCACAAACTGTCTCGCATTATCCTCGCAGCAACCCTATGAGAGAAGTGTTGTCCTTTTTATATTTTTACCACTAAGGAAACTGAGGCACAGAGAGGTTAAGTGACTTGTCTAAGGTTACACACAGGAAGTAAGTAGCAGAGCTGGGAGTCCATCTCCAGGGTTCAAGGTCATGGTTACACTGCTTCCACATTTAGTTTTTAAGTGGATGATGTCTTTATGAAAAAGAATCAAATTATAATAAAATGAATATAAAACTGAGCAAAAGTACACATCCCTGAGCACAGCACAACTTCCTAATTTTTTATCTTAATTTTGAAATGCCCAAAGCTTGAAAAGCAGACAGTTGTGAAGTTTGGTCCCCACACTCATTTGCCTGTAAGACCTGAACTGATCAGATATAAGGTCATGCATAATCTCTTCTTACTCTTCATAGAAATATTCACATTCTTGGTGCACAGTTACTGGGTTTTACTCCTCCTTGCTGTGGCACACTCTGCTGGGTTATATAATATGTAGCTGTGGAAATCTAACGTGCTGTGTACCAAATATTTCCAGCTCTCCACTTCTGGGCACATTGTAGGGTTGTACCTCCCCTCCCCTTTGAAGTTAGGTAAGACCATGTGACTTGATTTGGCCAATGAACTGTGACCAGGTGGAATACCTGTCACTTCTGAGCTGAAGTTTTAGGAGGCAGTTTGCCATCAGCTTTAGCTGTCTTTCCCTCAGGAATTCTGACTAGCAGTGCTGCTTTCTTTCTTTCTTTCTTTCTTTTTTTTAAATGTTTATTTATTTTTGAGAGAGAGACAGAGACAGAGCACAAACAGGGGAGGGGCAGAGAGAGAGACACACACACAGAATCCGAAACAGGCTCCAAGCTGTGAGCTGTCAGCACAGAGCCCAACGTGGGGCAGAAGTGGGAGAAGTAGGACGCTTAACTGACTGAGCCACCCAGGCGCCCCTGACTAGCAGTGCTTGTGATACTGTTTCCTGTGACCGCCTGAGCCCTGGAGGGGATGCAGAGCAGAGCCCCTCCCACCTGCATTTTGGAGATCTTTGTTACTAGAGCATAGTCTAGCCTATTCTGACAGATACAATGATGTAAGTACCACCTTACCTTTCTAAAATCTGAAAGATTCTGAATTCTGAAACAGGTCCAGTACTGAGGATTTCAGATAAGAGATTGTGGATCTTTATTTGACTATATGAAATTAGCATTTTTTTTTCCCTGAGCAAATCCAAACTGTGTCGTTGTCTTGAGCATAGCCATTTCCTGAAAAGAGTAAACTAGCAGCTGAGCAATGTTCTCTGGACTGAGCTCTTGAAGTCAGGGACGGTCTCATTTATCTTGGTAGCCTCACTGCCTGCTGTGGAGTGAACACTTGGTAAATAGGGGCTGAGACAGTTGGTGCTACAGAGACAGTTCCTGGAGCTCGAGGCTCCCTGGGAAAGAGCAAAAAGGGAATACATGAGGTGAAGGCAGGCGGCGCCTGGGTGGCTCCGTTGGTTAAGCGTCCCACCCTTGGTTTTGGCTCATGTCATGATCTCACGGTTTGTGAGATCAAGCCCCACATGGGGCTCTGCGCTGACGGTGCGGGGCCTGCTTGGGATTCTCTCTCTCCTCTCTCTCTGCCCCTCCCCCGCTTATGCTGTGTGTGTCTCTCTCTCTCTCTCTGTCCAATTAAGTAAAACAATTTAAAAAAAGGTGGAGGCCGAAGTTCTCTATTTGATCTACTTTACAGTTTGGCCTTGTCCAAAGAATGAACTGAAAGCAGAGCAAATCCCGTTTGACAGGACAATACAGGGGCTGGAAGTAAGTGCTCCTGTGTTGATAGCAAGATTAACTGAAGTAATTAGAGCAAGTAAGGCTCTTAGCATAGAATTGGTTTATAGTTAACTTGTGGTAATTCTAGCCATTGATATTAATAAAACAAAATAGGTAGCAATCCTTATGAAACTCTGTGTGAGAAGCTAGCACTATGGTTTCTGAAGTGTGCTTTACTGTGTTCCTTGGACTCGGAAGCACCTTTTAATGTCCCCATGGTGGCCAGTCTCGGAGCCCTGGGGAGGCCAAGGGTGCGTGGGGCTGGAACCATCAGTGTCTGCTCCAACCTCAGCAGCTGTTCTTTACAGCCGTCATGGGTTAGTTTCCACATAGGACTGTTTGCTTGAAGAAAGGATCCTATGGATGAAAATGACTTTGAAAGCCATTAGAATAATACATTTTATTTTTATTTTTTTACTTTTTAGAGACAGAGCACAAGCAGTGGGGAGAGGAACAGAGGGGAGAGAAAGAGAGAGAGAGAGAGAGAGAGAGAGAGAGAATCTTAAGCAGACTCCATGCTGAGCGTGGAGACAGAGGCAGGGCTCGATCCCACAACCTTGGGATCATGACCCAAGCCGAAATCGAGAGTTGGACGCTCAACTGACTGAACCACCCAGGCACCCCTAGAATAATACATTTTAGAGAGATTTTCAGCAGCAAGTGTTGAAAACCAAGGTTTTTTGATAAATTTCATTTTAGAATAAATGAATTAGGTATTCATAGTATGGTACTCTGGCTAATTAAGGCTGTAATGCAACATGTTGACATAACATTAAAAAAATATTTAATGCTCTAGCAATCATAAGCATATGGATCCTCACATTTTCCCTGCCTCCTCAAAACCCAAAGAATAGATTTGGAAATTTGTAGGTTAATCACATGAGAGTTCTGCTGTGTTAGAATTTTATGAGATGTTACTTGAAGCTCCTAAAATGTCCTCCTTGGCTCGTGAGTTAGTGGCTCTGAAGGGCACACTATTAGTATTCTGATTTAAGGTAAAATCAGAGACTTTGAGAAAAGGCCATTGCGTGGATTCCATTTTCGAGGGCCCATTTATGTGATAAATGGGATGTCACTGAGTGACATTAGCTCAGTCTGGCTTATGAATTGTGTAGGGTGTTGGGGGTGGGTTATTTGTATAGTTAATGAGACTCTCCCCTCATGAGCTGACTGACCCATGAAGTCTCACAAAAGATGCTTTTCCCAGTCACCCTTCCTCACTGTTGGTGCCTCAAGGATTCCTTTTTCGGGAGCCCATGTAGGGAAACAAAAAAGAGACTTGGAACTTTCAGAGAGTATTTGTTCAGAAGTGGAAGAGGAAGGAGGGCTGCTCACAACACTTAACCCATTAGAGACTTTCAGAAGGTGGCAGGTTTCCAAAAACAAATCTGATTGCTTGGAAATTTTGTCTTGAGAGAACCCTGCTAAAGTGTGTATGTGCGTGTCGGTGAGGAGTAGCTAGAAGTGGAATGGAATTTTCCTCTTTTCCTCTTGTCACCTATCCAGAATGTCTCTGATTTCCAGGATTCTCAAGTGAGACCAATATTAGAAGTCTCCTTGAGGTCAAGTGCAGGCTCAGCGAGGGCTGCTGTTAGCCCAGGACCATGATGGCCCTGAGCAACATTATCAGAGGGTGTGGAAAAGTGCAACCTGGGCCCAAACTGGCTAAAATGGACTTTTGAACAAGCACTCAGTTCCATGCAGGAAGAAAATCAGCGACACAAATTTTCGCATCTCATGTAATGTAAGTCTCTTCGGTGGTCGTTATTTTTAATATTTTTAAAGATTTTATTTTTTTTTAAGTACTCTCTACACCCCATGTGGGGCTCGAACCTACAACCCTGAGATCATGAGTCACATGCTCCACCGACTCAGCCAGCCAGGCACCCCATTTCGTGGTAGTTATTAATATGCCCATTTAATAGTCAAAGAAACAGACTTTGTGAGTCTAAATGAGAAAACTTGAGTTTAAGCTAAAAATGTCTGATGCCAGCTTCTGCCATTTTTCTCTCACTCATGGGAAAACCCTTCCTAGAATAGAACTGAAAATATTTCCTGTTAATTGTATTAATTTTGTTAGTGTTGTGTACAGAGCCTGATAACACCAAAATCAGGAATCCTCAGAGTGCAGAACTAATGAAATCAAGCAGACTTTTCATGCTTGATTGGTTTGGATGAACTGTCTTGACTATTATATCTACTGTGAGTTTTGTTCACTCTCCCACTCCAGGATTGACTGCTGAGTGGGTTTTTAAGAGGCTTCTGTGTGGTGCTTACTGGAGAAGAGATAGGAGGTAACTTTTAAGACATAGGTATAGCTACCAGTTAGGCTGTTTCTAAAAGGCTGGCAACCAGTTGCTTAAAGGGAAATCACACTCACACTGGCCCAGAGGTCCAAGTAGGGTGGGCTGTGGGTGGGCATACTTGCCTAAGAGTTGCCTGATGGCTTCCATAACATCACGTTCAACTTTTAGACTTCCAGAAGGTGCTAAGTTGTTTTTGTTTTTTTCGGTGTGTTAATCATTAAAGGCAATTTTATTTCTTTTTTTGTAAAATATTTTTTAATGTTTATTCTTGAGAGAGACAGAGACAGAGCACGAGCGGAGGTGGGGCAGAAGGAGAGGGAGACAAAGAATCTGAAGCAGGATCCAGGCTCCGAGCGGTCAGCACAGGGCCCGACGTGGGGCTCGAACCCACGAACCACCAGATCATGACCGGAGCTGAAGTTGGATGCTTAACCAGCTGAGCCACCCAGGTGCCCCTGCAATTTTATTTCTTTTTAAAAATTAATGTATAATTTATATACCACAAAATTCACCATCTTTAAAGTGTCCAATTCAGGGGTGCTTAGTATGTTCAGAAGATTGGGTCTAAGCTGCCTAGCCTCCTGTGTGTGGTGGATGAATTGGCTCTGCGTTCATGAGTATTCTAGTCACTGGTCAGTGATTTGAGTGGACCCAGGGCCCATGGGAGCTATTTCCCGCTTTAAGGGAATAATAGGATGCGGGTTTCTTCCCAGGCCAGCTAAACTTGGTGCTTTATTTTGTGAGGCTGCAAAATCGACACTTCTTGGAACATCAGAATAGGAGCATTAAATCACAGCTGGAAGGAAGGGAGGAGGAAGTAGGAGGGAAGTCCTGTTTATCAGGGTAACCTCCCCCTTAAGTTTATCTGAGATGCTGCAGTTTGCATCCCAGGAGAGCAAAACCTAATCTGCCTCTCCAGATCCCTGTTGGAGTCTTTGAAAGGCATGGGAATTGGCAGCTGTCCAGTTAATGTCTCTCTTGTCCTCCCATCACACGAGGTGGATGCTTGAGACTGAAGTGCTCAAAGCTCAAAAGAGTGCGTTTGAGGGACCCTGAGTTTTTGCATTTTCTCCTGTCCTGGAGTCTCTAGGAGGGTCAAAGCTAACCCTAGGGACATATTTGCAGCCATCACCCTATGCACATCCTATAGCGTCCTCCTGGAGACCAGTACCTCCCTTGGGGATGGCTGCCCTGGCCAGGGCAAAGGCCATCACCCTTTCACTGATGGTGGAATAATGAATAGACCAGTGGCACTCAAGGTGGGGTCCGTCAACACCATCAGCATCACCCTGAAGCTGGTTCAAAAAGCAAACTTTCAGGGGTGCCTGGGTGGCTCAGTCAGTTGAGCGTCCAACTCTTGATTTTGGCTCAGGTCATGATCTCCTTGTTCGTGAGCTTGAGCCCCACGTCAGGCTCTGTGCTGGTGGTACAGAGCCTGCTTGGGATGCTCGCTCGCTCTCGCTCTCTCTCTCTCTCTCTCTCTCTCTGCTCCTCACCTCCCCCTCCCCCGTCTCAAAATAAATAAATAAACCTTAAAAAAAAACAAAATTTCAGGCTCCACCAAAATCAGAAACTGAGGGTGATGTCCAGCAGTTGTGTTTTCACAGGCCTCCAGGAGATTCTTTTGCATGTTAGCATTTGAAATGTGCTGAGATGATCCCTGATGAGGTGGGGCTCAGAGTGCTAGACATAATGAGGTGGCCCTGAAAGCCAGCGCAGAATCAACAAAAAGAAATCAGATGACCAACTCCAAACCTCTGAAGGTTGTATACACATGGCCACAACTGTGCATGCATTGTTCCATTTTCATATAGGCCACAAATGAATGAGACTTCCTCTCTCCTATCTGTATCTGTTTTCTCATTTGGTAATATCCTTCCTTCAAGAAGCTCTTTATTGTTGACTTCATTGCAAGGAGATTAAATTTTAAAAAGAAAAAAATAGTGGGGAGGGAGTGAAAAGAAGGGATTTTTTTTTTTTAATCCTGAGATACTTAGGAGTCTATGATTCCTAACCGTGGTTCTACTTAAAACTTTTACCTAGATTTCCATTGTCAAATAAAACCCGAATCTGGATTTCAGTAAGGCGAGACCTTATTCAAAAGGATTATTGCAACAAGGGGAGGGAACTTTGCCGGGGGGGGGGGGGGGGGGGGGGGGGGGGTGGGGGGGTGGGGAGGAGTCTGACCATAAGGTCTGCAAGTATCTCAAAGGCCAGGCAGAAAGGAATTTTTTTTAAGTTTTCATTTATTTAAAATTTTTTTAAATGTTTTTGAGGGAGAAAGACAGAATACAAGCAGGGGAGGGGCAGAGAGAGAGGCAGACACAGAGTCCCAAGCAGCTTCCAGACTGAGCTGTCAGCACAGAGCCCGACTCGGGCCCGAACTCACGAACCGCGGGATCATGACCTGAGCCAAAGTCAGACACTTAACCGACTGAGCCATCCAGGTGCTCCTAAGGTTTTTATTTAAAATTCTAGTTAACATACAGTGTAGTATCGGTTTCAGGAGTAGAAACTCAGTGATTCATCACTTACATACAACACCCAGTGCTCATCACAACAAGTGCCCTCCTGTCACCCATCTAGGCCATCCCCCTCCCACCTCCCCTCCAGCAACCCTCAGTTTGTTCTCTATAGTTAAGATTCTCTTATGGTTTGCCTCCTTCCCTCTCTCTCTCTCTCTCTCTTTCTCTTTCTCTTTTCCCCCTTCCTTAAGATTCATCTGTTTTGTTTCTTAAATTCTACATATGGGTGAAATCCTATGGTATTTGTCTTTCTCTGGGGAATTTTCTTTTATAAGGAGGGGTAAATAAGGCTAGAAAGAAGCAGAATGGGCTAGAGGGACGAGCAGGTGATAGCAAGAACAGCTGAGCAGGAAATGTCTTTCCTTGGGGTCAGCTGATTCTCATGAGTGGTCAGTAAAGAAGGGATGGCTGTTGGGCATTTGGGTGCTGTTAGCAGGTGAAGCAGTCCTCTCTTATGGGCCATTTTGCTTTCCATGGTCTCAGTCACTTGCTGTCAACTGCGGTCTGGGAGCAGAGGCTTCACCTCCTGACTTCTCGTCAGAAGGTCCGCGGTAGCCTAACACTACGTCACAAGCCTACATTACTCACCTCACTGCATCTCGCACATGGGTTGTATCATGTCACCTCATCGCAGGAAGGGTGAGTATGGAACAATGAGATTTTGAGAGAGACCCTGTTTACGTGAACTTTTATGACAGTATGGTGTTATACTTGTTCTATTTTATAATTAGTTACTCTTGTTCATGTCTTACTATATCATAAGGATGTGTGTGCAGGAGAAAACAGTCTATATAAGGTTTGGTACCACCCCCCGTTGCAGGCACCCCTGGGAGGTCTTGGAACCTCTTTCCCGTGGATAAGAGGGGACGACCGTGTTTTGTCCAGACTGGTCAGTGGGTATAAGCAGTCCAGCTAATCATTTACGGCCATGAACAGGAATGTGGAGGGTCTGTATCTGGTGTTAAGCTGGAGGAATTCACAAGTCTTTTTGAAGTCCTATGGGAAAGATAGTTTTCTGTGGAAAGGAAGCCGTTTCCCCAGAATACAAAAAGAATGGAGAGATTTCTCTCTTTTTTTTTTTTTAATGTTTATTTTTCAGACAGAGATTGCTTCTCGGCCTTTTGGCTAAGATCAAGTGTAGTATTTTTGAGACAGAGAAAGAGTGTGAGTGGGGGAGGGGCAGAGAGAGAGGGAGACACAGAATCTGAAGCAGGCTCTGGGCTCTGAGCTGTCAGCACAGAGCTGGATGCGGGGCTTGAACCCATGAACCATGAGACCATGACCTGAGTTGAAGTCCGTTGCTTAACCGACTGAGCCACCCAGACGCCCCAGAATGCAGAATTTTCTTGACCATTGTTGTTTTCCAGGTCCCCAGGGCTCGGGTAAGGTTTAACGTTGTCACCTGTATCATTGAAACATTTTCAAACACAAACCTCTTAGCATTTCTCCAATAAAGCAATTCTCTTTAAAATAAAATACATTTGTTGACTTCATTTTGGTTCACCTGTGTGTTTTGTAATTAAAGAGAATTGGCTTTCTTGGGTAAATGCTAAACGTTTTTTAGGAGAGGAAACAGTAACCAAAGTTAGCAATAAACACATGCAAATATATAGCACAGATTTTTTAAAAGTACTTTGAGGATAGAGTTGACTGAACTATTTAAAGCTGGCTGCAGGACTTTCAACTGAAAAAGATACTTTTTTCCCCATGTCAGTAAACTGGTATACACAATGTATGACTTTGGTGAACAAAGAACGTCAATCACTACAATAATAAGAGAACAATGTGGCTAAGAGAATGTTCACAAGTTGTCCTATTAGCACCTCTAAAAATGATCATCATGGCTGAAGTGCTTTTTTCATGCGGAAAGCTTAATAATTACAGCAAAACAATTAAAAGCAGGAGACTCTTTAAGTCGAGGTGAGGGTGGAAAAAAGGTTAATTTTTTAACCCAACATTTCTCAGTGCTGTGGTCCACTGTGACCCTCAGCTGACTGCAACGTCTATAAAATAATGCAAATCCTTTCTAAATATCATCCTGGGGTCTTGCCGTCAGTGTTCTACAGTTTGCGCCGCTGTTCTGTATCATTCTATCAGTATAAAATCATAAATGGATTGTAGGAACTGCTGCTTTCTCACTGAGGATTTGTTCTTGACCTTGTTAGTGTCCTTGGGGGTATTTTAGCAGAGTAGGAAAGTCCTATCACCAGGGATTAGTCGAAAACTCCTTCAGAACAACCATACTGACAGCAATGACAGGAAAACCATTTATTAGGAATCAGCCAGACACTGTCTTAGGCAGTGATAAAGTGAATTCTTAAACTGGGACCACAAAACAGGAGGCCGCCCCAGCCCACATAGCAAATGTAAACCTAGGTCAGCCTGCACTTACAGGAAGCACCTCATTGTCAGGGAAACCTAATACCAATCGCGATCTTCCAGCTCTGCTTTAGCTAGCTTCCCTTACCCTAGCAAACAGAAGTTTATACATCTTATTTCATTTAAACCTCACAACTTATTAAGTGGATAGTGTTTGACTCCACAGATGGCAAAATTGAATTTCCAGATTAGTCTCAGTCTTTTCACTATGCTACAGGAAATTTCTAAAATGTATGACAAAGAAAGGGGTCATACATTTAAAAAAAAAAGTGTTTTAGGGACCCCTGGGTGGCTCAGTTGGTTCAGCCTCCGACTGCGGCTCAGGTCATGATCTCACAGCTTGGGAGTTCGGGCCCCACGTCGGGCTCTCTGCTGACAGCTCGGAGCCTGGAGCCTGCTTCGGATTCTGTGTCTCCCTCTCTCTCTGCCCCTAACCCACTCGCATTCTGTCTCTGTCTCTCTCAAAAATAAATAAAACACTTAAAAAAAATTTTTTTAATGTGTATTTATTTTTGAGAGAGAGAGAGTGTGTGTGTGTGTGTGTGTGTGCGCACACGTGAGCAGGGAGGGGACGAGAGAGAGGGAGACAGAGGATCCAAAAGGGCTCTATACTGATAGCAGAGAGCCCGATGCAGGGCTCAAACTCACGAACCGTGAGGTCAGTACTGAGCCACCCAGGTGCCCCAAGAGGTTCCCTTTTGAGCCCAGATTTCTGAAGGATGACCACGGGGGCTATGGAGGGAGTGGGAAGAGGTAGGCCTGCTCTTTCCAGCTCCTTTCAGCTGTGGGCCTTGGTGACTTTACATTTTAGGCTCCTCTTTGCCAAGTTGCAGACACCTGTAGGCAGTATGTTAATGGTTATGGGGTTCAGGATACACTACCCCCACATCTGGCACCTCAGCCTTTGAATATGTGAGGCTGAAGGGATCTGAGGAAAGGCAGGCACGCGAAGGGCTGTCTTATCTTCCCTTGAAACCAGTCAGAGAACCATGTGAGAGGTGCCCTCCTCCGGCCTGGAGGAAAGGGGGCATCCTTGTCTGGAAAGGTAGAGAGGTACTAAGACCCTGAAAGAATGGGCCTAGCTAGGTTTCCCCTGGATTACTAGCCTTAGCTTGTACCCTTCTGTCCTATCACATTTTTCCATTACTTTCAATTCTTTTTTTAAAAAAGTTTTTTGAAATGTTTATTTATTTATTTTGAGAGAGAGAGCACGCATGTGACCTGGAAAGGGGCTGAGAGAGAGAGAGAGAAAGGGGCCGAGAGAGAGAGAGAGAGAGAGAGAGAGAGAAAGGGGCCGAGAGAGAGAGAGAGAGAGAGAATGAATCCCAGGCGAGCTTGGTGCTGTCAGCACAGAGCTCGATGTGGGTCTCAAACTCAGCGAACCCTGAGATCATGACCTGAACAGCAATCAAGAGTCCAGCGCTTAACCGACTGAGCTGCTCAGACGCCCCTCCATGACTCTCAATTCTTAAACCAAGTATGAGAGCACTCAGGTGTAACTGTTTCTCCAGGTCTTCATTTCATTATGGAGGCTCCCATATCATATAAAACTTGTATTACTTAATTTTGGATGCTTTTCTTTTGATAATCTGCCTTTTGGTATAGGGGCCTCAGCTGAGAACCTAGAAAGAAGGGTAGAGGAAACAGATATTTTCCCTCCGTGATGGCTCACACCCTCTGGAGTTCTCACTGCCTGCCTCATGCTTGATCATGTGTGTGACCTCAGAGCCAGAGCCTCCCCTCACCCCAGTCCCTGGCCTCCCCCTACCTGGAACTCGTTAGCCAGTTCCACTCAGTCTCCTTGTTGGCACACCATTTTCCTCACTGGGACTGGAGGCCACTCTGTTGTCTATTTCTTGCTTTCCACAAAGTGGGATTAGAATACATTCAGTTAAAGATGTATGTGAGGTTTGGAGGGGTGAGGACTACTTTAGAGAACATGAGCTACTCAAGCAGGATGTAGAGCCACTCCCTTAGAAAACACTGAATATAGAGACAAGAGGGGCTCACTTTCCTGTTAGTACATAGATTAACCCTTGGTGGGATTCACCGGTGCTATGGTCCCGTGATAACTGTGTATGCACTTTTTAAAAGACCCTCTAGTATAACCTAGTTCTTCCCTCCATGTAGAAAATTCTTTGAAACTTTCTTTTATATCAGTTTTAAATAGCATCTTTGTTCTCTCTTTTTCATTTTTGGCCTTTCAGAAAATAAACTTAGAGTGTTTCAAGAGCATTAGAATTTTTTTTTCCATGTTAAAGTTAGAAAACTGAGATAGAATTGTCACTGGATAGAAGCAGACAGGCTACTAACATATGTTCCAGAATTCGGCCCTCAGGTTTGGAGTTTCAAAAATGGGAATCGTGTGGTACTCAGAGTCAGTCAGCCTTCAATGTAGCCTAACCATACTCCTAGGAGGCTAGTTTATCATCTGTGTCAGAATTTGTTTACCCTGAAAAATCTAGTTTGCGGGAAGACTAGAGTATCTATTGTATCTGATACTGCATTTTCCCCCTTACAGGAAAGCTGTGGGTTTTGGTAAACTGGAGGAATAAATAAGGAAAAGCTGGATGAACTCACTGGCTGGCCCCCTTTCCCTCTAGATTCCTTGAATATTAACTTCCTTGATAAAACGTGTTAAGGGAGAATTTGTAACAATAGGTAAACTCATGACTCTCATACAAATATATAATGAACACATAAAATATTTTATGTAGCTCATTAATTAAATGAGGGCCCCAGGAAGATGCTATAGCCAGTTCAAAGTAAAATTTGTATGAAGTAAAATGTTGAAATGAATTTACAAATGGACACAAAACTGGTTTTTCCTAAGGGATATGGTGTAGGGAGTCGATTGAACTGCCATCAGAAAATTTATTTGCATGTCTTGGGCAAGAATTATTTTACATTGCTATTACCTGCAATTTATAGAGTTGTAAAATACCTCAAAGAAAATGAAATGCTAGAATCAGCCCAGAAGATTGTGCTCTACACAATGCGTAGTTTTTTTCTTTTGGAGATACCCAATAATCTTTTTGGCTTATTCCAGGTGTTTTTTTTTTTTTTTTAATAAACTTGTCTGATCTCTTCTTCTGGTGGACAGTCATAACCTGGAAGGTCAATTGTAGAACTGCTTTCTCCTGGCCTTGAGACCCCTTTCTTCCCTCCCTTCTACCGTCACTGGCACTGAGACTCCTTAGCAACATGCCCCTAAGGAAGTAGCTTTTATGGTTTAAAGCATTCCTCAATTGGTCTTCTGTGCAGTTAAAGTTCAGCACTTAGTACATTTGATTCCCAAACCTGGTTGATCAGGATCATCTTGGATTTTCAGAAATACAGACACCCAGGTCCATCTCTGGATTTTCTGATCCGGGTTCTTCAGCATTGGAGCCTTGGGACATGCAAGTCTTTAACAAAAGCTCACGTTAGGAGTCTGTGGATATACTCTGGGATAGAGATGAAGGGACCTGAAAGGGGGAAACGTGGGCCTTGCTGGAAATCGGGGTTGGGTTAGAGGAATATTTGAGGTGAAAATGGCAAGACTTAGTGACAACTAAATATTGTAGTGGATGGTGGGGGAGGAGCAGGAGTTTTCATGAGTTCAGGGTGACTTCCAGTCACTGAGCAACTTGTTGGATGGTGGTAAGGCTCATTATCATCTTTAGAATGTTTAAATCATTGAGACACTCCTATTAGTATAGCTTTTCCCTCCACCACCAATCTGGGATTAATTCCAGCAGTTACCATTACTTTAGAAAGTTGCATTTTGTGAGAAAATATGATTCTCTATATTGCATATGCTATTTTATAACAAAAAGCAATATAAAAATAAAAGACATGTTTGGTAGTTTTAGACTCCATTAAATTTAATTAAATGGGCATTAAAAAAAATCATGCAAAAAGGGGCACCTGGCTGGCTCAGGTGGTGGAGCATGAGACTGTCGATGTTGGGGTTGTGAGTTCAGGACCCATGTTGGGCATAGAGCTTACCTTAAAAAAAAAAAGATTATGGGGGCACCTGGGTGGCTCATTCGGTTTCTGCTCAAGTCATGATCTAATGGTTCCTGAGTTCGAGCCCCACATCAGACTCCTTGCTGACAGTGTGGACCCTGCTTGGGATTCTCTGTCTCTACCCCTCTCTGTGCCTCCGGTGCTCGTGCTCGCTCTCTCTCTCTCTCTCTCTCTCTCTCAAAATAAATAAATAAACTTAAAACATTATTTAAAAAAATCATGTAAAAAAATCAAAATGTAGTTTATGTCCCAAAAATAATCTTAAGGGAAAACCCAAACTAGTATTGCAGGTTGTGTTTGTGGTATTGTGATGTTGGGGAGGAAAAAGTTTTCCATGACCCTCTTAGGGTCCTTGGCTGGGTCTGAAAATTAAACTGACAGATGAACAGGAGAGAAGCATAACCACATGTATTGAATATAAGCTTTACATGATTCCAGAACCCTCATAAAGAAGTGAAGACCCAAAGAAACTTGGTCCTAAGAATTAAATGAGGGGGGCAGGGGCAAGAGGAGTTAGCAAGACCTCTCCATTCACATTCTCCTCGCTTTGTCTTGAGAGCTATGGACAAGGCTTTGCTCCTGGAGTAGGGAGGCCCCCCTCTCACTTGAGGTTTTATGAGCTGTTTTAGGGCAGCATGGGATGGGGGCAGGGCCAAGAGTGACCTCCTTGCATCTGCTGTCTCCTCAAACTCCTTCGGCTTCAGTATGCCAAGATGCCATATTTTGCGGCATTGTGTTCGGATCCCATCAGTGATTTATAATAAAAAATATACATTTGATCTTCGTCCCATTCCTGGCCCAGAACTCCTGAAGTCCTAGTTGTTTCCTAAGTGATAGAGTGACAATGCCTTTTGTTATTCATAGCAAGTCCCTTTCAAACACTCCTGAGTTTGCTAATGAAGTAACTTTTGAAAAACACCAGGTATCCTAAGGATGGGGGCTGGTTGCCAGGGGAACCCATCTTGATTTGAGGGCTGGAACTTTCAGCGTCCCCTCCCCTCACCTCCGGGGAGGAGAAGAGGGCTGGAGGTTGAATTAATCACAAACAGCCATTGATTTCACCAGTCATGCTGTGTAATGAAGTGTCCATGAAACCCCCAAAGTCCAGGGTTCCGAGAGCATCCATGTTGGTGAACAAGAAGCGTCCGTATGTAAGAAGAGTGACCTACCCCAAACTCCATGAAGACCAAAGCTCCTGTGCTTGGAAACTTCTGGAGCTACCCCTATGTATCTCTTCATCTGGTTGTTGGTGTGTTCTTTGAATATCTTCTGTGATAGGTCAGTGATCTAGTAAAATTGAGTTCTGTTCAATGAGCTGCTCTAGCAAATTAATTGAACTCAAGGAGGGAGTCCTAGAGACCTCCAATCAATCAAAAGCACGGGTTGTAAGCTGGAGTTGTTATTGGTGTCTGCAGGGTGGAGGGCCTGTGTGTGTGTGTGTGTGTGTGTGTGTGTGTGTGTGTGTGTTTGTCTGTCTGTCTGTGATGGAGTGTGGGGGGGGCATGGCAGAACTGAGGCCCTTAACCCGTGGGATCTGATGCTACTCTAGGTAGATAGTGTCAGAATTGAATTGAATTATGGGACACTGAGCTGGTGTCACAGAATTTGTTCGTGTGTGGGAAACCCACACACCTGGTGTCAGAAGTGAAGCTGTGTCGTTGCAGAGTAGTGAGTCAAGGAGACACAGGAGTGTGTTTTCCTTTATAGCATTTCTTGAAGCACTTTCCATAAGTGAAGCAGACCTGCTTTGTTCTCAACACAACTACTTTCTATAAAGGACATGAAAGGCCTTAAGTAACATATGCTCTACATCCTAGGGGAAAAAAATCACCTCCGCAAACAGTAATCCTTGATGCCTCAGACAGTTCTGTTGGAGGTTCAAGCGTCTCCAATGATGGCGCATCATTCACCAAATTCAGGAAACCCTAATCCATCAGTGTTGAAAAGGAACAACATGCACAGAAAATAGCAGGTGTGTTAGCCTTTCAGCAGATGGGGCGTGCATCCCAGAGCGGATCCGCTGTAGTACATACCCTGCGGTACTGGTTATTGCAGTGTTGGGGAATAATATATCGATATGCAGCTGCTTCCTTGTGGAGCGTTTAGGACTTCCTGTGATTCCCCTTTCTTTTCCTTCCTCCAGTTTTCCTTCCCAGCTGCTAGGTGTGTGTGGGCGTTGCCAGGGACCATTTGGATTTTAAAGGCTGAAAAGGAAGTCAAGTTCTTTTTTCCCAGGGGTTGACCAGTTACCAGCGCTTCCTTCTTTTGGGTGTCCTTGCATTCTGTCATTGGCAAGGCCACACATGGCCACCACAGAGAACCTGAGAAGCAGTCTGCAACTGAAATGCACTGATCCATATCAAGGACTTGTTAAAGACGGTTGCCAGTGATCTGTTTTGTGGCACAATTTTCCAGGGACTCTTATGGCTTTAAGCGTGGTTACAAATGTTGATGTCCACATAGGTACTTGAGGATGTAAATGTCCTACCATACAAAGGTGGATGTGCCCTGTCTTTTTTGCAGATTTCTTTTGCCTTTATTCCGTAGTGTAATCCTGTGATTTACTCTTTAAAAAAATTTTTTTAACGTTTATTTATTTTTGAGAGGGCAAGACAGCACGAGCAGGGGAGGGGCAGAGAGAGAGACACACACACACACAGAATCCAATGCAGGCTACAGGCTCTGAACTGTCAGCACAGAGCCTGATGTGGGGCTCGAAGCCGCAGACCGCAAGATGATGACCCGAGCCGAAGTCGGACGCTTAAGTGACTGAGCCACCCAGGCGCCCCAACAGATTACTCCTGATGAAGCTCTGCCTTGTACATGCCATCCGCTTGGCACATCTTGATCGTAGCACTCATCACAGAGTATTGGAGCATGTTAAATTCATGTGTATATGTATATGCTACCTCTATGGAGGTACCTCCCGTTCTATTCATTTTTATATCCTCGCTGTCTACACTGGTGCTCAATACTGTTTGAGTTAAATTTAATTTATTCCCTATTGCCTGAAAGGATGAAGTCCAAACTCTTTAGCCCGATAATCAAATCCTTATTTAACTTCTCACCTTACTGTCCTTTGATTACCTACTTATAACCAGTATGTGGAACAAGAAGGACTTAAGGGGTGGAATCCAAAAGCAACTTTGATTTTGCTTCCTTTCTCCCTTTAAGTCTGTTCTGTAAGGTTTTGTTTTACTCTTGTGCGGCAACTCTCGGGTAATAAAGATTCCCATGGTCGCTTCAGTTTCACGAGACCATCTCAATCCAGTGATTCAGCTGTCTGGTGCCGCCAGACTTCGCGCCTGAGCTTAAACCTACTGCAGCCAGAGAATGCGTTCAACTTGACGTTTACTCTCTTTGCTCCTCCGAAGCTTCTCCTCCCCTCTCAGGTTGTTAACCATGGTATCTGATTCTTCCAGAGTGGAAAGAGAGGCAGAAGAAGGGTAGGCAAGAAAACTGTGGGGGGGGGAGGGGGTAGGGGGGAGGGAAGGAACTTATTTATTCAGAGTGTAACACCGTCTGCTTTGTAAGACTTGAAAAAGAACAAAATGGGATAAATACACAGCTAATACTAAAGATGTTTCAGAGACCTAGGCAGAACTTCCCTCGTAACCCTTTCACAAGTATAAAAAGGAAAAGTCAAGAGAGTGGGGGTGAGGGGAGGGGCAGCGGTTAACCACCCATCGTCACCGTATTACTTTTCCACTTTTCCACCGGCTGGGTACTGACAGCATGTGACCCATGAGAAGCCCTAGTATGCAGATGAGGATGTGACAGTGAGTTTGGAGTGACCATCAGCTCCGGAGGCCGTAGAAGCACCAAACAGAAACTCGTAGAGAAGCTGAACGAAGCTAAAGCATTTTAAAACCTATTAAATGGGTATCACTTCTTATCTTGGAATGCTCTCAAGTATCATGTCACTAGAGACCCTCGTTGGCTGGAAAGAGCAAGGCAGTTATAACCTGGGGACATGAACGACCCTGACGCACCCCGGGTCGACAGGAAGACCAGAAGTGGCTTGCTATAGGCCGTTATGGCACAGAGAACCGCAGTGGCAATGTGGATGTAAGACCGAAAAAAGATGACAGCGAGAGAGCACGGTGCCCCCTCAGCCTATCTTCCGGTCTCCACAGCCATCTGCCTCCCCAGCTCCCACCTAAGGATTGTTGGGGCTGCAGGAATAAGATTTTTTTTTCCCAACTTCCTTCCTCCTGGTGACTCCTCATGTCACCCTGAGGGCCGTGGTGACTATTTGTCTGGAGTAGGAATTCCTGTGATCTTCTTTTCTCTATCCTCTCTCCTGTACAAAATGCAGTATTAAAATGGCCTCTACTGAATGTACTGTCATTTCCAAACGTATTTACATGGTAAGATAAAAAACATTCTCTTTAAATATTGAAAAAGTGGGGGGGGGGGGTGCCTAGGTGGCTCAGTCGGTTGAGCGTATGACTTCGGCTCGGGTCATGATCTTGCTGTCCATCAGTTCAAGCCCCACGTCGGGCTCTGTGCTGACAGCTGGGAGCCTGCAGCTGGTTTCAGATTCTGTGTCTCCCTCTCTCTGCCCCTCCTGGACTCATGCTCTGTCTCTGTCTCTGTCTCTCTGTCAAAGATAAATAAACATTAAAAAAATAAATAAAAATAAATATAAAAAAAAGTCCAAATTGATGAATAGAATAAATTCAAAAGAAAGAATTTTTTCTGCTGAAAAGGAGAACATTCACTTTGCACAGATGACGGTTCAGCCTACAGCAAGGTGCTTCTGGTCTTCCCGTAGACCCGGGGTGCATCGGGGTCGTTCATGTACCTGAGTTATAATTGTCTTCCTCTTTGCGGGCTTTTCGACACATCTGTGTGTTTCCCCAGTAAGTCCTGTAATTGTTCCGGGTTGCACCTAAAACTCTCTGGGGTGGGATTGGGGGTCTGTTTACTACATCTGAGGTCACCGAATATGCACGTCCGTACCTCTTACGAAGTTGATTGGTCTTTGTCTGCTATTCTAAATACCAGGAAATGTCAGCTAGGAGGGAGGGCTCTGCCCGTGCTGAAAGGATACAATGATAATTTTGTATGTCATATCCACTGAATAGCTTTCAGTGATTCCAGAAAGTTCTTACGTGCCTGGTACTGCCAGACAGGTCTAGCCTTGGTGTCCTCACTAGGCAGGGATATAAAGTTGATTTGTTTTTGTTTTTGTATCTTGAGCATTTTCATCTGTTCTTGTTACTCATTTGTTAGCCCTGACAAATCTGGAAGTATCTCCAGTTTCTCTCTGCCAAGTCTGTTTGCCCCTCCCGGTGGTCCTCTTCTATAGGATTAAAGCGACGCTGTGCCTTCTCACCTTCATTCAACAGCTGACATCTAGTCCTTGGGAAGCACTTCTGCATTATCCTTCCCGACTGACACTGGGAGCTCAGATCCACCCCAGGGTTGCCCTTCACCTTTCGCCCTTCAGATTTTTCAAGTGGGAGTTAGACACTCAAGCTGGAGGGCACTCCTCTTAACTCCCCTGAGGATTCCTTTTGGAGCTCTTTCCCCCAGGTGTCCCTCCACATTCCACTCCTGATTTGTCTGTCCCGTCGGGAGGAAGAAAGCACACCGGCAGCGTGAACAGAGTATCGCTCTGAAACACTTAACGTTAGTTGTTGACTGCTGAAGAGCTACAAGGTGGCCCCTGGGAGGTAGCCATTGCTAAAAACTACTGCCATCTCTATGGGCTGACAGATCCGAGGGACCAGGTCGCAGGTAGGAGAATTTAGAACCCGAGAGGAAGAGCCTCCAAGAGCTGGCGTCTCTGTGACCCGTGCTTCTGGGAAGGGCACTGTTCAGCCACAGGAACAAACTTCTGCTGCAGTGAAGAGGCATTACTGAGCTCCCACTAGGGAAGTGCACGCCAATGGCTGACCTTCAGCAGAACGCGCGTGTCTTCCTCTTCCAGGCTTCCAGCCTCCCTCTAGTGCCCCTCTTGAAAGAGCCTATCGGGGAGAGGCTGGCAAAGCAGAAGCTGACATGGACATCCGGCATCACAGAGCAGAGTATGGAAGAGTGGGTTTTCAGCCAGATGACGATGACTTTCTTGGCACAGCAACTCTTGGGGTGGAGCCAGACTCCGGGCACACAGTCTCTTGAACGATCCTTGAAGCCCCTCTCAATGAGGCTTGGGGTACCCCGCTGTTCCCCCTGGAGGGGCCCCGGGCTCTCGGCAGAGTTCCTGCCCCCTCCCCGATAGTCTGTGCGGGGGGGGGGGGGGGTGAGGGTTAAGGGCCACGTAGCTGCTTTTTGGATATCTCTTTAAAAATTTTCTGTTACGTTTGGGGTGCCTGGGTGGCTCAGTCGGTTAAGTGTCTGACTCTTGATTTTGGCTCAGGTCATGATCTCACAGTTTGTGAGATCGAGCCCTGCAGAGGGCTCTGTGCTGCTAGTTCCGGAGACTGCCTGGGATTATCTACCTCCTGTCTGCCCCTCCCCCCACTCATGCGTGCACATGCTCTCTCTCAATAGACGTTTAGAAAAAATTCTCTTATGGTCAAGCACTTTCCTTTAAAATATGATCTCTACTGTTTCTCTTTACCCCGTTTTATAGCTTTAACTAACTCCAGCTGCCTCTGTTTCCTCTATTCTCTCCCTCCTACGAGCCCCTCCCACCACCACCACTAAGCAAAATTTGTGCCTGTGTTCTTTCTTGCCTTATCTTCCTTATTTTTTATTTATCTCATTTCTTTCAATACCTGTACTAGGGTAGGTGAGATAAGAGAAAGGATAGAATTATTCGGGCATGAATCAGAGATCTTAATAATTTCTAAGATACAAATTGCGAGGCACAGACAGGGCTGGAACCACTCAGTTATTGCATGTCTTCTTGTGTAGGATACAGTCTGTTAGAGACTTAACATGTGAGGCTCCAAAGCATGTATGCTGCTATATTGATTATACAGTAGGGCCACAAAACATTTATACTTAGTTACATGGCTTAGATAACCTTTCCAATGCCCTATAAATCAGTAGATTCCAGGCCTGTTTGCCGTAAACCATCCTAGACCGATCAGGTATGTCTTGCTGAAAGAATTTTATAAATAAGGAATCTTGCACCAGCCATCAGTTTGCCAGGAGGTCTGTTGTTAGCATCATTTCACAAAGATTTATTCAAGTAAACTTTCTTTTAAGAAAGATGACGGATTGTAGGCCTGCCACCATTTCCTTTCCAATGACCATTTCCTTTGCAGCCAGTGAGATGGAACTGACGAGAATTAATACTAAATATGTTGACTACAGACGAGCGGAACAGAAAGAACAGAGATGCATGGACAAGCTCATTTATGTTCCATCTGAGACGTGTTTTCTTTAAGAAGGTAGGGAGAGTCCAGGCCGCAATTGGTAAGCCTCAGGCAAGGAACTGGAGCAAAGCCAGTAACTCTCCACCCACCCCCCCAGCCCCCGCCATGTGTATTTATTGTGAGACAGAGCATGGTAGCAAGCTTAAGCATGGGAGGGGCGGAGAGAGGGAGGGAGAGAAGCTGGCTCTGCGCTGTCAGCATGGAGCCTGATGTGAGCTCCATCTCACATGACCTGAGCTGAAATCAAGAGCCTGACCCTCAACCTACTGAGCCACCCAGGCACCCCAAAACTGGTAACTCTTAACTGAATTAAGCAGATAGATTGCAAAGGAGGTTTGGGGGTGGGGGATGATAGGAGGCAGAGCCAGCTTTAAGTTTCCAGACTGCAGAGAGGGAAAAAGTCGCTAGGGATCCTAAAGCCCAAATAAACTGCACTGATGTGCTCCCAAGTTTTTCCAAGTTTGTTAGGTGCGCGACAGGAGATCTCCTAGGAGGTGTTCCCCAAATTTGGCTGGTCATAAGATTCACCTAGGAGATGGGGAAGCTTTTAAAAACTGCAAAATCCCAGCTCCCACATCAGACCTACTTCGATCAGAATCCGGGGGTGGGGCTGGAATTCAGTATTTTTAAGATGCTCCTGAAGAATGTTCTAATGATCTTTGTGGTTGGGAGACCACTTCCCTGTACTACAGATCAAACACAGTGGGCCTTCCCATGTTGCCCTGTCTGGGAACTAAAACACCCAGTCAGTAAGATTCCAGGCCCTTTGGGAAAGTGAGCCTTTCCCTCAGGGTACCAATATCCTGTGAAACGTGTGGTTCCAACCATCTGGCACTAGGCAGTTACTACTGCAGATAGTTATTTTTCTGTTTATAATTACACTTGTGTTAATTTTCTATTGCTGCCGTGACAAATTACTGCAAACTTAGTGATTTAAAGAATGCACATTTATCGTCTTGGAGGTCAGAAATTGGAAATGGTTCTTATGAGGCTAAAATCAAAGTGTTGGTAGGGCTTCATTCCATTCTGGAGGCTTGAGGAGAGAATTTATCTTCCCATCCTTTCCAGCTTCTAATGGGCAACCCATATTCACTGGCTGGGTCTGCCTCCTGCCATCTGTGGAGCCAGCAACAGCAGGCTGGGTCCTCCCTGCACTACCATTTCTTTGGTTCTTCTCTGCCTCCCTCTTCTACTTTTAGGGATGACAACTACAGGAGTCCCCCCCTTACCAGCCCTGTCGCTTTCCACGGTTTCTGTTACTTGTAGCCCATCACAGTCTGCAAGCAGATGGTCCTTCTCCTGATGCATCATCAGAAGGTCACCAGTAAGGGCGCCTGGGTGGTTCAGTTGGTTAAGCGTCTGACTTTGGCTCAGGTCATGATTTTATATTTCGTGGGTTTGAGCCTGCATCGGACTCTGTGCTGACAGCTCAGAGCCTGGAGCCCGCTTCAGATTCTGTGTCTCCTTCTCTCTCTGCCCCTCCCCCGCTCGCGCGCGCGCCCGCGCACTCTCTCTCTCTCCCCTTCAAAAATAAACATTGAAAAAAAAAGGTCGCCAGTAGCCTAACTCTTAGGCACAATGCCTACATCATTTACCTCCCTTCATCTTATCACATAGGCACCTTACATCACGAGAAGGTCGAATATAGTACGATAAAATATTTTAAGAGACCACATTCGTGTAACTTTTGTTACACGTATATTGTAATTTTAGTTTATTATTAGTTGTTAATCTCTTACTGTGCCTAATTTATACACTAAACTATCATGGCTATGTGTGTACAGGAAAGCCATGACATATACAGATCTTCCTGGACTTATGACGGGGTTATATCCCGATAAATCCATTGTTTGTTGAAGATCTCGAAAGCTGAAATGCATTTAGCACGCCTAACCTGCCAGACATCATAGCTTAGGCTGCAGTTGGGCAAAGTCCTCTCACACAAAGCCTCTTTTATAATAGTGTTGACTATCTCATGTAATTTATTGAATACTGTACTGAAAGTGCCAAACAGATGGTTGTCTGGGTACAGAATGGTTGTCAGTGTATCGGTTGTTGACCCTCGTGATCGCGTGGCTGGCGGGGAACCGCGGCCGGTGCCGCTGCCTGGTATCACAGGAGAGGATCTTCTTGCATATTGTTAGCCCGGGAAAAGATCCAAATTCAAAATTCCAACTACCGTTTCTACCAAATGAGTATTGCTTTCGTACCAGCGTAGTTGAAAAATCGTAAAATTGTAAAGCTGGGAACCATCTGTACAGGGTTTTTGGCA
Source organism: Lynx canadensis (assembly GCF_007474595.2). NCBI lineage: Eukaryota > Metazoa > Chordata > Mammalia > Carnivora > Felidae > Lynx > Lynx canadensis. Next base: position 8,432,607 of record NC_044321.2, read on the forward strand.
CTACAGTGGTTTCCGGCATCCACCAGGGGTCTTAGAAGGCGTCCCTCAGGGATGAGGGGGGACTACTGTATTGTGATTGCATTGGGCTCACCTGGATAAACCCAGGCCACTCTCCCATTGTAAAGTAAGCTGATTACTGCCCTGCAACCTTAAGTCCCTTTGCCATCTAATGGAACACAGTCACAGGTTAGTCACAGATTAGGGTGTGCACATCTTCCGGGGCGGGGGGGGGGGGGGGGGGGGGGTGTTATTCTGCCTCCTTCATATCCTGTTTTCCAAATTAGATTCCTAGGAGGACAGGACCACATGCTATCTTAACTAGAAGGGTGTTGTGCCAGAGTAATCATTCAATAATTGATGGTTGAATGGTTGGATGAATTTGAGCTAAATGCTGAATGAAAGTGCCTCCATTTCCAAGTTGTAGTTTTCTGCAGAGGATTCCTTCACGTTACTGAGCTTATACACCAGAATAATTTCATGAAGTACATTGTAATCGGGAATAGAACTCATCAATACGCTAGAACTTATCTCAGTGTCCAAAAAGGTATTACTTCTGCCTGTTTAGATCAATACACGTGCTCCCAAAGCTGTTGTCATTTCTCCAGGATCACCCGCTTCTCCCATTGTTTGCGTAAATGTTTTGCTCCCTGAAGAGTCCCTGGAGTGTCTGGCAGGATGAGTCCAGCAAAATCATCTTCCTGTTTAGTCATGTTTTTGGGAACAGAAATCAGCATTCATTTGTCAGTAGTACATGGTTCCCGTAGGTTGCTTTCCATTCTCTCAGCATCTTAAATTTAAAAAGAAAAAGAAAAACAATACACGAATACAAAGGAAAATGGTGTTGCCCGTTCTCACCCCAGTATGGAACTTGAATAGTGTCTTGATTTGATTGTTATTTAGAAGCAACCTTCTGATGTTCCCAATCAAAAAGTTCTTTCCTTTCTAAAAAGGAGGAAATAATAGCTTTTGGATATCTCTCACAATATTGTCACACTTCCTGAACTCCATATTTTAAAATTCAATGAGTCAATAAGGGAGCATTTTGTAAGCACCGTGCTTGATAAAACACATCTAAGACACAAACCTCACCTGAAAGAGGCTGAAAATCTAGTGGAAATCTATGCAAACCTGGAAGGAAAGAAGCCTTTATACAAAGAGTAGATTTAATTGAACCTTTTCTATGCCACGGAAACATTTGCATCTAATGATCATAATGTTATTTTAGCTGTAATAGCCTCAATTTGCTGTGCAACGAGTTGAAAAGATAGCATGGATATGTAACAATCCTCTATGATTTTTGAAATATTTTAACCAAGACTTAATTTTCTTACCAATTTTAATATTTTTCCAAAGTGAAATCAATAAGGAAAACCAACTCGGTTGAATTTCACCTTCTCCTGTTTAACCTTTCCCGTAATGCCAAGCGACAATTCCTTTGATTCACACAGACTCTCACTTCGATCCAAAATCCTCCTGAATACTTCATCTCTTAAATCTCCAGTTTCACTTATATTTAAGTGCCCAACTTGTATGAGTGCGGCTGATTTTTTTCAAGTAGGCTCGATTAAACTTTCCGAGTGGCCACACTTATCTGGATTACACTAGAAGATTCTTTTCTAATGATCCTCATTTCAGCCCCTACTTCCCCAGCCATCAGCAACCAGGTGGCTTGGGTGTGAGTTTTAACTGCTTATCTGAGTTTCTTTTATGCTTTTCGTGGCAAGAGGTAACAGCAATGAAAAATATGAACAATAAAATGAAAAAAGAGTATTATTGCCGTCCTGGCGTTGCAGCCTCAAAAACTTTAGATGTAAAGATACCTTAGGGGCGCCTGGGTGGCTCATTCAGTTAAGCATCTGACTCTTGATTTCGGCTCAGGTCATGATCTCACAGTTTTGTGGGTTTGAGCCCCAAATTGGGCTCTGTGTGGATGCCGTGGAGCCTGCTTGGGATTCTCCCTCTCCCCTCCCCTGCTAGTGCTCTCTCTGTCTCTCTCAAAATAAGTAAATAAACTTAAAAAAAAAAAAAAAAAAGATATCTTGCCCATGTCAGGGGCTTCTCCCCATTTCATTGCCTCAGAAAGAGGAGACACTGCCTCTCCCTGTTGTTACTACTGAAAACGTGTGAAGTAATGAACTGTTTTGCCCGGACAGCGCTGTTCTATGATGGTGGGTTGTGAGACCCTGACAGATGCATTTTTGTTAAGTTGAACTTGAGAGTCCCAATTTACTGCCTCAATTAGAACTGTGCCTTCCAAGTTCCTGCTTGACTTGTATGTGCAAGATGCATTCAAAGCAATAAGCTTTTGAATTTGTACATTCTCAATGCCTTGAGCGCTCACCCTAGGCCCTGATCATTTGCATTTTTGCAATGAACACCTGTTGTAAGTGACTCGGGCCTGCAGGGGCAGCGCACCAGCTTCCTTCAGCTTAGACGGGGACTGTCAGAGCCTGGGATACATTGAGAAGTGGAGGACTCCTCACCAAGTGTGGTAGCAGCTGGAGCAGGTTTGTTCCTTGCGGGTGCTCCTCTCACTGACCTGGTTTCCTCCGAGGAGAAACGGAAGGTCTGTAGTAGGTATCTTCACTGAGGGACACGGCCAACTTCTAGAGTTCTGTATGCCCTTTTTCTTGTGACCGCACAGGTCCTCCACCAGTTCTTCCCATTCCATCTTCCTCTTGCTCTTCCATTCCCTTTTCGAGTGACCAGCTGGGGACCCCTGCACCCCCAACCCCCCTTGTTTGAGCCTTGGTTCTCGTTCACGAGAAAAGCTTTTATGTTTTGGGCCAGGCCCTGTGCTAATACCCTCAACAGCCCAATGAGGTGCTGTTATTGTGTAGTTGTTACAGGGAAGTATTTTTAAAAGGTGGCAGATGGTCCCAAGGAAGACAAGACAAGCGTGAGTTTGCTGGCCGGGGGGAGGATGCCTCTGTTGTCTCATGAGGAAATTTAGGATTGTGGAAAACGGTTTTTCCCTGAAGGTTCTGATGATTCCCTAAGTCACTTGCTAGTTTTGAACTTATTGTGTTTTGGTCAAAAATGCCTGTCATTTATCTCTTACCACAGTAATTGAAGCAGAGAAATCTCTCCCAACCGAAAGTCTCCCAGAAGTTGGATCACGTTTTAGGGCAGTTCGTGGCCTCCGGGTTGTAAAGATCCTTATAACAGGATGCTAGGGTGGGAAGACCGTGTGTGAGACCATTTCAGGCAAGGCTATTATTAAAGCAAAGCTTACAACCAGGCAGGCCATGGTTGAGTATGAATTGGGGCCTGAACAGTCTGGATAATTGGATCTTCTCTCCAGTTGTATTGTGCCAGTGGAGACTAGACCAAAAACAGAGGCTATTTCTCATCAATGTTTCCTCTCTGCCACAGGACTGCTAAGAGGGACCTCTTGTTGGCTCTCTCTGTGGCACAGTGCCTTGAAAGTCTTCTTGGGTGACACCTCTAGTACGGCCTCAATCCGTTTGCTGAAACCAGGCCGAGTTGCTGAACTTCCTCATCAATACTGATGACTTCAACTGTGGAGGCACATTACCAAGAACATTACTGATGGGGCAATGCCATCCCAGGGCGGGGAATCACCCGTGCATTTCCATGGGTTTAGACCTTCGATCTGAAAATAGGGAGCCTTTCATCAATGACTTGAAGAATGGAATAAAAGAATCATAGGTATTAAGATTCCAAATGGCCTTAAAGCAACTGTAGGGGTTTGTCCTGCAGCTTGGAATTAGGTCCCAGTTTAAAGCTGCCTTGGGGCGCCTGGCTGGCTCAGTTGGAAGAGGATGCAACTCTTGATCTCAGTCTCCCGGGTGAGTTCGAGCCCCACATTGGGTGTGGAGATTACTTAAACAAATAAACTGAAAAAAATTGCCTTGATGGCATTGGTCATCAAGATCACATAGGAGCCCAAGGCCACCTTGATGTAAACTCACTGATGAATTTAAGCGCAAAATGTTGCAGTCTGTGAAAAGCTGGCTAAATTTGAGATTCGGGAGATGCAGAAAGCCTGGAATCTACATGATTTAACAAAACAATGACTTTGCTGTTGAAAAATTTGTAACAAACATAGCAATTCATTCCTACATCTCTCAAGGTAACTAGTTTCATAGATTACAAGGGTCTATTCTGCTGCTCCCTGCCTTTATTCCTGCCTCTCTACTCTCACAAATCCTCATTGGACTATCCAAAGCACAGGTAGTCTTGTTATGAGTTACAGTAATAAACCATTGCTAGTACTTTCCTCCCCTACCCTCAGATCCAGTAGTTGTGGTATTTGGGGGGTTGCTAGGATCCTGTAGCAAAACCAGGGACAGGTATCATTTGCTGCATTTGGGAACGCTTTACTAATTTTGTGATGCCTCTTGGCACCAAGAGATTAGGCAATTTGAGTCTCTTGCCCAGTTCAAAGAAAGACACTTTTCCAAAGATGTATATTATTAAAGTGCCCTTTCAACTCTGTAACCCTCTGTGCAACCGTCTTAATCACTCTTTTGTGTCTCCATTGCCCACACCTTATGGCCTGTGGTCTGGTTAAATGCTTCATCTCACTGACTCTATCTAGAAAACAGAAGAGAAGGGCTTGGTCCCAGCACTAACCGACTGTGCCCAATCACAAAAATTAACTAAGAATGCTCTAAGCCAATGAGCTGGATCACCACTCTTCATAGATAGGAACTACCCCAAGAACCATCAGGGGAACAGAAAGAGTAGGTGTTTAAGCCAAGTCAGGAATAAAATTTCTGCTGACTGCAAGTCTCTGCCACTTTGGCTGGGTGAAATGATTTTTCCCGGAAGGTTTCAGTGATTGCCTAAAGCACTTGCTAGTTTTGCTAATGTGGTTTGACCTCACTGGGGCTCTCATCACAAATGCCTGTCATTTATCTCATGCTACACATAGCTGAGGCAGAGAATTTATTCCCAGCACCAAGAATCTCCTAGAAATTGGATAATCACCCCTTTGGTTCAATCCAATTTCATTTGATTGTCCCCTGGTTTAAGCCTCCTCTACGAATAAATACAGCATTGATCTGGTGGTCGGTTTGTGTAATTGGCAATTGTTCTTCCCCTCTTCCAGATCATTTGTTTGTCTCACATGGTTTACAATGGCTGGATTTGTCAGAGGTATTCCCATTGGGCCTTCTAGATTTCTGCAGGCCATGATCTGATCCCCAGGGTTTCTTTATTTCCTCCCTTCTGCAATCTGTGAGTCACTGCATGTGTCTTAGCCATGGGCCAGCCTGCCATCCTTATTCCAAAATCGAATGTGAGTTGCTGCCTTGCTTGCACCAGATTTTGTTAGGAGCAGGGAGACCTGTTTGCTTTCACTTGCAGCGAAGAGTTTTGAGTGTGACATTCCATAGTACACATTAGCTATGGCCTTGACATTTCTTATATTTGATGGGTATTTGCTTATTTGCAGAGTATGACTCAGGAATGATTGCAGTATTGTAACTGTATTACTTATGTAGAGGTGTGTGTGTGTGTGTGTCTATGTAATTTAACACTGTAAATATCAGCATAGGGTGTGAGCTGTTCCGTGGCTTTCATTTTGATGAATACATAAGTGAACAAATGAATGAATGATGTTGCACTGTTAGATTTTTCTCCTTAGTATGTAGCTAGTAACTTCACATTTCCATTGTCTTCCCAACAGTCGTCCCATCCTCTCTGATGGCAAAAAGCAGTAATGCATTTGGTGCAGGGTTTGGGGCCATTCCAGCCCTAGGGACCATTGTTGACTGGTCTTAGGCCTATTGCCCCAGCGTTAGATACCCAAAAGGGCACACTGGTTTAGGTACCACTGAGAAAAAGTGCGGAAAAACCTTGACAGAGCTATACATCAACATGTAACAAAACATGTAACACGTACATCAAGGTGTATTTTACTTCAGAGCTCTTACAGCATGCAGATTATGCATCTTACAATGCGGGCAATATGGTGAGTTGGTTCAGAGTGAAGCTCAGAACTTTTCTTTGATACTTTGGGGAAGAGACACCCCCCCCTTCTCAAGTACAAGTGAGGAAGTAGTGTTCTGGCCACCAACATCCTATGACTGTGAGGAGGGCTGCCCCAGATGTGGCCAGTTGAAAAGAAACTGGGTTCTAGGAGCTCCTGGGTGGCTCAGGTGGTTAAGCATCTGACTTTGGCTCAGGTCACAATCTCACAGTCCGTGGGTTCCAGCCCCGCATCAGACTCTGTGCTGACAGCTCAGAGCCTGGAGCCTGCTTTGGATTCTGTGTCTCCATCTCTCTCTGCTCTTCCCCTGCTCACGCTCTGTTTCTCTTTCTCAAAAATGAATACACATTAAAAAAGAAAGAAAGAAGGAAGGAAGGAAGGAAGGAAGGAAGGAAGGAAGGAAGGAAGGAAGGAAGGAAGGAAGGAAACTGGGTTCCTGACACTGTCCTGTCTTGGCAGTGAGTTCTGCAGTTATGTGTATTAGGACATTTTCTTTATTACTGAAGCCAGTTCCAGTTGGTTGGTTTTTTAATTTGGAACCTAAAGCATCCTGTGTCAAGTATGACTTTTAATAAAGGATACTGAGCTCAAGAGGACGGACCATACACTGGGCAGCAATTAGAATCATAAAGAAAGAAACCCAAAGTGTAACACAGTGTCGGATGTGAAAGAAAGAATGACCTGTACATGGAGCAAAATATCCCTTCTGTGTCCTCACTTTTGCCTCGATTCTCTGATCACACCTGGCTCCTGTTCTTGAGTCCCCTACAGGCCTTTTCATTAGAATTCCAGAGGAGTTTTCCAGGGAAAGTACATAAAAAAGTAAATGGGAATTATCCAGTTTGGGAGAAAAAAAAAAAACCCAAAACAAAAGAAGTAACAGAGAAGCAGGATAGCAAGTGGTTGAAAGTTTAGGGCTAGCGTTAGGTCCTGATTTCAAATCATGACTCTGTTGCTCACTCCTGAGCCACCTCACTGGCTCCTCCTTGTCTTCTCTCATCTGCCAAATGGGTCCAACCCTTGGCACTGTTAAGAGAATTAAACAAGGTTGATGCATGTAAAGATGTTAATGAATGCCTTACAGATGCTAATTTTTTTTTTTTTTTTTTGAGACAGAGAGAGACAGAGCATGAACAGGGGAGGGTCAGAGAGAGAGGGAGACACAGAATCTGAAACAGGCTCCAGGCTCTGAGTGCTGACCACTGACGCGGGGCTTGAACTCACGGACCGCGAGATCATGACCTGAGCCGAAGTCGGACGCTTAACCGACTGAGCCACCCAGGCGCCCCCAGATGCTAATTTTTAATACTGGCAAAACTTAGAAATCATTTTCAATTATATACAGTATCCAAAAGAGATTGTAATCCAGTGGCCTTAGCCTCATGAGTATGTAAGAATAAAGACAACTCTTCAGCCAGTAATAGCTGCTAGGCCTCAAGATAGATAATAGACCAGTAAGGTTCTTCATTGTCTAGATTCAGTAAAGTCCTCTCTGGAGTTGTCGCAGCACAATCTTTGGAACAGAAGGCTTGACTTTGCCTCCCTCTCCCACGGGCTCATGTCTTTGGGGTTCTTCTGTTCTTTCAGGTACAGACTTCAGTAGCTTTATTTTTGCCTGGTTGTCCAGTAACCTCCACTTCAGTGCCTCTTTTCTTTTGTTTTTTGTTCTTTTTTTAATGTTTGTTTATTTTGAGGGAGAGAGCAACAGAGTGTGAGCGGGGGAGGGGCAGAGAGAGAGGGAGACACAGAATCTGAAACAGGCTCCGAGCTCCGAGCTGTCAGCACAGAGCCTGAGGAGGGGCTCGAATTCACAAACCACCAGATCCGAGGTTGGATGCTTAATGGACTGAGCCACCCAAGGACCTCTCAGTTCCCCCTTTCTAATTCATACTTACTCTATCCATTTCCTCCCTTTGTTGAAAGAAACAACTTCTGTGTTCCCATCCATTGCTATGAATAAGGAAATCATTGTTCAAAAACATTGGGTTTTGTGTAAATGTATTTTAAGATGTGATGTTTCAAAGAAAAGGATTGTGGTCTGAATCACAGACTAGAGCTGTCTAATTTTGTGGGTATTGCTTAAGAAGGAGGTCAGGTTTGGGGTGCCTGGGTGGCTCAGTTGGTTATGTGTCCAACTTCTGCTCAGGGTCACGATCTTGTGGTTCGTGGGTTCTGGCCCCACGTCGGGCTCTGTGCTGACATCTTGGAGGCTGGAGACTGCTTCAGATTCTGTGTCTCCCTTCCTCTCTGCCCCTCCCCTGCTCACTCTCTGTCTCTCAAAAATGAATAAACATTAAAAAAAAAACCACTAAGGTATCTTAATAGTAGATACTAAAAAAAAAAAAGCCAGTTTTAAGTCCGTCTCCAGGTATGGGTGTATCTAGGGCTTTGCTGCTGAAAGTGTTGACCTTGATGTAGCCAGGACATCACATGGGAGCCTGTTAGAAATACAAAATCCCAGCACCCCTCCCCCACCTGCGAACCGGAATCCCTCCATTCATGGGTACTTCAAATGACCTTGACACTGGAGGAACTCTGCTCTCAGAAGCAGAGTGGATGAGGGTAGAGAACGGACTGTGAGGCTCATCTTCTGATTGGAAGAAGGCCTTTGTGTGACTTTATGCTAAGTGTTCATTCTTTGTTTCTGTCTTTTGTATTATTCTCCTTTGTCATGAAGAGAGAAAGCTACTCATTTATTAAGAAAGAAACTACTTCAGAGACCAGCCATGATAAGGGATGCCCTATAGCACTAGGGAATATGCAATCAAACATGGCCTCTGCCAGAGAAAGCTCAAAGGCTGTAAGGATGGCAGTTAATGAATTCCACTCAAGTCTTCAGGAGAATCAGGATTAGATCCAGCAGCAGTTGGCAATGCTAAAAGATTCCTCTGTACCCTAAGATGAAAGGGGCTCAGGGGAAACAGACCCTGGTCACAGCTCAAGGGGGTGAGCGCAAAGAGTCAGGTCCCGGGAGGGGCTGCGAGCTGGGAGTCAGGCTTGAACTAGAGATCTGGACTGAGTGGTTTCCACTGGACTCTGGTCAGCCCAGAGTTGGAGAGTTGGCAGAGAGAAAAGGTCAAAGTCAAGAGAGAGGGTTATGCAAGTGGCATAGGAAAGAGCAAAGAAAAAGATTGAAAGTCCAAAGCAATAATCAGAAACCAGAAGTGCCCTGGGAGTTGAAGAGGTAGGCAGAAAGGAAAATAGGAGATCTGGGACATCAGCCCTTTGGACACTTTGCTGTTGGTGAGTGCTGGACATTGAGATTTGCCAGGAATCTAAGGTTATTACGGAATGGGGGCTCCTGGCTGGAGCGAGGAGAGAGGGTCATGGAGGGAGACAGGTAGTGACCAGGAGCTGTTGACCCAGGCAGACTTCTGTGCTGTGAGCGGCTGGGCAGGAAGGATGAAGTCCACGAGGTCGAAGATGCTCAAGTGAGAAAGGTTCATGGAGGAGCCCTGGTTTCTCCACTATGCCAGGCCAAGGAGCAAAGAGTTCCTGAAGGATTGTTGGGGGCAGGAAAACAACGGAAGGGCAGCCCAGGTCAAAGAGGCGAGAGGAGTGAGGCAAACAAGGCTGTTGACTGGCATGCCGAGATCTGCCTGTTGGCTCTCTGTGCTCTTTCGTAGAGCCTGATAGGCACAGATGACCCTGAGCATAAATCACAGCACAAAGGAGGGCAGAGGCTTGCGAAGAATGCAGGGTACCTCAAACCAGTAATGTTTGTACTTCGGTTCAGTATTTCAGTTGCTAAAGTCTTAATCCAAGGAAAAGGATATCATTTTGAATATAGGACCAAGCATGCCATCAAGAAAATGTGCAGGCGTTGCAATCAGACACACGGGGGCTTTGGAAAATTATCTTTGGGCTTTCGTTTCTGTATCTATAAAATTGAGAAAATGCTACCTTCTCTGTAGGGCTCCTGGAAAGGTTTAACACATGTGGAACACCTAACAAGGTAACACCAAACGCATAGCAGGGGGCTTGATGCAGCTGGGGAAGTGTTGGAAGGAGAAAGCATTCATGCTTGTCTGCCTGAGCCTTCTACCTGCTTTTGCTCATTATGGACGTTCCACTATTCTTTTTGTATTTGAGGGCTACTAATTTTGTCTTTTTGTTTTTGTTTTGCATTTACTGCACGAAGAAGATGATAGTTCTATTTCTGGTAGGTACTGAAAGAGGACAAAAGTACTTAGTTTAAAATAGAATTGACCGAGGGAGAGTTGAACTCTACCTAGAAGCTACACACAGCGCAGCCCTAGGATAGACAGCTGCCATCTACTGCCTGCCTCCCTCCTGGTGGGCAGAGAACCTCAAGGAAAATAAGAGTCTTATAAGCGCTAACCCTGAAAGTCTAGGTCTGTAAAGGGAGGGCCAACATCTCAGCTTGTATCGAGCCAAAAGCTGCTATTTACTTGGTGAATTATGGAAAGGCCAGCTGCTTTCGAAGCTAGTGGGTGGGTATAGTTAGGTCACTACCCTTTCCAGACAGGACGTTGGCATTTTAACCGGGATCTTCAGAGAAAAATGCCACCGTTCAAAGCAGTGACTCTTACACTAAGAAGTTTTGATGCTGTGGCAGATCCACTGGAGAAAAGTTGAGAGACAAGGAGACTTTAGGATATTTCTGTCCTTGGTGCTCCCAAACATTCTCTTTCCGGGTGAGCCTCTCTTCTTCCAAATTGATCCTAAACTTCCCTGATGTCGAGGTGGGGAATGGTTTCTTAAGCTGCTTCCTGGCCTTAGAGTATCTGAATAATGTATAGCTTATCACACTCACACACACACACACACACACACACACACACACACATTAAAGATAGATTCTCCATGAAAAAGTCAGCCAAAGAAGAAGGGCCTACTGGCCTTTTGATAGTGAAGACCACAGAGGATAAAAGTATTGCCTCTAAAAGATACTGTTTCTTTAAAGAAAAATCATGTAGCTCTGATGTGCTGGTGCTGTCTTTTCAAAACAAAACAAAACCCTTTAAAACACAAACACTGTTGATTACACACCATTCTCAGGTAAGCTGTGGCCTTGATCAATACATTGATTTTTGTTTAAAAGGAGAGGAAAACCTACTTTTTGGCAAGGGCGTCAATCTGGTTGACCCTTTAAATGTGTTAATTACAATTGTCAAAGCAATTGGGAAGACATAGCTTTTAAATATTAGATCAATTGATCAATTATAATGTGATTCCTCCGCTCACACACTCTGTTTTGTATCAAACAAGCCCTTGGCTGTTCAGAGAACAGAATTCATGCCAAACAAATTACCAGTGACTAGCCAATTTAAGAGATTAACCTTGCTTAAAAAGAGCCCCTGAATGGCTGTGATTCAGCGGTCTTCATTAGACTCAGTTCTTTCCTCCTTATTTGCCATGACTCATCAGCTTTGATGGGACCAATTCTGTGATCATTTTCACTTTGTTTTGTCCTTTCTTGTAAATTGCATCAGATTTTTAAATTTTAATTTTCCATCACACAGGACCATATTTATGGTAGAAGGGCTTTTTCTTGTAAAACAAACGTATAAATTCTGGTTCACGGAAACATTGGAAACCGTACTACCTAGCAGGTGGTGTTTTTCTCATGTATAATGAGTAAAAAAATCTTAAGGCATTTAGATTGATAGATTTTGCTGCTGCTTCTTATTTAAAAAGTAGCTAAACAGTGGAAAATAAATGGAGCGAATGGCTGCATTTCTGTAAATTTGCTTTTCAGAATTACTCCAGCATGGTCCTGGGTCTCAGAAATGGAGTCTGTGTCCCAAGTGGAGTCCAGGGCATTGGCCAGCCCGTGTGTTTTTATTCTCGGGTATTCTGATGGGTCCTCAGAACGATCTGATGTCATGGTGGCTTCACAGTGGTCCTTCCTCCTAAAAAAGCAAAACCAAAAACAAAAACACCTTTCCAAGGCTGACATCCCCTGTGATTCAAAAGGGATTGGTTATCTTTTTCAAAAGACTACAGTATGTTACATGGTGTTAAGTAGAGGTGTGAGACTTACATCTAAGAATCTTGCAGCATATCTACTTTAGCAAGATTGACATATATGGGGCATTTTGCCTGTTTAAAAAAAAAGACAAAACAAAATACATTTGGAATTGGAAACCAATTCAAAGAATATATGCTACCCATCTTTGAGGGGAAGAAAAAGAAATCCTTCTAGTAATTACTGCATGAGAAATCTAAACTGAATCACTGTATTAATGAAATGGTTATTATGAGCACTATAATTCAGTACTGGTAGGAAAATTGGAATCTTAATGAATAGAATGTGTTTGTAGAGAATGAATTGTGCCCCACAAATACAAAAATTTATTTTGAAGCAATTATAAAATTAGGGGACAAAACAAAAGAACATCTTTAAGATTTTAATTTTTTTCCAGCTTCATTGAGATATAATTGACAAAAGTTGTATATATTTAAGGTGTACAAAATGTTTTGATATGTGTACATTTTGAAACTATTACAACAATCAAGCCAATTAGTATATGCATCATCTCACATACTTGTGTGTGTATGTGTGTGTGTGTGTGTGTGTGTGTGTGGTAAGGACACTTGAAATTTGCTACTAGAGAAGATCTTAAGGGGCATCTGGGTTGCTCTTTGGGTTGGGCTTCTGACTCTTGATTTAGGCTCAAGTCATGATCTCACAGTTTGTGAGATCGAGGCCCATGTTGGGCTCTGCACTGACAGTGAGGAGCCTACTTGGGATTCTCTCTCTCTCTCAAATGTACAGTACAGTGTTGTTACCTATAGTCAGCTTGCTGTATATCGGATCTCCAGAACTTATTCATCCCGCCTAACTGAAACTTTATACCCTTGGTCTAACATCTCCCCATTTCTCCCAGCCCCTGGTAGTTACCATTCTACTCTCTGCTTTTATGAGTTCAACCTTTTAAGACTCTACATATAAGCGAGATCATGCAGTATTTGCCTTTCTGTGTCTGGTTTATTTCACTTAGCATACTGTCCCCCACGTTCATCCGTGTTGTCACAAGTGGCAGGATTTCTTTCTTTTTTGAGGCTGAGTAATATTCTACTGTGTGTGTGTGTGTGTGTGTGTGTGTGTGCGTGCGCGTGCGCGTGTATGGTACATTTCCTTTATCCATTCATCCATTGATAAGCACTTAGGTTGTTTCCATATTTTGGCATCTTAAAGATCTGAATTCACATCCAAGTGAGTGGTTTCTGTTGAAATCTGGCATATATGTAACTGTAGTATTCCTGGTCTTCTCTCCGTACCACCACTCTCCACTCTAACAACTTACCCTGGGATACATCCCTCTTTATTCCCATAGTACCTTGTTCTTTGTAGCCCTAAGCACTTTTGTAATTACTACTATCTCCAAAAATTAATTATGGTGAACTATATCAACACCAGGAAGTGGGATTCACTGGGGGCCATCTTAGAGTCTGTCTGCTACAGGATCTAATCCTTAGTAGCATTTTATTTATTTATTTTTGAAATCTTTTTTTATTTATTTTGAGACAGAAAGTGTGAGTGGGGGAGGGGCAGAGAGAGAGGGAGAGAGAATCCCAAGCAGGCCAGCACTGTTGGCTCAGAGCCCAACACAGGGCTCCCTCTCATGAAATGTGAGATCATGACCTGAGCCAAAATCAAGAGTCAGATGCTTAACTGACTGAGCCACCCAGACACTGCCTTAATAACATTTTAAAATAAGGTCCGATGTTTCAGACATAAACACTCTGAAGTTAGGATTCCATAAACTAATTATCACGTAAAACAAGGAGCCAGCCTTTTACTGTTGCCTGTAAAGATTCCATGCCTTTGAATCTATTTTATCTTTTTCTGGAAGCAGACTTATATGATAAGATGCCTCAATAAAAGACACGTAGGTGCACACTAGAGCAGAGTTTCTAACTTTGTACCTCTATTCCAACAACAGACAGGGATTTAAATTTAGACCCTAATTGTAGTTGAATAGACTTTTAAAGTCAAGTTTAAGGATAGTGATTGCTTCTAAAACTCCCACCCATCTTACATCCACTTGAATCTGAAGTGTTTCTTCTGTGCTTTGAACAGTAAGAAAAATGATTTCCTTTAAATTTTAGTCATTTGCCTTAGTCCCCTGAAAACATTTCATAATTTGCTCCTCCAAACCAAAGAGCAGACAACCCTGTCTTTGACATTGATAAAGCATGTGTTTCAGTTGAGATCCATTATGAGAGTGCACAAGAGTTGATTTTAGGTTTCCTTGCCCTAATTGCAAAGAGTGGCAATTGAAATCATATTGAAGTTTTACCGCAAGTGCACTCACATCCAGATCACAGGGAACTGTTGTATTTTTATATCTAGACTACTATCCAATGATTTAGAAGATAGATATACTCTAATTTTATTCAGTGTGTTCTTTCTGAGTGCTATAATAGGCTTTTGTTTGCATGCGGGCACCTAATTAAGAGAGGGGGGAAAAATCCCTTGTTAAAATCAGCTGGGAATAATCAGAATGATCATTCTGTGGCTCATAAATATTACATGAGCAATATGGGTGCATCAGTAATATTTAACTGTTTTCCAATTCCACTTAAAACTTTTTGTTCTGAAAGTCTCCAAGCCCAGGAGAAGATTGGTGCTTTAAATTCTTAATCTCAAGAAGAGCTCATGGGATTTCTATTTGCAGCAGTTTGGTTTATTTATACACTTTCAAGGATTACAAAAACCAACATGTTATTGCTGTGGCCACGTGTTTGGTTTCTCAGGCTGGGAATCTAGCGTGGCTTACGCTGAGTCCCAAGGGTAAGGTGCCTACATTTCCTGAGCTATTTCACCACCCATGTCTCATGCCTTAATATTTTGACTGCCCTTTTTTGTTTTGTTTGAATTCTGCTGCCTTTAGAGAACTTGGAGAAATGGGACACGATTATATAAATCTTCAAAAAAAAATTAGATCACAGTTGTCATTCAAAAATTTTAGCTATAATTCCAGAAAAGAGATGCAAAGAGAGAAATAGATGGTAAAGAAATTTACTTACAGAGGGAGGAAGATTTAAGCCCCATCTGAGTTCTCTTTACTGTCCATTTTTTGCCCCCACCTTCTAACATGGTGGCCTCCTTGTGCCCTCAGAAGGCCCTTCAAATGATTACCTGTCAGGCAGCTGCCTCCTCTTGGTAGAGGGCAAGGGGGTAGAGGTAGCTCTCCAGGGTGAGGAAGAGTCTTGAGCACCCTCTGGAGGTTCAAGTGCACAACCAACAGATACTGTGTTCCAACATAATCAATGATTTGTGACTTCTATTGCCATTTTTTTGTTTGTTTTTGTTTTTTTGCAAATGTTACAATTCATCCATTTAAAAATAGGATTTTAGGGGCTCCTGGGTGGCTCATTCGGTTAATGTCTGACTTTGGTTTGGGCCAGGATCTCGTGGTTCATGAGTTCAAGCCCCACGCTGGACTCTCTGTTGTCATCTGGGAGCCTGCTTTGGATCCTCTGTCTCCCCTTCTTCTGCCCCTCCCCCACTTGTGTGCATGCATGTGCACCTGCACACACACACTCTCAAAAATAAATAAGAATAGGATTTTGTTCCAACCATACTTGAAGTTTTTGTTTTTCCAGAATGTTTTAACCAAAAAGAATAATGTTATTTCTTTGTCTTCTCTTTCCAAAATACTGGATTTTTAAAGTTTATTTATTTACTTGGGTGGGGTAGGGAGAGAAGGAGGGGCAGAGAGAAAGGGAGAGAGAGAATCCCAAGCAGTGTCCACTCTGTCAGCACAGAGCCTGACACAGGGCTCGATCCCACAAATCGTGAGATCATGACCTGAGCCAAAATCAAGAGTTGGACACTTAACTGCTTGAGCCACCCAGGTGTTCCCAAAAGACTGGATTTTTCAGGTAACAGTTACATTGGGTACCTGCAATGGATATAACTCTATACTAAGCATCATGGACAGTAAACAAATGGAGAAGACGTGGGTACCATGCCTAGGTTGTAACCAAATCAGGGGTTATGAGTGAGTGTTCTAATTATGTGTCTAGACAGGGATTTCTCAGCCTTGGCACTATGGATAATTCTATGCATTGTGGGATATTTTCCAGCATCCCTGGTCTCCACCCACTGGCTGTCAGTTACACCCCCTCCCCTCACCCCTCACCCTGTGCCTCTGAGTTGTGATAACCAAAATATGTCTATAAACATTGACAATTGCCCCAGTTGCAAACCACTGGTCTTAGAAAACTATAGGGAATGGAGATGAGGAGTACAAAAATAGAAACAAAAATAAACATTCATTTTAAAATAGTATGTTCTATAGATTACTGTGTCGAACTTGAGCTAGAGACATGCCTCGTACAAGTCAGTGATGTAATATGAGAATTTTCATAAAAACAGAGTTTTTGGATGTTCTTAAAAGTTATTTTTCATTTTAACACTTTTTGTGGTGCAGTGATTTCAAGGGCTACAGTGAGTCTAAGGGAATATAGTCAGTTTTTTGCCCTTTACATTTTCAAGTAGATATTTGTAAATCAGGCTGAGAGCAAAGAATGATGATGTACTGAGTCCTTGTTTGAGAATATTATTCATGTGTCAATTTTTCTTCAGTGAAACAAGAACAAAAGCTCTTGACTGGAGTCCAATTCTGCTAATTATTTTGTGACAAACAGGTTTCCTGTTTTGTTATGTTTTGTTTTGTTTTTCCAAAGAGTGATTTATGTGCTAATAGCAACTGCACAAGAATAAACAACAAAATCTGAGGCAATGAATTTAAGATTGTTGGTGTTTGCAAGCGAGGCCTATCTTCATGTAGACTGGCAGTTCTTAACTGGTGATTTTGCTCCCCCAACCCCCCTCCCCCCCAAACATTTGACAATGTCTGGGAATTTTTTTTTTAAGTAGGTTTCATGCCCAGCTCAGAGCCCAACCTGGGGCTTGAACTCAAGACCATAAAATCAAGACCTGAGCTGAGATCAAGAGTGAGATGCTTAACTGACTGAACCACACAGGTGCCTCAGGATTTTTAATTTTCATAACTGAGTAAAAGGATGCTATTGACATCTAGCGGGTGGGAACCAGGGATTCCGCTAAACAGTACACACGGCGAGGAATTCTCCAGCCCCAAACTTCAATAGCGCCAAAGTTGAGAAACCCTGGCATATACATATGAGGAAGGAGGGTTTCAGAAGCACATAAGGAGACTTGAGCCTCAGAAAAGTTATTTATTTGCCGAAATTCCTCCCCTGTTGACCTAGGGGAGTTCATTCCTTTGAGTCTAGCATAGACTTCTCATTCCCTTCTTTTAAAAGGCAGATTGTCCTGGGAGAGATAAACTATGGAGTTACTAAAACACAGTCAGAACCCTCCAGATGGTTTGTTCTTATGGTAAGAAGACTGCAGGATAGAGCAAGTACAGCTGCTTTGGGGAGTGCATTTGGGAGTGGGGAGAAGTCTTTGAAATGAGGGAGAAGCTGCTGACTGGGTCTGCGGAGTCTGTGTGGTTCAACTCTAGCCTCGCTTCATTTCCTTATGGTTGGTTGTTTTCAGGAGCGTTCTTTTCTTTTAAGTTTTTACTTAGTTATTTTGAGAGACAGACTGAGAGAGTGAGCAAGGGAGGGGCAGAGAGAGAGAGAATCCTGAGAAGGCTTTGTACTGTCAGTGCAGAGCCCGATGCGGGGCTCGAAACCACGAACCGTGAGATCATGACCTGAGCTGAAAGCAAGAGTCAGTCGCTCAACCGACTGAGCCACCCAGGCAGAGTCAGTCGTTCAACAGACTGAGCCACCCAGGCAGAGTCAGTCGTTCAACAGACTGAGCTACCCAGGCGCCCCTTTTCAGGAGCATTATTAACGTTTATGAACACACCGAATGGCAAGCTCTTCGTTCAGGGGCTTGTGTGTTGGGGTTGTATTTTAGATTAAATCTAAATGACGATTCCTGTAAAATGAACGTCCCATACTTTCTAATTCTTCAGCTAATGAGTGATAATGGAGCCTACTCACCCCAATAACTCAACTACTCCAAACTTTACATTTTGCTCATAGACTTCTAGAAGACATCAATTCTGTTGGAAGCTCTCGGCTTAGTCCTTCATTCTAGCTCTGTGCCTATGCTCTCTCTTTTCACTGTTGCATATTTAATCCCACATGTCTGCTCTGAAGGAGGCCTAGAATAATTTGAAATACTGGTAACACTTTAAAAAGCCCTTTTTCCCCAGTCCCTTTTCCACCCAGGACTCCAAAATACTTGGAAAATACTTGCAACCGCTCTCCTTTTTCTCTCAGAACAGCTTGAATCCGTGGTCCTTGGACCATTTCTTTTCCTCCCAGATTATGTGTTCTGTGTACTGAAATGTTTCTGATTTTTAAATTGTAGTTATTTATAATGAGAGGTGGGTTTAATTAAGAGTTTAGCCGAAACTTTCAAAAGTGATCTGAAGATCAAAGACAGTCACACTAGAGTGTCATACTTGGGGGCACAGCTTGCCCTACAATTTGGGTTTCCTGACATCTGGTTTTTCACAGTGGCATACTGTAGCACTTCATATTTTTTCAGTCACAGATCAGCTGGAAGAGGTCCCAGGGAAATTTAATTTTGTCATTCCATCTTTCCCACTCTTGCTTGGGTCCTGCTATCTTTATTTTCGCAGGTTTCCCATTTTAGTTGCCAATGAGCTGTAAATAGAGTTGAATATTCAACATTTCAGACTTCTTCTCCCACCAACAGGCACAAGGGAAGACTCTACTTTCCTTGGAAAACACTCCTTAAAATTGAAAGATTGAAAATTGAAGATAATGAATTTTCTGATGCTCTTTCATCAGTTAGATTTTTAGGCATGCAGTTATTTAAAATATTAAGAGAAACTTACTTAAATTGTTAAAATCTCACTGTTAATGTCACCATAATTATTAATGTTGTCCTTCTTGATCATTTGAAGACTTTCACCCAACAGGTATATCAGCCCCTCCCTATATTTGGCATCTGTCATAGCCAGGACCATTGTGGATTTGGACTAAAAGCGTGGGCAAAATCATCTACTTCCATAGTTGGTATCAGATTGCATTGGAATATCTAAGACTCCAGCTCTTAGGTTCATTAAATGTGAGATATTAGAGTCCAGAAGTGATCTTCAATCAAATTGTACCTTGGTAGACATGGGAAGGCTAATTTTCAGGATCTTGGGGCAATGTTACTTTATAATTCTGCTGTTGAGTTCTATTTCATAATCAACAATAGGACTTTATACCTGGCACATTTGGGGGGAAATTTTAAGGTTTTATTTAGATAGCTTCCCCATTTATAAAAAGAAAAAAAAAAAAGAGAGAAGACAGTGTCCGTAGAAAATGCCGTTCCATTAGTACGCTGCCTCTTTGATAAATTATGGAAGTTGCTATCTTTCTGTCAGATGACAAAGGGGAAAATTAAGAAAATACATTTAAATATTTGTTTCTGGTAAAGTGGAAAACTATAAATAGCGCTCTTTAGCAGAAGATTCCTTCCTCAATGCCCTTTCGGCCCTTCCTCACTGCATTGGCAAAGGAAATAAATAAGAATTGACAGTCACATTCCCAGAGTGGTGGCAGTTAGGTTAAGAAAATTCTCTGAGTAAGACATGATTGCGTCTTTAGGAAATGCATCTATAGTGCTCTGCTTCCATCTTCTTAGTCTGGTAATAGATAGAAATATTTAAAATATATGCAGCAAATAGAAGGAAATTCCTTCAAGGGAAAACAGTAATGCTTCCTTTTATATATTTATTTGTTGTTGTTATAAATTGTAAAGCCCTTGAGGCCGTAGGTGATGGCTTATTCATCTTTTTTCAGCCATTATGTATCAGTGCCTGGGACATAGTAGGTGATTAATCCATACATATTGAACAAATGAAAGCCTATTTTGGGGTATCAAACAAATATCCATTGCCTTTTGTGTCCAGCCATTCTGCAAAGAACTTTGATGGGAAAGCCAGAGAATGGAGTAAACTTTGATGTAGTTCTGGCTTTCGAAGAGATTTCAAGGTAGTTTGGAAGATGAGATATATACATATGCATACATACAAAGTCAGCTTGTAACTAGATGCTCCTGTGATATAGACTAAAAATGTCATAGGAGTGGTACAGTCCTTGCAGCTCTAAGAAGTCTTGGAAGGGTGATTACTACATGAAAGAAAGGTGGCTTAAAAAGAAGCTTTGTAGATGGGCTGAAAAGAAGGAAATAATATTCTAAATGGGGTTCAGGGAGAGAGGTTCTTCTGTCTGATCAAAGATATAGCATAAAGAATTACTCTGGGATGCAAATGGGGAAGAGATTAAACTACTTGGTGGTTTTTGGAAACAAGGCAGAAATTTGAACCTGAAAAACTTTGCAACAGGAGACCCTGCAAATTGTGAGAGGAGATATGATGTCAAGGTGGCGTTTGAGAAGAATTGTTGAGACATAGACTTCAGGATGGATTATAACTGAGCAAAACCAGAGTCGGGAATATTGGTTAGGAGGCTGTTCTAGTAATCTAATTCTAAGGAAGGATTACAAGAATATCTCATTGGTGTTTTGGATTTGGAAGAAGGGGTATAAGGTTAGATGGGAGGTAAAGATTGTTCTCATATTTCCTAACATGCATGTATTAGTCAGCTATTGCTACAGTAATGCTGTGTAACAAATCACTCCCAAACTAGTAGTTTATAACAACAAGCATTTTCTTTTCTTGCTCATAAGTCTTTGGGTTGGCTAAAGTGATTCTTTTTTAGGCTGCAACTTGGTGGGGCTTGGTTCCAGGTTTTGGAATCCATGGATCAGGCTTTGAACTCCAGGCTTCACATCTGCAGCATGGGTGTTATTGTGGGGCTCAGGCTGAAGTGACAGAAGCTACCTAGAATATGCTCTCCTTGTGGTCATCACAGGAGGGCAAAGTATACTTAAAGGTACTATTAAGAGTTACATTCCTTTGGTCAAAGTCAGTCACATGACAAAGCCCAAGTCAATGGGACAGGGATGTATATACTCCACCTCAAGTAGAAGGAAAGTTAAGTAAATATTTTCTGAGCAATAACCCAAACTTTTAAAACTGATGTGTTTTTTTTGAAATGCATCTGGACATCATTCAAGTGGCTCCTTACTTGAGTATATGTCCACTTCTCAGTGAATAGAGTTCTTCACGATCTGCTCACATTCCCATCCCAGTTCTGCTATGTTCCCACCTCTGTCTTTCACTCTGATCATACTGAGCTATTTGCAGTTCACCATGAAATCTCACGCCTTCTTTTCACACATTGTTCCTTTTTGCCTGGAATGCTCCCCTTCTCCTTTGAATCTTTTCATTCTCAGGCTAAGTGTTGTCTTCTCTCAACGGACTTCCTGGCCCTCCCCACCCCCCAAAGGCTGTGATTGATGCCACTTTTCTTTATTCCCTGAAACTTTATGCATTACTCTGTCATAATACCTATCCTGGATGTTGGGCATGTGACTTGTTTTTCTATATCTCCCTTGCATGTGTTGACTGAATAAGGCTAAGATAATGGGGGAGTCTTTAGAAGGAGTTGAAAACTTGGGAAGGTTTTCTTGGCTTTGTTTTTGTGTTTTGTTTTTGTTTTTGCTGTTGTGTGGGTAGATGAAGGTTAAGAAAATGAAGTGTTCCCTTTGGGCCTTTTTAGCTTTGAGGTGAGGGTGGGATATCCAAGTGGCTCTCCATAGCCAAAAGTCTGGGACTGGAGCAAAGGTGAAAGAAAAGTCTGGAATAGGAAATCCAATTTGGCAACCATCTGCAGTAAAACTTGTAGTGAAATCTTGACTATGATAGTATAGTCTTTTCTGCCTAATTGTCATCTAAAATCCTGTTTTTGGAAGTTCTGCCATAAAAGGGGATTTTTTAAAACCTTTTTTTTTTTTTCTGGCAGTCAACCACTAAATCATGCCTAAATAAATCATAGGAAATGTGTGATTGTTCATGCTTGGAGGAAAAATGATTGTTTCAACTTAACATATCCTACCTCCAAAACTTTTATTTCTAAACAGCTTACATCAGGAACAGCTGCATAGTTACTTGAAAGAACTAGTTGACTAAGTGCTTTTCAGTTTGTATGGGATGATGTTTTTCCTTTGCTTAATAAAAAAAAAATCTGCTTTGGTTTTCTAAAGCAGGAGTAGCTCAGGGTTGCTATGTAAATGGGCTGTTAGTCTTTGCATAATTTCATAGGTCTATGGGACACACAGTAAATAACAGTTGGTCATCTGACTGCTGGTGTATATGGATCTCATCTAGAAAGCCCTTCCATGTGCTACTTCCCGGAGAGGCCTTGGGAGATGGTCACCTATGGAACTACCCCACCTACCTCCTCACTTTATCCTGGGTGCCCACATCCTGCCTATACTCACGTCCACGAGGCTCTCTTGACAGTCGCCATATTTGTCCATGACCTGCCACTCAATCCAAAAGCAATAAAGACATCACTATAAAGATCAAAATGGAAGAGGTCAATTTGCAACTTCTCAATGATAAATGTCTTAAAGAAACTTGAGGAAGAAAGAGATCCAGAAATGGCCCAACCCCACAAATTAACATAGAGTTTTAATAATGAAACACTAACATTAACAATTAAATCAGAAAACTTCCAAGTTAAATAATTTTTTTTTTTTTTAGCAACTCTGACACAAGTTCGTACATTAAGACAAATAACATTGGGTATGTTGCAGTGATTCCCTCAAGATGTTGTTAAAACATGTTTGAAACTTGATGGGGGAAGTTACAGAAGTTACAAATTCAGCACAAGATGAATTGGCTCACGCAAAGTGACGTGCGCACCTGGAACAGTCACTCGGGAACTAGGTCTGTATCTCCCACTGCTCATCACATCAGAGACTCTCAAAAGACAGAAAGCAAGTCTGAATGGGAGATTACAGAAAAACAGGCAGAGGAAGCAATTAGCAAATGGAGTGCTTCAGCTCCCCCAACTGAAAACCTCTTCTTAAAATGATTATGAGCATCTGTGCATGCTGTTGATGGCTGCGTCTGTCTTTGGAGCCCATCAGCGATATTCAAAAAGGGGTAAAGATGAGCCTTTCCTCGTCAACACACCAAGCACATCCTGAAAAGATGTTCTGTGCTTTGAATTCTCTTCTACTCTTTGAGGAAAAGCATTCAACTTAGAAATATGTTAAAAGCCCGTGTTTGAGAATTAAGCTTAAAGTGAAAAAATGATAGACCTTCTCAGATTTGTTATTTTTTAATTACACAGAATCATGTATTTCAATGATAGTTTTAAAAACTCACTTTTCTGCATCTTACCTCCTTGACTTTTTCTGCCATCTCAGTTCCACCCTCTCTTTGCTCTTACCACGTTATATCTTTTCTGTAGGTTTTGGTACAAGCTTGGATTATTTTTACCCAGTTAATTTGGCATAGAGTAGGGCTCTGAAAATACCTGTGAGGATTTTGACTTACGTGGAGGTAAGGTGCTACATAAGCCAAAGAAACATAAGCCAAAGAAAACAGCTCTTATTTTATTTATTTTTAAATTTTTATTTAAGTCCAAGTTAGTTAACATGTAGTATAATAATGGTTTTCTACTTGATACAATTTGTAACTCATTGGATGCATCTTAAAAACTGACATAAATCCATTTTTAATCTTGGTTTGTCTTGCCCAGTGTGAACGTTCGTGCATTTAGCTGCTGGAATCTAAACGTGCTTGAATGTTAGGTGCTATTCTAGACCCTCCTGGTGGGTTATGTATTGCATGGTATATGCATTGCTCACTTTTCTAAAATCGGAAGAAAGAGGATGAGTTGAGGTATGCATATGACCCTAAGAGTTCCAGGTAGAGGCTGGCAGATCTCTCCGCATGCACACCATTCCCTGGCCCAGTACCTATACTTAGTGGGCACTTGCATTAGTTAAGGTTGGCTGTGCTAGCTGCTGTAATAAAGACTGAGAGACAACCACATCCGTTATATGATTCCTAATATTCTTTTAAGGTGCACCACCTGGAATTGAACTGAGTTGAAAGTGCAAGGAGTTTCAGTTAGTTGCCTTTTCCTATGATTTACTTGACAATCACACGAGTGTAATTGAAAATAGAGGAAGGTGATAGATGATAGATAGTTTACATTAAGAAAGAAGGGACGATATGAATGACCATCTATTTGTCAGATATTTTATGAGTGTGGACAAATATTGATTTAAGGGAGCAATGTTGCCGTACCATGTACTCCAGCCCCGAGTGCCAGAAACACAAAGAAACTGACGTTATTAAAAAACAAACAAAGCAATCAAGTTATTGAAGAGGAGGGTGAAAGTTATCCCATCTAGTACACTCACAACACCAATTTTCACTTTGGAATTTTTCCTCTGAGAGGCTTGTTGGAATGACTTGACCTGCAACTCTGATGCATTTTTATCTTTGTAATGAAATGAGACTTTTGGAATTTTTCCCTGTACGTGAATCCTTCAGAATTGCCATTGAATTAATCCTCCCTCCCCCCTCACTTTTTTCCTGAAGACTATTGGTTTTGAGTAAAGCTTGACGTCCCTTAATTAACAGACTAGGACCAATGCCTAGGCTTTTAGAAAAAACGATCTAGAGTGGGCCATGAATGTATTGTCTGTGTGTAACCAGAATCTAGGAAGTAAATAATCATAACCATGGTTCTCACTCATCCCAGGGGCCAGCAGAGCATCCATAGACACACAAAGCTCTGTGTTAAACACAGGATTAGGTGGCTCCTCAGAGGCTCATTCTCATAATGCTGGAAAGGAAGATTCAAAATGTGACCACAGAGCATTGGACTTTCTTCTCCGTGCATTCTGTAGAGCATTTATTACCTAAATTCTGGACAATGAAGGATGTGTTTTAATTAACTTTCTCTGTCTCTAGTGAGTTCTTGGACCCCTCACTCCGGTTTATGTGCCCGGAATGATATACAGGAGTAATAGCCTGCCTGCCTGCTTCTGCTCATGTGGGTATAGGGATCCGTTATTTTCCTAGGCTTATTCATAGGCAGGTGGCTTTGACTGTGTGTCAAGTCAGCGATTGGAAGAAACTTGAGAGCATCACTCCTAGAATTGTATTTCTAGTCACAGGACAATGCCACAGACTGATTTAAAGCAAGTATGCAACAGAAAAGCCAAGTAAAATTAAGTAATGTTAGCAGTCAAAAGCTATCATGCTATATTCTTATTCCTCTCTACCTTATGCCTAATTTTTAAGCCCTTAATTTGAGTGCAGTGGTGTTGACAACTGAGAGCCTTTGTGCTCATTGCTGTAGCTCTGCTTCCTGGAATTGTGCATCAACTATTTGTTGAAGGAATAAAAAAAAAAGTCCCTTAGAAACTGGTGAAGGAATCCCCTGAGCGGTCATGCCTGCATTCATTCATTTTCACTCATTCAAAAGACTATTCTTTTTTTTTTTCAATATATGAAATTTATTGTCAAATTGGTTTCCGTACAACACCCAGTGCTCATCCCAAAAGGTGCCCTCCTCAATACCCATCTCCCACCCCCCATCAACCTTCAGTTTGTTCTTAGTTTTTAAGAGTCTCTTATGCTTTGGCTCTCTCCCACTCTAACCTCCTTTTTTTTTTCCCTTCCCCTCCCCCATGGGTTTCTGTTAAGTTTCTCAGGATCCACATAAGAGTGAAAACATATGGTATCTGTCTTTCTCTGTATGGCTTATTTCACTTAGCATCACACTCTCCAGTTCCATCCACGTTGCTACAAAGGGCCATATTTCGTTCTTTCTCATTGCCATGTAGTACTCCATTGTGTATATAAACCACAATTTCTTTATCCATTCATCAGTTGATGGACATTTAGGCTCTTTCCATAATTTGGCTATTGTTGAGAGTGCTGCTATAAACATTGGGGTACAAGTGCCCCTATGCATCAGTACTCCTGTATCCCTTGGGTAAATTCCTAGCAGTGCTATTGCTGGGTCATAGGGTAGGTCTATTTTTAATTTTCTGAGGAACCTCCACACTGTTTTCCAGAGCGGCTGCACCAGTTTGCATTCCCACCAACAGTGCAAGAGACTTCCCGTTTCTCCACATCCTCTCCAGCATCTATAGTCTCCTGATTTGTTCACTTTGGCCACTGTGACTGGCGTGAGGTGATATCTGAGTGTGGTTTTGATTTGTATTTCCCTGATGAGGAGCGTCGTTGAGCATCTTTTCATGTGCCTGTTGGCCATCCGGATGTCTTCTTGAGAGAAGTGTCTATTCATGTTTTCTGCCCATTTCTTCACTGGATTATTTGTTTCTTGGGTGTGGAGTTTGGTGAGCTCTTTATAGATTTTGGATACTAGCCCTTTGTCCGATTCAAAAGACTGTTCTTAAGTTACAATGCATCTCATAGTATTAGGTATTGGGGATGTAATGCTGGAGTTCCTTAAGCCTGGGAGGTAGGATTTGGAACATGTGGACACAGTGACAGAATATACTTACCCAAGTTGCTGTGGTACATTTCTGTACATTTCTGTATTCCCACTGATAAAGGAAGGGATGGCGATTTCTCAAAGACTCAGGCTCTGAGACACTAATGGGTGGTTTTAGTAAAAGCAGGGACTGAGTAGGTGTCTACCATGTATTCTAAAAGCTGCTCTTACATTAAACTCCTCTTATCAAGTCCCCAACCAGTTAAGGAACTCAAACTCAAAAACGCAAACTACAGTGACCCAGGGACAGCAGCTGCACTGAGCCGGGTCACCCCCTGGCATTCCTACCTGTTCTAGGCCAAGATAGTGGAAGGGGGTCTGAGATCTGAGGGGATTGATTTACAATGTTGCCTCTGCAAGTTGCTTTACACTTGTCTGAGCCTTGATTTCTTTATCTATAAAATAGAGATATAATAGGGTAATAGAGTCATGGGACTGAGGAAAGTGGGTCTATTGCACCTTACTAGAACCTGGCACATATACACCCCTCAATTTCATTTGGTTTGACAACTACATGCTGAGATTCTGCTGAGGAACTGTTCGTTCTCTTCCCCATTTGTCACCTGGTTCCTTTTGTTGGTTCCTCTTACTGTGCCTTTTTTATATACCTGTCGTCACCCAAACATACATCATTAACGTTATGAAATGCACAGGTTTTTTTTTCCATCACACTTGATCTCAGGTTGTTGACAACCTATTGAGGGTGGATATTTCAGGCACATGGGCTCCCAACATAGTTAGCTCAACTGTGGTTCGTCACAGATCAGTCCCTTCCCTCCCTCGCTCTACGTCCCCAAAGATGGGCTGAGCCGAGACTGGCTCTTGATGGTTGGTTCTCTCCCCTTGGTTCTGAATGCTGCCTGCCTACTAGAATGATTTTGGCGAGCTTCCTAAAACTACTTCTGGGTCCCACCTTCAGCCTGGGCAACACCATGTATTAAAAGTGCCAGAGGTTGAGAACCACTGCCTGGGCCAAGGTCTGCCAGCCTGATTCAGGTGAATACTGCTTCTGAGTTCAAGCAGTCGGATCCTGATTCTGCTGCCTCTTGGGCTTGCTCAGTCGTTGTAGAATACACGGGTGAAGTTTCCTTGCTTTGGACACACCAGCGGTGTACTGAATTATGAGCATAGCCTCTGATTTGCATTATCACATTTAATTGCCACACAGTCCACATAGTACCTGTCTGGTTATGTTCACCACGAAGCCTGGCCTGGCCCATGCCACACAATGAACCAGTACCTAATAAAGTTAGACCCCTAAATCCTTATATTGTTTATCACCTTGGTGTCGAGCCACTTAAAAATGGAAACAGATTGGAACAGGTTGGATTTTAAGCTGGTGATTTACTGTTTTGTCTTGCTGTCCGCTATCTACAGTTGTCCCCTTATATTTATGTGAACGCTCCAGCTCTGCTTCCTCTCACTGCCAGGGGTACATGTTCTGTCCAGCCCAGCTTGGCCCCTTGGCCTCTGTACTGGGAGCAGGAACCATGATCTGGCCCAGCTCTCTGCCTGACTTCTTCCCTGTTTTGATCCTGACACCCCACATATGACCGTCACCATCATTTCCTGAAGCGTGAAATGCACCATCACTAATTTGGGGACGAATTATTTTAGCTGATCTATGAACTTGTCCAGTTTCATTGATGAGCATTTATTCAGATTCTGTCAAACTCTAGGCAGTCTTCTAAATAACTAAATGACACGTGTATTAGGCCTCATTTTATTATACATTGTTGGGAATTAAGCCAGTTGTCTATTTTATTAGTTTTCCTTAGCCACATTCCGAATTGGGGCTTCTCACACTGTAGCGTGCTTAAGAATCATCTGGAGAGCTAGTTAACACACAGCTTGCTGGACCTCACCCCTAGAGATTCTGATGGAGTCAGGGATGGGGCCCAAGAATTTGCATTACCAACATGCCAGGTGATGCCACTGCTGCTGATCCACGGACCGTACTTTGAGCAGCACTGGCCTAAATCACAGACATCCCATCTTGGGTTGGCAGTTCATATTTGAACTTCAGCTTCACCATTACTGAGGCTCCCCAGCATGAAAAAGTTGTGACAAGATAATCCTTTGCTTGGTCCTCTTTGTTTTGCCATTATACGTTTTTGTAGTCTAGACAGAGTCCATTTCATTTCCAGTGTTTCCTTTAGTTCCTAAGAACCTGGAGATGCCGAACCATTCTGTAGAATTTTATTGTCCTAGTTTTTACCCTGATGAATCATCTTTTAACAGACATGTGAGCCTTCACTAAATGCATTATGTCATTCTTCTGAGCTCTGCAGAGAGAATTGATATGCCTTTGGGTCTGATGTGAAATGAAGGCTTCACTGAGTCCATCATGCAACGACTCTGACTTGAGGGGGTGGCCCAGAAATGTGACAGAAATCCCTGTGGCCAGTGCCAAGTGGGAAAGGGATGCCTTGTGACCCTGTTGCTCAAGCCTCCTACCTCCATGCTTGTGCGAGGAGGTCTGTCTCCTCCCAGGCTGCCACATCCAAAAGTGGGATTTATTTTTAGAGAAGAAATCATTAGTCATTAGACTCTCTCCTGCTTCTTTTTTCCCTTTGGGTAAATTTTAAGAACCTGATCTTTTAAGAAAATGTTCAGGCTGTTAGAAGAAATGGTAAAATGATTATAGCCTTGGAACGATCAACCTATTTGCCTCTCTTCCAGACAAAGGCAGTCTTCACACAGGAGCCCCCTGCTCATGGTCCCTACATCTAAACCAGCTTTATTGTTTAGCTTGATGTGAGAATCCCCCGGCTCTTTTGATTTTCTGGCCCCCTCAAACCTAGGATTTGAAAAACTAATTCTATCAGACACTTAACATTTGCTCTTTAGGCCCTTTATAAAATCCATAGTGGAAGTTGAATCTTAGCAAAATAGCCCTCTGGAATAGGTATGTACAAATTTTCACTTAAGAACAGAAGGATTTAACAGATACCTATATTGAAGCAGAAATAACTAAAAACAAGATTTCTCTAATATCTCTAAATTTGGGGTTGTATTACAAGAACTTTTTGCATGTTCCCATTGCCTTGGGCGAAATAAATGTCATGTTAATGGATTTACTACCAGAAGGCCACAAAAATAGCCAATTTTTTTAAGTTTATTTATTTACTTTGAGAGAGACAGAGAACGTGTGAGTGGGGGAGGCACAGAGAGAGAGGGAGAATCTCAAGTAGGTTCTTGTGGCCACCAATAGACCAGTCTTTCCTCTTCCCCGATTGTCATCAACCCCTGCTCAGAATTTAAGGTCACAGTGACCTGTCCGTGAAGAGCCCGAGGCAGGGCTCGAACTCACAAAATGTGAGATTATGACCTGAGCCAAAGTGAAGAGCCAGACACCCAACTGACTGAGCCACCCAGGCGCCCCACCAATTTTTGTTTTTAAATGCCATGTTAATGGTTTTACTACCAGGAAGCCACCAAAATAGCCAATTTTTGTTTTTAATTAACTTGTATCTATAAATATGGAGTTGGGAATGTCATCATTTTGAAGCATCTCAAAACTTCATCATCACCTGATAGCTGATAGGCCAAGGATCCCCAGGGAGGGACACAGCACATATCATTATATCCTTCCCTCCCTCCCACAAATGTAACATTTTGTTTCGGCAGTTTAATCTTAGTGAGGCAGAGACCATCAATTTTAGGAAAAGCAGGAGGTAGATTTTGCAGAGGGATATGAGCAACCCAAAGTCCAAAGGGTTTCTGTGGTCTTGAGTCTTAGAGGAAGGACCATGTCACTATGAGGTAGCCAATCGGAACTCTACTTTGCTGAGATGATGGAGAAGGAGGAGAGAGATGTTATTTGAGTATTAGTCTTCTCTTCTACTTTAAGGCAATTAAGTGTAAGGGGCATTTGAGTTGGAAGAGCATATGACTGGATTTGGGGTTGTGAGTTTGAGCCCCATGTTGGGTGTGGAGATTACTTAAAAATAAAATCTTTTAGAAACCATGCGGCAAGTTGAGACGGCCACACATTTTTTGTGGTGCCTCTTATTGGAAGGTTCTCTGTCCCCTGCACTTGAATCTGGGTGGGCTTTGTGATAACTTGGACAATAGAATACAGTGGAGTGTTGCTGTGCCAGTTTTCCAGGCCCAAAACTTAAAAGACGTGAATTTTTTGCTTCCTGTCTCTTGTAACACCCATTCTTGAAACCCAGCCTCCATGTTGTGAGGAAGCCCAAGCAGCTCTGTGGACAGACCCACGTGGAGAGGGACTGAGGCCAGCTTACAGTTGGCACCAACTTGCTAGTCACATGAATAAGCCGGGTTGGACTTGAATCCTCTGGCTTCAGTAGAACTGCCCCAGCTGCCACGTGTGATACAGAGACCAGCGTTCCTGCTAAGTCCTGCTCAGCTTGCAGATTTGGGAGCGATGTAAATGATGGTCATTATCTCAGACTGGTGTATTTTGAAGTCATTCTCTGTATAGCAGTAGACATCCAGGACAAAGAGCATCTCCTTTTAGTACTCTTTTCCACAATGAGGCATTGCTAAGACTACACAATAGCTCTCATGGCAGGGCCTCTCAGGCGGGGTCCGGCTGGAATTTCCAGAACACACGATACACATGAAACTGGTGTCTTAGTGCCCTCCCAGCTCTCGTTCCTGGCAAATGCTCTGTTCCAAACTGCTTCTCTGGACCAGCTCTGTCATCCGTGCACTGTTCCTCACTGTCATTCGGAGCCTGCTGGTTAACCAAGTAATGTGAGGTCAAAAGCAAGAAGTAGCCTGCGATTCCCAGCCTGCTGCTGGTTATCACACCAACAGAAAGCTTTTATGAAGGTTAAAATCTTCTCAGTCTTCTGTATCTGCTCCCTCTCCCCTCTTCCTTAGGTGACATAAATATGCCTTTACAGGTGTAGCTAAGATCTGTGACCTTAAATTCTGAGCAGGGGTTGATGACAATCGGGGAAGAGGAAAGACTGGTCTATTGGTGGCCACAGGATGGGACCCGCCCCCTGACGAGTGCCAGGAGGGTGGGGACACTCACCATTGAGAAGAGGAAGCAGAGATATACTGAAGAAAGAAACAGGAAATGTCCGGGGGGGCATCAGAAATACACTTAAGAGGTTTATCCCCGAGTCACTGCTTGCCAGGCTGGTGATGCAACAATGCCATGAGGAATACTCATGCTCCTTCTCTGCGATGTAGCCGGGCTTTCTT
Source organism: Lynx canadensis (assembly GCF_007474595.2). Classification (NCBI taxonomy): domain Eukaryota; kingdom Metazoa; phylum Chordata; class Mammalia; order Carnivora; family Felidae; genus Lynx; species Lynx canadensis. Next base: position 8,464,126 of record NC_044321.2, read on the forward strand.
TGTGCCAGGTGATGTCCCAACTTCCTGTAGGAATCGAGGTGGGTGTTACTAGTATCCCTGACTTACGCCTGAGGAAACTGAGGCATTGGGAGGAAGGGCCATTTGGCCAGGGTCACATGGCACAGCAGTGCATAATCTGAGCCGGAACTTGCATTCAGTCCCAGGGGGCCTGGCTCTGTCATCTGTCACCGCTTACCTCAGGACTGTAGGTGCAGACTGCAGGGAGACCAGTTTGAGTTCCCGTTACACTTGTGTTACCCTTTGGCTCGTGTTGCACCTCATGGCACATTCCTGTCACACAGGCAAAGAGATGCCTCATTTTTCTTATTTTAAACACACTTTAATCCCAAATATATCATGTGTCCCTTTGTTGGCTGTTTAACATTATCCCCAGAAGAAGATAGAGTGAAAATAAGCAAATACACAAATGTAGCAAAACTGATGTGAAAGGCAACAGAGTAGTTTGGTGTAATAAGAATGAAGATCTGGGGACCCAACCCATCGCCCAGTTAGCTCACTGGCCTTTACTGTGATAAACCAGGAAACCAGGTCACATTTGCATTAGGTAGGTACTCCTGAATTTACAGGCATTCTAATAACCCTTATTACAGTGACTCAAAAATATTAATCTTGGCTTTTAAATAAATAGATGTAGATTTATTTTAGTCTACAAATATTTATTGGTTGCCCACAGTGAGTTGAATGCACATTTGATGACATGTATTTTGCCAATAGGGTAGCCTCCAGCTCAGAGAACCACCTGCTTATATTGAAACCTTTCATTTGCATTAAATTGCATGCATAATTTAAGCTGACTGGAACACCTCAAAGAGGCTCAAAAACAAATCCATTCTTTCTCACTGGGCAGAAATAAGTAGATTCTCAGTAACTGTAAAGAACGTGACCCATTTCAGAGAAGGGGTTTGTTTTTTGTTTTTTTCAATTCTGCTTGTGTATCAAAACACAATGTAGTTATCTAATATAAATGCAAAGACATTACAAATATTTTTTAAACATTCATGAGTTTACTGTTTAATATATTCAGAATAAAGTCAGAATGTTTTTACAGGAAGACATAAAAACAATTGTCCTATATTCTCCCCGCTCTGCTTTTTCCAATGTTTCCTATCAGCTGTGTAAACAGTCGATACTGAATAGCAAAGAGGTGTTGCTGAGCAGATAATGGACTTAAATTAGATAAAGTTGGCTTGGACAGACTGAACATACCATGGGGGCATATTATTCTTATTTATGGTTTAATCTGATAGCTACTAACTTGAAGTCAATAGCTTTACGATGTTGAATGAAAAAGAGAAAACAATTGCCTTTGTAAGGAGGAAAATGGATCAGGGAGAATCAGTGTGACCAGGGTGGGAAATGTACATTTTCTGTATCTTTTGAAGTTTTGGAAAAAAAAGTTCCCCTCATAATTTTGTTTTGGGGGGGGGAAGTTATTATTTTTTTGCAAGGCTTTTCATATCTTAATTAAGTTGTAAATTTAATTTTAATTATTTTTTGAATTTAGAAACAAATGTATTTTAAACTGACTAGTTCTTGAAAAAAATGGTTCCATTTCGATGAAAAAGAGCCATGGTTTACCTGAGCCTTGATTATTAATATACTAAGTAGGTATAGATGCATCGTTATCGTTATTTTGGGTTCCATTGGCACCTTAGTTCAATTTAAGGGAAAGCTGGTAAGCACAGGGAGGCAGAATGAGGTAACTTGAAGCCAGAAATTGGAAGATCTGGGTTTATGACCCAGTTTTGCAACTCCTTGCTTGCTGTGTGACCATGTGCCTTAATTTTTCACAGTGTAAAAAGTAGATAATGAGACCTACTTTCTCTGTGTCAGGAAGTTATCTTGACTAGGAGATGGCAAAGTGGGTGGGATACTGTTTGCAAATAGCAAATTGATATACATAAGCAGACACTACTATTCCTTATCAACAAAAAAATTCATGTAAAATATTTATGATGATTCTGCCATATGTAGGGCAATGCTGTAGGTTTTGCGAAGATTAAAAAAATAAATAAATCAGATAGTTCCTGTAGTCCACTCCAGAAGCTTATAGTAATAGAGGACCAGCAAACTTTCTGTGAAGAGCCAGAGAGGAAATATATGAGGTTTTGCAGGCCAGATGGTCTCTGTTGCTATTATGCAATTCTGCTGTTGTAGGGCAAAAGCAGCCATAGGTAATATGTAAAATAATGAGCATGGCTGCGTTCCAATAAAACTTTATTTACAGAAGCATGAAGTGGGCCAGATTTAGTTTACAGACTGTAGTTTGCTGATCTTGGGTCTAATCAGAGATGATTGGCACATGTAACTGTAACATGCGGTCAGAGCACCAAATGTTACGAAATAAATGAAGAGTAAAGGGCATCCGGCTGATGCATTACAGTCTTGCAGGAGATTGCAGATTTGAATTAGGCCTTGAAGGATGTGGTCATGTTTGATTTGTAAGGTGGAGGAAGACATTCCCGGCAGAAAAGAGTCCAAGGAAAGGTATAAAGGTGGAAATAAGAAGGAGGCATTTAAAGAAGAGTAAAGTTAGAAGCAAGAATTTACTGGAGTGGGTGTAAGAGAGGAAAAGCATAGATAGTCGCTTAAATGTAAGGTTTATTATTTCTGACCTCACCCTGCCCCCTAATGAATACTAGGCTGTAGGTGTTAGGAAAGTATTTCTTATATTTTTGCTGGGTTAGAACTCTTACATGTTTCTGTGTTGCAGAATCATTTTAGGTATTTCTAAGGATAGGCTGCAGCTTGTAATTATTCCCAAGGGTGGTTTGTTCATGGTATTATCCCCCATCAGCCAATGAGGAACTACACACAGGTTGGGTACTCCAGGGACAGAACCATGAGAAGGGATCTCTGATTCAGAGCAGAGACTGGCTCTCTAGGGATATACTGTCCAACACGGTGTCCACTGGCCTCATGTGGCTATTTAAATTTTCAACTTTAAGTTGTTCAGTCATACTAGCCTCATTTAAAGTGTCCAATATCAACTTTTGCCTAGTGGTCATTGTATACTGAACTATATACTGAACTATTTTCAGCATTGTGGAAAATTTTATTGGACCATGCTGCTCTTAAGAGATAAGAAGCCGGGGCACCTGGGTGGCTCAGTCAGTTTAGTGTCCAACTTCGGCTCAGCTCAGGATCTCACGGTTCATGGGTTCAAGCCCCGTGTTGGATTCTGTGCTGACAGCTTAGAACCTGAAGCCTGCTTCGGATTCTGTCTCTCTCTCTCTCTCTTTCTCCCTTTGCCCCTCTCCTGCTTGCGTTCTGTCTCTCAAAAATGAATAAACATTAAAAAAAATTAAAGACAAAAAAGAGAGATAAGAAGCCAAGCAACCATTATGCATTGGCTTAGGGCCCTGGGACTAGAGATCTGGATGACAGTGACATTTAGTGACTGGCGCTGTTAACAAGTACAGGTTTCCCTGGCTATCCAAAAGTATAAAGCAGCATAAAGTGTAAAGCAGAGACTTTCCCCTACTTTCCCAAAGTTTGCATTAGGCCACTATGCTTTTATGAAAGACCTATTTTAGTACAGTAATGGCTTTTTTGGTGAAAGTGAAAATTCTGTTTGGATTTCTTTTGATTAGCAAAAATAGGTATTAATGTAGGTCTTTTGTAAAAATCAAGTGGGTTAACACGATCTTTTGGGAAAGCAAGTGATACCTGTACATCAGTTTCTAAGTGGAGCTGACCCTTGGATAATGAGGGGATTAGGGACACCAACCTTCGGCACAGTCAAAAATCCATGTATAACTCTTGACTCCCCTAAAACTTAACTACTAGTAGCCTCTTGTTGGCTGGAAGTCTTATAGATAGCATGAACAGGTGATCAATACATATTGGTATATGTATTATATACTATATTCTTACAATGAAATAAGCTGGACAAAAGAAAATGTTATTAAGACAATCGTAAGGAAGAGAAAATACACTTAACAGTACTATAATATGTAATATCGAAAAAACAAAACTTCACCTGTCAGTGGACCTGCACAGTTCAAACCTATGTTTTTTAAGGGTCAATTGTATTAGTTTTGTCATCTGTGATCTGGGTACTAATAGTCCTTATCTTACAGGTGGTTATGAGTATAAAATGATGCACAGCTCTTTGAACGCTGTGAAGTACTTTGTAAATATAAGACATTGCTATTATTTCAATGATACCATATCTGTGTCTTTAGCCAATTTCCATTATTTCCTTGTTTACTTTTTTTTTAATTTTTTTTAATGTTGATTTATTTTTGAGAGACAGAGACAGACGGAGTGTGAGCAGGGGAGGGGCAGAGAGAGGGGGAGACACAGAATCCGAAGCAGGCTCCAGGCTCTGAGCTGTCAGCACAGAGCCCGACGCGGGGCTCAATCCCACAAACCATGAGATCATGACCTGAGCTGAAGTTGGTTGCCTAACCGATGGAGCCACCCAGGCGTCCCTCCGTGTGTACTTCTGTGGGCAAAATTATGTCCTTTGCAAATAGAGATAGTTTTGCTTTATTTCCTTTCCAGTTGGATGCCTTTTATTTCACTTTCTTGCCTAATTGCTCTGGCTAAAATTTCCAGTACAATGTTGAATGGAGTGGTTAGAGCAGACATTTGTATCTTATTCCTGATCTTACATGGAAAGGTTTCAGTCTTCTACCATTAAGTATGATATTATCCATGGATTATTTGTAGATGCCCTTTATCAGGTTGAGGTAGGCCCTTTCTTTTCTGAGTCTCTTGAATTTGTTTTACTTTTTATCATGAAGATGTGTTAGTCCTTACTCCCTTCTGCTCAGTTTATTTTTTTTTACCTTATATTAACTCCTTCACTTCTGTTTTTCCTCTCTTAGCTCCTTATGGGAGTGGAAACCAGCTGGGTAACTAGTTATACCAAGCATTCCCTAAAGAATTTTCTTTCCAGGAAGGCCACACCAGAGTATATGGAGGAGTTAGACAAATCTCTGGCACCTATGTTAATAAGGCTATTGCTAATGAATCAATGCAGAACTCATGTCCTACCACAGTGGGCGACAGATCTCTTGCCAAAGAACCATATACCCTTAGTGTTTGAAATTTATTATTTTCACATGGAAAACAATAGAACAAATAGATTTTGTTTCTTTTTTTTCTTTAAAAAAATTTTTTTTAATGTTTATTTATTTTTGAGAGAGACAGAGACAGAATGCGAGTGGGTTAGGGGCAGAGAGAGAGGGAGACACAGAAGCAGAAGTAGGCTCCAGGCTCTGAGCTGTCAGCACAGAGCCCGACACGGGGCTTGAACTCACGGACCTCGAGATCATGACCTGAACCAAAGTCGGACGCCCAACCGACTGAGCCACCCGGGCACCCCAATAGAATTTGTTTCTTGATGTGGTAATGTGGTGGTATGGGGAGAAGAAGATAGAAGATGAAGATTTGAAAAGTAGAAGATGAAGCACAGGAAAGGAAGGGACTCTAAATTAGGGAAACTGCATGAACAAAGACAAGGAAGTAGAAATGGTCATAGAATATTCAAGGCCGAGTGAGTGATAAGACAGAGCTGATGTATATGAGTCAGGTGATTTCGCTGCATAAATAGGTAGCACGTGAGTCTGTCCATAAAGGTCCCCTGATAAAACTTTAATTTGTGGACAGATCTAATGAGCTCTGATCTGGAATCCCAGACTGTTGATAGCAGTCTCGTGGTTATGTCTTCCCAGAGTGCAAACATTTAAAAATACCAGGACAGCAAGGAGTGGTGTGGTGAGCAGCTTCTAACACAGTCTCCAGTGAACTCTTTCTCCTGGTAGTCACTCACTTGTGTGATTCCCATCCCTTAGTGTGGGATTAGTTCGGTGTCTTGCTTCTAATGAATAGAATTCAGCAAAGCGACAGAATGTCACTTTTTTGATTACATTACAAGTGATTGTAACTTCTGTCTTGCTGGAGACACTATTGCTTTCTATCTTTTTTCTTTAAATGTTTATTTATTTATTTTGAGAGAGAGAGAGAGAAAGAGAGAGAGAGAAAGACAGAGAGAATCCCAAACAGGCTGCGCCCTGTCAGCACAGAGCCCAATGTGGGGGCTTGATCTCGCGAACTGTGAGATCATGACCTGATCTGAAATCAAGAGTCGGACGCTTAACTGACTGAGCCACTGGTGCCCCCTCTAATGCTTTCCTGATTGAATGCTTTGGTGAAGCAGGCTGGAGTGCTGGGGTGGGGTGGGGGGGACCCACATGGCAGGAACTGATAGCCGCCTTTGACCAAGAGCCAGTTAGTAACTGAGGCTCTCGATTTAACAGCATGCAAGGAACTGAATCCTATCAAGTTCTTGATGAGCTTGCAGTGGATCCTCCTCTAGTTGAACCTTCAGATGAATCCCCAGAGCTTGGGCTGACATTGTTGTTTCAGTCTCCTTAGAGATGAGGAAGCAGAGGACTCAGCCAGGTCATATCCAGATCCCTGACTCACAGAAGCTATGACATAATAAATGTGTTTTATTGTTTTCAGTGGTACAGTGTTTAAGTCATTAAATTGGGAAGTGATTTGTTATGTAGCAATAAGTCATTAATACAAGTGGACAATACCTAATCCTGAGTAGTGACTTCCTAATGGTGAACTTCCAGATACCTAGAAGCAAGAAAGGCAATATTGTGGAGCAGGGGCTGTCCCTGGTGCTGCCCCATGGACACTACTGCTAACTCTTCTTAAACATAATGTCATTTTTATTGGTAGCAGCTAACAACCTTACAGTGCCTAGTAATCAACTCTTTAGGATTTGTTTGGCTCAGTTTACGATTACCTGTAGTATATGAAGCTGACAGGCCAATTGCTGAGGTTATTAGTTTTTTCTTCCTTTATGATTTGACCTCGTTATTGTGTCAATTGACCTGCCCCAGGTTTGGACTCACATAGTTCTGCAACTTGTCAGAATTATTTCACCGGCTTCTCTTTAGCTGTCAGCCACATCCCCCCGCCCCACCCCCCAGCCCGCCCTTACCATTATTAAGAAAATACCTTGTGAGTTTTCTCTTTAAGCCCATTGCCTAAATCACAAAGAAGCCATCATGGTCTGAGAACTGAGCTTTATGGAACCGATTTCATACAAATCACAAAATAGTACTTCTTTGAAAATGATCTTCATTCAAATTAGGTACATTATTTAAACTATATTTTCGTAGCTTTTTTGCGAAGCAAGGACTGTGCTGATCAAAAGCCCAACTAGGCTCAGATCTCATTTTTCTCCTACATGTCCCCCAAGACGAGAATGGAAAGGTGTCTGCTGAGGCTTCCTCCACTCCTTCATCCAGACGACAACAGACAGATTTGGCAGTGCGAGTAATGGCTGTCAGCAATGCCTCCGTGTGTCCCTGATAGGAAGCAGCAAGAAAAAAACGGGGGCGGGAGCTTCGGAAGGTCTGTCACTCACTCTGCTCGACCGGAAAGGGGACAGCCACTGCCATGAAGCCTCAACCCACTGTCCTTCTAACTCATAGCATTCATCATTCTGTTCAATGAGTAGTAATTGACCTGTTTTTGTACCATTTAGATTTTACAATGTCAGGTGAACGCTGCCTGACTTAATAGTTACAAGTTATTATTTTGGATGCTGTGTTCCAGTTGCTGTGGGCGTCTGGAAGCTTATTTCTACCAGCTCAAATGTTTGACTAGTTCTGACTTGTGTGATAGGATGTGAACATGTCTGTCTGCTCAGTGCCTGTTTTGCAGAATATTAAGCCAGGTGTTGTGGAAAGTAAGAAAGAGAGCAAAAGATAGTGTTCCTCCATCAGAGCCTTTACTGCTTTGAAAGGAAAGCACAGAATAAAAAAAAAAAAGTCTATCATTGCAAAAATAGGAATCTGTACATACTTGATTATGTGTGTGTAGAGTGTGGGTGTAGGTGTGTGTTTAAGGAATTCTAGAGAGACAGCTGTGCCTGAATAGCTGCTGAAAATACACAGCATCAAGTGCTCCTTCGTGCTACTGAGTGTGGGCTTCCATGGAAGCAGTAACTGTACAAGGACTACAAGCTTGACAGAGAAGTGGGATCCAAGGACGTAGAGGTGCAGTTGTGATGATTAAATTGCAAATCTCCCTCCATTTCCCACCAGATAACAGTGTAAAATAACATTCCAGACCGTAAAGGACAAATACGTTAGCTTGACGAGGACTGTGTAGTTGGACCCAAGGATGTATGAAGAAGGGCAAGAGTGGGTGTCTTTGCTGCATTTCTGGAACTGGCAGCGCTAGGCTGGAGTTTGAAAAAAAGGAAAAACACATCTTGGCTTTTCTTTTTTTTCTTTTTTTCCTTTTAATTCCAAGAGTGTGGTTAGACAAAGGGATTGATTTTTATGTAGACTAGCTCTGGCAAGATTGTCATCTACGAGTTTAGGAATTTTAAAAACTCCGCATCTGCCATGTTATAGTTCATTCCATAGTAAATTTTAAGAGCTTGTTTCCAATTTTGGCTGTTTGGCTATCTCCCAGTTTGAAGGTAGCAAGGAGAAAACACATTGCCCCTAACCTAGTTCACTCCTATTTATTTCTGCGGTTCCACGTGTTAGTTTTTTGTGATCGTCTCATCTTAGCCACACTAGATCACATTGCCCCATTGTACCCTCTCCTGTCCACTTGTACTTTTCCCATTGACCATTTATGAAAGCTTGTTACTGTATATTTTTGTCATTAGCTTCATGTCTCTCACCAGATAGGTGATATTTATTGCACTCCCCCATTCTTTAAAAAAATTTTTTTGAGGGCACCTGGGTGGCTCAGTTCGTTGAGTGTCTGACTTCAGCTCAGGTCATGATTTCACAGTTCATGAGTTCGAGCCCCGTGTCAGGCTCTGTGCTGACAGCTTGCTCAGAGCCTGGAGCCTGCTTCGGATACTGTGTCTCCCCCTTTCTCTGCCCCTCCCATGCTTACGCTCACTCGCTCACTCTCTCTCTCTCTCTCTCTCTCTCTCAATAATAAATAAATGCTAAGAAAAAAAATTAAAAAAAAATTAATAAATAAAAATTTTTTTTATGTTTATTTTTGAGAGAGAGAGAGCATGCAAGCAGGGGAGGGGCAGAGTGAGAGGGACACAGAATCTGAAGCAGTTTCCAGGCTCTGAGCTGTCAGCACAGAGCCCGACGCGGGGCTTGAACCCACGAACTGTGAGATCCTGACCTGAGCCGAAATCGGATGCTTAACCGACTGAGCCACCCAGGCTCTGCTCCCCCCCCATTCTTTATTGAGATATAATTGACATGTAACATTGTGTATGTTTAAGGTGTGCAACGTGTTGATATTAATACATTCATAGGCTGCACTGTGATTACCCCCATAGCCTTAGGTACCATTGTCATCATGTCACATAATTGCCATTTCTTCTTTGCTGTGAGAACATTTAAAATCTAGCCTCAAAGCAGCTCTGAAGTATATCATACAGTACTGTTGACCAGACTCGCAATGCTGTGCATTAGATCTCTAGAACATACACATCTTCTGGTCGCACATTTGTGCTCTTTGACCAACATCCACCCAATCCCCCCTCCCCTTGGCCTCTGACAACTCCCATTTTACTCTGTTTCTACAAGTTCATCTTTTTTAGATTCCACATTTAAGTGAGATCCTGCAGTATTTGTCTTTCTCTGCTTTATCTCCCTCAGCAGAATGCCCTCAAGCTTCATCCGTGTTGTCACAAATGGCAGCATGGCCGCCTCTCTCATGGCTGAATAATATTCCATCGTGTGTATATACAAACACCTTTTTATCCGTGTGTCCGTTGACAGTTTATTTCCATCTCTTGGCTATTATGAATAATGCTGGAGTATGGCAGTGGAAATCTCTCTCCAATATCCTGTTTTTATTTCCTTTGGGTAAATACTCAGAAGTGGGATCGCTGGATCTTAGGGTAGTTCTATTTTTAATTTTTTGAGGAAACTCCATACTGTTTTTGACAGTGGCTGCACCAAGTTACATTGCTACCAAGAGTGCACCAGGACTGCCTTTTCTCCACATCCTCACTGTATTTGTTATCTTTTGTCTCTTTTGATGATAGCCATCCTAACAGATGTGAGATGATCTCTCATTGTGGTTTTCCATTTGCATTTCCCTGATGATTAATGGTGTTGAGCACCTTTTCATGTGCCTGTTGGCCATCTGGATGTCTTTTTTGGAAAAATGTCTATTCAAATCCTCTGCCCATTTTAAGTCCGATTGCTGTTGTTTTGCTATTGGGTTCTTTACACATTTTGGGTATTAATCCCTTGTCAGATATATGACTTGCAAATATTTTCTGCCATTCTGTAGGTCACCTTTTCAATTTGTTGATTGCTTCTTTTGCTGTGTAGCAGCTTTTTGGTTTAATGTAGTCCCACTTGTTGATTTTTGCTTTTGTTGCCTGTGTTATTGCCATTTGAATCCATCTAAAATGACTCTATTTTGTTTGAGGTGGAAAATTTTCTATGTAAAATCTACACTTCCTAGGCTCCTATGCATCTATAGCTGTTCACGGGACATAATTCAGACCATTAAGATGTAGGTAAAATTATACAATGAGGATTTGAGGAGTGCTCTTTTTTATTTATTTACATGTTTATTTACTTTTGAGAGAGAGAGCGAGCACGGGAGGCAGAGAATCTGAAGCAGCCTCGGAGCTGCCAGCATGGAGCCCGACATGGGGCTCGAACCCACAAACCGTGAGATCGGGACCCGAGCCGAAGTTGGTCGCCCAAGTGACTGAGCCGCCCAGGTGCCCCAGGGAATGCTCTTTAAAATGGCAACAGACACCTTGGACATGGGTGGCTTTTGCCTGTTAGGCTCCCTCTTCTCCTGCTTCAGGCGCAGTTGCAACTCTGGAAGGGGAGCTGCCGCTTTGCAAGCATGAGGCAGCAATCCGCTTGGCGGATTTTCATGGCTTTTTTTTTTTTTCCAGTCTCTTCTGTAGTGGTACGCAAGGGTAAACAAAGAAGGGATGCTATGGACTATGTTGCCTAGAGAAAGCTGGGTTTTCCTAGACTGAGGAGCGATGTGAGGGAGTCCTCTCCCTTCCTGGGAACTCGTGACTGAAGGAGTCAGTAGGGGAGAAGGCCGGGAGGGAGGGCAGCACCCCAATCCAGAAGGGGAAAGCGCTCGTTGAACGAGTTAAGTCAAAGGAAGTGGAGGGGAAGTTATGAGGGTCTGCGGTAAATCTAATGTTCCTGTTATGAAGTGTGGTTGAATCGGAGGAGAGAGGCTCCATGCGGTTAATACACTTATTATGTGCATTAAGCAGACCAGAGTGCATTAAATGTGGAGTGAATTGATTTTACACAACTGGCCACTGCCATCTTTTTAGAAAAATAATGACTAATGCAATCCTGCAAATGTGTTTCTCCGGAAAAGCTTTCGGGGAAGAGAGGCTTATTTTATCTAATCCCTTTCATCTGTGTTATAGATTACTTAGTGTGCTTATTTGACCTTGGGAACTATACTCCTGGCCATTAGGCAAAGGAAGGGTAGCCTAAAAAGGATAATTACATTGAGCACTAGCCACACAAAATCAGTCATTAAAGTCAACTTTTTCCACCTGTCCTGAAATACAGAGTTCCCCTCCAATAGATGGAAAACTGCTTGTGGAAGGTGAGGTCTGCAGGCCAAAGCACAGTCTGTATCATGGAGCTCAAAACATGGCTTACTTTCTACTTCTCTGCACCACCCCGCCCCCCATTCCTTCCTCCAGACAGATTGTCCCCAATGACTCCAACCGTGGGCATCAGATTGTCCACACCAGGGAAAGGCCCAGACTTCCCACGAAGCAGGCCAGAGCCTCTCATTAGAGGCAAACTCTGGTCTCACTGCCCCAGAGCTTGTATCTGACCTCCTGAGTTTTGCACTGTTTCTCTATTTTCTCCCTTCGCTGGGCTATTGTTCGCCTTAGAATAGCGCTTGCCCCATATACCAGTACTATTTATATCCTCCCACTTCTTGCTGATTGACCTAGCTTTGGAATCCTTACTTGCCCTGATCTTGGATAGTTGTGTACGCTTCCTCACTGGCTCGTCTTGTGGCTTCTGATCCATTTCCTGCTCTGACTTCCAGTATTTGTTCAGTCAGCAACTAACACCCTGTGTCTGCCTCCCCGTTTCCTTGGCCGGGCCCTTGTAACTCGTTGAGTTCTTTTGTAGGATTAAATGCAGAGAAGCAGAAAGATGAACTGCTTGGCAGGAAACTCATAAGAGCCCATAACCTGCACATGTCCCATACAGTAGAAGCCAGGCTTCCTGCCTTCCACTGTGTTTATAGAATCCCTTCCTTGGCCAGTCAGGAACTTGTTAATTGCTGGAATCTGATTTTATGACCAGGCTTAATTTCAGATGTCCACATTTTCAGCACTTAGCTAACAATTCTTTTTGTTTTCTTCTTCTTCTTCTTCTTTTTTTCTAACACTTTTATCTCAAAGGAACATCAAAGTCAACCCTTCATAAGAGAGCTTGTTCAGGCCAAATAAATGGTCAATGAAGAGTCAAGAATCTATTGTTCAAAAATAAGGGAGAAATTTATGGCGCAAAACTATTTTCTCTTGCTTTTTTTTTTTTTACATTTTTAAAATTAAGACTTTGGGTTTGTTTTAGAGCAATATTAGTTTCACAGCAAAACGAGGGGAAAGTACAGAGATTTGCTATAATTGATGAATCTACATCGACACATCATTGTCACCCAAAGTCCACACTTTACGTTATGGTTCAGTCTTGGTGTTACACATCCAATGGGTTTGAAACAATGTATAATGACATGTATCAATCATTGTAATATCATAGAGTATTTTCCCTGCCCTAAAAATCCTCTGTGCCCCACTGATTCATTCCTTCCCTTGTAGCCCCTAGAAACCACTGATCATTTTACTGTCTGCACAGTTTTGCCTTTCCCAGAATGTCATAGAGTTGAAATAATATAGTACATAGCCTTTTCACATTGGCTTCTTTCACTTAGTAATACGCTGATAAGGCTTTTCGTGGCTTCATCGTTCATTCCTTTTTGGCACCAAATAATAGTGCATTATGTATCACTATTTATGGATCACAGTTTATGTATGCATTTACCTATTGAAGGCCATCTTGCTTGCTTCCGAGTTTTGGCAACGATGAACACAGCTGGTATATACATCCATGTACAGGTTTTTGTGTGGACGTAAGTTTTCAGCTCCTTTGGGTAAGTACCAAGGAGCATGATTATTGGATCAGATGGTAACTGTATGTTTCGTTTGATAAGAAACTGCCAAACTGTGTTCCAAGGTGGCTGTGCTGTTCTTGCGTTCTTCCCACCAAGGAAGGAGAGTTGCTGTTACTCCATACCCTCACCAGGATTTAGTGTTACCACTCGTCCTGTGTTTGGCTATTCTAATAGTTGTGTAGCGTCCTATATATTGTTTTGTTTTGCAGCTTATTTCCTATTGACAGTGCTTCTGTTGTTCCTAGGGAACAGAAACTAGAGATTATGTGATTCTCTGTTGCTAGTTCAAATTCAAATCTGCCGGTCCTAATCCTTTCTCAAATGTTTAAATGAATAGAAATCAGTAAAGCAGTACATGTAAAGCATTTGGGAAAGTGTCTGGTACAATATAAGCACTGTACAATTGTTTGGTATTATTTTAAGTAACAGTCCATCTGTATTCATGAGAACTGCTGGCCGCATGCACACCATTAGCCCATTTGCTAGCACAGGAATTTTGCTGAGTTGAACCTTTGTTGGCAGCTAGGCCCATCCACTCGTTGCTGAAAAGACACACATCAAAGATATTCAATACCGGGGCACCTGACTGGCTCAGTTGGTAGAGCGTGTGACTCTTCATCTTGGAGTTGTAGGTCCCATCCCCATGTTGGGGGTAGAGATTACTTAAAAATAAAATCTTTTTTTTCCCACTCTCCCCACCCCCACTAAAAATAAAACCTTAAAAAAGACTTTCAATACCAGAATTTCTCTCAGAAATGGACTGGAAGATGAAATACTTACAGATTCACTCAGCATCTGATCTTCTCCCTTTACCAGGGGATGCTCACTCATGGGTCATTCTGTGTTGTTCAGTCACCGCAGAGCTGGGCTGGGGCATGGCGCACCAGGCCTTCTCTGTCATGCTCAAGACATCATCAGCATCGTTATGTCTCTGAGAGCCCAGATCTAGATGTCTCCTTGGTCATCTCCCTTAGGACTCGGGCTCTCTCCTGTACTGATGCCTTTAATCATAGCGTTTGTTATAGTTTCTTCCAACCCAAGCAAGAGTTGAGCACCAACAATGTCTTTCTTCTTCTCTCAGTTCAGTCTTTCAGTAGGTTATTCAGTTCAAACTACTTATAAGGCCAAATCAAAGTTGAGTAGGAGCCCCTGGGCTCTGGCCAGTGTGCAGCTGGTGGGATCACTCTGCCCCCCTCCCTCCCCTCCTTCCTCACCCACACTCACTGCTTTGATGCCACTATTGATGTGCCTTGAAGCTATCAGATCAAATTTAATCCTGTCCTTTATCCCTGTCGGAACTGGGAGTCACAAGAAGTTCAGACTCCCCCGAGTCATCCCTCATCTCCTGACTCTCCTCCTTACACGTGTCACATGTCATCTTATCAGTGAGTGTTCCTGGTGCTCACCTGCATTATTCTTCTAAATTACCATTGCCTGTCATTTCTCTCCTTGCTTATTGTCTGTGTCCTCCTGCTACAGTATCACCGTCATGAAAGCATTAACTTTGCCTTGTTCTCCATGTCTTTCTAGTGGCAAAAACAGTGCCTGGCGCATGGTAGGAACTTGAAAGACAAGTGTCAAGCAGCTCCCTACTGATAATGGGCACATGGCACTTGGGAATAGATGCTTATACTTCCTCATCCACCTCCAGTAATTCTCCGTTTGTTCTTTTCAGCATCAGCTCCTTTAAATTTGTGTTCAGAGTCTCTGAGCTTAGGTCGCCTCTCCCATCCTAAGTCATAACTACAATGACCATACTCTTGAGGCTCCAGCCTCAGCCTGTGTTTTCCTGGCTAAGCAGTTGCTGAAGAGATGCCCACTCTCTTTTTTTTTTTTTCCTTTATGCTTTTTTTTGGGAGGACAGTGGTGGAAAGGGTAGGGCTAGAAGACGGCTTTCTTTTGAAAGTCACGCAACTACAGTCCAGCCATAAGGTTTGGCCAGCTTCTGAAGCTCTTTCCTCTCCTTGTTTCTTTGTACTAATACAGACTGATCCAAACACCACTTGGCAGTATTCCCTGCCATTTTCTTTCTCCTGCCATTTCTTTGATCGGTAATCTATACTCTAGCTAAGCTCTGAAAGATTGTCTTTTTTTTCAGCCCTCACTGTGAAGGTTGAATTATAGCTATCATTTGTTTATTGCCTGCAATACATTTAGCTATGTGTGCATTTATAGGTGTGTATTTGCATGTATGAATGTGTATGTGCATATACATGCATACACACACACACACACACATACACATGCATACCACTTTATAGATGAGGAAACTGAAGTTCAGAGAGGTTAGATAATGTCTTCAAGATCACTCAGAAGGTGAAGTAAACTTCTTAAAAGAATACACCCTTCATCAACTCTCTTAATTCCAGTATAATTAACATGCAGTGTTATATTAGTTTCAGGTGTACATTATACTGGTTCAACAATTCTATATGTTACTCGGTGCTCATCATGACGAGTGTACTCATCATCCCCTTCACCTGTTTTGCCTCCCCCCCCCCCACCCATAACTATCAGTTTCTTCTCTATAGTTAAGATAAAATCACTCTTAAAAGATTGCCAAATCTTGTCAGTCTCTGTTAATTTAAAATTTTCACTATGAAACATTTCAAACATATAGGCAAAAACAAAAAATAATATCAGGAATACTCCTGTTTTATCCTATATTTAATTCAAACTTTTAAAAGGAATAATACATTACAGATAAGCTGATGTCTATTATATACTTGTCCCTGATCACATGCCTCCACTTCCTCCCAGGAATTCATGCTTTCATGAATTTTAAGAAATAATTCCTATCCTTGCTTTTACATTATTCCTATATACAAATGGGTCTATTAAAAAATACTTAGATTTAGATTTGTATTTTAACTTTTAAATGTTACCTGTCTTTGTAACAATTGCTTTTACTTAGCTCAACATTATGTTTTTGGAATTTTTCCATGTCGATGGGAGTGTCTTTCTCTTTCATTCATTTTAACTGCTCAGAGTATTCCATTGCATGAATGTGCCATAATTTATTTACCTGGCCTCCTGTTGATGTAGAATTAGACTGTTTCCATATTTTGACTTAAAAAAAAATGATGATGTCACTTTTCAGTCTTCATCTTATTCTACCTCTCAGCAACATGTACCATAGTTAGCCATCTTTATTCTTCTACGTTTTTCTCTCTTGGTTCTGCAACACCAAGAATCTTTTTTTTTCTCCATTTCTGCTCATGACTCCTTCTCAGTTTTCCTTCCCTTCCTGCCCTCTTCCATTTAACCTGAAATTTGGGGAGTTCCCTAAAAGTTGGTATTGGACCCTTTACTCTTCTCTCTCCCTCCCACCTCCTTCCTAGATGGCGTCATCTATTTTAGGACTTCAAACACTCACAGTGCTGTCTCCTGCCCACATCTCCTCTCTGAGCTCCAGGCATGAATCATGACAATTGTCTATTTGACACCTTTTCTTGGATATCTTCAGAGGCCACTCAAGTTGACACTTAAGACACCTTGAGAGAGAGAGAGAGAGAGAGAGAGAGAGAGAGAGAGAGAGAGAACTCTTTATTTTTTTCTATCTAATCCTGTGGTAAAGCATTTCTACTATAGTTCTCAATGATCCACCTCCTGGTATTCACATTTTCGTGTAATCTCCTCCCCTGAGTGTGGGCTGGACCTAGTGACTGCTTCTAATGAATAGAGGAGAGCAGTAGCCACGGGCTGTCACTTCCAAGAGTAGGTTAGAAAAGACTGCTGTCTTGGGGTGCCTGGGTGGCTCAGTCAGGTAGGCGCCTGACTCTTGGTTTTGGCTCAGGTCACGATCTCATGGTTTGCGAGTTCGAGCCCTGCTTTGGGCTCTGCACTGGCAGTGTGGAGCCTGCTTGGGATTCTCTCTTTCTCCCTCTCTCTCTGCCCCTCCCCTGCTTGTGCTCTCTCTGTCTCAAAATAAATACATTAAAAAAAAAAAAAGACTGCTATCTTGCTTGTACTCTCTCTAGCTCTCTTTAAGTTCTCACCCTGATGAAGACATTTGTCATGTTGTGAGCTGCTCAGGGGAGAGACCTACATGACAAGAAACTGAGAGGTGTCTCTGACTAACACAAATGAAGAATTGCATTCTATCAACAACTCCATGAGTGTGAACTTGGAGGGTGTCCCTGCTGCAGTTGAGCCTTGTGATGGCTGCAGCCCCTGCTGATGCATGGACTGCACTCTTATGAGGCTCTGAGACCAAGGATCCAGCCAAGCCTCACTGGGATGCCTGACCCGCAGAAACTATGAGACAATAAACACTTGTTGCTCTAAGCTGCTAAGCATTGAAGTAATTTGTTACACAGTGTTAGATAACTAATACAAATCCTCTTCACCTCCCATTGGTCCCCATATCAATAAACCATCCACTTGGTAACTCAGGTTGTAAACTAGCTTCTTCTTTGACTCATTCCTCTTCCTCATCCTCTATAGCAATCCATTTGTTAGTGCTATAGTGTCTGTCTTCAAAACCTAACACAAATACCTCTACTTATTTCTTTATTGATAGACACTAGGCCAAGTCATCATCATTTCTTATTTTGAGGAACAAAGAAGAGGTCTTTGAACAAGCTCCTTAGGGGATATTAAGGTCATTTTATCCTCCTGCCCTTTTATCTTATTGATTTATATGTTTGCCTATTTAATAGATTTTTATTACTGACCTCCTTTTAAGTTCCAGGGATGGTGATCAAAACCTAACATGGTCCCAGAGTCCTAGAGTTTGCAGTAAAACAAGGGGGACACATCTTATAAAATTAACAGAGAAATGTGAAAATTCTCTGAAGAAGAGATATGTGAGAATAAGATCCCAGTGTACTTAGGATTTCTCAAGAAGTTGATATGGTGGATCATTCTTGATCAGAGGGGCTTCCAAACTTGTTTGTTTGAGGCAGAACTGCAGAAAATGTTGGTTGGTAAAGCTATGCATGTACCATTATGTTCTATCATCTGACGAGTTATTCTCTTTCTTAATTCTCCTTCCCATAAATGAATCTCTAGGGACACGGCCTTAAATACCAGGAACTATGGTTGGGTGCGCTTCCCCACCTCTACCTTCAAAGAGTTTGGGCAAATTGGCAAGGTTGCATGATACCTAAGGAAAAAAGGCCTAAAGTTGTTCCTATAATACACAATGAGTGAGCGTTCCAATACAAGCATGTAATGGTGTAGGATGTCTCTTTAAATGATTACATCTTTTTTTTTCCTTTAGAATCATAAGAACTCTTAGACTTGAAATGGAGACTTGATTGGTCATTGGGTTGACTCCCCTGTGTTATGTAGGAATTTCCCTACAGTCTCCATAACCGGTGATCTTCCAACCGCTGCATAATCATTTCTAGTAATTGGCAACTCATTGTCACACAAAACATCCCATTTAATTGTTACAAAGATGAAATTGTTGTAACTTCTTAGATTAATTAGAATTTTCTTTGATTTATGTCTGTGGGGCCTGTTTACTTTGAGGAAAGCTGAGTAATTCTAACCTAGGGTCCATTGCAACTCTGTAGATTTATATCAAAAAGCTTCAACCCCTCATGACTAAGTCTTAGGTGGCTTATTATTTCTGGGTCTCCAAAGTTAACTCCGTGTGTCCTTGCATCAGTTCAATGGATTCTGTACAGCAAGAGACAATCTTATAACTTGAATTGTGTGAAACTATAATTTCCTCAATCACATAGATATTGGATGCAGTCATCTCATGTGAGTCAGCAATATATGTGAGGAAAACTAGAATCAGCCTGCAACAATTCGTTCCCGTTCCATGGAGGGTGACAGAATGAGCAGCAGAAGTCAATACTCATTCCTCAGTCCTTGCTTTCTGAAAACAAATTTGCCTGGGGCACAAATAAGATAAGAGTAAATAAGTATGAAAGATAGTCCTAATTAAAAAAAAAAAAGTCAAACAGAAATATCTCAGCTCTTGCTTCCTGTAAATTGGATTTTGTGATGCATTTATAGATTTCTAATGCAATATTTTGAACTAAATTGTACCTTCTTTTTCTAGTCAAAAGTAAAGCTAATATCTGGGATACATTACCTGTGCAGATAAAGTTATTGCTGATAAGTGGTCAGTGTAGTCTTAACTGCATGAGAATCATCTGCTTATAAACTATTACATCTTTTTCTATTGTCGGTGTTTAAATATTGCCCATGCCTTTGAGGCTTCCATAAGACGGAAGAAGCAAGTTAATTAAATACGTCACTGGTCTCCTTCTGTTGCCAACCATTGGATTTCATATTTCAACATTAAGGTTGCATTAGTTTTCAATTACTGCGTAGCAAATTGCCACAAACTTAGTGGCTTAAAAAGCATCCAGTTTATATGAGTCAGGAGTCTATGCATAGCTTCACTGGGCTCTGTGCTCAGTGTCTCACAAATTCGAAAGCAAAATGTTGAGTGGGCTGTGTTCCTTTGCAGAGCTCAGTGTCCACTTCCAAGTTCATGTGGTTGTTGATGCAGTTCAGTTTCTTGCAGGTGTATGACTGGCATCCCCACTTGCTCTTGGCTGTCAGCCAAGGGCTGCAACAGCTTCTAGAGATCCCTGCAGTTCCTTGCCACTTGACTGTCTCACAATATGACAACTTTAGACATCTTCAGAGCCAGCAGGAGAATCTCTCTGATCTCTAAAGCCTCTTTTAAAGGGCTCACCTCTTTAGGTCAGAACCACCCAGGACCATCTCTCTTTTGATTAATTCAGTGTCAGATGATCAGAGATTTAATTATATCTGCAAAACCCCTCTACCCTTGACATATAATGTAACCTAATCATGGGAGTGACAGTCTCATGATATTCACAGGTGATGTCCACATCTAAAGGGAGGGGACTACACAGAGCATGTACACTAGGGCAGTGGAAATCTTGGGGATCATGTTAGAATTCAGCCTACTACATTCCATTTGCTTATTGCTGATCCTTCTGTCTCTGAGCCTCACTTTTATCATCTATCAGGTGAGAATTGTTAGGCATTAGGACCTCACTCCTAGCAGCAACTCTGTGTTTCTCTTTATACTATTGTGGTAAAGATAGAAACTAGTCTGGCTTATCGAATCATAAGAAACTTCCCAGACTTCTTGAGGTACACTGGCATTTTGGAAGGAGAAGGAGAATATTATGTCTTCTAGATCATCTCAAAAGAACAGGCTTTCCAGAAAAGTTAATATCTACACTGTTGCATCTTTCACAGTCCTCTTCCAGTTCAGTGCCACTGCCATTAGCACAATACCCCATGATATGTCAGAGCGACATCCACAAACAGGATGGCAGAGTAAACCTCCAGATGAGACCTTTTCCCCCAGTGAGATCTGTTGGTGTTTGGATTCCTTTCTAGTTCTTTGAGGTGTCTTGACTATGGTCATCATCATGGAAAGTGTCATCTTGAGCTACTTAGTGAGGCCTTATTTCTTGACAGTTGAAATTTCTGCAAATCCAGCATCAATTGGTGAGATACGCAATGAACATGGCATATATTCTCTATGGCAAATCTGGGAAGCACAAGCATCTGACCATTGCTTAGTTCCACAAGGAATGCAGACCATTCGAAGACAAATGGACAGGAAGATTGTTAGAGAAGGCACTATCCTTGAGCACTAATATGGAGAAAAAAGGAAACCAAAAATCAAGTTAGAGCCAGCCATTGACTCACTAGAGATAAGGAAAGACAGAATGTTAGTTGAAACAAAGCAAAAGGGTGAGAAATCCAGCTATGCTTTGATAATAGACATTTTCCCTTCAGCTGAGTGCCCAGTAGGACCCCAAATGGAACTGAGCATTTCCTTTTCGAAGATTCCCTACCAGATGCCAGTAAATACCTCTATAAATGAGTTTGGGTGAGGAACACTGATAATGTTTGTAAAATACCTACCCTAATGCTGGCAGATAACGAACGCACATAGCAAAGGCTAACCTGTAGCAGTTGTAGAAGAAATGGTACGAGGAGTTGACAACACCAGTGTTCACAGTAATCATGGGAGGACTGCAGAGAGGAGGAGTGAATACAGCAAAGTATGTTTCAACATGCCTTGTCAGTTTTCAGTAACGGGAGTGGTTGTGCTTTCCCCCCGGGAGTTCAGTCTTCTGGTAGAAAGTGTAGAGAATAGAAACCTGTATCCTCTGTGTCCACATGATGACTGCTATTCAGAGGAAAGAATTCTTTATTAAGATCTTTTGAAATTAAGTCTGTAAGAGCTATTTGGCAGGTTAAGAAGAAATGTGGAGGAATAGAGGAATGTCAAGAACCGAAGCTCAAAATGTTGAAGAAGATCATGTCCATCGTGGTGAATTTCCCATGAGGCCAGTGGCAAGTGGAAGTGATCAGTGGACAGGAGGAAATGGAAGTGTAACAGCTGAGGAGTCATTTGCTTTCAATTGCTGTAGGCCACTGGTTTTCAACCAGCAGTGGGTGTACGCATCAAGTGCCATTCAGCCATGTTTGGAGACGTTTTCAGTTGTCACAACTGGGTGAGGGGGTTGGGGGTGGGGGAGGAAAGGTGGCACTAGCATCTGGTGGGCAGAGGCCAGGCATGATGCGAAATATCCTACAATGTACAGCACTCTAGAGCAAAGAACTATGTGGCCCTAAAGGTCAATTGTGCCAATGCGTGAAACCCTGCTCTAGGGACTTTAATTCTATTATCGGCCACCACTAAAAATAAACATACAAAATGTAGCACCACATTTATGATTTTATTTTGTATGTATGTATGTAATCTCTACACCAAATGTGGGGCTCAAACTCATGACCCTGAGATGAAGAGCCACATGATCCTCTCACTGAGCCAGCCAGGCACCTCCATGACATTTATGATTTAAAAAAAGATAATGTTGGGGCGCCTGGGTGGCTCAGTCACTTAAGTGTCTGACTTCGACTCAGGTCATGATCTCACGGTTCATGAGTTCGAGCCCCGCGTCAGGCTCTGTGCTGACATCTCGGAGCCTGGAGCCTGCTTCAGATTCTGTGTCTCCCCCTCTCTCTCTGCCCCTCCCCTGCTCATGCTCTGTCTGGCTGTCTCTTTAAAAAATAAATTAAAAAAAGATATTGTTCATGCCCAACATGAAACATTTAATGTTAATTTCCTTGCTGATCAAAAAGAATACCCTTTGCTGAGGAATGTTCATACATTTCCTGTTTAGTAAGATCCACGTAACAGATCTTCTTTCCCCTTTTGCCTTTAGTAAGTGGCCTTTAGTAAGTGGAACTTCAGGGCAAAACTTGAAACTCAATTGTGCTTTTGGCGCGTTTGAACATGATAGCTAGAATAGTTTGTATCTGTATTTTCTTACATTTCCATTGAATTACTATTCATATAATATTCACATATGTGAATATTATACAGATATTATCTATTCACATATAATACCCCTTATATGATTTTCTCATAATCAGAAAGAACCTCTCTTGCTTTATAGAGTTTCTCCTCATTGTTAACATGAACTACCTGAATTCTACGTAGGTTGTTACTGTGGGTCCCTTCCAAGCAATGTACATTCATGCAATTTTGTGCATTAAATGCATTCTTGGAATGTCTTGGAATACATCCTTGCATCTCTCACAGTGCTGCTGTGAGAACTATAAGAGAGGTATGACCAGAGAAACACGGATTGCCAGTCAAGGGGATTCTAAAGCCCCGTTAAGGCTGGCTGCCTTCAACGTGATGCCACAAATCCATTCTGTTTTAGATTCTCTGTAGCACTTGTCAGCATCTTAGTGAAGGCAGTGTCAGTGTGGAGAGTTTTGTCTACTAGGGCCACAGTTTGGCTAACTGGATCTCAGAAAAGGGGAGTGAAGAAAGGGTGTTGTGGAATAAATGTCCATAAAACTAAATGAAATGGAGAAGGAAGTGAAGATGGGTTGGGGGGTGGCAGATAAGGAGAAAACAGTAGAATGACTAAGGAAACCAAGGTCCCCTCTAAGTGAAAGGATAGCTACAGGAAAAAACTGGAGGCGGGGGAAGTCATGGTACGGGGTGGGGGGGCTATCCGAGTTTGAGATTTCGGACACGGAGGTGTTGTGAATGAAGACAAAATAAAAATAAAAATGGGAGAAGGCAGAGGTGAAGCAAAGATGAAGGTAGTTGCAGGCGAGCAAGTCAAGGGCGTGAGAGACAAGGTTGTTGGGTGCGATATCCAAATTAATGTGGACTAGAGAGGTAGTCATTGTGGATTTTGAAAGGAGAAACACCTTCATGGAATACGGAGAGAGATTTAAAGGTAATGGCAAGGAGGATGCGAGCGGAAGGTGGTGCTGAGTGTCATCCACAGATGAGGTACTTTAACCAAGGATACAGGATCCGTGACTTCCAGAAGTAGGCTTGTAGCATGACGCGGCCCTGGATCTGTTTCTCTACCACACGGAGATGTGGAGACTCTGCAGATTTCGCTTGACGGACTTGGAGGGAACACATGGAGAAGAAGAAAAAATCAGCCATTATTTCACGGTCCTGAGCAATCACTGTTAACACCTTTTAAGGAGATCGCACTAGAGATGGTGTAAGAATTGGTCCTAGTGTTTTGGCGTGCCAGGCTGGCTCAGTCAGTAGGGAGTGTGATTCTTGATCTCGGGGTTGTGAATTTGAGCCCCACGTCAGGTGTAGAGATTACTTAAAAGTAAAATTAAAAAAAACACTGGTCAGAGTGGGGAGACACAACTCAGACAAAAAGGTAATGAAGTCTTTGCTCTAGGGCCGTGGTTGTTGGGAGAGACAGATGGATACAAGCAAGATCAGAAAAGTTAATTTTCCTGCACTTCGATGCCAATTTCTGAACATTGTGTTCACAAGGGCCAGAAATTCTTTCCGTATTCCTCTTGCTTATCCTTCATTCTGAGCTCCAGTCCATCTAGCTCTTGCCTCCTGCTGCTGCTTTCCATTGAGAGTTGATTTAGCTGAAAACATTTTCATCCGGTTCATAATCCTCTTTTACACGAAGCTTCCGGGGAAGTCAGTATCTTTACCAGAGTTTATTTAGCACTTGCTTATAGAGCACCGATTATAATACAGCTGGACCATTTGCCTCCACCCTTTCTGGTTCTTTCACTGGGAAGGTCCACTCTGTCGCCATCCCTGTAGTTTATTCACGAATTGGATTAGATGTACTTCTATAACAGCATGGAGGCATCACTTGAAGGGAATTCCACTGCGGTTAACTGATTTGTCGCTCTGCCAGAACCACAGTGTGTACGCACACACATGCGTGCGTGCGCACAACTGAGAAAAGCAGCCCGTGTTTGAGTGTTTGCTATAACCGTGTGTTCCGGTAGCTTCGGCATCACTGTAAAGAGGATGCGGTGGGGAGTCACCAAGCTGGCAGTGGTCCCTCTACTTCACTCCATGAAGTCAACATGGAGAGCAGTCAGTCTCTTGAGAGTTTATGCCTGGTTCCTAGGATCATTAAAATTCCGTTCAGTGTCGCTTCATTTGTACCATCAAAATCTTCATTTTCAGACAAAGCAGTGAAAAGTCTTTAATAAATAGATTTTTACTTGGCATCAAGTCTAAGTTGGAGGTTTCTTTCATGTGGGAAATAACAACGTAATTGTGTTTTGGGGGGCATTTCCCCCTCTTCGGCTAGCATTTGTAAGTGCTTTAGGGCTTCCAAAGCCCTTCAGTGCACAAGATGTTTTCTTTCTTTATACAGCCCCACAGAGGTAGTCCTGTGAGCCCTGATTTAAAGATGAGTAACTGGATTTTCAGAAAGGAAAAGTGGATTACCAAAAGCGAGCTTTGAGTAATGGATTTAAGGTAAAAACACCGTTTGTTGTAAACTCTAGGGACCTCTCACTTGTAACATGCTCACCTTCAGCAAGTGGAGTTTCTAGTGTGCTACCAGTTCGTATTGTGATAAAGTGTCTTCAACTTGGTCTCAAACTATATTTCAAGGTTAACACTTTATAAATGGAACTAAATCATTGGAGCTTAGGCCAGGGGCTGAAGGTTTATTTATTGATCTAGTCGGGCCTCTTGGGCTTCTCGATATTTGGTGAGGTGGTACATTTGTCAGTACATTGGAAAAGCATTTTGTTTCTTCCAGAATGAACAGCACTGCTCTTGAATTTTAAACAGAAGAAATGACTGTCCAACAGGGCTTATGGGCACGAAGCATGAACAACAAGCCTCACACTGGTACGGGAAGAAAATTGGCAATTTCTCTAGACCTCTTCTATTAACATATACTTAAATCTATGCCTTAAAAATCATAGAAATGTTATTGGGGCGCCTGGGTGGTTCCGTCAGTCAGGCGTCCGACTTCAGCTCAGGTCATGTTCTCACGGTTTGTGGTTCGAGCCCCGCATCCGGCTCTGTGCTGACAGCTCAGAGCCTGGAGCCTGCTTCAGATTCTGTGTCTTCCTCTCTTTGGCCCTCCGCTGCTCATGCTCCGTCTCACTCTCTCTCTCAAAAATAAATAAACATTAAAAAACAAAAAATAAATCATAGAAATGTTATGATAGTAAGTAAACAGATTTTTCAATCCTAAAACTATATCAGGTGAGGTTATTAGTGGTTCAATGTGTTTATTTTCAAAGATACACTTTATAATGTCATAGCATTTTAATATTACCATGTATATAGGGGCTCTTGGATGGCTCGGTTGGTTGAGCGTCTGACTTCGGCTTGGGTCATGATCTCACGGTTCGTGGGTTTGAGCCCCGCTTCGGGCTCTGTGTTGACAGCTCGAAGCCTGGAATCTGCTTCGGGTTCCGTGTCTCCCTCTGCCTCTGCCCTTCCCCCACTCACGCTCTGTCTCTCTCAAAAAGAAATATTTAAAAAAAGAAGCGTTAATATTATGATATATATAATAGAACTAAATTGTGAATTATAGTATTTCTACGTGGATTACTTATCAACTACAAAGGGTGAAAGATCCCTTTAACACAGAGAAATCTGACAAACACCACCTACACCAAGTGATCTGAGTTCACAACTTCCAATACCAGGACAAATGATCATCATGTGCGTCCTGATGTGATGTGGGGTGAAGGACACAATATCACGACTTTAGGTACCTGCCTAAAATGCTTAACCGCAATCTAATCATGAGAAACATCGGACAAACCCAGACTGAGGGGCATTTTCCAAAAAAAAACAAAACACTGGCCTCTCCTCTTCAAAATGGAAATATCATGAAAGATAAAGGCAGAGGAACTGTTCCAGATTGAAGGAGTCTGAAGAGGTGTGACAACTAAATGCAATGAGTTTCATCTGGCTCAGAAAAACAAAACTGCTATAAAGGATATTATTAGGAGAATTTGCAAAATAAAAAGTTGAGCCAGGAAAAATAGCAGTATCTTTACAAATAATTGATAACGTTTTGACATTTCTTTAGAAATAATATGAATTGATTTGAACATTATTTTGAAAGCAATCTAGAGCTAAGAAATGAACAGCTTGCAGAGAAGCCTCTGAGTTTGCTTCATGATTTCAAAATGCAATAAAATAAGAGATTCTGCCTATTTCAAATGAAACAAATTTATTACAGAACCTTGTTTCAGCTCAGGCATTACCTAACTTAGATCAATTTTACTTGAATGGAATTTTAAGATTTGGGTAGGGTTTCTTTATTTTAATTTGCTTATCTGTTTTCATCTTTACGTGAGTCATTTGAGAGGCATTTTGATCTTTATATATGATCCCTTTTAAAAACTGTTGATCTGTTTCATGGTTTTGGCAGTACAGTTATATGCGGAGATTCTAGAACAGCCATCCGGACACCACTGACACAGTAGTGTGGGGAATTAGATTAATTCATACAGTCTTCCATGTTCCTATTTCACTATTTAATATTCCTCCTTCACACTTGGAAGAGTTTCTGATTTTGGCAAAGTATCTTAGAAACCTTTATCTGTCCATTTGTTATACAGATATTGATCAAACTGCTATGAGATTATGGCCCTTTGCTGGAAAGCGGAACCCTACAGGTGAATTAGAACATGTCTGGGCACCTGGGTGGCTGAGGCAATTAAGTGTTCGACTCTTGGTTTTCCTTCAGGTCATGATCCCATGGTTTCATGAGTTCGAGGCCCACGTCAGTCTCCGTACTGATGGCGCGGAGCCTGCCTGAGATTCTCTGTCTCCCTCTCTCTCTGCCCCTCCCCCACTCCCTGTCTTCGGTCTCTCTCAACATAAATCAATAAACTAAAAAAAAAAAAAAAAAGAACCTGTCTTTCTCCTCACACAGGCAATGCATTCACTTGTGGACCTTCTAAGTAGTTTTCCAGTGTTCTCAGCTGGATTATAGATAAATCTTAAGAGTTTTTAGCATGAGAGGATGAGGAAACCTACCTCTTTTCTTTTCTTTTTTTCTTTTTTTTTAGTTTTTGTTTATTTAAGTAATCTCCGTACTCAACATGGGGCTTGAACTCGTGACCCCAAGATCAAGAGTTGCAAGTTTCTGTGACTGAGCCAGCCAGGCGCTCTGGAGGAGACGTACTTCTAAACCTCTATTTTCTCATGAGGATTATACTTAACAATCCTCTTTTTTTCCCTTTTGTACCTATTCATTTAAGGTGCATTTCAACAAATGTATACATTCACGTAACCACCATCACAACCAAGATGTAATAGAACATTTCCATCACGCCCAAAAGTTCCCTCTCATTCTTTTACACCTATCCCCTCTTCCCCTCACCCCTGGCCCCTGTTCTGATTTCTGTCCTTATTGTTTTGCACATCGTAGGGTGTGATATAAATGGAAACACACAGTGTGTAAATTTTGGGGGCAGGCTTGTCTAACTTAGCATAGGATTTTTGAGATTCATCCGTGATTGTGTATCAGTAGATTGTTCCTTTTATTGCTAAATAGTATCTCATTGCATGGATGTACTATTTCTTTATCCATTCAAAGATCGATGGTATGTTTGCTTTTCCGGTTTTTGGTTATGAATAAACTTAGGAACATTTATATGCCAGTCTTTTTTGACATATGATTTCATCTCTCTTGGGTAGTTACCTAGGAGTGGAATTTCTGGGATGTATATTAGATCTATATTTAAGTTTTTAATACATCTGAGATTGTTTTCCAAGGGGGCTGCACCACCTCATGTTCCCACTGACAATGTATGAGATTTCCAGTTATTCCGTATCTACCTTAGTACTTCATATTTTCAGTTCTTTTCACATTAACCATTCTAGGACGTGTGTAGGGGGGTAACATTATGATCTTCATTTTCCACCCTCATATCCCTTTGTCAGCTCATTTACTTGAGTTGTAATAGTTCTTTATGTATTCAGCATACAAACCCTTTAAGAGATAGGTGTCTTGAAACCATTTCCTCCCAGATCAGTGGAGTGCCTGTTCATTTTCTTATGAGTGTCTTTGGTAGAGTAGAAATCTGATGAAGTCCAACTTACCAACTTTTGTTATAGTTTGTGCTTTTTATGTCTACATCCAATAAATCATTGCCTAACTTGAGTTCACAAAGGTATTCTCCAATGTTTTCTCCTAGGCGACTTCGTTTCCACTCTTGTGCTTGGGTCTGTCATCAAAATGTCTTCTTGAGAATTTGTCTGTTTCATCGAATTTGCATAATATGTTGGTATGAATCTGTTCATAATGCTTTCCTGTAATCCACTTAACTTCCCTAGAGTTGGTAGTGATATCTGTTCATTCGTGAGTTTGGTCATTTATTTCTTCTTTTTTGGCACAGGTTGAGTAGAAACTTGTCAATTTTAGTGATGGATTTTCTTTATTGTTTTTCTGTTTTCCATATGATTGATTTCCCCTATAAACTTTATGATTTTTTTTCCTGCTGGCTTTGGATCGAATTTCTCTATTTTTCCCTAATTTCTCAAGGTGGAAACATTATTGGTTTGACACCTTTCTTTTTTTCTAATATAGGTCTTTAGAACTGTAACCCTAAGTACTACATTAGCTACATCTAATAAATTTTAATATATGTGATTTTATTTTAATTCAGTTAAAATACTTGATAATACCCTTTGTGATTTTTTTCTTTGCCTATATGTACAGAATTTTTAAAAGCATTATTTAATTTCCAAATAATTAGTGATTTCCTAAATTCTATTGTGTTGTTGTTTTCTAACTTAATTCCATTGTGGTTGGAAAACATACTTTAAATCATCTCATAAGTCTAAATTCACTGAGTGTTTTTTTTTTTTTTTTGTGGTCTAGGACAAGGTCTATTCAGAGGAACATTTCATGCATGCTTGGGAAATGTATATTCTGCTTTTGAGTGGAGTGTTCTATAAATGTTAATTAGGTGTGTGTGGTCTTGGTCATTGCTCTTTCTGCGTGTTTTTTTTCCCCCTCTAATTGTAATTTTGATCCTGGATATATCGATGCCACAGCTCTGTCTGCATAGCTGAATAGTCAGGCAATGATTGGGCAAAGCTTGTGCTCAGACACCTCAGGCTGCCCATGAATGTGTGTGTGGGCTGGGAGCACATTCAAAGTTCAGGCAATTTGAAAGTCTGCCTTTGCTTTTACTTTCCACAGGGCCCTTTTGGCTCTCCCTGCCCATACACATCATTTTCCCAGTCAGCCAGGGATGTGTGAAGAGCCTCTCTTGCACTTCTGAGGCGATCTCATTTCCAGGACTACCTCCTTGTTGACATTTCTGCCTGGCTTCCCGTTTGCCCTGGAATGGGGACGCTGGCGGGGGTATGGGATTTCTCCTTTGGTTTCCTACTGACCGCTGCTACTCTTACTGACAACACTGCTGGGAATAGATGTTCAGCTCGCCTCCAGATCACGTCCTGGCTCTCAGGCGGTGAGGTGGCTGCTTTTCAATCCAGCGGCACACCTGTACGACGACCATTCTCGTCTACTGAACCAGGCAGGGGAGATGGGAGCGCCCGGGGCCAGCAGGCCACAGACTCTCACAGCTCCAGCCTGTACTGGGAGCTTCTCATCAGTCGGGGCTGCTCTCTTTATCATTTGCCTTTGCTCAGTTTTTGGAGCTCTGATAATGGTTGTTTGTGACCATTTAAAAAAACATATTTTTTAATACTTATTTATTTTTGAGAGAGAGAGAGAGAGAGAGAGACAGACAGACAGACAGCACGCCAGCAGGGGAGGGGCAGAGAGAGAGAGAGACACAGAATCCGAAGCAGTCTCCAGGCTGTGGGATGTCAGCACAGAGCCCGATGCGGGGCTCGATCTCATGAACCATTGAGATCACGACCTGAGCCGAAGTCAGAGTCTTAACTGACAAAGCCACCCAGGCGCCCCTGTTCATGACCATTTTATGCAGCTTTCTAGGTGTTTGTGGAGGAGAGAATTTGCCACAGTCTCTACTCTGTCATAGATGGAAGTTCTGCCAATATATGGGTTTTCAAAGAAAAATGTATGGCTTTTTTTGTGGTGAAGGAAATGATATATGGCTAATTTAGTGAGGTAATGATGAAAACCAATAAATCAGACAAGAAGATAATTGGAATTGATAAAAATGTAAATTAGAAAGTAAATTCAGCATCAAGTTCACAAAAAGTGGAAAGCTTCTGAAAGAACTGTGTTGATGTGTCATGAGGCTTGCTATCTGGGGAGAGGCGTTTATTAGAGATGCAGAAAAAAAATTTTAATTAAGTTAAAAATTTCACGTTAAAAGAGACCTTGAATACTTTGTAATGCAGTAACCCCCAAAACAGTGGGCCATGGATTTTTAGGGCCTTTGGGGCCTGTGAAATTGTTTTCTCTAATCTGTAGCACAATTTAAAAAATACTAACGATTTAACACATTTTTCATAAAGCTAAGTCTATTTTATTTGAAGGACTGCTTTTTAACTAAAATAACATTGTTTTACCATGTTTGGTATAACGTGTCCTGTCTCTTTTATGAAATGGTGGTGATAGAGGAATGTATATATCCCATTGTTGTTTAGCAACATTAAAATCGATCTATTGCATGTTATTCCCTAGCACTTTGAAATTTTACTGCAAGTCCTGAGATGTTAAATTCTTTTCTCAATTTCACTCAGACGGTTTTTTAAAAGGAGAAAATAATATCTTATGATATTATAATATGGTTTGTTCTTCATAAGAAAGGCTTTTATATAACTGACAGGAGAAATGAATTACTGCTTTCCCTTCTGTGTAATTTAGCTATTTGAGTTAATTTTTACCAATTTTCCGAATGATAAAATCTTATTTGGGCTTGGGACAAAATTCACCCACAGTTCTTAAGTCTTTCTTTGCTAAATCAATTTAGCAATGATTAGATGACTTTATAATCAGCAATCCAGAATCCTACTCATAGAATTTCATTAGGCTCTCATCACAACACTTGTATTCTGAAGATCCTGAGCTTTGCATGGGGATGCAAGAGATTTATATAGCACATCGTTCTTCTTGTGTTGTGTGATGAGCGACCAGCTCATTCTTACTCTTGCCACTTGGTCCTGTCTACTGGAAATGCATGAGCTGTGCTCTATGGAGACCACATTCATTTATGTAATAATCTTTGAATGAGCCATTCCCAGGTGTCGGCTTCACTGGTCTAGATACGAGAGAGAGGAAAGTCAACAAGGAACACTCAAGCGAGAGAAAAAAGCAAGTTTGCAGTGCACTGCTAAGTGCTACAGGGAGTACGTACGAAGGATAAAGTGAGTGCAGATGACAGAAGCATTAATGCTGGCCAGTCCAGGCGAAGGGTCAAGCAGGAGGTGACCAATTTGAGCTGGATTTTGAATGATGAGGAGGGTTCTCTGTGCCACTCTCCTGGTGTCAGACACTGATCAAGTGACTTGAGCATTTCAGTTCCCAGTTTCCTAAGACCTAGCTCTAAAGTTCTGCTTTCCCAGGTCAGTGCAGATCATCTTCTTTGATCAGTAAAGAGGGGGCTGTGGTCTCCTGTATGATGAGCTCTCTCACTTTGCTGTAAGTGGTACAATAAGAGCTTCTCTGGACTAGACTATCTGCTGGGAAACTTGATATGAAAAGTATCCTTTTTTTCTTTTTTAGTTTGTTTGAGAGAGAGAGGGCACATGTGCACATGCAAGTAGGAGAGGTGCACAGAGAGAGAAAAAGAGAGAGAGAGAGAGAGAGAGAGAGAGAGAATCCCAAGCAGGCTCCATGCTCAGCAAGGAGCCCGATGTGGGGCTCACTCTCCCGAACCTGAGATCATGACCTGAGCTGAAATCAAGAGTCAGACGCTTAACCAACTGAACCATGCAGGTGCCCCCAAAAGTGTACTTTTTAAATTAGTGATTATTGATGCCTCTTAGTTTAATAGTAATAGCAAAGACAGACATTGTTCTCTATATAGTACAAAATATCCTACACCAGGGGTTGGCAAACTTTTGCCTGTGGGCTAATTCTGGTTGGCTGCCTGTTTTCAGACTGCCTAGAATTAGTAGTGCTCTTACATTTATAAATGTTGGGAAAGAAATAATATTTATTGACATTGGAAATTACACAAAAGTCAGATTTAAGTGTTCATTAATAAACTCTTATTGGGATACAACTGTACTCATTTGATTATGAGTCGGAGTCCATGATGCTTTCGTCCACTCTATAACGGCCAAGCCAAGTAGTTGCAACAGAGACTATATGGTCCACGAAGCCTAAATCTAATACATGGTCCTTTATAGAAACATTTTGCCAACCTGTATTCTAAACACATAATAAGGAATCTTTTGAAGGCCTAGGTTGAAGCTTATTTGTCTCCACATATGTTTGGATTCCTACCATTCACCAACGACATTTTTATTATTTCTTTCTTGGCTTGGGGTTTGCAAGGATGTTTTTTCTTCACTTCTAGGGGCATTATAAAGATGGAACCATTTTTAATTATGCTCTCTCTGGCTTAGAGAGTCTTACATCACATCAACATTGAACATATGAACCCCGAAGCCATGTGAGGGCTGGTCTGGGATTGCAAATTCGGAAGAAGCCTTCTCTTTGTTTTTCCCTGCAAGAGCCCATGTTGAGATGAACACATTACCCTGTTTACTTTGGGGATTTTTTGTTAGTCTTGTCTTCATTGCTCACGTCTATAACCCTTCAAGGGTCCTTGGCAAGAAGGAAATTAAACTCAGAATTGAGATTTAAGAAGTAAAAATATCACTAGAAAGGTGGGTAAACCTCAATACTATCACTGTATGAGACAATGTTAATGTATAAATTTTAAGGGCAAATAAGTGAGGGGGAAATAAATTAATGGGTTACAGTGACACACAAAATGGATGGGGCATTTGCAGAGTCAAATTGCTCTAAGGTTCCTTTATTCTTGAGAAAGACATAGTAATGTTGAGTAATTTGTGACAAAGTATGCTTTAAGTTAAAAACCACTGTTGGGGATAAAGAGGGTCCTGACACAGTGGGAGAAATCTACACATCAACCTAAAGATAGACACACTCTAAACTTTTTTTTTTTTTTTTTTTTTTTTTTTTTTTTGGTAAGTCAGCTCTATGCTCAACGTGGAGCTTGAACTTGCAACCCTGAGATCAAGAGTCACATGCTTTACCTACTGAGCCAGCCAGGTGTCCCCATTCTAAACTTCTTTGATAAAGTAAGAACATAAATGTATAAAAAGCAACTATTTACAGAATTGCAAGGAGAAACGAACAAATCCATAGTGGGAGATTTTAACACACAATTTATTCTCAGTAAGTGGAACATTTACAACACATGACCAAGAAATAGGTCTCAGCAAATTTCCAAATATCGGTATCATACAGACCCAGTTCTTCACCTATGATGCAGTAAAGTTAACAACAAAAGGGGCACCTGGGTGGCTCAGTTGGTTAAGCTTCCGACTTTGGCTCAGGTAGTGATCCCAAGGTTTGTGAGTTTGAGCCCCACGTTGGGCTCTGTGCTGGCAGCTCAGAGTTTGGAGCCTGCTTCAGATTCTATGTCTCCCTCTCTTTCTGCCCCTTCCCTGCTTGTGCTCTCTCTCTTTCTAAAGTAAATAAACATTAAAAATTTTTTTTTAATTTGCAAAAAACAAACAAACAAACAAACAAACAAAAAAAACCCAAAAATACAACTGAAAAGTGCCTGTACACTTGGAAATTTAAAAGCACATTTTATTTTTATTCATTTATTTTTTTTAATTTTATTTTTTATTTTTTTTTAAATTTACATCCAAATTAGTTAGCATATAGTGCAACAATGATTTCAGGAGTAGATTCCTTAGTGCCCCTTATCTATTTAGCCCATTCCCCTTCCTGAAAAGCTCATTTTAAATTAACCCATGGGGGCACCTGGGTGGCTAAGTTGGTTTAGCATCCTACTCTTGATTTGGGCTTAGGTCATGTTCTCAGTTTGTGAGATCAAGCCCTTGATTGGGCTCTGTGCTAACAGTGTGGAGCCTGCTTGGGATTCTCTCTCTCCCTCTCTCCCTCTCTCTCTCTGCCCCTCCCCTGCACTCACTCTTTCTCTCAAAATAAATAAAAACATTAAAAAAAATAAACCCATGGATCAAAGAAAGTATAATGAAATTAGAAAACATTTGTAAGTAAACAATGATAAAACAATGCTATATTTCATAACTTAGGAGATGTAGCTGAAGTGAATATTGAAAATTAATAATCCTAAATTCTTTTCCTTTTTGTTTCAAAATTTCTTTTGTGTTTATTCAGTTTTGAGAGAGCGCGCGTGTGAGTGAGTGGGGGAGGGGCAGAGAGAGAGGGAGACACAGCATCCAAAGCAGGCTCCAGGCTCCGAGCTGTCAGCACAGAGCCCGACACGGGGCTCGAACCCATAAACCACGAGATCATGACCTGAGCCAAAGTTGGGCGCTTAACCGACTGAACCACCCAGGTACCCCCTAAATTCTTTTCTTAATAAAAAGAAGAAAGCTAGGAATTAAAGAGCCAAACATTTCTATTAAGATGTTAGAGTAAACCCAAAGAAATTAGAAAGAACTAATAAAGAGTAGCAATGAAACGGGAGACAACGATACAATAGGAGAACAAATTAACCAAAATTTCATTGTTTGAACACTGTACACATACACAAATTTATGTGTATATATTTGTATATATGTGTGTACCTATATTTGTGTATCTGTATATAATACACACATACATACTCATGCAAGATTGGTCACATCCAAGCAAACATTATTTCGAATTACACAATTTTTATAATGCAAGAAACAAAACTTTAAAATTTAAAATGTCTATAGGCACCTGGGTGGCTCAGTTGGTTAAACATCCAGCTTTGGCTCAGGTCAGGATCTCCTGGTTTGTTAGTTCCAGCCCTGCACTGGGCTCTGCACCGAACAGTGCAAAGCCTGCCTGGGATTTGCTCTATCCCTCTCTCTGCCCCTCCCCACCTCAAAAACAAAAACAACAGCAACAACCAACAACTGTAGCAGATTAAAAATAAATAAATAAATAAATAAAATTTAAAAATTCTGTATTTTGAAGAAAATACAGGAGCATAATTTGAGACTTTAGGGAAAGATTTCTTAAATAAGATACAAAAAACACAAACCATAAAGGAATAGAGAAATACATTAGCTGCATTAAATGTTATAAGCTTCTATGCATCTTGGGGCTCCTGGCTGGCTCAGTCAGTAGAGCTTGTGACTCTTGATCTCAGGGTTGTAAGTTCAAGCCAGCCCCATGTTGGGTGTAGAGATTACTTTAAAAAAAATATATATATATATATGTGTGTGTGTGTGTGTATATCTGTGTATATATGTACATATATGTATATATATATATATATATAAAATTAAAAAGCTTCTATGCATCAAAATACAGTGTAAAAAAGAAAAGTTAAGCCATAAACTTAGAGATGTTTATTATATATAAAACTGACAACAAATTATTTAGAATGTATTAATTAATATCAATAGGAAAAAACCCCACAAACAATGTAATTCAACTTAACCAAAAAATAGAAACAGCCAATTCACAAAAGGGGGAGCCTAAACAGACAACAGACATGATTATCCTTATTAATAATGAGATAATTACAAATTAAAATAAGATACCAGTATGTATCATTGAGATTAAGAAAAATGTCTTTTATTTATCTGAGAGAGACAGAGAGAGAGAGAGAGAGAGGGAGACACAGAGTCCAAAGCAGGCTCCAGGCTCTGAGCTGTCAGCACAGAGCCTGACATGGGGCTCGAACCCACAAACCATGAGATCACAACCTGAGCTGAAGTTGGAAGCTTAACTGACTGAGCTACCCAGGCACCCTGTGATCATGTGACTCTTAATCTCAGGGGTTGTGGGTTTGAGGACCACGTTGGGTGTAGAGATTACTTAAAAATAAAATCTTCACGGGGTGCCTGGGTGGCGCAGTCGGTTAAGCGTCAGGCATTGGCTCAGGTCATGATCTCACGGTCAGTCTCTGTGCTAACAGCCTGCTCTGGATTCTGTGCTCCCTCCCTCAATGCCCCTCCCCTGCTTGCGTGGTCTCCTCTCTTGCACCCGCATTCTCCCTCCCTCTCTCTCTCTCTCCCCCTCTCTCTCTCTCAAAATAAATATTAAGAAAAAAAATGCTACTTAAAAATACTTGAGGGGCAACTTGGTGGCTCAGTCGGTTAAGCCTCTGACTCTAGGTTTCAGCTCAGGTCATGATCTCACTGTTTGTGAGTTTGAGCCCCACATCAGGCTCTATGCTGACAGCTTGGAGCCTTCTTGGGATTCTGTCTCCTTCTCTCTCTTCCCTTCCCCCACTTGCTCTCTGTATCTTTTTCAAAATAAAATAAACTTTAAAAAATTTTTAAAAAATCTTTAAAAAAAGGAAAATTAAAAGTTGATGATAATAAGTCTTGGTGAGGATTTGGAATGATCAGAACTTTCACATGTTGCTGGTGGGCATATAAATTGATACAGTCACTTTGGAGAACAGTGTGGCAATATCTAGTAAAGCCAGAGACATTCGTGTCCTATGACTGAGCCATTTCAGTACTCCCTAAACATTCACATTTGTGCACAAGTACAAGAAGACTTGTACAAGATGTTCATATTAACATTGTGAGAGCTGAATCCTGTAAGCAACATAAATATCCACCAAGAGGAGAATGGATAGATAAGTTATGGTATATTACTACAGTGGAATACCACGCAGCAGGAAATACGAATGAGCTAGAGCTATATGTATTAACATGGATAAATGCCATGTTGAAAGACAAAAAAAAAAAAAAAAAGCACGTGCTATAATGATGTATATAGTATAATACCATTTCTGTGAAGTTTAAAATCATGTGAAACAATAGTATTTATGGTTTTGGGATACATGCCACATAGCAAAAAAGTAAAATGGGGGGTATGGAAATGGATAAGCAAGAAATTCAGAATATTGCAAACTTTAAGGTGTATAGGGAGAAGAGCACACAAAGAACTATAAATATATTTGTAATATTTTATTCAGATGGGTGATGGGTACAAAAGTATTTTTTATAATGTCATACTTTATTGGTTAGACTGGGTAGCAAAGGAAACCTTACTATAGAAGGTGTATACTAATTTAAAAGGACAACTTGGATAAAACGTTATATAGTGGTGGTGCTTACATGTTATAGATATCACAACCATCCATCCATCCATCCATCCATCCATCCATCCATGAACTAAATAAATGCCCAATATTATATCAATCACCGGGATGGTTAAAGTGATGGAAAATAAAGAAACCATGTTCCATTTTTCCCAAGTCTAGCAGAAGCCGACCTAAGAAAGTAAATAGTTACATCACTTTATGAGTAGAGATATATTTCAAATGCTCCAGAAGTACAGAAGAGGGAAGTAATAACTTGGTCAGTGGAGCAGGTTTTCTGCTGTGTTGAGCGTAGAGAATATAAAACAGTTCTTTTCATTAAATGGAGTCTGCGATTTTGTTCATTAAACATTTAGACATATTTTATGGTGTACCTCAAGGATATTGGTCCAATGATACTCCGCCATTTTGATGTCTCGTGCTAAATAAGGGTATCAGGATTTTACCAGGCTCCGTATTCTTCAGGTTATTTCTGCTAGTTGGAGGTAGATTCAAATGAGTCCTTTATAAATCACTGTGTCAGATTTATAGAGAAGGGAAGCTTGTAAAAGTGTTTCTTGTGGTCATTAAATGCCCTTTGTCTCCTGCCTAGCTTGGTATATTGATGGTCTAACCAACACATCAAAGAAATTTATGGGTTGTATCTTTGATCTCACTCTGAGAGAATAAGTAGGGAGTTGGGGAGGAGAGAACATCTGAGTACTCAAATAATGTCTTTACAATATTTCTACAAATACAGTGTTTTTTGTTTGTTTTGGTGGGCAAGGGAATATATATTTTGACTCTCATCCAAAATGGGTGGAATAGAAAAGCCCTGAAGGGAAAACCAAGGAACATGAATTCTATTGTTTTGTTAGCTCTGTCACTTTGTGACATTGGGCAAATCAACTGGTCATTCCAAAGCCATCATAGAGTGTCCTAGGTCTCTTTATCTGCTTTATCCACAGCCACCCAATAACCATGTAGACAGGATTTCCTCCAGTATTAGGAATCCTTTCCAAGTCTCTTTAAACATTCTGTCAGTTAATTTATTTTAAACAACCAGCAACAACAAAAAGGCACCTATAATAAATTCCATATTATGGACAATAATTCCATAATATTAATATTAATAACACCCTTAAATGCCAGTATTCAGGGCCAAGAACCAAGGTATCAAGGAAGGTAGAGGAGTGTTTCAGAGAAATAAAAAGACTAGTCTACAAGGGTAGTCAACATAAAGGTATTCTAAGCTTGGACCATATTTACTCTGGTTAAATCTATGACCTATTGCAAGATTTGGGATTTTTGTAAAACACTCTGAAGAACTGAACCAAAGGTACAGATTCAGGTGGGAAACAATCAAGGCCTACATATCACAAATGAAAAAGGTGAGAAGAAAATATTTCGGTCAACAACCGAACCATGGCCAGTTCTTAATTGTAAGCGTCTGCAAACTCCCTGGATGATGACACTTGGGAAACAAAGATGAATTGGCATTCAATTCCAATAATGGCCTCTGGGGTGAGAGGCCTGACTGTCTGTACTTGTGGAGCCACAGACAATGGTTTAAAGGACAAGCAGATGGAAACGGATGACAGACAGATGTCTCCCTTCCCACAGGCCAGTACCCTCCCTCTGCAACTCGGACTTGCGATCAGGAGTTTGGTTAGCTTTTGATTTATCCTGGTTCCTCATAAGTTTGTTTAGTTTCTTCAAAGTCTAATGGACACATGCATACCCTCCCCCCCCCCATTCTCGTTATCCATTTTTTCTCTTCCTGTTCCCCTCCATAGAATTCACTGATTTATTAGGTCTGTTGTTTAAACATTTGCCTCATCTCCCTAGAATGTAATCTTTATGAGCACATCCATCTTTATTCTGGTCACCAACTGGTCGAGAGAGATTTATTGAATAAAGCTTAATTAAATCTGATCAAATGTTGGTATTTTTAAAAATTCTAGAAGTGTGATGTGAAAAGTCCTAATTTATTAGTGTATAGATGTTTTCTGTCTCCCTACCTGAGCTCACTCCAAGGAGAGAAGACTTACATCTCGTGGCAAAGAGTTTTCTTAGGTGTTTGGGGGTTAACCAGAGACGAACTGGAGGAAAATGAGGCCTACGTGCTTGAGGCATGAGGGCTGAGAGAGATGTGGTTTAAGAAAAAAAAAAAAAGCTGCATCTACTTCAGCCTGGTTGCCGTTGGTCGTAAAAGGCCACAGAGCAGAGAGAAGGGCAGTGGACTGAGGGAAAAGGGGAAGGAAATAGGACTCGTGTCTCTGGGGGGTTCACACTTCAATCCAAAGTGATGTTTACAAGATGTGTAAGTAGACATTTTAGAAATTAGATTAGAAATGAAGCATTTTCAACAATGATTGTTCTGTGTGCGTGGACCCTGTGGGTTCAGGACTCAGAGGGGGTGTACTGAACAAAAGAAAAGAGAAATTCCCCAAGTTCCTCCTTCTACTTATGCCTTCTCCCTAAAGGTTATCTTCATTTAGCAGGTTATTTTTTAATCTTTGTTGTTTTATTTTTACACATCTTGTATTTTGAATTTTTTCTATGCACAAAATATAAATATACACATCATATTTTTAACATAAATGCCATCAAAAAATAAAACAAGGGGTGCCTGGGTGGCTCAGTCAGTTGGGCATCCAAGTCTTGATCTCAGCTCAGGTCATGATCTCTCGGTTTGTGAGTTCAAGCCCTGCGCCAGGCTCTGTACTGACACCACGGAGCCTGCTTGGGATTCTCTCTCTCCCTCTCTCTCTCTGCCTCTCCCTCATGTGTTCTTGTGCTCGAGCTCTCTCTTTCTCTCAAAGTAAATAAGCTTTAAAATAAAAGTGTCATCAAAATACATTACACATTTTTTCATTCAATGAAATATTATGCATATCCAGGTTAGTACATTCTGAGAAGCTTATTCTTTTTCATGGTCACATAGTATTTTATGATCTGAAGGTACCAAAATTTATTTAACAATCCTTGTATTGATGACTATGTGGGATGTTTCTATGTTTTATTAGAACAAATAATGTTGTAATGATCAGCTCTATGTATTTTAGGAATTATGCAATTATGTCTATTCCAATGACTCTTAAAATAGGTAAAAACTGTGGCGCCTGGGTGGCTCAGTCAATTAAGTGTCCGACTTGAGCTCAGGTCATGATCTCGCAGTTTGTGAGTTCAGACCCTGCATTGGGTGGCTCTGTGCTGACATCTCAGAAGCTGGAGCATACTTCAGATTCTGTGTCTCTCTCGCTCTGCAACCCCCCCCCCTTGCATTCTGTCTGTCTGTCTGTCTCTCTCTCTCTCTCAAAAATAAACAGTCAAAAAAATTTTTTAATAGTAGAAAACTTACTTGAGAGTAAATTATGTTTTCTTGTCTTTTTTTTTTTTGCCACTGTGTAAGTTTAATTTCTAGTACTTATTTTTTCTTTTATTTAGAAAAAAAATTTTTAATACTGTTTTAAAATAATTTTTTTAAATGTTTGTTTATTTTGAGAGAGAGCATGAGCAGGGGAGGGGCAGCGAGAGAGGGAGAGAGAGAATCCCAAGCAGGCTCTGTGCTGCCAGCACAGAGCCCGACATTGGGCTTGAACTCAAGAACTGTGAGATCATGACCTGGGCCGAAAACAAGTCAGACGCTTAACTGACTGAGCCACCCAGGCACCCCTAATTTTACTTTTAAAGTTTATCTAAGCAATCTCTACATGCTACGTGGGGCTCGAACTCACGACCCCAAGATCAAGAGCTGCATGCTCAAACCAATTGAACCAGCCAGGCACCCTGCTAGTACTTATTTTTAGGAAAAAAAAAATTGATATTATAAAATTCTCTGAAGCAAAGAATATAAACACCATTCACTAATTGTATGATAAATTTAATGTGTACATAATGAAGATAAGCATTTATTTTAATTACCCAAATTTTGGCAGATGTCCCTTCTGCTTTCATTTGTCAATTAGTTACATTACTGGTAATGGTGTTTTTGGACAGAGCACAATTAGTTTCATCAGCATCACTGAAAAGAATTAAAATCAGAATTACTATTTTTAGTTACTTCTCATGTCACTTCTTTTCTTTGTCATAAGTGGAATATACTTAAATATCTAGATCATGAATTTAGACTTGGATATGTTGTCCTGTGTTATGTATTAATGATATATTTCAAGAGGTGGTGAAATACAGAAAACTGTCCCCTTTTCACTGAGCCTTGTTGGGGACTGAGGCTCAAATGGAATGGATTTTCAGATAAAATAATTGAAGTTGACTTTTCAAGGGCTCAAATAATCTAAGCATTTTCACAAAAGTTATCCTACATCAGTATTAGTTACCTCCTATAGTATTAGTTTTCCTTTCCAGGTAGCTTAAAACAACATACATTTCTTAACTCACAATTTCTGTGCGTCAGGAGTCCAGGTGTGGGCTTGCTGGGTCCTCTGCTTGGGGCCCCCTCCAGGCGGCCACTGACACAGTACAGAGCATGGAGGCCACCTTACAATACTGTCTTTTCAAACAGACCATATTATACTTCATTTGATGTTTCTGAAAAGGTACAAATAATAGCATGAATGTCCATTCGTGTACCTTGTTGTTACAGAAATTAGAATCGTGGTACAGTGCAATTAGTAGCTTTTGAGTTATAGTTACAATCAGTTCTTCTGGCTTGCCTTTTTCTCTTTGCTTTAGGGTTGGTTTCCAGAGGACTGAGTTTACTAGACTATCTATTACTAGGGAAGTAAGCAATTCTTGTTCTGGGCTGGTAGGAAAGAATGCCTACTTCCTCTCACAGTGGATCTATGCACCCTTTACGTTGCTATCCTCACACCATTTCAAATCTTCCAAAGCAGTGGGGTCAGGGCTAATAAATTAAAATTATACAGGGAACACAGAGGGTATCATCTGTCATTCAAAATTAGAAATTACTTCAAGAAATATTGTCATAAAACAGACGGATTATATTTCATATAAGACTCAGTCATCAAATAAAATGACTTCAAGTTCACTGAAGGGTAAGTAGGAAAAGAAATGCTAATAAATAAAAATAGTTCACTGTGAAGTGTTATGTCATTTTTCATGCACTGGTTTCATACATAATTTTTATCAAGTATCATACCACAGGGTTGCTTAGTGTTGGTGGCATAAAAACACATTTCCCCTGCGAACAAATTTGTCCTTTGATTCAGCATTTCTGGAAAGTGGACCACAGATATATTTAAAAAATGTTTATTATACCCTTTGACTGAATCATTCAGCCTGGGAGTTTATCCTAAGAAAATCATAAGTTATCCAAAGAATTTTGTGCATTTCTTATTTATCATGAAACAAATTAAAAGGTGATCAAATGAAAATATCTAATTATATGTTAATATACGTTGTGATATTGTCAAATCATTAAAAGATGCATTTAGAGAATATTTCATGACAAAGGAGAATGTTCATCAGTTGACAAAGTCAGTGATTTTTCAACCTGGGGCCGTTTTGCATACCCTCCCCCCACTACCAGGAGGTATTTAGCAACGTCCAGAGACATTTTTAGTTGTCATAACTAGGAGACAGGGGTGCTTCTGGCATGTAGTGGGTAGGGATGAGGGTTGCTGGTCAATATTCTG
This sequence comes from Lynx canadensis, assembly GCF_007474595.2. Taxonomy (NCBI): domain Eukaryota; kingdom Metazoa; phylum Chordata; class Mammalia; order Carnivora; family Felidae; genus Lynx; species Lynx canadensis. Next base: position 8,507,337 of record NC_044321.2, read on the forward strand.
CAGTGCACAGGACAGCCCCCCATAACAAATAATTATCCAACCGAATAGTAGCACCAGTCACTAGTGCTGGGGTTGAGAAATTCTGCACTAAGTGAAAGTAGTTTACTAGATTAAATGTGATTCCAGTAGAGTGAAAAGAGTCTGTCTAAGGATTTTCTAGGCTATGTCTATATCTTTAAAGAATGAAACTCTTTCCCCTTCTCTATAAGTTTAAGCAAAGAACATAAAAGTTGCTGCTAAGTGGATCATTGGCCAGGAATGAAAGAGTAAATCTATGAAGCCTCTAACTGCTTTGTTCTCACCCCTTTTCACCTGCTGTGTGTATTCCCTATTCCCCTTTCTCTGTTCATATAAAGTCTGTTTAAAAATACTGTGTTTTGGGGTCACCTGGGTGGCTCGGTTGGTTAAACCTCCGACTCTTGATTTCGGATCAGGTCATGATCTCAAGGCTCGTGAGTTCCAGCCCCATGTTGGGCTCTGTGCCCACAGCGCAGCCTGCTTGAGATTCTGTCTCCCTCTCTCTGCCCCTCCCCCACTTGCTCTGTCTCAAAAACAAAGATTAAAAAAACTTTATAAGGGGCGCCTGGGTGGCTCAGTTGGTTAAGCCTCCGACTTGGACTCAGGTCATGATCTTGCCGTTCGTGACTTCGAGCCCCACGTTGGGCTCTGTGCTGACAGCTCAGAGCCTGGAACCTGCTTCAGATTCTGTGTCTCCCTCTCTCTTTCTCTGCCCTACCCCCAGTCGCACTCTGTTGCTTTCTCTCTCTCTCCAAAATAAATATTAAAAAAATTTTTTAAAAACTTTATAAGAATAATATATTTTTTAGGTATATCATGTAGTTTTATTTTTGTATTTATGTACAATGAGTCATGATTATATTGGTAATTTAATGTGCTATGTATCCAAATTGGCTGCTACACATTTTCCTGACTCCTTGCTGTTTGGGAATAGTAATGACTCACATATTTTAGTGCATAGTATTTGCCATGGGCCTCACTTAATCTTCATGTGTAATGGGGAAGATTATTATACCCATTTTTGAGATGAGGAAAGTAAGAAATAGAAATCAAGTTCACCAACTAGGAAGTAATGGAACTACAAAAGCCAAATGGGGTCCTACAATTAGGAGAAAAGACGAAAGTAGCAAACAAAAAGAAAAAAATTAAAGCATGCTTAATTTATGATCACCAAAAGAAAGTGGTATTTTTTTTTTGAAACCTGAAAATGAAGATTTCGCATTTTTATAGTAACAATACATGTAATGATAGTGATGTTTGTGCTAAAAAATCTATTAAAAAATAATTTACTGGGTATGCCTGGCTGGCTCAGTCAGTAGAGCATGTGACTCTTGATATCAGGGTCATGAGTTCAAGCCCCGTGTTGGGGATGGAGATTACACACACAAAAAAATTTTAATATCTTTATGTACTTTTTTGTTCTATTGTATTAAGGAACATTTTTTTGCTCCCAAAACTCAAAGTCTAACATGTATTTATTATAAATCAAGGTGTATTGAGCTGACAGATGAGGGAGATTTTGTTAAAATCCATTTTGAGGGACACGTGGGTGGCTCAGTCCTGATCTCACAGTTCGTGGGTTCAAACCCCATGTCAGGCTCCACACTGTCAGCCCCTCCAGTTCTTTAAAAAAATGGGGAAAGGAGTGCCTGTCTGGCTCAGTAAGTAGAACATGCTAGTCTTGATCTCAGGGTTGTCAGTTTAAACCCCACGTTAGGTGTAGAGCTTACTTAAAAAAAAAAAAAAAAAAAAAGAGGGACACATGGGTGGCTCATTTGGTTGAGCATCAGACTCTTTTTTTAAAAATTGTTTTAAAATGTTTATTTATTTCTGAGACATAGAGAAACAGAGCACGAGAAGGGGAGGGGCAGAGAGAGAGGGAGACACAGAATCCGAAGCAGGCTCCAGGCTCTGAGCTGTCAGCAGAGACCCGGATGCAGGGCTCAAACACACAAACTTTGAGATCATGACCTGAGCCAAAGTCGGATGCTTAACCTACTGAGCCACCCAGGTGCCCCAGCATTAGACTCTTGATTGGGACTCAGGTCATGATCTCTTGGTTCATGGGCTCCAGCCCCGCCCCGCATCAGGCTCTATGCTGACAGTGCAGAACCTGTGTGGCATTCTCTCTCTCCTCTCTCTGCCCAGGCCCAGCTTGTGTTCTCTCACTCTCTCTCAAAACAAATAAATAAACGTTAAAAAAAAAAAAAAGGAAATAGATCATAGGAATCCCTGAAAAGCTATACCAGAAGAAAATTTATCCTAGGGCTAGATATAGTAGTTAGATGAGCCCTAAGAAAAATTGAAAACATGTTTATTTCAGTGGATTAGTATTACTTTTTAATAAAGATTACTAAAAATTCTCTGGTCTGGTTTAGCAAAAATGAGCTAATTTTTGGAGGAAGTTTATGGTTTGTACCCTTCAAGCTAGTAATAAATACATAGAATTCATATGGTTTTTAAATGTCAGTGTGCATAATTAATAACCCATACTTACTAAATGAAGAGGAGACATTTAACATGAAAATAGAGCAATTAGGCTTCTGTAGTTTGTAAAAGGATGCAAAGATTCCTATTTGCAAATACTATTGACTTTTAAATCATTCTCAATTGGCAAATTGAGTGGGTGTTGTGACTTTTGAGAACTCAGTGAATACTAGAAGGAAATAAATTATTAAGCCTTTAAACAGATTTCTGTGTGAGCTCCAGGTATTCGGATTTATACCTTTCTAACTTAGTTGTCCCTGGACAGTCTCAGGTACTGATCGACTGAGAGAAGTAGGTATCTGGAAATGCAGTGACTTATAGTGGCAGAAGGCTTGAAAAGCAGAGCATGTGGGGGCACCTGGGTGGCTCAGTCGGTTAAGTGTCTGACTTTGGTGCAGGTCATGATCTCACTGTTTGTGGCCTGCATCGGACTCTGTGTTGACAGCTCAGAGCCTGGAGCCTACTTTGGATTCTGTCTCCCTCTCTCTCTACTGCTCCCCCGCTTGTGTGTGTGCTCTCTCTCTCTCTCTCTCTCTCTCTCTCTCAAAAATAAACAGTAAAAAAAATTTTTTTAACAAAAAATAAAAAGAAAAGAAAAAAAGAAAAGGAGAGTATGTGTTCACCAGATGCCAAACACTGGCGACAAATTTCACTTTGTCATCAGGGGAACTGAGGTTTATTCACATGCCCATTTCAGCACATAGGACAGTTCCATTCAAACGGCATGAGCAGGTGGATTGGCTGTGTCTAGGTGGACCAGTATTCCTCCTTCCTCCCTCCCTCTCCACTTCCATATCAACCCTTGAGGTTACTTATTGAATGTAAGTGTCTCTTCTTTGTATATGTATTCCTGCAGCAATTTACCTACTGTGGCTGCTCTCATTTCTGCTTTTGGCTTTATTCTTCAAGGCTACCTTTGATGATTATTTTAAATAAAATATTCCCTGAATATGAATACTACAGCAAGAGTTGCAGACTTAGACACACCTTATGGTTTGCCCTTGGTTCTTATACCTTGAGGGATGGCTCTCTTTGTATCAAAGTGATTGTAATGTTTATATGTTTAGTAATCATACCTTGGGACTATGTGGGAGATTCTTCTTTTGTTTTTTTTTTTTTTCAGCCTGTATATATCTCATTTATGCTATGTCTCTAGTCCTACCCATTAAGGTTTAGAAATCAACCACAATTGTTGAAACGTATAACTCTAACTGTATTCCTCCTCTGGGAGCTCTATTATGTCACAGCTATTGGGTTAAACTATGAGGTATTTCATATGTTTTGGAAATTTAAATCATTTTGTTGGGACCCAAGATTAACCTGCTAGATAACAACATCCTGCAGTGAATTAAGTTTCGGCAAGTTTCCAATTTTGTTTCTTTCTCCTGCTATTTTTGTTAACTTAAATAAATTAAATTTCTTTCCAGAGAATAACATCCACCCCAGATCCTTCTTTTAGGATGTCTGCTCATGTCATCTTCTGTACCTGAAACTTATACTAGGCAGTTTCAGGCTCTTTATCCATGTGTAGGAGCAAAATGATGAGGCACGGATACCAGATTTGAAGGGGTGTTACCTAGGAAACAAATCAAATTCTAAGACTGTGTTTTCTATAATTGTCCATGATTAGAGATGAACCCTTGAAATTGAACTTCCCAGGGATGTGCCTTTTTGTGAGCATGCTGTGCACAGAAACCAATGAAAGGATCAATTAAGCAAATATATTTGATGAGATATTCAGCATTTCTTTTCTGTCTTTTGCCCTTTAAACAGCTTAAGTTCTGTTTGCCCTGTAACAAATATAACTACTTTGGGCTTGCTGATGGGGAAAGAAAAATTTAATTATGGAGCACTGAGGTTTTTGAATGTTTGGGATGCTTGAAGAGTAATAAAAAATACAGGATTCATATAGGCCACCTAAGTTCTTGATATAATGGTTTTTAAAATTTTTTTAACATTTATTTATTTTTGAGAGAGAGAGAGATCACGAGTGATGTTGGGGTGGGGGGCAGGGGGTGGACAGAGAGCCAGGGAGACAGAAAATCTGAAGCAGGCCCCAGGCTCAGAGCTGTCAGCACAGAGCCTGATGTGGGGCTTGAACTCATGAACTGTTGTTACAGAACCAGGCTGGACCTCTGGTGGAAAAACCAAGCGACACTTGGAGATCGTGGTGGATCAAAGTTTTATTTTACACCTGCAGGCTCAGGGGAGATCCTTTTCCAGAGATCTGAGCCGAACGCATGTGAGAGGGGTAATTTATAGCGTTATCTCTTCTGCATTCAGGGCAGTTTGCACGTGTGTGGAAAACAGAGCAAGAAGAACCCGGAAGAGGAGTCTCTAAGTTAGGAACTAGAGTTTATGTTACTCCCGTGGGCCATCTTATGGTGCAGAACTTTACTTATTTTCCCAACACTGTGAGATCATGACCTGAGCTGAAGTCGGCCTCTCAACCCACTGAGCCACCCAGGATCCCCTTGAAATAATGTTTTATTATAACTTTAAAACAAATTATGGATGATTTTATTTTTATAGAAACAGTATAAAGCAAGCATTATTGGGGGGGGGACACTATTGTAAAACTCAAACTCTAGCTCCTATAGTTTATAACTCCAGATACCATAAAAACTGCAAAACAAAATATAGCAACCCTAAGATTTTAAAGAAACGTTGACCTCCATGACAAGTCTCTTGCACGGTGAACTTCTTTCACATGAGATGAGAAGATGGCCTGCACACCCTTGTTCCCCGCCCCCCCCTACTGGCCTGCAGGCAGTGTCCAGGTCCCAGAAGTGCCCATGGCCGATCAGGGCTGTCAGTAGTCAGCCCTTCTGGCCTTGGTCACTCAAAGCCAAGCACTACATGGATGATGTTTTATGTAAATAATTTGTATATTCTTGACTTCTGCTGTAGTTTTGGTATGCCTAAGTTGCTGATCCGATGGCTCAAAACAGTACACGTTAGGGAAGCATGGGGTTTAATCGGTTAAGCATCTGACTTCGGCTCAGGTCATGATCTCATTGGTTTGTGAGTTTGAGCCCTACGTTGGGCTCTGTGCTGACAGCCCAGAGCCTGGAGCCTGCTTCCGATTCTGTGTCTCCCTCTGTCTCTGCCCCTCCCCTGCTGGTGCTCTGTCTCTCTCTCTCAAAGATAAATAAACGTTAAAAAAAAGAAAAAAATAGTATATCTTTTCCTTTTGGTCTCACAGTGAATGACTACTGTAGGCAGTATAATGCCCTTTCTCCAAAAATTTCCATGTCCCAGTCCTGAATGTTATCTCATGTTGGGGAGCAAGAATTCTTATGCCCTCAAAGGTTCTTCTAGCTGGACTAAGAAATTGGCACGAAAAAATCTAGTTTAATAGGCATACATATGTACAATAATCCACATAGACATGGGAATTCCAACGACAGACAAAATGAGGTATGTATGTCATTCTGAACTAAGGAGAATGGGTAGAGTTCTGGAATTTTAGAAAAAAGAAATAATGTGTGCTCTACCATACAGATGGGTCACTCAGATAAAGTTTATCTCTGCTAATAGCCCTTATTCTTGTGAAGACCCCCAATTTAGATTCTTCTGTGTAGTTAAGGGAAGGACAAAGGTTTCTTTTGAACCTGCAGGGTGTCAAGTGCCTTCAGCTCAAAATAATCCATACACCAAAGTGGCACATTCATCACATGCCAGGGAAACTCTGCAGATGTGATTAAATTAGGGATTTTGAGATGGGAAGATTCTCTTAGATTATCTGTATAGTTCCAATGTAATCACAAGGGTCCTTACAAGAGGGAGGCAGGAGGATCAGAATCAGAGAAGGAGCATAACAGAAGCAGAAGTTGGGGAGGGAGAGGGAGAAAGAGAAAGAGAAAGATTTGATGATGTGATTGTGCTGGCTTTGAAGATGGAGGAAGGGGCCATAAGCCAAGGGATGCAGACAGCCTGTAGAAGCTAGAAGAGGCAAGGAAACAGAGTCTTCCCTAGAACCCTCAGAAAGAACAGCTTTGATTTTAGCTATGTGGGACCTGTTTTGGACTTGTAGCCTCCAGAAATGTAACATAATAGGTTTGTGTTGCCTTAAGCCACTGAGTTTGTTACAGGAGCAATAGAAAACTAATGCAATGACAAGTTCGTGTTTTTTCGAATAGACCACTTTTTTTTTCTGATTATAATAATAAGCTTCGATATTCCAAAAATATTTACTCTTCAGAAAAGTATAAAAGGGGGTGCCTGCGTGGCTCACTCAGTGAAGCACCTGACTCTTGACTCCAGCTCAGGTCATGATCTCTGGATTCATGGCTTTGAGACCTGCATTGGGCTCCATGCTGAGTGTGGAACCTGCTTAGGATTCTCTCTCTCTTTCTCTGTTCCTCCCCCATGCTCACTCTCTCTCTCAAAATAAATATTTTTTTTTAAAATTCTCTTTAAAAAAGTATTGAGGGACAAAGGAAACCATGACTTAGAGAACACAGCAGTTCTGTTGAAGATTGATCTGTGTTGGGACCTTCTGACCCTCAACCCCTAACCCCTCCTTTCTTACTGTCAGAGTCTAATGAACACCTTATGCCATAAACTATGGAACTGGACTGCTTATTTTTTGAACTTTCCCCTTAAGTGTGAGATCTTAGAGCTCCGTTTTCTTCCATTGTGTTCCTGGCTTTTAGCAAAATTCTTAACACACACAGTAGGTCCACAGTCAACAATTGCTGAACTCATTGATTAGTTGATTGATGCAGTGCTATTAAAACAGTCCTTGTTAAATATTTCATTTGATACTTAGTAAATATTTAACATCTGTTGAGTATCTATTGTGTGTGAGCCTCAATCCTAGGCACTGTATAAAGAAGTTCCTTCCCCTGAGGTGCTTATATTTGAAGGGGATGCACAGACAACAAAGAAACAAGAAAAACAAATGAATACACAGCTGTATCAGTGCTTTGAAGGAAAATAAATGGCTTGTGGAAAGGAGGGGGTTGGGTTGCTGATTAGATAGGGAAACAGAGAAGACCACTTGAAGAAGGTGACATTGGAGTAGAACCTGAAAGACATGAGGAAGTGGGCAGTGTTATTAACCCAACTAAGAGCAAGGGTCCTGAGTCGGGAGGATGCTTGGCATATTCAATGAGCCACAAAGTGATGCCTCCGGATAGAGCCCAGTAAATGAATGGCAGACTGTTGGCAGAGAGATTGGAGAGGTAAATTGGGCCGGTCCTGAGGGCCATGGTTAGGACACTGACTTCTACTCTGAGTAGCACAGGAAGCTTCAGGAGGCGTGATCTGATGGTCTATAAATACCACTCTGCCTGCTGCATGGAGATTAGGCTATAGGCAGAGAGAATAGGAGTCCAGGCAAGCGATAATGTTGGTTTAGATCCCAGTTGCTGTGGCAAAGGTGGTGCAAAGTCACCATATTTTGGATATATTTCTAAGCAAGTGCTAATCGGATTTTCTCATGAATTGGATGTGAGATAACAGGATATGAATCTGGAGTTCTGAGAAGAGGTCCAGGCTGAAGACCTGAATTTTGGAAGCATCAGTGGATAGATGGAAGAGATCTGGGCTCAGAGCACCACAATGTTTGCAGGTAAAGGAAATGAGGACACTGAGAGGGATTTTCATTGTTGACCTTGAATGAGCAGTTCAGATAGAATGGTGGAGGAAAACACCTGATTGCAGTAGGTCCAGGGAGAATAGGTAGGCAGGAGGTGGAGAAAGTGTAGGCAAACCAATCTAGAAATTTAGCTACAAATGCAAACACTTAGGCGGTAGCTGGAGAATGATGTGGGACCACAGAAGGCCTTTTACTTTTAACACAGGAGATGTTACAGGATATTTGAATGCAGGTAGCGATGATCAAATAGAGGGGGGGGGGGGATTGAAGGTGCAGGAGGCGTGGGCGTCCTTGCTAAAGTGATCCACTTGAGTGATCAAAAAGTGGGGGTGGGGCCCAAGGGTCCTGTGAAAAGCTTGACCTTAAAAGTGATGAAGGAACAAACCACATATTTTCTGAAAAATTGACAGGGACATATATTTTAACAAAAGGATTTTTATGCCAGTTTTTAGTGTGAGAGGCTTTTCAAAATTTGTAGCTTTGATACAAAAAAGAGAAATACAGAAACTTGTGGAAATTTTCCTGATTTCGAGGGGATAACAGGATGTAACATGTTTTAAAAGCCTGGGCTTTCAGGGGCGCCTGGGTGGCTCAGTCGGCTAAGCGTCTGACTTCAGCTCAGGTCATGAGCTCATGGCTCATGAGTTTGAGCCCCATGTTGGGCTCTGTGCTGACAGCTTGTAGCCTGGAGCCTGCTTCACATTCTGTGTCTCCCTCTCCTGCTCAGCCCTGTCTATCTCTCTCTCAAAAATAAATAAACATTAAAAAAAATTTTTTTTTAAAGCCTGGGCTTTCAGAGGAAACCCATATATACCGACACCTATCTAACTGTCAGTTATTATATCTGGTTTAGCTCATTTTGTTAGAATCGTAAGTTGAGGCCATGGTTCAAGGTTCCAATCCGATGTAGTTCTGTGGGCTTTGAACAGAGAAACAATTGTTCTGTAGCTGTGGATTGCACCACCAAAGCGAGCCATATAAATAAACGTTGGGGAGCTTGAGCACATGAGGCTGATTCATCTCAGGCTCCTTCAAGCCACTGGAAAAAATCCAGCTCCAGTGACAGTGCGTTAGCATCCTTATCTCATATAAAAGATGGCCCTCTGGGCCAAAAAATAGATATATATTGTGGAACTGATATTGTCAATGTAATGAAACAGCCTTTTCGAAGATGAGATACAAGTGAGCTAAATCATTTAAAGTTGTGAAACTTGGAGCTTTTTGGGCATTTGCATTGCAGACCACTCTGTTCCCTCGTCGCACTAGGCTCTATCGGTCACTGAGAATGTCCAGGGGAGCGTGTGCTCTGTATTTATTTTGGGGAGTCAATTTTTCATCTCAGAAAATTACTTTGCAGTATTTTTGAGAGACTGGTTAAATTATCTACACACTGCAGGTGACAATAATAAGATGGTTCAGTTACCTGCCCAGAGCCCATAAATAGTGCTGATAAGAATGGGTCTCTGAGACCTCGTCAAGATTTACCTTTGGAGGCAGGAGACAGGCTTCATTCCCTCCTTCCCTCCCCCTTTCCTCCTTCCCTCACTTCTTGCTTTTCTTCCTCCTTCATCTTTCTCTCCCTTCCCCCTTTGTCTCCCTTCTCCCTACCTCCTGCACTTTCCCTGCGTGCCTCCCTTTTCTCTTTCCTTCCTTCCCTCCCTTTTGCCTCCCTCCCCTTTGTAAATCCCATGAACCATGACATACACCACACAGATCACTGAAAATGTTCTCACTAAGTTGCACAGTGCACAAAGCAGCTGGTAGAACAGCTACTATTTTTTACTGAACTTAACCCTTTCTAAAGCATGTTTGCAGAAAATTTCCTTGAAAACGTTCCACAATCCTGTGGGTTAGATATTACCCTTATTAGCTTACAGTTTCAGTCATTTGGCCTTGGAGAATCCAAGATGCTCACCCAGGGTTGCACAGACAGCGAGTGGCAGCACTGATAACAAAATCCAGGTTTCCTGGCTCCAAGAATCTTGCCCTAATGCTGCATAATCTCTCCTCCTCGTCGCCTCCTCATTAGTGAAGGCAAACAGACACCATCGCGAGGCTGATAGAGCCTGACAGAATAGCCGTGCCTGCTGCTTTCTCCATAAAATTTCCGAGAGCGGTCAAAACTTTTCCAGGGCTCCACCTCCACCCTGACCAGCAAAAGGAAGGACCCACCAGGCAGTTGTTTGACCCAGCAGTGAGTGATTATACAGCAACACGAGTTTCCACGAACACTCGCTGGCACCAGCGAGCCTCAACCTGCCCAGCGGTAAAATAGATGGTGTAAGTTTCCCACCACGTCTGACATCGTTCTCATTAGTACTTAATCATGCTTCGTAGCTCTATCCTTCTCGACTTATAGCCGGGAAGAGCACATTGCTATTTCGTTTCCTGATACTGCTGTTGGAAACGGAGCTATTTTTCACTCACCGTGTCTGGGAAATGTACACTCTTTATTAACAGAGGGGTGATTGGGAAATGCGCACTCCCCACGAAATATATTGCTACTGAATCTCTTTTCCGTTTCCGTCTCTGTTCCAATATTCATAAAAGATTTGTCTAGGGTTTCAGCAATTATTTTGTCACCCATACCCTATGGTGTCACAGTAATTAGGTGGATGGTGGGAGAACACAGCTTTATGGACTATGTAATTAATCATGCCTGCTGGTGTGCATTGCCTAGTATCCAACAATGCAGGGCTGACACTAACCAAACCTCCCACCTGACTGCCTTCCCCCAGTGTTATGTAATTCAAAGGGCATTTACAGAAAAGGCTGTGGTCAGCTGAAAATGTGGACAATGGAAATAATAGCTATCGGGGTAATTTTGTAATTCTGAGATCATATTTTAAATTATGAAAATAGTTCATACATTTCAAAGGTATGGATCACATTGCAGTAAACACACATACACCCATAATAAATGTATTGTTTTTTAAAATTTGCTACCAGTACTTCTTTTTTTTTTCTTTTCAAGGCATTAGAGCATTATAGATGCAGATGAAGGTCTCCATCCCATTGCCCTCTCCTCCTCTGCAGAGATAACTGGCATCCTGAGAGTATTTTTATACTTTTAGTCTCTCTTTATATATATATATATATATATATATGTATATATATATATATCCATATATACATATATATATATATATATCCATATACCATATATTGTATCATTTAAGGTTTTTCAGAATGTATCTGAATGGTTTTATCCTGTATTCTTTTGCAACATTTGCCCTGCATGCAGCATTGAGTATTTGAGGTTTGTCCAAATTGATACATGTAGGTCGATTATTTAAAACCTATTAGAGTTCATTGTATAAATAAACTAAGATTCATTTATCCAGTCACTTCTTAATGAATGTTCGTATTACTTCCAGCTTCTTTCTAATACAAACAACACCCCAGTGAACACTCTTGCACACACATATGAGAGTTTCTCTACGGCCAGAGTCTACAATTTTTTTTTTTCATAAAGGACCAGATAGTAAATATTTTCACCTTTGCAGTTTTATCTCGCCTCTGTCACAGCTACTAAACTCTGTCCTGGTAGCGTGAAAACACCATGGACATTATGTAAAGAAATGGGCATGGCTGTGCGCCAATGAAACTCTATTTATGGATGCTGACATGTGAATTTCGTATCATTTTCATGTGTCATTATTACGCATTTGATATTTGTCCTCGGCTACTTCAAAATGTTAAAAAACATTTTGAGGGTCACCTGGGTGGCTCAGTCAGTTAAGCATCCAACTTCGGCTCATGTCATGATCTCATGGCTCGTGAGTTTGAGCCCCTCGTCAGCCTCTCTGCTGTCAGCGCAGAGCCTGCTTTGGATCCTCTGTCTCTTTCTCTCTGCCCCTTCCCCACTAGCTCTCGCTCTCCTTCAAACATAAATAAACATTAAAAAATGTTTTGAGCTCATGGGCTATATAAAAACAGGCATTGGGCTGGATTTGGCCCAAATTATGATTTGCTTCCCCTTGCTCTAAGGAGTATGCCTAGAAGGGGCATTACTGTACCAAATGGCAAGTGGGGCTCCTTCTTTATTAGATAGTGCCAGATTACTCTCTAAAATGGGTGTATTCATTTATCGTTGTACTCTTGTCTACATTTTCCAATAGCCTCGTCTACACTTGTCATTATCAGACTTTTTGCGTATTGCCAATCACATGTGTGGGAAATTGTGTTTCATTTTTGTTTTAATAGTTGTTTTCTACAAATGGGCATTTCCATCATTTTATTCAGGATTACTAGATAATACTTCATGTGTTCATTGGCTTCTTAGTTTCTTTTCTTTTTTGTTTTATTGATTTGCCTGTTTCCTTTTCAAGTGTTTCACTGGGTTGTTGGCCTTTTTTAAAAAACCAATTTGTAGGACTCTATATACTCTGCATACGAATTCTTTGACAGAAATAAATGCTGTATTGAAAATGTCTCAAGTTTGTGTACACTGGAATAGTTCACATGAAATTCATCAATATTTTATTCATAGGCTGTATTTTTTGTAAAAGAAACTTCCAGAGTAATTTACTTGCTTTAAAGTCATTGCTGTCTGCAGCTCCCACTCCAAAATCGAGAAGGAGGTGACACTTCTCTTAGCCGAGCCCATCCTCCTGACTTTTCTTCCTGTGTCTTCCCTCCAGCCCCCATCTCCCAGAACTGCCCCTTCCTCTCCTCCTTCTGTGCGCCTTCTGTGTCCAAGTAAATCCTGTTCTCAGGTCCTCACTTAGATACAAATCCCTCATGCCTTCGTAGAGATTTTTCCTAAGAGATCAATGTCTTCACCCAAAGTGATAATTGATGCAAAATTTCAAGGATCAGTCAGCTTAAAAAAAAAAAGGAGGATTTTCTCGATTCCCTGAAATCAAGCCAGTTAGACTGCAGTAGACCTGCCTTACTACTGCAAGATAGGTGAGATTATTCCTTCAATGCAGCATATTACTGATTTAACGTATGGTTCTTATATTCTACTAATGAAATTTGAGATATAAGAAGATGTAAGTGTTGCAAAAACGCATTGCATGTTTTTCTAGCTTTTCTCTAGTGACAAGAGATTGAAACCACTTTTACTCTGCATGGGTTTGCACGATGTAGAGTGCAAGAATTAAGATAACTTCTCTTTTTCTTAAGTTTATTTATTTTGAGAGAGAGAGACCATGAGCAGAGGGGAAAGAGAGAGGGAGAGAGAGAATCCCAAGCAGGCTCTGTGCTGTCTGGCTGGAACCCACAAACTGTGAGATCATGACCTGCGTTGAAACCAAGAGTTGGACGCTTAGCTGACTGAGCCCCCCCGGATGCCCATAAGATCATCTCTTTTATCCTGTAACTCTTACAACAGTGTTCAGAAACATTCTTCTCCAAATGTTTTATTTCTTTTTTCACCAAATGTTTTAATTTACGGTCTTTGTAAAGAGAAGTGCAGTGTTTGTGAAGGGAAGAAGGATCTTGCAGCCTCTGTAGGTGTAGAGGATTGTAACCAATGATAAAGAGGTTGAGAGAAAAAAATTTTTTAAAGGGGCACCTTGGTGGCTCAGTCAATTGAGCATCTGACTCTTGATTTCAGCTCAAGTCATGATCCCAGGGTTGTGGGATCGATCCCCGTGTTGCACTCCACATTTAGGGTGAAGCCTGCTTGAGATACACACTCTCTCTCTCTCTCTCTCTCTCTCTCTCTCTCTCTCTCTCCCCCCCTCTCTCCCCCTCTCTCTCCCCCTCCCTCTCCCTCCGTCCCCCTCCATCCCCTCCCCTGTGCGCTCTCTCTCTTTCTATATATAAAATAAAATTTAAAAAAGAATTTAAATAAGTTGAGGAGTAATAAGCTTACAGGTGGAGGAAGGCAATTTACTTGGCCAGATCATGTCAGAAACAGGTGCGAGTGGGTCTGATGCCTATGAAGGCTATAATTTGAATCTACCCTTGAGCCCGGTGACTGAGCATGTCTACTACCTGGAGATATTCCATGGCTTTGCCTGGGCATAGAACAAACCAGGTAGTGCTTCATTTTGCTCTTTAATTTTTTAGATCGGAAATTATTATCTGTATATGCCTGTGTTCATTGAGCATGAGAGGTGGCCAGAGACCAAAAACTTTGGGCCAAATGTACTGTCAATGCTATTGAAGTTTGGGAGGGCACGGGCTGTGGTGGAACATCTCATACGTTGCTGCCTGGAGGTTTCTGGAAAGACCACAGGAATGGTGATGGTGACATTTGGGAAGAAACCAAAGATACCTTTCAGAGAACTCTGGAAGTCATTTTCTTCCTACCTATAAGGAAAGAATAACGATACAACTCAGGACCACAGAGTAGAGGGAAGAAACAGTGGAAGTCTGAAAAAAAAAAAAACCCAGATCTAAACAGATTTTTTCCTCCTGGGTCAAGGATGTTCTAGATGCCACCAGGCAACGTCAGGGAATGAATGTACCAAGACTCTCCAGCCTGAGTCTTAGAAGGAAAGAGGAGAAGGACAGTCAGCTCAGCAGCCTGGATTGAGGGATGTGCTCAGGATACAACTATTCATGGTAAAAATTCTGTATGAGGACCCAGGGAGGAAGAAGAGCCTTCCTTGCAGTGGATGTCACAAGACAGAGAGATAGAAACGGAAGCTTTTAATCTTCTCGAGATTTAACGTCTATATCCATTTCATAGTGGTGGGGGTGCTGGTGGGGATGTTGATGGTAACGATGGTAGTAAATGATGACTCCCAAGGGGGGATGGACAAGACTTTACCGCTACACACAGAATACAGTATTGGTGGGGCTGAGAGCTGAATAGTGCCCACAGGTCTCGAAGGTAAGACCTGTATTTGTGACCTGGGGATTTCATAAAAGGGATGGTCAACGCATGTGCTATCATTAGATGCGACTTTGAAATGGAGACTTGACACTCCTTCACTGAAACTGAGCTTGCTTCCCCCTTCAGTCTATCTCAGTAGCCTTGGTTAAGAAACTAGGAGGGGAAGATAAACACCTGCTCTCTATGAACTCACCATCTCGAAGAGGAAAGAGAGAAACACGTAACGACAGTCCAGTGGACAGTGCTGTGCGAGGAGCTTGCCGTTGGGCTGTAACGCCTCAGATTTCCCCTGCCCCTCTGTTCCAAACCACTTCTGTCCTCCCCATGTGCACCCATAGATGAAGTGGCTCTTTTCCTCATGGACCCTGCCAGTGACCAAAATAGCCAGGTCAAGAAGATAGATTGAGAGGTCTGGTGGTCTTTTTAAAAAGTCAATTGTGGGGCATCTGGCTGGCTCATTTGGAAGAGCATGGGACTCTTGATCTTGGAGTCATGAGTTCGAGGCCCACTTTGGGTGTCGAGATAAATAAACTTTATTTAAAAAGTCAGTCATGGGGCGCCTGGGTGGTTGGTCGGTTAAGCGTCCGACTTCGGCTCAGGTCATGATCTCACGGTCTGTGAGTTTGAGCCCCGCGTCGGGCTCTGTGCTGACAGCTCAGAGCCTAGAGCCTGTTTCAGATTCTGTGTCTCCCTCTCTCTCTGCCCCTCCCCTGTTCATGCTCTGTCTCTCTCTGTCTCAAAAATAAATAAACGTTAAAAAAATTTTTTTAATTAAAAAAAAAAGTCAGTCATGTTATCAACATAAACAATTAAATCTGTACATGATAACTTATATAAAAGGGTACTTACAATCTGCCAAACACCGTGTTGAGCACCGTACTTAGAGTATGTAATTTATTCCTCACAATGTAGGTTTTTAAAAAAAAAATTTTTTTTCTTGGAGAGAGAGCGAGTGCAAGTAGCGGGGAGAGGGGGCCGCGGGAGAGGGAGGGAGGGAATCCCAAGCAGGCTCCACACTCTGCCCCCTCACAACCGACTGTGAGACCATGACCTGAGCTGAAACCAAGAGTTGGACGTGCAAGTTGCCCAGCCATCCAGGCGCCCCTTCTCACAATGTTTTAAAGCAGATGCAACACGGGGCACCTGGGTGGCTCGGTCGGTTGAGCGTCCGGCTTCGGCTCAGGTCATGATCTCGCGGTTTGTGAGTTCGAGCCCCGCGTTGGGCTCTGTGCTGACAGCTCGGAGCCTGGAGCCTGCTTTGAATTCTGTGTCTCCCTCTCTCTCTGCTCCTCCCCCACTCATGCTTTGTGTCTCTCTCTCCTTCAAAAATAAAAACACTAAAAAATATTTTTTTTAAATAAAGCAGATGCAACAGTGCCTCTTCATTTTATCCGTCCTTCATGATCCTGTGTCTTTGAAAGGCAAGGAAAAAGAGGCTCAGTTTAAGAGAGCTGCTGAAAGAAACACAGCTAGTGCTGGTCACAGCCAAGGACCACAGTGGGTGCCGGATTAGTTTGCCTGAACGGAACTGAGCTTTCCGTGGGTCTGGAGTCAAAGAGCCCTGGGAAAATGAATCTGGAAATGCAAACTAAGACATTTCTCACTTGGCAAGACCTTTCCTTCCCCTGCCCTGTTGTTAGCAGTGCCTGAACCCCAAATTCTGGCCTCTGCTTCATAATAAACACTTCATGAAATCATTCCGGGAGTTCTTTCTGAAATCGTTGCTTGCATTTTGTTTTGTTCTTTTGAAACAACTGTAAGGAATGATTTTCGGTGCTTTCTTCCCTGTCTTGTGAGTAGACCCTTGGGATAGATGATTAAGAACATCTCTCCTGGGGCGCCTGGGTGGCGCTGTCGGTTAAGCGTCCGACTTCAGCCAGGTCACGATCTCGCGGTCTGTGAGTTCGAGCCCCGTGTCGGGCTCTGGGCTGATGGCTCAGAGCCTGGAGCCTGTTTCCGATTCTGTCTCCCTCTCTCTCTGCCCCTCCCCCGTTCATGCTCTGTCTCTCTCTGTCCCAAAAATAAATAAACGTTGAAAAAAAAAATTAAAAAAAAAAAAAAAAAGAACATCTCTCCTTTCTATAGGAGGTTGACTAAAGCATATTAATGTATGAATAAAGCATTTGGCCCCTCTCACTGACTGTTAACCTCTACACAGTAGCACCAACTAGTGTTTTCCACTGGCAAGTTGGTAGTCCTTAGATGGCATAATACTGGGGAAAGCATCAACTGTAGCTTCAACCCTTTGCTGAGAGAGGGATAGCGAGAGAGAGAGAGAGAGAGAGAGAGAAAGGGTGAGGGGTGGGAGAGAGGTATCCTGACCTATTGCCAGGATTCATAAGTGTGCCTGCAGTCTTGAGGCAGAAATCTTCTCTCAAAGAGTAAAAATTCCCTTCAAATCCTGACGTTCATTTGTTAGAAGCAAGGATGGTTGAGAAACCACTCTCTTAGCAGCTTAAGTGCCCTATTCGAAAACTACAGGTGATCAGACATCTGCTGTTCCCCACTTTGATCTGGAAAGTTCAGATTTTCCCTTGGCAGCCCAGAGAGATCAAAGTCCCCAAGGGCAGAGCCGCTGAAGGCCCTCCGATTTTCCTTCCTCTGTAGAGAGAAAGTTTGCCCCACTTAGTCTACTTATTGATGACCTTTCCTTCGCACTTAACCCTGACTGTTCATGTATCCAGAAACTCCTTGCTCAAATTCCACAAAATGGCTCTATATTCATTCTCTCCCTGCTTCTCTGAGTAGACTTTTCTTCTTGGCTCCCCGCTCTCCCACATCTGTGCTCCTCCTCCTCTTCTTCCTCCTCCTCCTCTTCCTCCTCCTCCTCTTCCTCCTCCTCCTCTTCCTCCTCTTCCTCCTCCTCCTCCTCTTCCTCCTCTTCCTCCTCCTCCTCCTCTTCCTCCTCCTCCTCCTCTTCCTCCTCTCTTCCTCTTCTCCCCTTCCTCCTCCTCCCCTTCCTCCTCCTCCCCTTCCTCCTCCTCCTCCTCTTCCTCCTCCTCCTCCTCTTCCTCCTCCTCCTCCCCTTCCTCCTCCTCCTCCCCTTCCTCCTCCTCCCCTTCCTCCTCCTCCCCTTCCTCCTCCTCCTCCTCTTCCTCCTCCTCCCCTTCCTCCTCCTCCTCTTCCTCCTCCTCCTCTTCTCCTCCTCCTCTTCCTCCTCCTCCTCTTCCTCCTCCTCCTCCTCTTCCTCCTCCTCCTCTTCCTCCTCCTCCTCCTCTTCCTCCTCCTCCTCTTCCTCCTCCTCCTCCTCTTCCTCCACCTCCTCCTCCTCTTCCTCCTCCTCCTCCTCTTCCTCCTCCTCCTCCTCTTCCTCCTCCTCCTCCTCCTCTTCCTCCTCCTCCTCCTCTTCCTCCTCCTCCTCCTCTTCCTCCTCCTCCTCCTCTTCTCCTCCTCCTCTTCCTCCTCCTCCTCCTCTTCCTCTTCCTCCTCCTCTTCCTCTTCCTTCTCCTCCTCTTCCTCCTCTTCTCCTCCTCCTCTTCCTCCTCTTCCTCCTCTTCCTCCTCCTCCTCCTCCTCTTCTTCCTCCTCCTCCTCTTCTTCCTCCTCCTCCTCTTCCTCCTCCTCCTCCTCTTCCTCCTCCTCCTCTTCTCCTCCTCCTCCTCCTCTTCCTCCTCCTCCTCTTCCTCCTCCTCCTCTTCCCCCTCCCTCACTGCCTCCAGACTTAGATAGTTTCGTATCACCTATCTAAGTCCAAGTATTATTATTATGAAAATGGTCTGTTGTTTCCTGGAATAAATCTTCCCCTGATTATTCACATCATCTGCCTTCTCCTTCCAAAAGGCGCTCATTCCGTTACAAGCGCTTTTGTTTAGACCCCACATGTGTTTTTTATTGCTTTGTGGGCTTCGTGCTGGGCCGGTTCTGCTGGCACGTGTGTTGTTGCGTGAACACTATTCGAATCTTCCTCTTGGAACCCCACGTGGAGGGCTGGGGCCTGCTGTTTGTGTTCAGCCCCTCAGTTTCCTATAGGAATGAGGAGAGGGTGTGGGGCTTTTCAGCTGGAAACGGAGAATTCCATCTCCTTGAGATTTCCCTCCCTGCCTGTTAAAACTGCTCCTCCAGGGGGTTCCTGTGTCAGGCCACACAGCACAGTGCTCTTACCCACTTAGGGGTGATTGGTCACGTTGGAGAGAAAATGGGTGAGAGTGGAACCTGGAGGGTTTTCCATAATTTTGTTTGGTGAAACCGTGGAATTTTCTACGTGCAGCTTCCTTTATCCAGTGCTGTCAATTGGCCTCCAGGTGCCATTTTACAGTATCCTAAGCCCATGCAACACCCCTGAACCTTCTTTCTCTCAGTCAGAAAGTCAGATCAATAAAGAAGAGTGGCGGATGGCTCCACGCATTTTCTTTAGCACCAGGGACACCGCTCTTCCATGCTGAATTCATCCTGTCGCTGCGTAGCCAATGACCGGCTTAAAACAACACACTATGTCACCGTTCCTGTGGGTCATGTTCGAGCACAGCTTAACGAGGTCTTTGGCTTGGGGCCTCCCAGCCTGTGATTCTTGAATCAGCCAGGGCTGCAATGTCATTTGCAGCTTGACCAGGGAAAGACCTTCTCCAAAATTTCCTCAGTTTTCCAGCAGATCATTTCCTGAGCTTTTAGGACTGAGGTTCCTGGCTTTTTATCGCCCATCAGCTGAAGGCTGTCCTTGGGCCCTAGATGTCTCCTAGAAGTTCCTAGACATGTGGCCCACTTCATAGCTCACAACATGACAGCTTACTTCTTCAAGGCCAGAAGGAGAATTTCTCATTTCAGTCTTCGGAGACTGAGTCTTCTGTAATGAAATGTAATCGTGAGAGTAACATCCCATTGGCTTTTCCAAATTATGTTAGTTAGAAGCAAGCTACAGGTCCCAGCCACACATAAGAGGATGGGACTCTGCAAGGTTGTGGCTCACTGGAGGTCGTTAGGGTGTGAAGAATAAGAGGCTGGCCATTTTTTCTTACAGTCCCTCAGAATTTCCTCCCTCCTGGTGCCTGGGTGGCTCAGTTGGTGAAGTATCCAACTCTGGATTTCAGCTCAGGTCATGATCTCCCGGTTGGTGAGATCAAGCCCCGTGTCGGGCTCTGCGCTGACAGCACAGAGCCTGCTTGGGATTCTCTCTCTCTCTCTCTCTCTCTCTCTCTCTCTCTTTCTCTCTCTCTCTCTCTCTCTCTCTCTCTCTCAGTCTCTCTCTCTCTGCCCCGCCCCTCATGCATGGGGGTGTACACGTACACACTTTGTCAATAAATAAACATTAAAAAAAATACCCAATGGAGGTCTGTTAGCGTAATGAGAACTTCTTAAAACCTTCTCTAGAACTGTTGTCTACCTTAGTTAGAGTGGGGGTCCATTGATCTTTTCCTTAGTGTTAGTTGCTTCTGAAAATCTGAATTAATATTTTATTGATGACTTAACCCTGCTCAAGTTCCCCTCATACTGTTTTAATTAATATCCTTATCTAAATTTATGCTGTTTTTTGTTCCTCTTTTGTATTCTTCTATTTTACCATCTAGCTTTAAAATTAGAAGCCTCCTATTTTAATTTCCCACCCATTCTAATTTGCCCACTTATCGAGTGTTTTTAATTTTTAATCCATCTTTATTTTTTTGTTTTTATTTTTTTAAAGTTTATTTTGAGGGAGACAGACACAGTGTGAGTGGAGGGGAGGGGCGCAGAGAGAGAGAGAGAGGGAGAGAGAGAATTCCAAGCAAATCCATGCTGCCAACACAGAGCCTGATGTGGAGCTTGAACCCATGAAGCCATGAGATCATGACCTGAGCCGAAACCAAGTCTGATGCTTAGCTAACTGAGCCACCCAGGTGCCCCAGTCAATCTTTATTTTTAATATCAATCTGCTTCTTTAAATCTTAGTTTATTTCATTAAAAAAAATTCTTCTTGACATGAATAGACACTTTTCCAAAGAAGACATCCAAATGGCAAAGAGACACATGAAAAGATGCTCAACATCACTCATCATCTGGGAAGTACAGATCAAAACCACACTGAGATACCACCTGACACCTGTCAGAATGGCTAACATTAACAACACAGGAAACAACAGATGTGGCAAGGCTGTGGAGAAAGGGGAACGCTCTTGCACTATTGGTGGGAATGCAAGCCACTCTGGAAAACAGTGTGGAGGTTCCTCAAAAAACTAAAAAGAGAATTACCCTACAACCCAGCATTTGCACTACTAGGAATTTATCGAAAGGATACAGGAGTGCTGATTTGAAGGGGCACATGCACCCCAATGTTTATAGTAGTGCTATCAACAATAGCCAAGTTATGGAAAGAGCCCAATGTCCATCAACTAATGAATGGATTAAGAAGACGTGGTACTTAAATATATATATATATAAAATATAAAATATATATTATATATATTTATATACACACGCACACACACACGTTTGTGTGTGTGCATGTGTAATGGAATACTATTTGGCAATGAAAAATAATGAAATCTTGCCATTTGCAACAACGTGGATGGAACTGGAGGGCATTATGCTAAGGGAAATAAGTCAGAGAAAGACAGATATCCTATGGTTTCACTGATATGTGGAATTTGAGAAACTTAACAGATGATCATAGGGGAAGGGTAGGAAAAATAAGCTAAAAACAGAGGAGGCAAACCATAAGTGACTTTTAAATACAGAGAACAAACTGAGGGTTGATGAGTGTGGGAGGGTGAGGAAAATGAGTGATGGGCATTAAGGAGGGCACTTTTTGGGATGAGCACTGGGTGTTACGTGTAAGTGATGAATCACTGGAATCTACTCCTGAAGCCACGATCATACTGTATGTTAGCTAAATTGAGAATAAAAAAAAGTAATTAAAAAGAAAAGAATTTCCTCCCTCCCTTCCTCTGCCAGAAACACCTTCTGAAGGTCCTGCGACACTTTGAATGGGGAGCATCAAACTTCAGCTGCAGTACATTCCCAAAATGAGGAAACTAATTATAAAGGTATCTGATGTTACAGCCCATAGGCATCAACGTAAACTGGGTTGTATGAGTTATCAAATGGGTAGGTTCCATCCCAACAAAATCACTTGGAAGTAACAGGCTGATGCCTAGGATAGGATTTCTCAACCGCAACACTACTGACATTTGAGGCTGGGTAATTCTCTGTTGTTGGAGACCGTTCTGTGTATTGTAGGATCTTTAACAACACACCTGGCCCTCCTCACCTCCCAGGGATGTATCAACTAAAGATGTCTCCAGACATTGCCAAGTGTCCCTTGTAGGGATGGGCGCCTCATCGACCCCAGTTGAGATCCATTAAGCTAGGGTCTTTCCCCAGTTTCCATTAAGGAGACAGTGGGCATCTCCTGATGGCAATAAAATCCATGCAGTGTAATTTCATGGGACCATAATTAGGATGGAATTGGTATGAATGTAGCTGTGAGTCCACCCTGCTGCATTACAGCTGATGATATAAGGTAGTGGGAAACTTAGAGCCGGGCTTCTGGCAGCCTAGTGGGGTCTAACGGGTTTTATTTCTCCTTTGGCCTGTGACTTCTCTAAACCCAGGTCACTTCACCTGTAAAATTTTCTACATTTCCGTAAAATAAGGGCATTATAACCACAGAAATGGTACTTTCATTTGGAAAGGGCTGCTGCATCTACTGACAGTCCCCCCGCCCCCACCAAGATGCCTGGCAGTTGGAATATCTGAAGTTACCATTTACAATCTCAGGGCGTTTCTTTTGATTGAGGAAAGAATGAAATTTCACAACTTACCTAATTAAACAATGATAAAAAAACTCTTGTAAAGCCTCCAATTTGCTTATTGAATCTCTGCACATGATCCATTTTCCAGACGTTTGCTTATGTCCCCATTTTCGCACTTTAAGACTCCAATTTTCTAGCCCTTCAAATGATAATAAAATGTACAAAACAGGAAATGAACATCCTCAGACACATGTTTGGCAATCCATTAGGAACTGCAGTTTGTATGGATGACCCCATAAATCTAAATTATTGGCACTCATGAAGGAGCATTTCCATTTATTTTGTTTTATTATGTAATTTTTTTCATTCAAATTGAGGTTAGTAGTAAGTCCTGCCAGTTCTGTAGTCATAACCTGATGATTTCATTTATTTTGTAAATATCTGCAGTCTTGACCCAACTCTTCAGGTCATCCTGCTATTGGCAGCATTAATTGAAAAATATTCTGCAACCAAGGTCTTAAAATAGAGAAGGCCCATTTAATAATCTATAGTACAAATTGGCTAGAAACATGAATATCTCTTTGTATTCCAGAGTTTAAATAAAAAGTAAAATCAAAGATATATCATAACTTAATGTACCATTTGGATCATTTACACATTTGTGTAGAAATGAAGTTCTTCCATTTTGAAAATTGTCACTAAACCAATTACTTTTGGAAACTCGTGGAATTCAGGCACCATATCCTCTCAATCAGTAATGTGCTTTTTTCTCTGAGTACAAATAGAACGAGGACGTCCTCCCCAATGAGGAGAGAATGATAGTGTTACTTACCAAGGCCAGGACTTTCTCTGTTCTCATCTCCACAAGTTAACAAATTCTATTTCTTGCTTCACTTCAGTTACCCAGGGACAAATTCTCAATTTCTAACTTCAATGCTTAGAATGGCCATACATCCCTGTTTGGCCAGAACAGTCCTGGTTTACATCTGTTTTCTGGGTGTCTTTATTTTCCAAATTTCCACTTGCTTTCACAAGCATTTTGGTTTAGACCGTAATGTACATGGTCCTGTTCCTAACCATCACTTCTTGAAGGAGTCTGGAGAAAAGGCTGTTCATGTTTCCTTTTCGGTGGTATTGCCATAGATGCCCACCAGGAGTACTCTTGTTTCTGGCTTACATCCCTCAGTCAGAGAAGGTTTTTTTCTCCTGACAGGTCTTAAGAGAGAAGCTAACCCACGGATATCTGTGAGAAGACATTAGCTGGGCACACAGCTCTCAGTAGAGCTTCTAAAAGTTGGAAGCAGAGGGGCGCCTGGCTGGCTCAGTGGGAATAGTATGCGATTCTTGATCTCGAGTTGTGAGTTTGAGCCCCATGTTGGGTGTGGAGATTACTAAGAAAATAAATAAACTGTAAAGGATCCTTTTCTCAAAGACGTTAAAAAAAATCAGAAGCAGAAAACAAAGGCAACGTCTACGTTAAAAACACCAGAAAATATCAGAGCCTAAAGAAGGGCTAGAAGACAGTTGTTGAGAAGAAATAATAAGAGGAAGCATCTAGAATTCTAGAAATTATGTTGTGATTATTTGGGAATTATAATTCAAAGAGGATGTATGGCCATGTCCCTTTCAGTAGTGATTACACCTGCTTTTCTAGGTAACTGTAGAAGGTCAATACAGTATCATTATAGATTTTTTTTAGCAACTCAGCTAAATAATGCAAAGCTGAATTATTTCTTTATAAAGGCATCAATATCACATTTTATTATCTTCTGAAAATGTATCAGACTCAACTCCTGTGAATTATTTACCTATTTGTCTGTCTTTCCTCCTATTTAAATGGCTGCCTATTCAAAGCTACCCACTGGAAACTTTATCATGGCAAATCTTTCCTGACTTTCTCACTTTGGTTCTTTTCATGAGCTAAGTCACCTTACAGTAATTTGCACATGACCAAAAATTAAGTTGTCCTGTTCTGCCATGGCTTGCTGCCCAACACAAAACCCTGGTCCTCCCATGGACTAAGACCACGGAGAATGAAACTAAGCTTTCCTTTGTTGCCTTTATCTTTGTTTCACTTGTAGATACAAGTTAGGCATTAGGACTTGGTTGAGGTTCGTGCCAGCAACATTTTCTTCCCATCTAGGATCATGGTATCTTTTTTCAACTAAGATTTGCCCAGAAGCTACACTGTAAGAGGACTGCACCTATTTTTGCTTACAGTTTAATACGAACAGAGTAGTCTTTGTCAGGCAGTCTTGAGGTCATGGTTTTGTAAGTAGTGAGCTTGTCATTACTTGTGATTTCTCTTTTGCCAGACTGCTTTCTCAGCTGTGAATTTGACCATGGTCTTATATACTCTAAGTACTTAACTGGGAGGAAGGAAGCTCATAGATCTAGTAACGGGATGAAAACGAACAGCAAAGCTGCCCAGCCTTTCCTATGCCTGATGACACTTGAGTTGCTGTTTTTAGATTGCCAGTTTCTTCTACTTAATTCTTTGAGTATAATTTTAGATTCTAATGGGGAAGGAGAAATATATGACCATGGACTCTTGTAGGAGTTGTGCTTTTCATTTTTTACTACATTTGAAATCCCCTAATGTCACCAGAATTGACAGCTTCTACCTTCGAAAATTTCATCAGTATTCTATGCTGTGTATGAAACAAATTTCCTCGTTCCTGTGAAATTTATGATGCAAGGAAGGAACCACCATAAATATTCTTCCTTCTCACAGTGACATTATTCAGACACTCTGTGAGTTATACTTTCAAAATTGCCCGATATAGCCCGACTCATGATATTTTTAGTTTGTTTCTTCCAGGAATCAAGAGCAAGTCATTTTCTTTAGGAGACTAATTAATTTTTAAAGAAAATAAGTTTTTAACCAAGTGGGATGATAATGTAAGATACAGCTAATTCCTTATTTATTATTTATGGTTTCTTTGAGAACTCTAATCATATTTATAGGTGCCTGTGTGTGTGTGCGTGTGCACACATTTTAAAGCACCCTTCATTTTGCAAAAAGCTTATATTTCACAATGAGTAAATATATGAAGTTATCTAGATGATTTCGGGGCTCTGAAGGAGTGATGGGGAATTTCTGATGTTAATATGGAGTCTTATTTGTGGCCATCAAAAGAGAGCTAGACATTTTGGTGGTTTCATTACCTAAAATAATGAATAATGTCCAACATGTCAGCAAAACCAGTAAGCATTGGATTTTCAACTTTCTTGCCTCTCTACTATGAATGAAAGAAGAATGGCATACTAGCTACTTAAAGTAATCTTCTTCTGGTGTAGGAAAGTGCCAGAAGAGAGAAGCCACATTGGGTGGAAGCTTTGGAAAGGCCATTGACTTGGGCATGAGATCCCCTTGTGTGGGGGGGGACTCAATGTCACACAGATTTGGTCAGGAGAATAAACAGAACTGCAACGCAAGCTCACATATGACATCCTGAATTTTGGTAGAGCCTGGAAATGTTGAGGAAAAATGTTGATGTTTGGATATCATCAGGGGATCACAAATATTGGAAGAACAAATAAAATGCTTTTAGTCTGAACCTCGCTTATTTACAACTCAGTGCTCGGGATAAAAGAAATCATGAAACACTAATCTCAAATAATGAACTCTGATAATGGTATTTACTAATGCCCCATAATAGCAGATATATGCTATTATCATATTAGCAGATGGTTAATTTTACCCAGTAAACATGGCTTCAAAGAATTCAATTAAATGAAGTCTTTTTGTGAATCGACCATAGAGCAATTATTGCAGTAAACGTGTGTATTTCAAATTTTAAAAATTGAAACATAATTTAAATGTATGAGGAGGTTAACCTTTTATAGGAACCTGTGGACATCTTTTGAATACTGATAAGAATTGATCGTATTGTCTTGAGAATAATCATCCCTTAATTAAATTAAATTAAAATAATTTCTGGGGGCACCTGGGTGGCTCAGTCGGTTAAGCATCCAACTCTTGATTTCAGCTCAGGTCATGATCTCACGGTTCGTGAGTTCAAGCCCCACGTCGAGCTCTGCGCTGACAGTGCAGAGCCTGCTTGGGATACTCTCTCTTTCTCTCTCTCTCTGCCCCTCCCCTGCTTGTTCTCTCTCTTTCAAAATAAATTAATTAAAAAAAATAATAATTCCTGGATCAAGATGGATACATGCTAGTTATTCTAATTTTTGTATCTTTTAAAAATGATTTGCAAACAATAAGAATCATAGAGGAGACAAGTAAATACCCGTATACTCATTGTTATATAATAACTACTGTTATAACTACTATTATTTATAGACATTCAATTTGAATATCTTCTAGTTATTTTTGTATGTGCGTGTCTGCCTGCCTGCCTGCCTGCCATCTGGGTTGGTGTCCTGTAAGATTCCACACACATACACACGAAAGCACACCCACTGAAAGGAGAAGGGAAATGGCCCTCTAGTCAAATACGCTACACAAATGCTATGTGCGTATCTCCTTTTGTGAACGCTCCAACTTCTTCAGAGTGTCCCAAGCTCTAAAACTCCTGCAGTAAAACAAAACAAAACAGCTTGGTTAACTTTGCTTTGCTCAGCATTTCCCAAACATGTGGGAACACAATTTCCCAAACACAGAATTGCTGTTGTTGTGTTTTGTGTTTTTCTATAATAATTCACAACTCAGGGAGCACGTCTGGAAAAATCCTGAGGTTTTCTATTGAAAAGTTTATATTCCTGGGATGGATAGATGACAAGGTCACTAATGCTTAATTATTAATCAGTCTATCAGAGATAAACAATTCTCTTTAAGGTTCTGGAGAAACAAGCATTTCTCTTTCAGGCTCTGTTTGAGGACAGAGGTTTTCGTGAGAGCCTCTTTCAAAGTTTGGACGAAGATAGGGAGGTTTGGGTGCGTTGTGACAGGAGGGCCCAGAGAAGTCAAGCTAATCCTGGGAGCACTGGATTTGTTTTCTCCCCTGCCCCATGCCAGCTTTATCAAGATATAATTGGCCTATGACATGGTAGAAGTTTAAGCTGTGCCATGTGTTCATTTGATACATTCCCGTGTGCAACATGGTTACCACTATAGCGTCTGCGAACCCATCCGTCCTGTCACATAATTACCATTTCTGCTTTGTGGTGAGTACATTTAAGGTTTACTCTTTTAGCAACTTTCAAGGACATAATACAACATTATTAGCGATCATCACCCTGCTGTATATCAGATCCCCAGATCTGATAATCTTATAACAGAAGGTCTGTACCCTTTGACCATATCTCTCCATCTTGTCCACCAACCAGCCTCTGGTAACTACTGTTCTACTTTCTGAGTTTGGCTTTTTCACATTTCACATACAAGTGTGATCATATAGTATTTGCCTTTCTCTGACTTATTTCACATAGCACAGTGCCCTCAAGTTTCCTGTAAGTTGTCACGAATGGCAGGATTCTTTTTTTCTCATGGCTGATTAATATTTCACTGTGTATATGTATCTTCACATCTTCTTTATCCAGGCATCTGTGGATGGACACTTAGGTTGTTTCCAGATCTTGGCTGTTTTCAATCAATGCTGCTGTAAACAGGAGTATGCAAACATCTCTTTGAGATCCTGCTTTCGTTTCCCGTGGATATATACCTAGAAGTGAAATTGCTGGATCATATGATAGTTCTATTTTTACTTTTTTGAGGAACCTCCATACTGTTTTCCACAGTGGCTGCACCAGTTTGCATTCCCGCCAGCAGTGCATGAGGGTTTCTGTTTCTCCACATCCTCGCCAACGCTTGTTATCTTCTGGGTGTTTTTGATACTGGCCATTCTGATAGGTGTGAGGTGACGTCTCCTTGTGGATTTGATTTGTATTTCCCTGATGATTAATGTTGTCGAGCGTCTTGTTGGCCGTTGCATATTTTCTTTAGGAAAATGTCTATTCAGGCCCTTGGCCTAATTTTTAATTGGGTTGTTTGTGTTTTTGCTATTGAGTTTTATGAGTTGTTTTTGTATTTGGGGTATTAACCCCCTATCAGGAATACGATTTGCAAATGTTTCTCCCATTCTGTCGGTTGCCTTTTCATTCTGTTGATGGTTTCTTTGCTGTGCAGAAGCTTTTTAGTTTGATGTGGTTCCACTGGTTTACTTTTTGCTTCTGTTTCTTGTACCCTCGGTGCGATATCTAGGAAATCACTGCCAAGACCAATGTCAAAAAGTTTTTTCCCTGTGTTTTCTTCTAGGAATTTTTATGGTTTTAGATCTTATGTTGAAGTCTTTAATATCCATTTCAAATTATTTTGTGTGAGTTAGGTATAAGGAAGGAGTCCAGTTTCATTCTTCTGCGTGTGGTTATTTAGTTTTCCCGGCACCATTTTTGGAAGAGACCACCTTTCCCCATTGAGTATTCTTGGGTCCCTTGTCAAATATTAGTTAACCATGTCCATGAGGATTTATTTCTGGGCTCTTGATTCTATTCCATTGCTCTTTTTTCTCAGGATTGCTTTGGCTCTTTGGGGTCTTTTGTGGCTCCATACGAATTTTACGACTCTTCTCTTTCTGAGAAAAATGTCATTGAAATTTTGAAAGGGATTGCATTGAATCTCTAGATGGCTTTGGGTAATATGGACATTTTAACAATATTAAGTCTTCTGATCTGTGAACATGAGATGTCTTCCCGTTTTTTTTGCGTCTCCTTCAGATTTTTGGTCAAACTCTTAAAGTTTGCAGTGTGCACATATTTTATCTGCTTGGTTAAATTTATTCCTAAGTATTTTATTGTTTTTGATCCTATATTGTGAATGGGATTGATTTTTTAAAATTTCTTTTCCAGATGTTTTGTTGTTAGCTATAGAAATGCAACTGTTTTCTGTATGTTGATTTCATATCCTGCAACTTTACTCAATTTGTTGATTATTTCTAGCAGTGTTTTGGTGGAATCTTTAGAAATTCCTCTATATAAAATCATATCATCTGCAATCAAGAACAATTCCACTTCTTCCTTTCCTGTTTGGATGCCTTTTACTTCTTTTTCTCACCTGATTGCTATGGCTAGGATTTCTAGTACCCTGTTGAATAGGAACACTGAGAATGGCCACCCTTGTCTTGTTCCTGGTCTTAGAGAGAAAGCTTTCAACCTTTCACCGCTGAACATGGTGTTAGCTGTCGCCTTGTCAAATATGGCCTTTATTATGTGCCTTCTATACCCAGTTTATTGAGAGTTTTTTTTTTTATCATGAAAGATGTTGAATTTTATCACATTTCTTTTCTGCTGCTATGGAGATGATCATGCGATTTTTATCTTTCATTCTACTAATGTGATATATCACATTTATTGATTTACGTATGTTGAAGCATCGTTGCCTCCCGGGGGGGAAAATTCCACTTGATTGTGGGGTATGATCCTTTCAATGTGCTGTTGAATTCAATTTGCTAATATTTTGTTGAGAATTTTTGCATCTGTATTCATCAAGGATATTTGTCTGTAGTTTTCTTGTAGTGTGTCCTTATCTTGTTTTAGTAACAAGGTGAATGTTGGCCTTGTAAAATTAGTTTGGCAGTATTCTCTCCTCTTCAGTTTTTGTTTGTTTGTTTGTTTTTGAAGAATTTGGGAAGGATTGGCCTTAATTCTTTAACTGTTGGGTATAATTCATCAGTGAAAATGTCTTGTCCTAGGCTTTTCTATAGTGGGAGGATTTTGATTACTGGTTCAATTTACATACTCAGTATTGGTTTGTCGAGATTTTCTATCTCTTCTATCTACTCTGATTTAGTCTTGGTAGGCTGTGTTTCCAGGAGTTTATTCATTTCTTCTGGCTTATCTAGTTTGTTGGCATATAATTATTCATAGTAGTCTCTCCTGTTCCTTTGTATTTCCGCGGTATCGGTTGTAATAGGTCCTTTTTCACTTCTGATCTAATTTGAGTTCTCTCTTTTATCTGAGTTGGTCTAGCTAAAAGTTTGTTGATTTTGTTTATCTGTTAAAAAATTAGCTCTTAGTTTCACTGATCTATTGTATTGTGTTTCTGGTCACTATTTCATTTATTTCTGCTCTGAACTTTGTTATTTAATTCCTAGTGTTACCTTTGGGCTTAGTTTGTTTTTCTTTTCTGGTTCCTTGAGGTGTAAACTTAGGTTGTTTATTTGAGATTTCTTTCTTTCTCTCGTCCTTTCACTCATCATTAGGTTTGCTTTATTTTTTATTCTATCCTATCACTATTGCCTCTCTCCTCAATAGAGATATATTTTATTTTTTTGAGATATATTTCTTCATGTAGTCATTTACCACTATAAACTTCTCTTTTAGAACTGCTTTTGCAGCACCTCATAGGTTTTAATATGTTATGCTTCCATTTTTATTTGTTGCAAGATATTTCTTTATTTCCCTTTTGATTTATTCTCTGACCCATTGGTTGTTGAGGACCATGTGGTTTAATCTCCAGACATTTATGAAATTTCTCGCTTTCCTCCTGTTATTGTGTGTTTGTTTTCTGTTGCTCTGTAATAAGTTACCACAAAGTTAGCAGCTTAAAACAACACATGTTTAGTGTCTTACACTTTCGGTGGGTCAGGAGTACAGTCATGGCTGAGGTGGGTCCTCTGCTCCTCGTCTCACATGGCTGCCATCATGGTGTCAACTGGCCTGCCTTACTTTCCCGGATCCCCTTCCGAACTCACCCGCTTGTTGGCAGAACTGTGGCTTGGCATTGTGGAACTGAGGTCCCTGCATTTCTTTTTTTTTTTTTCTTTTTTTTTTTAATGTTTATTTTTCAGAGCGAAAGAGAGAGACAGAGACAGTGTGCGGGGGAGGGGCAGAGAGAGAGGAAGACACGAATCCAAAACAGGCTCCAGGCTCTGAGCCTGCTGCAGGGCTCGAACTCACAGACTGTGAGATCATGACCCGAGCTGACGTCGGATGCTTAACCGACTGAGCCACCCAGGCGCCCTGAGGTCCCCACATATCTTGCCAGCTGTCAGCTGGAGCTACTGTCACGCCTAGAGGATGCCTGCATTCCTCGCCACGAGACCCTCTCACGACATGGCAGATTGCTTCTTCAGGGTCAGTCAGGGAGTCTGTCACTCCAGCCTCCTAAGATGGAGTCTTACGTAACATCCCATCACCTTTGCCTTTGCTTAATCAGTGGAGTGACATCTACCATCTTTGTCGTATTCTGTTGGTGACAAGCAGATTATACATCCTACTTGCACTGAAGAGGAAGGGATTATACATGGTATGACTCTTTGGGGGTCACTTCAGGGTATGTCCATTAAAAGCGCCGAGGGCCTGGGGTGCCTGGGTGGCTCACTTGGTTAAGTGGCTGGCTCTTGATTGTGGCTCAGGTCACGATATCATGGTTCATGGGTTTGAGTCCCGCATTGGGCTCTGCGCGGAGGATTCTCTATCTCCCTCACTCTCTGCCTGTCCCCTACTCAGCTCTCTCTGTCTCAAAAAATAAATAAATAAACAAACAAAAATAAAAAACTAATAATAAAAAAAAATAAAAGCCCTAGGGGCCTCAAGATGGGAGGTGGGGAGGAGAGGTGGCAGCTGAGAGGTTAGGGGAAATCAAAGAGAAGAGAGAAGTTCCGAATATGGCAACAACAGGCTTTCTCAGCCAACTTCCCCCCTCTTTCATAATTGGATTCCGTTCCATCCTGCTCTGCTGCCTGTATTTGATGTACAGGTTGATGCACTCAGCGCTCTCCTCTTAGAATTCCTTGCTCATTGTTGATATCACCCAGGGTCAGCATCGAGATGCAGGAAGCCTCCCAGGTAGCTAGGTTTGTTTCCCCCGGTAGGTTATGTAATACTTCGGCCTCTTTTGTAACCTCACCTCCTTCTCGGCATCAGTATGCATTAAGTAGAGAAAGAATACAAAAGCCTTGTGCAAGGAAGAATAAAAAAATATACTCACATCATTAATTTAAACGTGTTTTCCTTGAGTACAAAGCATAGATTTTTTTTTTTTTGCCTCCAGAATGACAAGGCAAATAACTGCCGCTTGCAAGACTTTCCTCTTTCTTCCCCCCAAAGCATGTAACAACCCTACAACACAATGTACCATATAATTATTAACCAAGTACTAGGTTGTGATTCTGCTGTTTAGCTACAGAAATTAGCACATACACAGAGTGTGCAAGAAACAGTTGGCCCCAAAGAAAATTAAGAAATGTATCCTCTTTGATTAAATTCATGTCAAGTTTTCACAGAAAAGTGTGGTGACCGAGAGCTCGTGGTACCTTTGCAGCAGGCACAATATGTGTGTTGTGCTCCAAGGATAATCGGCCTCCCCAGGAGGGTGTAAACTGTGGACCTTTCCTGTGGAGCTTTGGTAATTCCTAGCAAACGGGAGGCAAGAGTGTAACTGGAGGCAGGCTTCTGGGACCTCACTCTTAGCTGTGAATTCACTGCCTGGTCTCAGACCAACAACTTGGCTCTTAGAGTCTGTTTTCTAGTCTATAAAATGAAGTTCTTCCCAGTTCCCAGTGCTGAGTTCTGTGTAAAGAATGACAAGTACCAGTGTGTTTAGCAAAAGCCTGGAGGTGCTAAGTTGGTACTGGTGAATGGAAGGGTTTTAGTGAGCCTGTGAGTGCAGCATTATAGTTCGTTCTGCAGGGAATGGTGACTCTGGGACCCACGTACTATGTACAAAACAGAAAGTACCTGGAAGGAAAGGTGAATATTGCTAATTTACTCCTCATTAAATCAACCAGAGTAATTTAAATTTATATTGAAGGGTAGTCTACATGTAAAAAGTCTACATATTTTGGGGTGCATGGGTGGCTTAGTCAGTCAGCATCTGACTCTTGATTTCAGCTCAGGTCATGATCTCATGGTTCATGGGATCAACCCCCGTGTTGGGCTCTGTGCTGACAGCACAGAGCCTGCTTGGGATTCGCGCGCGCGTGCTCTCTCTCTCTCTCTCTCTCTCTCTCAAAATAAACATTAAAAAATTTTTTTAAAAGAAGGTACATATTTAATTTCACAACTCAATAAATTTTCACAAATTGAACACACCCATATAACCAACACTCAGATAAAAAACAAAATAGAACATTAGCACTCACTCATCTGTGAGGAGATCTCTCATACCCCCTCTGCAAGAATAACCATTTTCTTAACTTGTAACACCATAGGTTTGTTCACTAGGGTTTGTACTCCATACAAACTGGATCATACACTATGTGCCCTTTTCTGTCTGAATTCTTTCGCTCAATATTAGGTTTGTGAAATTCATCTATACCCATGGGAATATTGGATATTGTTCCTCTTCTTTGCTGTATCATATTCCATTAGAAGAATGTAGATATTTCTTTATTCATTCTACTTAATCAGCATTTAGGTGGTTTTTACCTTTTGGCAATTATGAATGGTATCACTATGAAAGTTCTAGTATTTAACTTTTAATGAACATATGCATGCATTTTTTGTGGAGAATAAACCAAGGAGTGGAATTGCTTATTCACAGGATGTGCTTATGTTGAGATAGGGCCACAGGAAGAAAAGTACCCATGCTGACACGTGGAGAATAGATGGGAATTAGAGAAGCAGAAACAACCCAAGCAAATGCTAGGGGATAGGCAAGAATCTAATTTGATCAACAGCGAGGTTCCGGGTCTAGTTGGGGTGGGCAGATTTCTGGTGAGGATATACAGTTGACCTTTGGACGATGTGGGGTTTGGAGGGCCCCGATCCTCCACATAGTCCAAAATCCACCGTATAACTGTTGACTCACCAAAAACTTAACTAACAATCGTCTCCTGTTGACCAGAAGCCTTATGGATAGCATAAACAATCGATTAACACATATTTTGTATGGTGTATGTATTATATACTGTATTGTTACAATAAAGTAACCTGCAGAAAAGAAGATGTGATTCTTAAGGAAGAGAAAATACATTTACAGTACTGGATAGTATTTATATATAAAAAAAATCCTCGCATAAGTGGACCCACACAATTCAAGCCTATGTTGTCTGAAGGTCAACTGTATACACATGTAGGCCTACATAAATGTACATTATTACCTGAAAGCTTTTCCTTTATAGCAGTTTTTAAATGAGACAGTAAAGAAAGAAAGCATAGACTTTCTGGATCTGAAATGGCCAGAAAGTACATAAAGCCCATATTAATTTCACTATAAATTTGTATTTCTCCTCTTGGGTTTTCCATCAGATAGTTTAAACTCATATTTTTCAAAGGCTTTTGATTCTCCCCTTCTTTCTTTGAAATTAGCACGTCAGGGGCGCCTGGGTGGCGCAGTCGGTTAAGCGTCCGACTTCAGCCAGGTCACGATCTCGCGGTCTGTGAGTTCGAGCCCCGCGTCAGGCTCTGGGCTGATGGCTCAGAGCCTGGAGCCTGTTTCCGATTCTGTGTCTCCCTCTCTCTCTGCCCCTCCCCCGTTCATGCTCTGTCTCTCTCTGTCCCAAAAATAAATAAACGTTGAAATTAGCACGTCAAATATTAGAAATGATCGGACGGGAGAGATTAAGAAGTTGATTGGATGTGAGAAATTTTATTCTTTTCCCGGCAGATTTTATAGTTATATAAATCAGCTCCTTAAGTCGTAATAGCAACATGTTTTCTTTGTTTCCCCTCGAAAAGTATAATGCATAGGGTGCCTGGGTGGCTGTCGGCTCAGGTCATGATCTCCCAGTTCATGAGGTCAAGCCCCGAGTAAGGCTCCATGCTGACAGGGCACAGCCTGCTCGGGATTCTTTCCCCCCAACCTCTCTCTGCACCTCCCGGGCTCCTGCACATGCTCACTCGCTCTCTCACTCTCTCAAAATAAATAAACACAAAAAGTATCATCATGCGAACATGTATCAAGTACCTACACATCCCAGGGACTGTTCTGAACGCACCATATGTCTTTATTCACTGAATCCTCACAACAGTCTTGTGAGTTTGTCACCGTTACCATCAGCCCCATTGACTGATTAGTAAGCCGAAGCATCAGGAGGTTTGAGGACCTTGCAGCAAAACATTGGTGATTATCAGCCGAACTAGGATTTAAAACCAAGCAGCCTACCTCCAGATCCTACGTGTGCTATAAACCAAGGATCGACCACGTCGGCTGAGAAGGGACAGGTAGTAAATATTTAAGGCTTGGTGGGTCATGCTAATTCTGTCTCAGCTATTTAAGTCTGCCTTTGTAGTGTGAAAGCAGCCGTAGACAATAATGCAAACGATGCGCCTGTCTACGTTTCAGTAAAACTTTAGTCACAAAAACAAGTGGTGAGATGGATTTGACCTGTGCGCCGCCATGCGCTGACCTCTGCTGTAAATTGTAAAGACATACCCCCCCTTACGTGTGCAAAAGATTTAAGTCGCCTTTGTTTTTTACTGCCTTTGATCTCTTGTTTCCTGGTCAGACATCAGTGGTTCTCAACCTGGAGTGATTGAGCCTCCCAGGGGACGTTTGGCAATGTCTGGAGACATTTTTGTTTATCACAACTGGGCGGGGGAGGTTGCTACTGTATCTAGTGTGTATAGGTCATGAATCACGTTAAACATTTTACAGTGTGCAGGGCAGGACCCCTAGAGCAAAGAATTGCGTGACCCCGACGTCAACTGTGCCACTTTTGCGTAACCCTCGACTAGTCGAACCAGATTCGTCTTTTCAACCTGTGGAGTGTCCCCTCTTCTCTCTTTCCCTCAGTGTGATGGGACTCTTCCCTCTTGCTGCCTCTGAGGCAGATCAACCCTTCCAAATAACAATGATGATGATGGTGGTGGTAGTGACAGCTGACGTCCATCGAGTGCCCATTATAGACGGGATAGTTGTACATGATAGGATCCTGCTCTTAAAATATCCTGATTCATTCTAAAACAAATTCCTAAAGTAGGGATTATGATTTTGTTTCTTCGTATGAAGAAGTGAAAGTGCCTGTATCCAAAGTCTGGATCTTTTCATTCTACCCTGCTGCCTCTT
Source organism: Lynx canadensis (assembly GCF_007474595.2). Taxonomy (NCBI): domain Eukaryota; kingdom Metazoa; phylum Chordata; class Mammalia; order Carnivora; family Felidae; genus Lynx; species Lynx canadensis. The sequence goes on from NC_044321.2 coordinate 8,543,809, forward strand.
TCTTCTTGTTATAATGAATTATATCGTTGGACATAAGGACTTCACAAAGTTTGGACAATCCCCTTGTACACCATCTATGCCTAGGAAGCAGTGCCGGATTTGTGTATTAGAGTTTTATTTGTAAAGTTGCATCTCTGACCATCATTAGCTCAAAAATAGCTTTCAAGAGAGTCTGGGATTGAAAATTTGATGTTTGCCTCCTTTTTCCACATCAAGAAATAAGGTCAATGGTCAACCCCATGCCTTCCCTGTTGATAATAGCTTTTGCCTTCTATTAATACATGCAGGCATTTTCCCTTTCTGTTGCTTTCCCTCCTGCTTAATTTGCCTTGGGATGGAGCTCCCACAGTCCTGAAAGAGAGAACAGAGTTTACCAAAGGAAAATCCACAGGAAGAACAGAGCAACTGTGGACTCTGGAGGAGGCCATGAACATTAGATTAGAGCAACAGCCCAAAGGCCAACCAGGAAAAGCAGTGGGGCTTGAGGCTCATGAGCCGAGCCTCACTCCCACCTCACCATGCTGCCTTAGTTGTGTTCATTCATCCAACAAACCTTCGGTGAGCCCCACGCTGCATTGCCTGGCAGTCTTGTGGGTGCAACGACACAGCAGTGATCGGGACCGGACAAAAACGCCAGCTGCAAGAGCCTATAAACTCAAAGTAACCTTTATAGTATAATGAAAGGTGACGAGCACCATGGAGAAAAATCAGTCAACAGGACAGGGCGAGCCGGAAGGGAGACTGCAGACTGTCGATGAGGTGTTAGGATGGGTCTGCCTGTGAAGGTGACTTTGGGCAGATTTGAAGGAGGTGAAGAAGCGAGCCACTGGGATGGCTAGGGGGAGAAGTTCCAGGAGGAGGGAACCAGAGGGGTACAGACTCCAAGGGCGGAAGGTATGTGGTAAATTGGAGGAGGAGGAAGGAGACACATGTGGCTAGACGGCAGTAAGCCACAGATAGAGGTCAGAGAGGTGGTTGGGCAAAAGGCCAGATGGTACGGTGTCTGTAGGTCACAGGGAGGATTGTGGCTTTTGCTCTAGGCAGGATGGGGAATCATCTGGAAGGTTACAAACAGGGGAGCAATGAGAGCTTCCCTGTTTGAAAATGGAGCTTTCTGGATGCCAGCTTGAGAAGAGAATGTCTGTTCTGTGGGAAGAGGGATCTAGTCTTGTAAATTTATTTGTCCTTTGAGACTCTGTCTCCTTCCCCACTGCCCCCAGCAAACTAAGGAGCAGTCACCTGTATAAGAGTCTACTTGGGAATTAGAACAGTGGTCTTTGTCTAAATCTCAAGGCCAGAAGAGACGTTAATGACCATCTCTTCCTGTTCTCTCACTGTCCTGATAAGCAAACCAAGGATAGTTTATTGTTTATTGTTATTGCCTGTTTATTGGGAGCCCACACCTTGCCCAGCTTTGTAGTCATTACAGACGAGCTCATGACAAAAACAAATCGTGCCCTTTAGAAATGTCCATTTGCCAGATGGGCAAGTCAGCTATTTCAAACAGGCATGTGTGGTATGATAGAGGTGTGTGTGGTACTGCTGAGGCACAGAGGAGAGACCTCCAACTCTGCCTGCAAATCAGGGAAGGCCTCATAGATGAGGTGACCAAAAATCAGTGTCCTGCTTCCATACTGAGCCGGGCCTCAGCTCTCCTGCCTTGTCCGTCCAGCTCCCGTCTTTCTCCTACCTGCTGCCTCCTGGCAGGCAGAAGATAGCCTTCGTGCAAGGGAGTTCCTGCTCCGATCACTTAGAGAAAAGACAGCACAAGGACCCAAACTGGTCCTGTCATTCATTCCTCTGACAGAGTTGCAATTTGACAGAACTAGGAAAGAGATTTCAAAGATTGCAATCTTGTGGCTTTCCAGGTCTTTTCAGTCACAGTGGCCATTGTGCCGTGGCCTTTAGACTTGATTTTCTCAGGGTGGTAGGAATAGTTCTGAGAATAATTACTACACGGTTGCTTGTTTGCAAACCCACCCAAAGACCAGGAGAGTGAGCAGTTTAATAAATGCAAGAGTAAGTACAGATCAGCCGTCCTGTTGTACTTCTTGGCTTGTTTGGTTCCATCTAAAGTCCTCCAGCCATTTATGGGCAGTAGCTCATGAAGCTTGCAGCCTCGGGGGGGTGGGTTTAGTACGGGGCTCCTGAGGCAGACTGAGCTCTGCTCCCAGCGCTTCCCTCTTGTGCGTGTGGCTGGGTTCCTAACAGCTCCGTCTCAGCTTTCATGGTGCACGCCTGCCTTCTAGGTTTGTTGATGGACCGAAAGGATATCCAGAAAAATGATTCTGGAGCCTGGCTGCCTGTGTTCAAATCCCAGTTCGTCACTTTGTTGCTGTGAAACATTCTCTATGCTTTGGCCTCAATTAATGTGAGCCATAGTTAGAATTATTGGCTAAGAGCAGAGGAGTTCAAAAAGACATGCCTTGGGGCGCCAGCCTGGTTCTGTAGGTAGAGCATGCGACTCTTGATCTCGGACTTGTGAGTTTTGAGTCCCACACTGGGTGTAGAGATTACTTAAAAATTAAACAAAAGAAAATACCCCCCCACACCTTTAAAAGGACACTCCGGGGCGCCTGGGTGGCGCAGTCGGTTAAGCGTCCGACTTCAGCCAGGTCACGATCTCGCGGTCCGTGAGTTCGAGCCCCGCGTCGGGCTCTGGGCTGATGGCTCAGAGCCTGGAGCCTGTTTCCGATTCTGTGTCTCCCTCTCTCTCTGCCCCTCCCCCGTTCATGCTCTGTCTCTCTCTGTCCCAAAAATAAATAAACGTTGAAAAAAAAAAAAAAAAAAAAGGACACTCCTTGGGGCACCTGGGTGGCTTACTCGGTTGAGCACCCAACTTTGGCTCAGGTCATGATCTCACAGTTCATGGTTCGAGCCCCGCGTTGGGCTCTGTGCTGACAGCTCAGAGCCTGGAGCCTGCTTCGGATTCTGTGTCTCCCTCTCTCTCTGCCCCTCTCCCATTTGCACGTGCGCGCGCTCTCTCTCTCTCTCTCTCAAAAATAAATAAAATGTTAAAAAAAAAACATTTTAAAGGACGCTCCTTGTCTCTCAGGTTTTCCTCAAGCTCAGAGTCATAAAACTCAAAGCAAACTCCATCTCATCAGGCACTGGGAAACGACATCCTGTCGGCTAAATCTGGCCCACTGCCTGTATGTTCACAGTCCACAGGCTAAGACTTGTTAGAGAAAAAAATCGAAAGAATAATATTTCATGACACGTGAAGATTATATTAAATTCAAATTTCAGGGTCAATAAATGAAGTTTTATTGGCACACCGTCATGTTCATTGATTTCTGTACTAGCTGTGGTTCTTTCTTGGTACAGTGGTGCAGCTGAATAGTTGCAACAGACGATGTAGACTGAAAAGCCTAAAATGTTTCCCCTTTGGCCCTTACAGGGCCTGGTCTGACACCTGATCTAGTCGAACACAAAGGTCACGGGCTCGGAGGCTTTTTGTGTTGGCCGATTACTTTATTAAGCCACCTCCTCTGTTGTCCAGGGAAGTTCTCACAAATATCCCCACAGAAAGTCTGCCTCCTGGGGCGCCCCGGGGGGCTCAGTCGGTTAAGCATCTGACTCTTGATTTCAGCTCAGGTCATGATCCCATGGTTCCTGAGTTCCAGCCCCCAAGTCGGGCTCTGTGCTACCAGTGCATGGCCTGCTTGGGATCCGCTCTCCCCCTCTCTCTCCTCCCCTCCCCCGCTTGCCCTCTGTCTCAAAATAAATAAAATGAACCTTTAAAAAGAACATAAGAAAGTCTGCCTCCTTGGAATTTCTCCTTGTTGGTCCTAATTCTTTGAAATAACAAATATAAGAGTTGTTCTTTATCCACATAATGACACTTCAGCCACACCCCAAAAAAATCTTCTCTTGTCTAAATTACCCATCCCTAGGTCTCTCAACTATGCCTTACTGTTTCCAGATCCCTACCCGCTGAGGTCGCCTTCCTCTGAAGGAACGCCAAGGCTAGGGCCACCCTTATCTGCTCTCATTAGCTCTCCCCTCTTCCTTTGAATGCTGGTAATGACGGACTCAAAACCTGCCTTCACAAGGACCAAGACTTTGTTTCCTTGTGTTGTCCTATATTCCCAGTACCCAGCGTGGCGTCTGACACTGAGGCCTCAATTATTTGTTGAAGGCTGTTGAATGGCTACTCTGTAACATACCTCTTAAAATGCTACACTCAGAAATGGGTGTACTATTCCCAATGTCATCTGAATTTTGTGCTTCCAGTACTGCTGCTCACGACCATCATATTATTTTTATAAATAAATGATATATCCAATTTATATGGAAATTGTTGGCATGTAAAACCCACTGACTTCTTTTAAGTGAGTGAGTGTGAATCTGGGTCTCCTTCATTGTGTTCATGTGAAATGGATTTATTGAACTTTTATATCTAATTTTAATTTTATTTTGTTTATTTCAGCACTTCGTTCCAACTTATCAAGATACTTTTTAATCTTCTGTCTATTAGCTAATGTATTCTCTGCTCCTCCTAGTTTTGAGTAACAAATTGAATGAGGACCCTGGCTTCAGCAATGTTGATAACAGACATGGTCCTGTGGCAAGCCACAGGAATCTTCCCTCCAGCTTGATCAAAATCCATTAATCAAAACACTTTGTTTAGTATACATTTGACAGGAACTGTTAGAATCAACGCCTGAGCCAAAAAGAAGGGAGTTGGGGACAGAACAGCAAGGGGAACTCTGGGGGTATGAGGACTTCAAATGCTCCTGAATCCTCCAGAAAGTAGCTACCACCTACTCCACTGAAACGAGGAGTGCCTGCTGATTGATACACTTACATATGAATAAGTAAATTGATCTGGGATTCCATTATAATGTCACTACAACAATGAAATCAGAACCTGTAAAACTTGGTATCTTCTCTGCCTCATTAAGTTTGAGGATGCAGAGGGATGCCTGGCATCGGTTAAGCGTCTGACTCTTGGTTTCAGCTCAGGTCATGATCTTGCAGTTTGTGAGTTCTAGCCCTGCCAGTGTGGATCCTGCTTGGGGTTCTCTGTCAATAAATAAATAAACTTAAAGCAATTTTTTTTCAGGATGCAGAGAATATTAGAATAGCAGGTGACGTAGAGACATGGGCAAATCTTTTATTGTTGAGGCTTATAGTTAGGCCTCATGAATGAAGGACAGTAGAAGCTTACAGACTGTGTTTATAGCCTGGTAGGTGAACCTCCATTTTCATTCAGGAGAAGTTTCATCTAGCCCTGAGCAATAAATATTTTTAACAACTTTAATGAGATAGAAATTATAAATCATAGCTGGCGAGGTGTGGAGAAACGAGAACCCTCTTACACTGTTGGCGGGAATGCAAACTGGTGCAGCTGCTCTGGAAAACAGTGTGGAAGTTCCTCAAAAAATTAAAAATAGAAGTACCCTATGACCCAGCAATAGCACTGCTAGGAATTTATCCAAGGGATACAGGAGTGCTGATGCATAGGGGCACGTGTACCCCAATGTTTATAGCAGCGCTCTCAACAATAGCCAAATTATGGAAAGAGCCTAAATGTCCATCAACTGATGAATGGATAAAGAAGATGTGGTTTATGTATACAGTGGAATACTCGTTGGCAATGAGAAAGAATGAAATCCTGCCATTTGCAGCAATGTGGATGGAACTGGAAGGTATTATGCTGAGTGACATAAGTCAGTCAGAGAAGGACAGATACCATATGTTTTCACTCATATATGGATCCTGAGAAACTTAACAGAAGTCCATGGGGGAAGGGAAGGGGGAAAAATAGTTACAGAGAGGGAGGGAGGGAAACTACCACAGAGAACAAACTGAGGGTTGATGGGGGTGTGGGGGAGAGGGGAAAGTGGGTGATGGGCATTGAGGAGGGCACCTGTTGGGATGAGCACTGGGTGTTATATGTAAGCCAATTTGACAATAAATTATATTAAAAATAAAAAAAATACAAATCATAAAATTAACTCATTTAAAGTGTATAATAATTTTTAGTTTATTTACAAAATTGTGCAACCATCACTGTGTTCTAATTTTAGAACATTTTCATCAGCCTAAAAAGCTTAATACATATTGGGACCTACTCCCCATCCTTACCCCCCACATGCATATCCAGCCCTGGCTAATATAATTTCTGTCTCTAGAGATTTGCCTATTCTGGACATTTCCGATAAATGGTATCATACAGTGTGTGGCCTTTGTGTCTGGCTTCCTTCACTCAGCATTGGGTTTTCCAGGTTCATCCATGGTGTACAGGCGTCAGGACTTCGTTCCTTTTTATTGCTGAAGAATATTCCCTTGTATGGATGCACCACATTTGGGTTCTGTTCACCTTTTGGCTATTATGAATAATGCTGTTCTTTGAGTCTAAGTCTTTGTGTCATCATTTGTTTTCCCTCTTCCTAGGTAGATACGTAAGAGCAGAATTGCTGGGTCTTGTGATAAATGATGTTTTAACTTTTTAAGAAACTGCCAACCTATTTTCAAAGTAGCTGCACCATTTTGCCATCCTGCTAACAATATATGACAGTTCCAATTTTTCTACATCTTGGCCAATGCTTGTTCTTGTCTAGACCTAGGTAGTATTTTAAATGATGCCAGAATGACATTTTGTCTGAGGACTGGTTACTTTTTATTATGTATTTCAGGTAATTGATTTTAGTTGGGGAAGGCTGGAGGTGATAGAAGTTTTAAAAGACCATTATTATGGGGGTACCTGGGTGGCTCAGTCGGTTAAGCATCTAACTTCGGCTCAGGTCACGATCTCACGGTTCCTGGGTTCGAGCCCCACATCAGGCTCTGTGCTGACATCTCAGAGCCTGGAGTGTGCTTCCTATTCTATGTCTCCCCCTCTCTCTGCCCCTCCTCTACTCACACCCTGTCTCTCTCTCTCTCTCTCTCTCTCTCAAAAATAAATAAACATGAACAAAAGATGGTTATTATGAATTCCAAGATCATTTAAAATGTATAAAAAACAGGATGAAAAAGAAAAAAAATCAGGGAAAAAATGTTGATCCATTGAGCATTAATATTGACATAAAACCTATTATAGTGAGTGACAAGTGATATTTGATACTATAAAAAATATCAGGAAAGCATGTTAGTGCATACTTAAGATTTGCAAGGAGTTCAGAGCTCCAACATAATGGCTACACTTGAGTAAAAAGGTGAAGCTGTGAGTGGGCCCATGGTCCTTAAATAAAGCAGAACAAAAGTGCTCTAACTAGAGCTTATGTGGACTTTTCTTTGCCATTTTTTTGGATTGAGTGTTAAGGTAAAGCCAATGCCAGATGAGTTAGGTTCTGCCCCGGGCAACTTTGCCCGCCAGGGAACAGTTGGCAGTGTCTGCAGACATTTTCCATCGTCATGATTGGGGGTAGGATATTACTGACATCTAGTGGGTAGAGGCCAGGCCTGCTGTCCCATGTCCTGCAATGCACAGGGCAACAACTCCCACAACAAAGATTTATCCAGCTTAGGAGTGTCAGTCGTGTTCAAGGGGAGAATCTCAGTATTAACCAATGCTTCTGAAGGTGAAATACTTAGAATCACTTCTTAAGTGTTTTTTCCCCTTACTTTGCTTCCCAAGTGCAAGGGCCAAGTCATTTCCTGACCCTTCCTGGGGGGTTTGAAGCTTCAGCTGGTGGAGGTGAAGCCTGGATGGTATATTTGTGGTAGATATTTCCAGTTATTTCTGTCAGTGTCTCTTTCTCCGTTCCTTCTCCTTGCAACCCAATGGAAAACTACTACTCTTAGGTATTTTGTAAATGCCTGTGGCCCATCTTTAAAGGAAATTAATGTTAGCATACATAATTGGAAGAATGGATACTTTTTTTTCATTTTCATTTTATTTTTTTAATTTAAATCCAAGTTGGTTAACATATAGTGCAACAATGATTTCAGGAGTAGATTCCTTAATGCCCCTTATCCATTTACGCATTTAGCCCATCCCCCCTCCCACAACCCCTCCAGGAAGAGTCTCTTATGTTTATCCCCCTCCCTGTTTTGGTATTATTTTTGCTTCCCTTCCCTTATGTTCATCTGTTCCATGTCTTAAAGTGCTCATATGAGTGAAGTCATATGATATTTGTCTTTCTCTGACTGACTCATTTCGCTTAGCCTAATACCCTCCAGTTCCATCGACGTAGTTGCAAATGGCAAGATTTCATTCTTTTTGATTGCCGAGTAATACTCCATTGTATATATATACACCACATCTTCTTTATCCATTCATCCATCGATGGACATTTGGGCTCTTTCCATACTATGGCTATTGTTGGTAGTGCTGTGGGATACTTTTTTTTTTTAATGTGTATTTATTTAATTTGAGAGAAAGAGAGGGACAGAGAGCACAAGCAGGGGAGAGGCAGAGAGGGAGAGAGAGAGAGAGAGAGAGAGAGAGAGAGAGAGAGAGAGAGAGAGAGAATCCCAAGCAGGTTTCATGCTGTCAGCACAGAGCCTGACTCAGGGCTTGATCTTACAAACCGTGAGATCATGCCCTGAGCCAAAGTCAAGAGTCGGATACTTAACGGACTGAGCCACCCAGACGCCCCAAGAATGGATATTTTCTTATTCCTGTTTCTTATCCCACGAAGAACCAATCATTCGGTTCCTTTCTTTGTGGCAATGCCCTGGATGTTTGGGACGAATCTCTGGGTTATTGGGGCCCAAATAAGAAAACATTTATTTGTATTTTCAAGGAAATGCAAGTTAAAATTATTTTTTGACATGCATATAATAACTCTTCACTTGATTTTGGCAATACCGAGGTCTCACTAAAATAATACCAGCAAACTCTTCTGAGACTGCAAAGTTTACAGTGAGCGTGGGCCCTAGTAGAATCTTGATCTGTTCTAGTTGAATTCTTTGGGCACCGTTTCTGTTCTGCAGCAATTGTGTATTTAGGTGAGTGGAATTTCTTCTCTGAACCATAAATCCTGTATTTAAATGACTACAAAAGGTATAATGCCAATTAACACAACACAGCGTGGAGGAAAGTACATGAGCTCTGGGACATATGGTTCTCAAACCCCAGGTCTGCCGCTTACGAGCTAAGTGACTGAGCATTGGTTGCTGGTAATAGGCGCGCGAGCGCTTTGAGCAATAGCTTCTTCATTTGTAATTTGGGAATACTATCCAGGTCAGAGGTCAACAAATTACTGCCCACAAGCCAAGTCTGGACTGCTTTGATAAATCAGGTTGTATGGGGACACAGTCATGCCCATTCATGTACATATTGCCTATAGTTGCTTTTGCACTACTGAGGCAGAATTCAGTAGTTTCAATAGAGATTGTACATCTGTAGAGCCTAAAATCTTTACTGTTTGGCCCTTTGCAGAACAAGTGTCAAGTGAAGCTCTAGGTCAGAGATTTGATGGACTTGGGGCGCCTGGGTGGCTCAGTCGATTAAGTGTCTGCCTCTTGATATCCGTTCAGGTCATGATCTTGCAGTTCATGGCTTCAAGCCCTGCACAGGGCTCTGTGCCAGCCGATGGGGGCCTGCTTGGGACTCTCTCTCTCATCTTTCCCTCTGCCTCTCTCTTTCTCTCAAAATAAGTACATAAACTTAAAAAAAAAAAAAGATTTGATGGACTTAAGTAGAGTTAGTATATGTAAATCTCATCTCAGACAGGATCTCAGAAAAATATCCATACCTATTCCTTTTTAGAGCCAATAAGCTATTTTTAACAATACCCATAATACCAAAGCCAGGATGTATTCAACACCTGTGAATATGTACCTATATGTAAGAAAATATTTAATTCTTACAACAGCCTGGGTAAGTATAATCCTCATTTTGTATATGAAAAAGTGGAGTTTTGGAGAGATTAAGTAACTTCTTCCACATCATACAGCTAATTAGGGGAATTGATGATAAAATATAGGTGTTTTGGTTTTTCTTTTCCTTCTATTTAAACAACCCATTTATACCATGTAAGACCTTTTGCAGGACAGTTTTTTTAACGTTTATTTATTTTGAGAGAATGAGAGAGTGTGTGCCTCCATATTTTAGCAGGCGGAGAGAGAGAGAGAACAGGCTCCCTGCTGTCAGTGCAGAGCCTAACGTGGGGCTCAATCCTACAAACCTTGAGATCATGACCTGAGCCGAAATCGAGTCAGACGCTTAACCGACTGAGCCACCCAGGTGCCCCTGTAGGACAGTTTTTGAAGCATTTAAAAAAAGCAGCTGACTATTTAGGCAAGTGACTAAACCTCAAAGGCCAGACTGTAAATTTATTTTGAATGTTTGCCATCGGTTGTTTCCTACAAGCTTTTATATGTGTATTAATTTGTTGCTATGTTTCTCGTTCTCCATACTTTATCATCCC